>NC_081428.1:36861577-37551577 GCF_949786415.1 Peromyscus eremicus | reverse complement strand
GTATTTCAAAATATAACATTTGTATACTGTGAAATATTTGTATATCCTTTGATATAGTCCTTTCCTTCCAGAAGTTCATGCTACAGATGAATTATCATATCTAGGTGCTAATATAAATGCTTATGTAACGTGTATATACACACGTACTAACTGTACTTCCACAGATATAAATGACATGCATGTACACACATCTTACTGTTTAAATTGGCAAACAAAAGTAATGGACTTCATTGTAGCTCTTCCATGTGTATGTCAGCATGCACCGTCCTTATTTGTCCCCCCACCCAGCTTCCCCAATCTTGATCTTCCCTCTTACTGGTCTCCTTTTCTTCCTCCAGACAGTTCTCCTTTCGTATCACAACTATCCCACTCACCTTCCTTCCTCCCTCCATCCCTTAACATCTTGTCCTCCTCTGCCATCATCCTCTTTCTACTTTCATAATTTGCACACACACACACACACACACACACACACACGTGCACACACATGCACACATGGGTACAACACACACTCACACACATTAAACACACACATACACAGAAACATTTCACATGCACACACTCATACATACACACACATCACATACACACTAACTTAAACCTAGATACCACATGTGAGAGAAAACATAGTATTTGTCATTCTGAGTCTGTCTCATTTTGCTTAACATAATAATTTCCACCCACTTCCTTTTTCAGATACCGTGACTTCATTGTTATGGGTGAATAAAATTTTGCATTTTCTTTATCCATTCATATATTGATAGACACTTGGGCTGGATCCACTTCTCAGCTGCTGTGACTAAAGCAGCGATCCACCTTGATGTGCAAACGTCTTTGTGATGACCCGGAATCCTGCGGGTTCACACCCAGTTGTAACTGGAATGGTTGAGCCGGATGGTAGTTTTCGGAGTCTCCCCACTGACTTCCACAGTGGCTGCACCAGGGTCATTCCCACCCACAGTGTTCCGAGGCTCCTCTCTCCAAATCCTCACCAGTGTTTGTTGCCATTTGTTTTCTTTTCTTTCTGTGGTTTGTGTGTGCGTGTGTGTGTGTGTGTGTGTGTGTGTGTGTGTGTGTGTGGTGTGTGTGCGCTTGTGTGTGTGTGTGGTATGTGTGGTGTTTGTGTGTGTGGGTGGTGGGTGGGTGTGTTTGTGTGTGTATGTGTGTGTGTATGTGTGTGTGTGTGGTGTGTGTGTGTGGTATGTGTGTGCGCTTGTGTGTGTGTGTGTGTGGTATGTGTGGTGTGTGTGTGTGTGTGTGGTGGGTGTGTGTGTTTGTGTGTGTGTGGTGGGTGTGTATGTGTGTGTGTGGTGTGTGTGTATGTGTGTGTGGTGTGTGTGTGGTATGTGTGGAGTGTATGTGTGTGTGTGTGTGTGTGGTGGGTGTGTGTGTTTGTGTGTGTGTGTGGTGTGTGTGTGTATGTGTGTGGTGGGGTGTGGGGGGGGTGTATATGTGTGTCTGTGTGTGTCTGTGTCTGTGTCTGTGTGTGTGTGTGTGTGTGTGTGTGTGTGTGTGTAGGTCAAAGGTTGACATAAGATATCCTCTCTTGTTGTCCTCCTTATTTTCTGAGACAGTCTCTCACTAGTTCAGCAGGATTGGCTAGTCAGCTGGTTCCAGGCATCTCTGCCTTCACCTCCCCAACAGTGAGATTTGCATTTCCAGGATGGTTAAGGTTTCAATTATTTTTAAGCTGCTTGTATTTCTTCTTTTGAAAAAAACATCTTTTCAGTTTATTGGCCCATTTATTGTTTAGAATGGTGATGTGGGTTTTTGTTTTGGGCACTCTTAGGGGGAGGCAATTAAATCTTAGAGTTCTTTAGAGATTTTAGATGTCAGTCCCCTCAAGTGTATAGCTGGGAACATTTTTTTTTCTTTAATTCTATCACTGTCTCTTCACTCTGGACTGTTTTCTTCGCTGTACAGAAATTTCTATCTTCATACAATCCTATTTGTATTTCCTGTAATCGGAGTCTTTGTAAAAACCCTTGCCTAAGCTTGTATTGTGAGCACCGGCTTCCTTTCCCTCTGCTCTCTGACTGTGGGTGCAATGCGACCAGGTGCTTAAGCTCATACCTCCTTCACTTCCTGTGACTTTCTCCCCATAGTGGACCATGTCCTGAAGCTGTGAGCCTAAACGAATCCTTCTCTACGTTGCTTTAGTCAGGATATGTCACAGGAACAAGATGAGTAGCTAACACACAGGCATGGGTTTGGGACACCTTCTTACGTCAGGTGGTTATAGCTGTGTGAACTTACTTCCTGGTTCCTCTATTCCAATTCATTGGTCTGCATGTCTTTATTTGTACAAGCACCATGCTGATTGATTTGTTATATATATGTATGTATGTATGTATGTATGTATGTATGTATGTATGTATGCGGGTGGCACACAGCAGTTTCAGAGATTTGAGAACAACTTGCTGGAATTGGTTCTCTTCTTCCACTATGTGGGTCCCAGGGTTGGAAGTCAGTCCTCAGGCTTGGTAGTAAGCAGCTACTTCAACCTTTGAGCGGTCTCACTAACCCCTTTACTTATTGGGGAAAGGGGCCTCTGAATAGGCATGGGACCCTCATGGCACAGAGTCTTGAGTCGTCATTGCCTCTGGAAACATGGAAGGACTGGAGAAGGGCTCAGTGCCCAAGGCTTAAAGGCATCCTCTTCCCAGAAGCCTGTTGTGGCCTGGACTCAGATTCATACTGTCTATTTTTCCGTTATCAGGGAATGGGTCTCCTTGTATATATGGGCTCCGCTCTTAGGGCAAACTCTAGAGGATGCCCTCAGGAACATTTCAACGCCATCTAGATACTCAACTCCTTGGCATCCATGAAAATGACAGTCTTGTGGCACCAGGTCCTATGCTCCAGTACCTTTGACTGGACCATCCCAAGAAGAAACTGTTTTGTTTTTTGTTTTGTTTTGTTCAGACAGGTTCTTGCCCTGAGGTTCTGGCTGGAGGGTGCTTAAACAACAAAGAATCTTCTCAGTGGAGAAATGCCCTGAGATGGATTTCATGGGAAGTACCCTGAGTAATATCAGCTGCTCAGAGCTGGAGACTCAGGAGTAGGGAACCCAACCACAGCCTCCTCTGGAGTGTGATTTGAGATCAGGTATAAAGCCATCTCCAGCCTTTCTCTTTCCAGTTGTGATACTTCACTCTTCAAGGCTTTAACTGATGTTTTTGTCTTTTGTTGGGTGGGGGGAAGGAGAATTGAACCTAGGGCCTCTCACATGCTGGGAAAGTGTTCTACCACTGAATACAACCCAGCCTTTTTATTGTTTCAGGGTTTTTTTGTTTTTTGAAACTAGAGCTGGCTATACTAGCCTAGACTTGCCTTGAACATTTAATCCTCCTGCCTCTGCTTCCTTAAGTGTTGAGATTACAGGCATTTGCACCCAATTTTTGCCATTGTAAAACATTTTAGATTTGTTTTTATTTTTAATTGTGTGTATGCTTGGGAGCATGGATATGTGTGTGTGAGTGCAGTTGTCCATGGTGGCCAGAAGGGGGCATTAGATCTTCTGGAGCTGGAGTTACAGTGATTCACCAGGGTGATGGGAACCATGCTCAGGTCCTCTACAAGAGCAGTCCATGAACTTAGCCACTGAGCAATCTCTCCAGTCCTGCAAACTAAATGCTCATTAGTAAGAAACATGTTAAACTAAACATAATATATAAGCACAATTTAGACATATTACATCACATAAAGAGATATAATATATTGGCACATTCATGCCATGGCATGTTGTGATGAGAAATATAGAGGCAGACCTGAAAGGAACTTCTCTCAGATACATCAAGATAGAGTATAGTTGGATGCAAACTGATTATATATGATGGCATATATAAGCTCACAGAAGAATGGGTTTTCAAAAGATCCACATTTTCTTAAAGTGGATGATATAGATATGATAGGATGAAAGGGTACATTATGTGGATATCACTCTATATAAATAAAATGTTGATTGGCCAATAGCCAGGCAGGAAGTATAGGCGGGACAAGCAGAGAAGAGAATTCTGGGTACAGGAAGGCTGAGTCAGGAGACAGTGGCCCTCTGCCAGGGAGCAACATGTAAAGGCACACAAGTAAAGCCACAGAATACATGGCAACACATAGATTAACAAAAATGGACTGAGTTTAAGTGTAAGAGCTAGTCAGTGGTAGGCCTGAGCTAATGCCCAAGCAGTGTTAAATAATATTAGCCTGTATGTGTTTATTTGGGTCTGGGCAGCTGCAGAAACGCAAGGATGCAGGAGCAGGGTGGACACATGAAAACTTCAACTACAAGTGAATAATTCTGAAAAAGGAGAACTAAAAATTCGGAATGAAAAGCCAAGTTGTTTTTGTCATTGTATCCTCTGAGCTATTGGAATATTTCAACATGTGTATTGCTACTTCATCAGTAAAAGAAGATATCTAGATTTTAAATTCATTAAACACACACACACACACACACACAGAGAGAGAGAGAGAGAGAGAGAGATAGTCTAACAGTTTGCAATGATTATTTGTGATTAGAGAATCAACAGATGAAAGCAAACAGTAGTTCAAAATCTACATGCAAATACTTCAGATTTTTTATATTACTCCTGGCCCATGATATGCCAAACAGAACATCGTTTATGTATGTGACGGCTTATCTCTCACAGGCCATTTTCTCATATTCTCAGCTCTGTGTTCCCCAGGGAAATCACATTTTTTTTTGAAAAGCTGATCAAGTGGAATACATTGTAAATGCCTTGAATTTTTAACAGCTTTGTTCATTCCCAACTGTTCTATTTTTATTCATGTATTATTTTTCTATAAAAAAGAAAATTAATATTAAAAAAGGCAAAGCTATTGCAAAATCTTCACTTTGCCAGTAAAAAAAAATTGTTTCTTTTAAATAATACAGATATTTAGATATGTTCCTGTTAGCAGATATTTGAGCTATTTCCAGTTTGGAAATAATCTCATTAGAAGTTGGTGAATACTTGTGTTTAAATCCTTTTATGGACAGAAGTGTTGACTTCAGCACCCTCTAGACTTAATGTAGTCAAGATCATCTAAGTTTCACCTCTCTATTTTGGCCGTTCAACTCATTTTCTGTTCAAAATGAAAGAATTGTTTTCCAAATGCCTCAGTCATCTATCTTTAATTCTTCTCTCTCATTTATTATCTATTCAAGCACCTCTTCTAAAACTATTGTTTTCTTCCTAGTACAGTTCCCATTACTACATGACCAACAACATAAAAAATAAATTAAAAAAAAAACCCACTGGTATAAAGCATCCACTATTTTGTTTTGCTCACCATCATGTGGGTCAGGAATCATAAAAGGCTCAGTAAGGCAGTTCTCATTTACATAGTCATGGTATGTCAGCCATCTGTAGGATGAGCTTTCGTAGATACGTCATGTGTGGCTGCTCCCTAACATGGAGGACAGCCTCTACCACAGAGCTCACGTGTGTCCTCTCCATCACAGTGAGTTTGAGGTAATCAGGTTCCACATGGTAGCTGATTTCCTCCACAGAAGGAACTCCAAAAGGCACTAGGCAGAAGCCACATGGACTTTCCAGACCTCGCCTGTTCTTAGCCAGCTGCTAAACACTGACCAGAACACTTCTCATGTAGCTCTTCTTGCTTTTTGATGTGCATGTGGGAAAGTGCTTTGAAAAATATGAAGTATTTCACAAGAGTTTGAAAATACAAATAATGATTATAGTAAAATTGGGTCTTACCATTAAGACAGGATCTTTACTGCGATTCAAGGCACTACTTGGATCTAATTATATTTTTCCTTTCATTTTTCATCAGGCAGTATTCTTGTTCTTTGATTTGGGGCCATTAAGGGACCAAAGCAAAATTTTCTAACAATTTCCTTCTTGTCTTTCATTTTCAGAAAATATACTTAATGAGAAAATTATACTAGAGGACAGCAAGAAAAAAAGTCAAGTGCCTTTTAAGGGGCAAGCAGGGGAACTGAGGAAAGATCCAAGAATGATGCTCCCTCTTTTTCCTCTTCTAGTTTTTCAAGATTTACTGCTGAGCCATCACAGTGTATGTGAGGAGTTGGAATATCTGGCGGAATGAGGAATTTAACCAGCTGTCCAGGGCAAAGGTTCTGGCTAAACCAAGCTGCTAAGATTCATTTTTAGCACTGGGTGATGCAATGATGCTAAGTAGAGATGCTGAAGGGAGAAGAATAGAGGGCTACAAGACCTGACTATCATTTGGTCAAAGAGGAAGCCTGTCAGTTCTTCCTCTTTTTCTTGGGTGAAAAAAAGAAACATGCTTCTTGACAAATAGAATTCTATTTCAAATGCTGTCACTTTGTTTTATAATCTGAGACAGCCGAACCATCTCTTGAGACTTAATACTAGAGGATATTTCCTAGGTGGTACAGGCAGCCAAGCATTTAAAGAGACAATGACAAAAAACAACGGCAAATGTTAGTGTTTGGAGGAGACCCTGAACCCAGTTCCTGAGTATAGAAGAGAGACAGTTGAAAAGATCCTTGCTATAGAACTCCAATCACTTTGACTGCTGAGATGAAATCAGTAACAAATGACATTACCTGCTCTGTGGTCTTCAAGACACTGAGGATAGATACAAATCAGTGTCATGGAACACAAAAGTAAGAACATGCCAAGGGGCATAGGATGGGACTTTTAGAACTCTGAACGCAGAGTAAAATGATAGAGGAAGTCTTGCTTCATTCCTGATTGTGAGAGTATAACCTATGTAAGTGCTGTATGTCACAAATGATCCAAGGGAAAGGGGGAAGGGTCTCTTTAAATTCAGAAAATAGAGCTTAAAAGCAGCAGCAGCATTGTTCCAAGAAAACACTGTGCTGATTAGCTTGGGGCAACTGGACAAAAACTAAAGTCACTCAGGAAGAGGGAACCTCAGTTGAGGAATTGTCTCCATCAGATTGATCTATGGGGATGTCTATGGGGCATTTTCTTGATTAATGATTGATGTGGGAGGGCCCAGCCCACTGTGTGTGCTATTATTCCTGAGCAGGTGGCCCTAGGTTGCATAAGAAAGCAGGCAAAGCAAGCCAGAGAACAAGTCAATAAGGACACTCCTCCATTATTTCTGCTCCAAGCTTCTGATTTGAGCTCTTACCTTGGCTTCCCTAATGATGGGCTATAGCCTGTAAACTAAAGAAACATTTCCTTCCAAGCTGCTTCTGGTCCGTGTCTTATCACAGCAACAGCGAAGCACACTACCAAACAAACAGCAATTTGTTCAACCCCTTGTAATTGATGCTTGTTCTGCTCAATTCTGGGTTAGGCAGTTTTATGAGCCAATCTATCAGCCTTTCCACTATGCTTCTAAAAATCCTTACTCAGTCCTGTGGCATGACTCAATTCCATCATGAAGCATTCCAGCCTATGGGTCATTAAAAACACATTTGAGGGGCTGGAGAGATGGCTCAGCAGCTAAGAGTACTTACTGCTCTTTCAGAGGGCCTGGGTTCTATTCCAGCAATCACATCAGCTGGCTCATGCTTGTAGCTCCAATTCACTGGGATCCAATACTCTCTCTTGACCTCCACGGGAATTCTCATTCTGTCTCTGTCTCTGTCTCTCTCTGTCTCTGTCTCTCTGTCTCTCTGTCTCTCTGTCTCTCTCTCTCTCTCTCTCTCTCTCTCTCTCACACACACACACACACACACACACACACACATACACACACACACATACACACATACACTTTTTTGGTTTAAATCCATTTGTAAAACAAAACCTACTTGAGATAGGTTAAAGACTTAAATTGGCTATAGACAAGGATCTGTTGAGAGTTCTTTTAACAAGGAAACTGGATTATTTCTATAGCATGCAATATTATAAAATAATAACCAAATCTGTGACCAGTATCATACCAGGACATATCATGGATGGCAAGAGTGTTCACAAATGTCTATGAGCTTTATTCAATATCTGAAATTCTTATGTGGTTCATAAAAATTTAATCTAGGGAAAATTAAGTCTCTCTTCTTTATTTCAGTATGTTCTTTCATGCAATTTAGCATATTAAATAAGCCTAATCAGATGATACTTCTTTTTTACAAGGTGAGAGAACAGATCCTTTGAGATTTTCCAGAAATCTCAAATTCAGGACAAGAAGAGGTCACAAGAGTCAATTTTCTTGAGAGAGTAGCTATTGATAAACTGACCATGCTCCAGTGGGAGACCACACATCAGAGAATATGTGAGTGGAACAACTGACAAAGTCGGGTGGCCAGAAAAGGGAGCATGTATCTTCGAAATGTTCCAGGAGGGGATGAGGATGATCAAAGCATGTTGTATGAAACATGACACTCTCAAAGAACTAGTTTTTTAAGAAAAGAGGACATAGATTTGAGAGGAACACAGAAGAGTCGAATTGGGGAGGGAAAGATGGAAATGATGTAACTACAATATTCATGTATGAAATTCTCAAAAAAAATTAAAAGTAAATTTAGTAATTTAGTTCATTTAGGATCTGTATAGGAAAAGACAAATTCATGAATGTTTTCCAAAGATGTGAAAAGGTTTGTGGTTGAAAAAAAAGAAAGAAAGAAAAAGAAAAAGAAAGGACATGACTGCTCCAAGGTATGGTGGAAGAGAAGGTTTATTGTAGATGTGAGGGAAAGCACAGCCAGAGACATCTGGAGGGGTCCAGAGTGAACATGACCTTGAGCCTGGCCAGTGAGGAAAGAAAGGAGGGGAGAAGGGAGAGCCAGGAGAATAAAGGGTAGCCGAAAGGGCCTGGTAACCAAAATGGCTGGGTTAAGAAGGGTGAGGGAAGAGCACCTCAGCCCCTAGGCTGGAACAGTGAAGGATAGGGGTGTGGTATGCCAGCCACACCCTGTAACAGGTAGGGACTGAGGGATTCTGGGAGAACCTGATGGCCAGGTCTGCTTTGATGTGTTAAATAGGCACCTCAGTCATTTGCCCTGGGTTTGAGACCTAATCATTTGGACACTTTACTGCATTAGATATTATGTGCAGGGAAGATTCTGGCTAAACAGACCCAACAAAATTCGTGATGAAGACAAAGTGAGGGTATGAGATATTGAGGGCAGGAGGGTGGGGTGCAGGGGTGGTCTGAACAAGGTACTTGATTGGCTCTCCAGGGTGATCAGACACCAAGAGTAAGAGCTCTTAAAAAAAAAAGCAGGATTCATACTACAGCTAAGTAATACAGACCTAATCAAGAGCGACACAGAAGGTCTCGAGGTCTGGAGGATTAAGCATCTTGAGCTCCAGTATCGTCAAGCAGAAAGTGTTTGTCAGTCTAATGAACAGGAATCATCATGTGGATGTCTATAGGAAATATTTGCATTGCAACCAGTGCTCTATTAACTACATCCTTGCAAAGCAGCCCAGTCAATGACAAGCAAAAGCAGACATGACCTCTACTGATGACGTTGGAAGTTAGTAAGTTTTAAAGTCTCACCCAGACAACAAAACATTTCCATGAATGGTTCTCTTGGCTCCACAGAAGGCAAATGACTGAGACAAACTACTCTCCAAAGCAGGAATCTGGGCTCTCAGATTCAGGTTCTTTATAATTCTTGTTTTCCTTGGTTTATGGAGTTAAATTCACACCTGCTATATTCAAGTCCCTTGTCGACAGACTTTGCCTACTTCTATTTCCTTAAGCCTGGCATTAGACAAGTCAGCAAATGGAAAGTATTTACTAAATGAATAGGCTGTATATCCATCCGAAGGATGAATATAAGCAAAGAACAAAAGATTATTTGCTTCACGTAGTTAAGCACTTCATTTGGAGAATGGGACCTCTGACTGTGAACTGTCTCGTGTCAACATCATGCAACTTCTACCTAAATCCACTGGATCTTGTGAGAGAGAAATCATGATGTAGAATTTTAAGTGTTCATTGTGGGCCTTGAATCTGCCCAGTTTTTAAGAAAACTTATAGAAAAATAAGCCTCAAGCAGGAAAGCATTCCCTTGAAGAAAAATGTTTGTGCCTCACATGACACTCTGGGTGATTCGATTCTACTCTTCAACTGGCCTTGAGCTATTTTCAAACTCTGTACATTAAATATATAAATGTAACCATCAGAAACAACTGTAGTCTATTGACACATAAATCCTGCCCTGTGCAGTAGAGGCTCAATGTTCCCCCTCCTCTTTTGTGAAAAAGTCAGTATTGCTTGTATTTACACACTCATTTCAGGATTCCTGACCTAAGTATATCTGTAGCAGGCTTTCTCAGACCACCAGTGCCCAAATCATGACATGGAGACTTATTACTAGTTATGAATGCTTGGAATTATCTTATGCTTGTCCCATTAGCCCTTTTATTTTTATGTATATGAGGGCTCTATCTGCATATATGCCTTTATGCCATAAGAGGACATCAGACCCCACTATATATGATTGTGAGCCACCATGTGGTTATTGGGAATTGAACTCAGGACCTCTGGAAGAGCAGCCGTGCTCTTAACCACTGAGTCATCTCTCCAGCACTCCCACTAATTCTTATAACTTAATTTATCCTGTTTCTCTTCATCTACATTTGCCTCAGGGCTTATTAATCTTTCTTTCATTCTTTATGTCCTACCTTTCCTGCTTCTTCTGTATCTGGCTGGCTGGCAACTGCCTGGCTGGTTGGCCCTGGGCATATCCTTCTCTCTTTCTTGTTCTCTCCTCTTGCATCTAAATTCTTCCTCCTAGACTCCTCCTCCTACTTATTCTGCTTGCCAACCCTGCCTAACCCTCTACTTCCTAGCTATTGACCAGCCAGCTTTTTATTATACCAATCAGGTGCTTTAGGCAGGCAAAGCAACACATCTTTACATTGTTAAATAAATGCAGCATAAACAAGTGTAATATACCTTTACATAGTTAAAATAATATTCTGCAACATGAACAAGTGTAATACACCTTTACATAGTTAAAGTAATATTCTACAACAAAAACAAATATAACACACCTTCACATAGTGAAAGTAATATTCCACAGCATATATCTGTTCTTCAGACGTTTTTAAACAGGTTATATCTGCCTGACTCACTAAGTGATAAAAGGAGAACAAATCCATGAGCACTTACTCCATGGCATCCCTATGCAAGTCATCCTTCTTTAACACCCTCCAAGACAGTATTTAGGAGAAAGCAAATATTTAATTCAATACACATGCACATACAAAGCAGAAAATGAAGAGGATACTCAGACTTTCAAAAATAATTTTGGAGCTGAGTGGAAAAAATTATTAGTGTCCAAAGAACAAATTAGGTATTTGCATATATAATATGAATCCTCAGCGTATTCTGTCTAAAGTATCAACCGTATTCACAGAATATAGTAAAAGTCACCTGTGGCTATTTCAACTGCTTACCCCATCATCTCTTTCAGACTGTAGAGAAGAGTCTAATCAAATATCTAATTTCCACCTTTTCCTTCTGTTTCCATTTCTTTTCTTCTCTCTATTTCTTAACTATCAATGCAAAAATCACACTAGCACTAATATGCGCACCTGTGATGGGACTGAGTTATCACCTGTGAGCCTAGTGATGTCTTTTCTTGCAGGGTGAGGCATTAAAAGTGGTCCAGTTTCTCTTGAATTAGCCTTCCTGAGAAGACAGAAATCTGTGGAAGTCTGTGATTTATATCACAAGGCTTTACAATGCCAACTGAACTTAATGCAAGGTTCCTATCCATGTATCCATGCCAACCTCCGTGGAATACAATTGTACTCTGGGGGCAAAAAGGAACACCCTTTGGGACAAATATTTTAAAACTTGCTTATAAATTTCATTTTAGTTGTTCGGCATTTGGGACCCACACACACAAACACTCATATGCACACTCAAGCTCGAAGACGAGGCCCATGGAGTGAGATGACTGCAGTCACTCCACAGACACAAGCGCATCATTTGGGGAAGAAAATTTTAAGACTGAAGAAAATGTAAACAGAAGCAATGCTTGAAGTCCTTAGAGTGGTGGTTCTTAATATGTTGGTCATGACCCCCAAAGGGGTTGCATATCAGATATCCTTCATATCAGGTAATTACAATTCAGAACAGTAGCAAAATCACAGTTATGAAGCAGCAACAAAATGATTTTGTGGTTGGAGGTCACCATGGTGTGAAGAACTGTATCAAAGAGTCAAAGCATTAGGAAGGTTGAGAACCACCCTGCCTTAGAGGCTGTGTCAGTTCTGAAAGCAGCTAGTATTGCGTACTGATTACTACTTCTTAAGGCCCCAGTTAAATCAGTGGGGAAAGTTACAGCCTTTCACCAGCAGAGGGAAATACTGTCCTGGGGAAAAAAAATGAAACTGGCATTTCCTCTGGGTCCTGTGTAAGAGCTGAAGGTTTCTCCTTGCTTTTCTCATCTGTAGCATACTCGCTCGTGGGGAATGTGCTGTGCTGTGCTGTGCTAGATCATAGACAATTAGAGGGAACAGAATACGGATGAGGGGAAAAAAATCAGGGAATGAGATCAGGGAAGGGGTCTAAGAGCTGTTGGGGCTGAAATATAGAACAGGTATGTCCATTCACAAAGGAAAGAGGGGGTCCTTACATGCCTCCATTCATTCCTGTCTCAAACCCCAAATCCAGAACTTATTCTAGAATCCCCACAGTTGCCATTTGGCTCTTGGCATGGGACACTATTAGCCCTATTTAATCCGTAGGAACCTCAACTACACAGGCAGTTCTAATTTGTTTCTCAGGAACTATAACTTGTAAAGTGTCTGGCTGTTTTACTATGGACATATAGTTTTCCCCGAAGTGTTCTCAACACTGCCAGAGAGTAAGTCACTGGCTTTATACAGGGAAACTGAATCTGTCAGTGGAGTTGCACAGCAAGTGACATGGGGAAGAATACATGAGAGGATCCAGTTTCCTGAGAAACACTGGAACTCAAGAAAATCCCTGCCATGGAGACCGCCTTGTCGTCACAGCAAGCAAAGGTCGGTTGTCACGAAAGAGACAGAAGCCTCTTCAGCAGAATGCTAAGATAGCACACTCCTCTGACAGAGATGATGAAATGTCACCATACATGGGCATCTGCAGGAGACAGAGATGGGTAGAAAGTGGGGTGGAGAGAGACGGGGCCAGAGTGAACCATACAGCCACTTCGGTGAGGTCTTCAAAAACTAGGCATGCTCAAGGACTGGAGAGGTGGCTCTGAGGTTAAGACAGCGTCTTACCAGATAATTACAGAACGCGTGTTCCTCAATGTCTTCTAATGGGTTGAGTAAATAAGGCAACTGTGGTATATCTTGACAATGACAAAAAAGAAACGAAGCATGAAGAAACAGGAAGGGGCGGCAACTGAGTTGGAAACTGTTAGTAAAGAGGAAGCCGTCTGACATCAGCACCCATTGTACACTTGTTCTTTGAGACCCAGAGCAGACTGCTTCCAGAAACTTCCCCAGATACCAAAGTCCATTCATACTCTAGTACCATGTAGAATGTAGTCACACATATCTTACGTCTTCCCATACATTTAAACCACCGCTAGGTTATTTATATTTTTTAATACCAAATACAATGCAAGCTTGGTACAACGAGATATCTTTATTTGCTAAGGAGTAGTGACAAGGAAAACAAGTCTTGGCATGTTCAATAGAGATGTTGTTTGATTGTGTTGTTTCTTAATATTTTCCATCCATAGCTTATTGAATCTCACACATGTACATCCTTTCTTGTTTTGTTATGTATATATGTATTATGTTCAAGTCTGGTCAGGAGTTATAAATTACTAATCATTTAAGTAGAAGTTATTTAATATAAAGATTTTAAATATGTCCAAACAGTATCTATAAGATATTTTAGGGGTATAAATGGTCCTACTATCTGTGCCTTAGTTAGGACTTCACTGGTAAAGACAAGCTTGCGGCTCAGTGATAGCAGAGAGAGACATTAGCTAGTTTGAGCAGATCTCCTCTGCAGTCACTGGGCAAGAAGGGGGCAACCATCTGGTCCCAGACATGACACAGCCAATAGCTACCATGTTGGCAAACAGAAACAACCATGGCTAAGGGGTCTGGGCAGCTCAGCAAAGGCATTCTGAGGACAGTGCAAGCAGTGTGTGTCAGTGCCCAGAAGAATGCAAGGAAGCGGTCACCAAGACTAGTCACAGCTGTAAGGAATGGAAGGGCGAGTGACTGTAACCCTGTCTTCACCCTACACATTGGATTCTCTCTGCCATCTCTGAAACAACAGTTGCAGGGTGAGCCCTCACTGAGGAAGCTGAAGAGCATCCTCATTGTACATGCAGATACAGGAGTCCCACCCATTATCACAGAGCAGGGACTAGAGTCTGGAGTCAAGGAGCAAACAATAGATAATTTTCACAAATAAATAAGAAGCAGTATACGGTTAAAGGTGGAATATTTATGTTAAGTATCCTAAAGAATGTATTTCTAAATTCCAAAATCAACACCCTCCTATCCAGGAACTCTCAGACAGATCAACCCTAACTGCCATTAAAATTGAATTCTTCAATCTAAACTACCAAGAGCCAAACTAAAGCTAACCTAAGAATCCTGAGAATAAAGCACCGTTAAGGATGTAGCCCTACACAAGACTCTCCTACCACTCCCCAACGCTCAGGGAATACTGCAGAAGAAGAGGTGGGAAAAATGTATAAGCCAGAACATAAGACGGGATGCAAAATGCCTTCCTCCAAGCGTGGCCATGGCAATCAGGAGCTCACAACACCTCTGCCCACTGGCCCCAGGCCCGTATAACCCTACCTGCCTAACAAGCCCCTATGAATGGAGACAGACTCTGAGAAAGATGCAGAGTATCCAATTGTATACTCATGGGTAAGTCCACCAGGCTCTATTTAGATAATTCTAAAACCGTAGCCACACAGACAGCCCTAGCTAAACTCTATGGAGACAGAAAAGTTATGAATATGGAAACACGATTTGAAAGGAGGAAGGAGTACTGCCAGAAGTGGGAGGGAAGTGAAGAAGTTGTGGTAGTATCAAAACTGTGTTAATACGTGTATGAAATATTAAAAGATAAAATTACCAATAGAAAAGATCAGACTGTTGAAAGGAGAGATTGGAAAGAAGGAGATCGTGAGATAAAAATGAAAAACATATACAGAAAATTCACACATATTGATACTGGTGAGGCTTGAGGCTCCTCCTACACAAACCCAGCACAGAACTGCAGAGGGGATCATTCTACCCCTCACCTCCATCCAGATCGGAAATGCTCTAGTGGTTATGAGAATTCTATTATTCTGTCAGGAAATTAATATTCTAGGTGGGAAGCCGTTGCCAATGAAAGGCTAACACATGGAATGAGGTGCAGCCAAGGAGAAGGAGCAGTGTGTGTATTTGCTAGGTTGCTTGGTTGGTTTTTGTTGTTGTTGTTTTGTTTTATTTTGTTTTGTTTTGTTTTGTTCTACTCTCTTGTCTCCTAACAACTTTTGAAAACCTCTAACTTATTGAAGATAAAGGAGGGAAAACCGTAAGGATCGGTGCACAGGTGCACACTGAAGCCAGGAGAGAGTGGTCATAGGAGCGTACCGACCCCCACCGCTCCAGCATTAGTATTAAGGTGCAAAGTTAACGGGGCCCTAGTAGAGGGAAAGTTTCCTGTGGTCCTGAACCATGGTCCTTAACATACAGTGGTATTGTTTCATGAGGACTATTTGCTATTTTTTAAAAAGCCCATCTGGGCCCCTGGCAGTAGGACCAGCACTTATCCCCGGTGCATGAACTGCATTTTTGGAGCCCATTCCCTATGGTGGGATACTATGTTCAGCCTTGATGCAGTGGGGAGGAGCTTGGTCCTGCCTCAATTTGGTAGCCAGACTTTGTTGACTCCCCAAAGGAGGCCTTGCCCACTCTGAGGAGTGGATGGGGGTGGGGATGGAGATATTGATAGAGCAGGAGAAGGAGGAAGGGGGAGCTGTGGTTGGTATGTAAAATGAAAGAAAAAATTAATAAAAAAAATAAATAAAAAGCCCATCTGAGCCGGGCGGTGGCACACACCTTTAATCCTAGCACTCCGGAGGCAGAGCCAGACAGATCTCTGTGAGTTCAAGGCCAGCCTGGTCTACAGACTGAGATCCAGGACAGGCACCAAAACTACACAGAGAAACCCTGTCTTGAAAAACCAAAAAAGAAAAAAAAAATCTGTTATCAGTGATATCATTATGAAAGGCTTATTTGGAAGATCTTATAGGTTTAGAATTTGCAATTTACTTAAATTTCTTTTACACAGGAAAGGTATCACTGGTTTCTCCTATCAAATAGATCCACTCTTTTTTTTTCAGTCTCAGTGATCATATTGTTTATAATCATGTCTGCTTATTAAATGAATGGCAATGCTGCATGTTAAAAAAAACTTTGCATTCATAATTTAGACATTTTAAAGCAAACACACTTATCTCTGAATCTTCCCGCTCAGACTAATGATCCAGTGTCTCAGCTGAAAATACCTTGGTGTGGCCTCTGTCACAATAAGATGCTCTCCTGTTTTGGTCATTGATGGGACTCTAACACAACTTTATGTGCTGCTTGCAAAAGTAATTGAAGTTGGCTTCTTCCACAAGCTACCTTGTGTTTCTAGGAAGCAAATGATTAGAATATGGATCCTACCCTTTCCTCAATCCAACTTATTTGAAATGATTGCACAGTCTCATATTCAACTAGGATAATTTCATTCATTGCTTTATTCCTTTCTCTGTAAGGCTAATTTAAAAGAGTATTTCTTTCTGGTGCATCTATTTTCTTCATTTTCTGGGTTTTTTTTTTTCAGTTTTCCACTAAAATTATATGTATTTAACTTGATAAAAACCCTGCTCACTTATTTTATAACTCAGTAAGACTTTGTAATTAAAATACATACTACACAGATCAAAATAATTGGATTTGTTGCTGCATTTGGAGGAATATCAACCAGGGATCACTCTACTGGGTCACTGAAGGATAAAATGTGTCTATATATCTCAATTAACCCTGCAAAATGCTAACACGAAGCTTAGATCCAAGTACCTGTGGCTCAAGGTTCAATTATTCTTTGTTCATTAAAATGATAAATTATAGTAAGTGGCATCAATTATTACTTTACAGACTCAAACTCTACCCAAAGACACTGTTGCATAATACTAGTATGCAGCACAACAAAAAGGATGTGAACATGAGATTCAATCAGCTACAGGTGGAAAATAATCAGAGAAAAAAATGGCATCTCTATTGAACATGCAAAGACTTGTTTGCTTGAACACAGCTCACAATTAAGGATTTGACATTTGTTAGAGTTCTGGGTGATCACATCACATTCTTCCATTTTCAAAACTGTGCTGTGAAGTTCAGCAACTTATCCAAAAGTTTTAAGGTCACTCTGCTGGCAAAGGGCACAGGTAGAATTTAAACTAAGGTCTTTCCAAGTCTGGAGCTCATGAGAGATACTTAATGTTCCTAGATGTAAGGGTCTTTGGACTATGAAGGTACAGCATATGAGACTGACAATATGTACCTTTTTTCATTTCTTAAAAGATGTTTTACTAATTGAGAATTTTATACTTGGTAATTCTGTCATATTCACCCCCAATTCCTCCCACATCCACCCCCACCTCCATACCTCTCCAATTTCATGTCTTTTTTTTCCACTTATTTTTAAGATTATAATTTAGTTACATTTCTCACTTCCCTTTCTTCCCTCCAAACACTCCCATATGCCACTCCCTACCCTCTTTCAAATTCATGACCTTTTTGTTCATTAATTGTTATCTTATGTATATATGTATTTGTGTATACATATATATTCCTAAATATAACCTGTTCAAATAGCCTATTGACTTCAATTTGTGTTGTCCATACTTCTGTGTGAGGCACCATTCACTGGAAAGTGGACAACCTACCAAGAGCCACCACACCCGTAAAGAACATTGACCCCTCCTCCCCCAGAAGCCATCGCTGTCCATAGATCCTCAGTTAGGGTGTGGACTCATGAACTCCTTCCCAGTTCTTGCTAGAATATATGTAATCACTTGGCTGAGTAAAATGATGATTTCACAGAGCTCAACTTAATAGAGATGACAAACTACGTGTAAAACATGTAAGTGCCATCTAAGTTATTTATCTTTTTTTATTTGAAATGATGATCAAATTAATTCTTGTGTTAAAACACATAAAAGGTCATGGTGAAATCAGAAGAAAAAATTTATGTATTTTAAAACAAGTTTTAAACATGTCTCATCTTGTCTCAGCAGAGATGACATCACTGCTCCTAAATGGGAGGACTGGTCACATGGGAGACCCTGTTTTTACTGTGATCAGCTGCAGTCCATCAGCAAGGATGACCTCATCTGCAGCTGAAAAGGTTTGACCTTTGCCCCTTTGGGCTTGCAAAGCAGAAAAAAAAAATCCTTCATGGGCTGAAAAATTTAAAGCAGACATCCTTCAGCTTAGCTGAGTTCCTCAGGCTTGTGTTAAGTGCAAATGTTCAAACTTCATCATGTAAAAGCAATTAAAGAAAGAACAGTGAGAAGCCTGGGAGCCAGGGTGGGTCCTTTGGTATTTCCCTGTAATACTAGAAAGATATGTTTTGCATTTTCCAATAACAAAAAATAAGAAATGAACATTTTAGAAAAATGATGCATTTACTACTCTTCCATAAAAAGCCATGAGATAGAAGAACTTAAACTCACTGTGATCAGTTCCCTGTGAGAATCTTTGAGACGTAATCAAATCGTTGAGGTTTACCAAAAGAATGCCTCAATTTCCTAGTGTTTTTGTTTTGTTTTGTTTATTATAAGACATGGTCTGTAGTTACATTTTTTAGCTGATGCTGTGGTAGTGAAGAGTTCACAATAAACGCCACACTACGCACTCACCCATGTCTAGGAATCGGTGGAAGGCCAAGGGGAAACTCCCTACTTTGTGTTCTTTCCCACTCTTCATGCTTCTACAGACTGAAAAACTCCAGGGCTACAGATTCCCTTCTGTTCAAAACTACAGAAAACAGAAATTCTAATATCTGGGGAGGGTTTGACATGTAGCCTTTGATTTAACACTCATGGCTAACTTGACTAGAAGCTCTTAAAGTCAAGAAGAGTGAGTGACTCACTAGAATCAGAAAGATTGTTACCCTCTTCTGGCCAGTAATTGTCAATCAATATCTTTCATATCAAACAGCCTAGAGAAGCAGATTCATTATGTTCACTAGCAACTAATTGGAGAGATGGAATCCTTCCAAAAGTGTTCAAGAAGGCTGAAGCCAGAACTCTTAAAAATATGTCATTCAGGTAAGAAAGGCAGTTCATTATTCTAATTCTGCACTGGGCAGTTACCCAACTTAAAGAGCCAAGTCCTTGATGCTTCCTGAGTAATTTTTATCTTTCCTACAACTTCCCACTTGCTGAGTGCAATGGAACCTCATCCCCACCCCACCCCCACCCAAGCTGAGAATCTGAGACCATTTGCTTTACAAGATGAGTGAGAAGCTGGTAACTAAGGTAGTCATTAGCATTTTCATTATTTCCTACACTTTTGTTGCTTAAATCACCTGGTGGTGGGAGCTTTAATATTTTCCCAGTACATTTCTATTTGCTAAAACAATTCAAAAAGAGATGCCAAATTCTAAATATATATACATATGTGAGTGGATATATGTATTGAGAGAGAGAGAGAGAGAGAGAGAGAGAGAGAGAGAGAGAGAGAGAGAGAGAGACATATGTTTTTGGTAAATGGAAATTACCACCATCTGGGCCAAAAAAGAAAAAAAAAACCTCTTAATTTATATATGTTAAATTCATTTCAAATACTTACTGAGTAAGCATAAAGACAAATAAAAACGTTTGTTTTAAAAAGTTCAAAACAATGTTGTATAATTTCCTTTTCCAGTTATTTTTATCACGGCGGGTTACAGAAGGTCATTGTCATACAAATGTGTAATGTACTTTGAACCCATGCCACCTCCAGACTCTATTAACCTTTCTTTCCCTTTCCTCTCCCTTTGTTTCCTAGAGTGTTGCTTCTGCTGTCACATGGTCAATGTGTGCGCTATACTATGTGTCTATACTGTCTACACCCCAAAATAATAGAAGACATTCAATTTTTGTCTGTCTGAGACTGACTTCATTCTTTTTCTTTATCGGCCTTAGCGTTTTGGGTCCTTAATCGGGTCCTTGATGCATTTGGAATCATTTTCATACAGGGTTAAAGACGGAGATCTAATTTCCTGCTATGAGTTTTCCCAGGACCATTTGCTGAGTAGAATACTATATATCATTGCCCTCAACAAGGTGAGTAATAAATCGTGAGTTATGAACACAACAGAACACTCAGAAAAAAAAAGGACTGAAAGATTGACGAGACACTCAGTTGCATGAATAAAGTTCAAGATAACGCTGGTGAGTGAAAAGAATACTCAAAGAGAAAACATTCTATGAGGTTCAGGTGATGTAAAATTCAATGTGACATAATCTATACATATGAAAGGAAGACAGGTCTTGGGCTGGAGGGATAAGCAAGAGGGGATAGCAAGGAGCAAATGAAACTTTTGCAGGTGATGCACGCCTTCGTCATCTTCAACTCAGGGAAGGTTTTGTAAAAGCATACCTATCAAAATATATCTGATTATATACTTGTGTGTGTAGTTTATTGTATGTAAGTTATAACAATATAAGTTTAATTTCTTTTTAATTTTATTTAACTATATATAATTGCATCATTTTCCCCTTTTCCTTTCCTTCCTCCTACCTCCTACTCTATATCAAATTGATGTCCTCTTTATTGTTACATATGGATGCATAAATATTAATGCAAGATGCTGGGCCTGTTTTTGTTGCTTGTATGTATATGAGTTCAGGGCTGACCACTTTGTATTGGATAACTGATTAGGAAACTCATTCCTGGGAGAGGCTAACCCTGCCTCTCTCAGGAGTGCCTAGTTGCCTGTAGTTCTTTGTCTAGAAGTGACACCCTGTGAGATTTCTTCCTTCCACATTAGCATGTCTATTGTAACTTTTAAGGAAATTGGGCATGGGAAAACTTTTATTTACTTTAAGACATGGGGTTAGGTCATAGAAAATCAAAAGACTTTTAACCTCTGACACTACAGCCATAAGGAAAAAAAAATTGACAATTCTGTCCATGTTTCACCAGTTACAGTGGCCTCTGGCTGAACAGGTTGCCTGGGGAAGGAGGAAGGGTGTAAAAAAAAGGAGTAAAATATCAACAGAGATATTTTCTAGTGGACAATTAATAGTTGGGGTGACTTAATGTGAGGGCCAACCTTACATTTTGCCCCCTTTTCTCAGTGTTATGACAAAATAACTTGACTGAAGCAAATTATGGAAGGAAAAAAATTCCTTTGAGCTAGTACAGCCCATAATGGCTGGGAAAGCATGATGGAGTTCACGGAGGTGGAAGCATTTGGTTCAAACTCCCCACATCTTGATGGACCAGGAGCAAAGAGCAGGGAATGCTGGCATTCAACTGGCCTTCTCCTTTTCCCATTTTTATTCACTCCAGGAACCCAGCCCACAGGAATGGTGCCTGCCATATCCAGAATAGGTCTTCCCTCCTCAGCAAAGAGCAGGGAATGCTGGCATTCAATTGGCCCTCTTCTTTTCCCATTTTGATTCACTCCAGGAACCCAGCCCACAGGAATGGTGCCTCCCATATCCAGAATAGGTCTTCCCTCCTCAATTACTCTTCTGTAGAAAAGTCCTCATTGACACACCCAAAGGTCTGCCTCATTAATGCCCTAGGTGATTCTCGATCCAATCAGGTTGACAATGGAAATTATTCACAGCTACCAAAAATCATTGTGATGATCTTGAAAGATGAATAAAGATGATTCTATCTTGCTTTCCTCAATGAATTTACTTTAGGAGAGTCTTAGAGCATTAGGACATAAATGAATACTTGGGAGATTCTGGAGGAAATCTCCATGTTTTCTTGCATAACTTAGGAGATGCACTGGGGGAAAAATCAAACAAGAGAGTACTTCTTTAGTCCAGGCATTTTCACCTTCAGTGATATTTGGCATTGGTGTCAGATAACTCTCCACTGTGAAAAGCAACTTGTTCATTACTAGATTTTTTCAGAGACACTTTCCTAACCTCTAGCTGCCAAATGACCATAGGCTATTGCTCCAACCTGTGGCAACCAAAAGTTGCTCCAGACGCTTGTTTGCAAAGAGGTCTTGGGGTAGAAAATCGCCCCTGATCAAAAACCACTGCATCTGACTTTCTGCCATGTTTCTATTGGTTCAGAAACTGGAAATAGGCAACAAACTTAGGATAAACAGTTGCCTAATATCAGGAAGGTTGATATGAAATGAAGGTATTTTTATATTTAGTGAAAATGTACAAATGGAGAGGAACATAAAGCTAACAATAGTATTTTAAATCTCAAATTGGTTTGCCCTTGTCAAGCCATTTTGAAGTTGAGATTACCTCTAACCTCGTTGATTAGGGTATTGAGCAAATACTCTGTTTTATTACCTGCAGTATATGACACCAGCCAGGAGTGTCAACTGATCATTCTTCACCCAATAAACATCTGGTTGCACTGAGTCTTTCCTTGGCCTTCAAAACTACGATAAACGTTGTCTCAGATGGGGACTACAGCTTAGTGGTCGAGCACATGTAAGCACTTGCCTAGCACATGTGATACCCTCTGGCTTCAATACCAAAAACACAGTAATAAAAATAGTATTTACTTACATTTACTTATGCCATTTAATTATACTCTATCATGAAGTAGCTGCTTGGAATAAATGTGTTTCAACCTTTTGTTTAGAAAAAGTATGTCATGCTAGAAATGGGCTAATTTCAGCCACTCTGTAATGCAGAGAGATGATTAATCAAATGAGATTCTGGTTTCTGTTAATAAGAGAAACAAAAAACAAACGAAGAAAAAAAAATCCTTAGTCATATGGCCTTGTGAATTGAATTCGAGAGGTTTATAAGATTTTCCTTTTGTGATTAGAACTTTCATTTCAACGTAAAACTTCCTTGTACACATAAAATGTGGTAAGTACTACAAATCATGTTACAAAAACTTTTGGGAGAGACTATTAGAAGTTTTAACAATGAATAAATGAATAAAATTTTTTGTTAAAATGACAACAAATAGAAGTTTTAATCCAAAGAAAAAGAAGCACTCTAAATATTTGGAGAAGAGTGAATGCTTTAGAGCAACACTTATATTCAGACCTGCTGATAAAAGATAGATTGTATATGGGATAATTTCAGCCACTCTGTAATGCAGAGAGATGATTGATTTGCATGCTAATGTATGCCAAGGGATAAGTAATTCCACCCCTTCTTCTCCCACTAAAGCTCCTCACAAAGCTCAGATTCAATGTCAAGCAAATCTCTGAAAGCTGGTACTCAAAACCACTGCTTGGGAAGAGAAAAGCTTTATGCCTCTAGCTGGACCCATGGACAAAGTCAGGGATTCAGCCAAGTTGTGAGGGTTCCAGCAGTGCAGCCCACTTCCTCTGTGGATGAAGATAAGTGATTAGACTTCCATATTCCTATATCTTCATCTATAAACAGTGGCAAGGAACATTTGAGGTGGGGGAATCACCATATTCACACTCAAACTATGAATGAGACTTGTTACAATGAAAACCACAGCACAACTAAATCCTCCAAACCTAGACCAGATGCTATAATGTTATGACATTTGTCATTGATGATCTGTTGTGTTCCATCTGATACAGATAGAGAGCTGATTTATTCTTCAACAGGCAAAGTAAATTTTATTAGCATGCACTACTTGGCATGTTTTATTACCTATATGCAGCTCCTTTAAAACAAAATAATCTTGTGAGAGGCACAAAAAAAAAAGAGAAAAATCTAAATATACAGAATGTGGTGCTTTTTTAAGAGTGTGTCATTTTAATTATAATAAAACTCCTGATTTTTACTCAAGATTGTATAAAAACAAAACCTTGCTTGGATTATACCCTCAGTCGAATAAGAATAAGAGAAGTTTTTCCTTGCCCCAGTCTTGTGAATAATGATCAACTACATGACCTTGGACAAACATGACTGATTTTTTTGAATTCTTTTTACCATTTTTAGGTTGTATGTATGTGTCAGCAGGTGTTCATGGTAGCCAGAGGGGTCATACTCCCTGGAGCTAGAGTTACAGGTGGTTGTAGATCATCCCACATTGGTGATGGGAATCGAACTCAGATCTTCTGCAAGAACAGTGTACACTCCTATCCCCTACACCATTTCTCTAGCTCCAACATGGCTGATTTCTAGGGAAGAAAATTACATAAATATTATGTGTTTCTATTAAGGAGACTGCAATAATATTGAGAGTAATTATAACATTAAGTTCAAAATGCTTTAGGTGATTTTTTTCCATTGTTAATAATTTAGGAAAGTATCCCCATAATATGTACTAAACAGATAAAAAGGGTACAAATATGTACTCTTACCATTTCAATTGCCACAAAATTCCCAGACTCTTAGAAAATCTACCAAAATGTTAGCAATAGTTGTCTTATTTATTACAATCAAAATTTGCACCCATTTAGTGTGTTTTCTCATATCTATCTATTATTTTATAATCAGAAAAGTCTTTCTAAAATAATAAATTGTTTATAAAAAGAAATTATATGTCTCCCATGGGGAATACACACAGCAGTGAAAATTTTATTCCTAAGAATGCTCAGATGATCTCACACACTGCTAGTATTTCAGAATCAAGGATCATTAAATCCCACGCCTCCCAAAGACTGATTTCCAGGTATTCATTTCCTCTGCTCATTATTGCCGTCAAGCAACCAGCCTTGGAGGTTGGTGGTAAAGGGATGATTGTCTTTGCCACAGACCAGGAAGCCATCACTCAAGTTGAAGAGACAATAGTGGGATGCAGTGATGCAGCTTGGGAAATACCTTATTGATGGAGCCACAAAATAACTTCCTAAATGACCAGAAGTCATGCCCAGCAAATATATCAGCAGATCTCTGTGGCTTTATTACCCAACCCTCTTCCTGTAGGAAATCACCTCCTCCCACATAGGATTCATGAGTAATCATTGTCAATTTAGTAGTGGCCAGAGCTGCACCATAACTCCTTGGAGCTCATCAGAGTCTGAAAGAAACTCACACTACTCTTTCCCAGTGATATTAGAAGCCGTTTCTTTATTTGTCCTATATTTTAAGTTATCTCTTCATTTGGAGAATGCAGTGGTGTACAGCTATACTCCTAACACTCAGAAATCTGATGTGGGAAAACTCCAATTTTGGGACCAATCCAGACTTACATTTTCAAATCTAGATACTCTTTCAAAAGAGGAAAAATCATAACTTGAAGTTTGATTCAAGGCAGCATTTTAGAGTAAGACATCAGAGCTCACACTCAGAGCACTGTCATTACTTGGCCTTTCTGAACTTTGATTACTTATTTCTAATGAGACAATAATGATTCTTAAAATCTCTGGCACACAGACTCTGCAGACTCCCCATGGGAGATCTTGCCTTGTTGGAGGAGGGAATAGGGGGTGTGTTGGGTGGAGGAAGGCAGAAGAGGTGAGAGGAGGGAGAGGGGGATCTGTGATTGGTTTGTAAAATAAATAAAAGAATTTCTTTAAAAAAAGAAACAGATTAAAAAAAACTCTGGTATATAATTATAACTCCCAAATAAATATGAATTCCCTTTGTTGTTAGTAACATATATCAATATAACCAATATAGCATTACTATTTCATTGCTATCAAAAAACAGATTGTGTGTGTGTGTGTGTGTGTGTGTGTGTGTGTGTGTGTGTGTAAAATCACAGCAGTTTCTGGGGAACTTTGATGAAGAATAACTGCTAACTCTGCAGTTACTAAAATTAAAGGCAATTCTAAATTTTTTAAATTTATCCATTTATGAAAGAAGCACTAGTTATAGCCTGCTGTGGGATGTTCTGTATGTTAAATGTGTTGCTCTGATAGGTTAATAAATAAAACACTGATTGGCCAGTAGACAGGCAGGAAGTATAGGCGGGACAAGGAAAGAGGAGAATTCTGGGAAGTGGAAGGCTGAGTCACAGAGATGCTGCCAGCCGCCGCCATGAGAAGATGTTAAGATACCAACCAGTAAGCCACGTGGCAACTTATAGATTAATAGAAATGGATTGATTTAAGATATAAGAACAGCTAGCAAGAAGCCTGAGCCATTAGGCCAAACAGTTTAAGTAATATAAGTCTTGTATGTTTATTTGGTTGGGTCTGAGCAGCTGCGAGACTGGCAGGTGAGAGAGATTTGTCCTAACTGTGGGCCAGGCAGGACCAGGAAAACTCTAGCTACAATAGCCTTAGCATTGAAACCCCTTTCTGCTCAAATAAGTTGCTGATTGTAAAGTTAGATATCATATTAAAGGCAACTCTCATATCAACCCAAATTATGGGAAAACTTACAGCCTTTATCATATACTATTAAACTTTGACTGAAAATAAAGTCACATTTTTCCAGAAAAAAAAAAAAAAGATAACCAGGTCTTCACCTTGGACATCAAGGAAGCATATAAAAGGATTATACATAACAAAGGTTAGTGTAGTGGTCTGTAAGTTCAATCAAGGCATGAAGCTGGGGAGAAGGATACCAGTTCCATGTCAATTTGGGCTGCATAGTTGTCTTACTGTTCTGTTGCTGTGAAGAGACACCATGACCAAGACAACTCTTATAAAAGAAAACATTCAACTGAGGGCTTCCTTACAGTTTTAGGTTAGTCCATGATCATCATGGTGGGAAGCAGGCAGACATGGTGTTAGCGCAAAAACTGAGAGCTTTACATCCTGATCTACAAGCAGCAGGCAGAGCGAGACTGGACTTGGCATGGACTTTTGACATCTCAAATCCCAGCCCCAATGACACACCTCCTTCAACAACACCACACCTCCCAATCCTTCCCAAACAGTTCACCAACTGGGGACAAAACATTGAAATATATGAGCCTATGGGGACTATTCTCATTGAAACCATCACAACAGTAAATGAGTAATTTTGCTGCACCCCTAGTCATTATTTTATAGATAACAAGAGACAACAGATGTATTGAATGAAAGAAAACAGAAGCAAATTGTTTGTGCAGGAGGCCTACATGCCAAGTGTTGTTTCATGTTACCAAAGGTGAGAACACAAAGAAAAGGAGGCTGGGAGTGAAAGATGTTCATTTCTGTTGCTATGATAAAATGTTCTGGCCAAAAGCAATGTAGGAGAGGAAGAGTTTATTTGGCTTATAATTCCATATTGCAATGCAACCCTAAGGTGAAGTGAAGGCAAGAACTCAAGCATACAGCCACATCCCATATGGAGTCAAGAACAGAAAGAAAGGAGTGGATCCTTGCTGCCTATTTGTTATCATCTAGTTTTCTATTGTCGAATGTAGTAAGGACCCCTTGCCTAGGGAATGGTGATGCCCATAATGGGAAGGGTTTTCCACATCAATTCGTAATTATGACATCCCCCAAAGACATACCCACAGGCCATTCCTTCTTAATAATTAAGAATAACTCTTAATAATTAAGAATAACCATTAAGAAAAGGAAAGTGAAAGGCTGTGGTTAATTGCCACCATTTGCTATCAATGACCAATTACTTACTAATTCTTAAAATACTAATGGGTACTAATTATTAAATGATTTCTGACAAAGTAAGTTTTTTAAAAATAATATTGCTCTCACTAGAGAAATGAGTAAATAAAGAGAAAACATGGGTTACCACCATATTTGCTTTTCCAAGCCTAGCTTCCCATCAGCCAACTGTAACAGAATTGTTTTATTTCTACAGATTTCTCCCTCATTAAAATCTTTGATATTCAGATTAATTAAAATGAGCAAAGTTCACAGTTTGCTAAAAATAAACAAATAATAAATAATAAATAAATAAATAAGGGGAATTAAACTCTATTCACAGCACTTCTCCTTTCAAGATGAAATCCTCACAGAAGCCCCCAAATAAGCTACCAACCCACTGAGATGGATTTGAAAGCCGGGAAATACCAGCCAGCACTTCATTATTGTGCACAGTGTTGCTGCAGCAGCAAGCCCTGAGTTTTCTTCACCTCCACAACCTGCCATTTCTCATAGATATGATTGTTAAATCCCCACCTGAAACTCAACCTTGTCTCTCCCACCTCTAGAGCAGTTTGAAATATGGCAGAAAATACAAACACTGCTGTTTTTCTAGTCTAGCTTTTACCATGCTGGCTCTTGCTCCTGCTTAGCTCTTAGACTTTAGACTGAGACGTCCCAGTCTCTAATTGTGAGCAAGTGCAGGACAGTAACTATGGCCCCACTTTCATTCATGTCCCCCAGAACTTAGTGCTTTGGTGGCAGGCTGGCAGTCAATAAATTTTACTGTCACTTGATTGACAGAAACCTCTGACTTCTTGGTGAAATTCAGTCACTACCCATTTGGCAATTTATTTTCAATCCTAATTCCTTTAACTTTGAGCTATGGTTGGTTCAATAGTGTAGCTCTCTTAAGATTTGGGGCCATTTGTAACTTGTAGAAATTCACTTTCCAGGAATTTCTCTTCTCAATTCCTCTTCTCAAGCATCCTGTTTGCAAAATCCTGATGATTATATGATTTTTCTCATTCCTGGAGTCTCTTAAACATATCTCCTTGGCCCTATGTCATGCTGACTCGTCGTGGTGCTCATTACTCTGGAAAGGATCCCTTGTACTTGCCTATCCTATCAATTTTATGGATGTAATATGTATTCTTAGAAGTCTGCTTACCAAGTATTCAGGAAGACCAAAGATTGCATATTTTCTATATAAAAAGCAGTCCACATCTTACAGCAGACCTCACTCTATTTATTTACAAAATCTATCAAGTTGTATGAGAGCTTCCTAAAGTCATCCATCAAATGCCAAGGAAGAGAACTAGGTCAAATAATTTTTTCATTCTTTAAATAGTCATGCTGCTTCCAAGCTCCTCATTTTCTTCTAAAAAGTAGAAGCTTTAAAATTTTGTGTATTGGGGTCTTAAGTCAGTTTTCATTTTGAAGCAACAGGTCAGTTGATATGTTAATTCATTTGAAAAGTTCTTATCTTAAACTCTTGCTTGAACTTATTTGCTTTAGAGTCAAACAACTTCAGGGCAAAGTCACAGTTAGTGGCTTTCCTTTATTTTAACTAACAGTTAACTTCATAAAGGAACCTAGAGATAAAGTGTCTTGTCCATAACGGTTAGTTAGAACCTTACCCTCAAGACAACATCCCAACCTCTAACACCCTCTACCATCTCATCATCTACATCAAAAATCATGAAGATTCAGAAGAGTCCCCTAACGTTGGAAAATCAGAGGAGTTTGTTACCATCCCCCCAAACACTTGAAAACAAACACTGCCATCAGCTCTCAGAATGCTTTTTGATTCACTTACCAATGAATTTTTTAAATAGTGTTTTCACATGTCTAGAGGAAAATGACTCATAGATTTAAAGACAAGTTGGTGGGTGTCAAGGTGGAGCAAGCAAAGTGGGGATTCCATTTTATCTACATCAAAGCTTTAAATCTTAAACTAGTTGTTTGGAAAATCAGCTTAATCTTTCTCAAAGGTCCACATTAGCCAAGGGATCACAAGATCATGTTTGTGCATCGGATGCCACATCCTGCCTGTAGCGATAGCCAAAGAAATCCCCACGAGAAGGGGTGATGTTCATTTCATAGCAGTTCTCGTTAGCAGTGAGATAAAACAGTACAGGGGAATTTTTTCCTTGTAGCATTTTTTATTACCTAAGAAAACGTCAAGTTAAATGAAAATGTTAGACAATTTTTCTCCTTCTCATTAACTGCAAATTGGGTCACAAAATGTTAGATGCGAGTTATTGTAATAATAACCTTGATTTAAAAGTCCAAACTTTAAAGCTCATATGCAATCATGGCATAATATAATCACATTTAAAATGACCTTCCTAGCTAATTTAAAAAGAAGACCCTAAGATTAGAAAAATGAGTGTTATGCATGTGTCACCTCCAAGTTCATGTGTTGAAACCTCACCCCTCAGTGTAAGGATATTTGGAGATGTGGAGTTTAAGAGAAACTAATTGATTAGATAGAGCTATGAAGTGGGGAATCCAAGATTGGATTAGTATTATTTAAGAAAGAAACAGACTAGAGCTAACTCTGTCTCTTATCATCAGAGGACCTAGGGCAAGGGTGCCTTCTGCAGTCTAGGAAGTAGGTTTTTCTCAGAGTCTAATTCTTTGACCTTACAACTGAGAAGTAAAATTCTATTGTTTAGGTCACTGAGAACATGGCACTTTCTTGTTTTGGCAGCCTGCATAAACGTAGTGAGTCCAGTTCCTTAATCATGGAATTGTTTTTTAATTATTATCATGCTCCCCTCTAGAACAATGGTTCTTAAACTTCCTAACACTGAAACCCTTTAATACAGCTCCTCATGTTGTGGTGACCCCAACCATAAAATTATTATCATTGCTGTTTCATAACTGTACTTTTGCTGCTGTTATGAATTGTAGTGTGAATACTTGATATTTCCAATGTTCTTAGGTGACCCTTGTATAAGGGTAGTTCAAACCCCCCAAGGGGGTCATCACCCAGAGCTTGAGAACCACTGCTTTAGAATACAAAAACCTTTCTCTCAGGTGAATGGGGTTGGCAGGGAGGCTAACTTTGGCTTTTTGTTGAGTGTGAAACATTCCTCATTGAACAAGGTCACAGTGATATTCTGAGCACTTCGTTGTAGCTGCATGTGACCCATAAAACACAGTAATTAGCAATCACAAGCTAAAATGCTTTGCCCTGAACTAATTTTCCTATACCACTGCATTTTGATAGATTTTAAATACCTCTTTAGTGACCATTCAGCATAGGGAAATGTTTCCGTTTATCTAGTGACTAATCCTCAGCCTCTTGAATTGAGCTAACATCCACTGGCTTCCTGTGCAGAACTATGGGAGTCAGAGGCGGTTCCCCGGCAGGTAGCTGACAGTCCTTCTGCAGAGAAAATGGGTTCATGTGCTAAAGAAACAAATGGTGCCAGCACTGTGAGTCTCCTACAGGAACAAGAAGTGACTGAATGCCTTGTTGGTTCTCTCTAGACAAAGAAAAAGGAAATAGGGCAGGAGCTTGACTCTTTGGGTATCCCACCCTAATTCTGCATGATTCAAATGAAAATCCGGTTTGAGCAAGGAGTCATAGTTAGAATAAGATCAGAGAAGAATAAAGATTCAGACTTAATTGAAAGAATAGTCCTTTGAGAGGACAGTAAAAATGCTGGTATAATCGAAGCAGAAGAGTTATAAGGATTGACACAAAGAATAAAACCAAAAGAGGGGGCAAACAACTGTGAGAATGAGAGGTGAGATTTAATAGCAATAAATAATAATAATAATATATTAATCGGTGTGTTCTATTAAATGCTATATAGGTACTACAACTTTACCCCCCCCCAAAAAAAAACCCACACAGCTAGATACATAAAGACTCCTCTCTATAATTCAGATGTTGCCAGTGGGGTAGCATTAAGATACATGAAATTTTAAGAGGTTATTATATCATTGGATCTTCCCATGGTGAGTGGGATTAGGTGCCCTTGTTTGAGGACTTTACAGAGGGAACTGAACCGTCTCTTGTCCTCTTCCTCCCACCACGTAAGCACACAGCCAGGTCAGAGGCCATCCCTTAACCTTGTGCTTCTCAGACTCCAGAAGTGTGAGAAATAAACTTCCATTTTTATGAACTGCTCAGTCTTTGGTAGTCTGTTGTAGCAGAATAAATGGATAGAAACCACATGTATCACTCATTTCATAAATGAGGCAGTAGAGACACAGAGGTAAAGTATTTAACCCACACAGCTGGTAGTTACTGCTCTACACTTTGGTTCATAATATTATCTTGCTCCTTGGGTTACTTTCTTTAAAAGTAATTAACTATATGACAGTATCCTCAGCCCAAATTTCATTTACAGAATCAACAGATACATATTCTTTGCTTTTATTCACAATTTTGAACAGGGCAGGACACTGCTTTGAAGAGACCATATAGAATGCCCGTTAAGGCATATCGAAGGCAGCGTGGCGAGTTCCAGTTCCTAGGTCTGCCCTTGACACCTGTGTGATTTGAGGCAGGTTACAGGGCCTTTGGGTGCCTCATCTTTTTCCAGGGTGAAATGGAGGTGCTCATAAGTCTTACATCAGGGGATTGTTTTGAAGACTGAGTGTTCTTGACCAAGTGCTTAAAACAGTACTGACACACAAAAACTACTAAAATGTGTAGTTATATGTAGAAGTCTATGTCTAAAAGCTAACGGGAAAGAGTGTGAGAACAGGGTGATGTTACTGTTTGTTACATTGTGATCACGTCGACTTTCAATATAGCCATATTCACTGGCTAGGAGTTTGTTTTAGCTCCCAGTCTGAGGATTTTATGCCATCATGGTGAGGAAGTGACTGGGACAAGAAAGAGCTTGAGGAACCTGGTCAAACTGTATCCACAGTCAAAAAGCAGACAGTGAGAAACGCTAGTGCTTGGCTCCTTTTTATTTAGTCCAGGATCCCAGCCGGTGGAATGAGGCTATCCAAAATTAAAGTGGGTTCTCCTACCTTAACTGGCATAGTCTCGATAATTCTTTCACAGGCATACCCAGGAACTTGTCAAGCTGCCAATCAATATTAACGATCACATTTACTTTCTTCTATTTTTTAAATAAAAATGTGATGTAAAAATACCACAAAATCATTTCAAACAAAACAAAACAAAACAAACAAACAAACAAAAAAACCTACAGTACTTCTACTGGGAAAGACCTCAAATGACAGCCTCAGTGGCTAATCAGTTTCTCCACATACCAGCATGCTCTTCTCTATTGCCTCTGTTCACAGGCTAGTTCAAACTATGGGACACTCCCTAACATCTCAGGCCTGACTCCTGGCCCAAAGCTGAAAGTCCCACTGAAGAATTACCAGTACATCCAACCACTTCCTAGAACCGATTCACAGAACTTAGATTGGGTCACACAGTGGTCCCTGAGCCAATCCCTGTGATCGGGAGACAGTATGTACTCAGAAGGCAAACATTCAAGGAGACAGAGACCTACCAGGCCTAGTGAGAGGTAGAGAGTGCCCATTAAGGAAAGTGTAGGTGCTGTTCTGAGAAAGGCTAACAGGTGCTGGAGTTATGAGACAATGCAGCCTTACTAGGATACTTGATATTTTTTGACCCTATCCAAATTATGCAGTAGGAACTAGAAAACATTTGTTTCCATGCTTTGAAAGCTAATGATTAGTTCTTTCTCTAATGAAATGATGATGATTTGATTTTCTTTCTCAGAGATTTTCCTTCTTGTTTAGAACGTTTGCTTTCAAAACACAGACTGTTTTAGAAAACACACACACACACACACACACACACACACACACACACAACCACAATGCTCTTCACTTCTTAGTTTTATGAACTTTTGAAATCCTCCATTAGCTGTATTTCTTCATGTTCTCTTATCAAGACAAACCTAAAATTGAATGACACTAAAGGAAAAGAAAACAAGCAACTTGAAAGCTTAGCAAAGCCAAGTTCGGTTTGATTTTTTTTTTGTACACATAATTTTTTTTTTCTTAATTACTCCTGGGGGGGGGGGGGAGAAACGCCTACAACTAATATTTCTTTTCAGCTGTTCCCTCCCCAAAGTGAGAGCACAGCTCTTTTTATCTTTTCATGCATTCTGTACAGTAAAGTCTGTCTTTGCACTGAAATGATCATATTAAATACATCCAGAGAAATTAAAACTACAATGACTATGTCAAGAAAATTTTAATACCAAAATTCATATTGGATAAATGTTGTTCTTATGTTACCCCGTAAAGCTGCAGAGAAAGGTGTCCAAGCACCAGTGTTAGCTTCATTTCATGAAGACGTAACATATCGGAACAGAAGCCCAAGATAGCAGTAGACTTGGAAACCCCTCACACTCTATTTCTGCTTCTGTTCTCCTAGTATCTTCCCATCTTAAAATGTTTGTATTTTCTATTTGTTTATTTCATTCTCTTGTGGGTTTCTGGAATGATTTTTCTGGCTACTTTAGATACAATTTGGCATTAGCCTTGATTTTAAAAACTGGAACCACTTCATAAACAGTAGTGAAATTTCCCAACACGAAATAACTTGATGTGTTAGCTTTATGTCATGTTAACCTCAGAGAGCATGAGGTGTGCTAAAAGTTAATCTGCTCACCTTCCCTTGGCTTCCCACAGAGTTTGATCCCCAGTGTGCCCATCATGCAGACAGTTCTCTCTTTGGCTTCCTCTACAACTTACTCTCAAATCAAATTGTTGAACTCAGAGATGTCTGTACCTTGGTTCTGGCAGGTGCACATTGTTATCCTTCCATGCACTGTTCCACAGTAAGACCATAAAAAAACTGACATTTCTTATGCATAAAAAATTCATGTCTACATTCTGCAAAGTTCATACAGTCCTAAAGGTGACTTAGCCACGCCCAACTTTCAAGTCCAAAATGGTCCATTATGCTTCTCTGTGTCAATGACTGAGGACTGAACAGCTTGCTTTTGTCTCTTTGACATGTCTGGAACATCTGTCTCATAGTCCTCAAGATGTGTCTCATCTAGTAAATCACCCTAGCTTCTGGGAAGATGAAATGGCCAGTGTAGGAATGATGTTTAGTATGATTCATCAGTATGCAATTTAGAGAAAGCATATTGTTAGAATAATTATGAATTGTGTATTGGAAATCCTGTTTTGCTTATTCAGATTTCCTAATTTGGTTGAAGTTCCGAGGTCACCAGTAAGCACCTCAGAAGAGACACAGAATAATGACAACTTTAAAAGAAATTCCATACCCATGTTCTCAAAAGAAGCACTTTATACAAAGGTCTAAAATGAGATAGATCAATCTGATATGCTTAGATTTTCTTAATGAAATTTCATTGGAGGCTTTTTTCAGTATCACACAGCCTCCTGAGGATTGCTATGAGAATAACTGAGTCATATTAGTGTGTCCATCAGTGTCAAGAACAAGCCTGAAGCAAAAGCAACTTAAAAAAATAGGAGAGGATGAAAGCTATAGTAAGTGAAGGGAAAGAAGGAAAGGAAAGGAAAATGGGGAGAAAGAGGCTAAGATATTTGTATATAGTCTTCATAAAAACACTGTTGGCAGGCTAAACAAGCAACTCTTTGCAGACAGACTTGCTGTTGGTTGTTTTTGGCTCTCTACTCTTTGGGGGTCCCACCACTCAGTTCCCAAATAAATCACACACAGAAGCTTATTCTTACTTATAAATGTCTGGCCTTAGCTTGGCTTGTTTCTTGCCAGCTTCCCTTAACTTAAATTATCCCATCTATCTTTTGCCTCTGGGCTTTTCCTTTTCTATTCCTGTATACCTTTCTCTGTTTCTTATTCTGTGACTGGCTGTGTAGCTGGGTGGCTGGCCCCTGATGTCCTCCTCCTTCTCTGGCTCCTTCTTTCCTTTCTCACAGATTTCTCCTTCTATTTCTTCTCTCTGCCTGCCAGCCCTGCCTATCCTTTCTCCTGCCTTGCCATTGGTTGTTAAGCTCTTTATTAGACCATCAGGTGTTTTAGACAAGCACAGTAATATAGCTTCACAATTAAACAAATGCAACATAAACAAAAATAACATGCCTTAAAATAATATTCCCCAACACAGAATAAGTGACCAGTCATCTCCACAGGAAACATGGATGTGTCAAACCTTTAAATAGGTATGAAGAACCTTTGTTAGTTTGGATTAAATCCTGAGAATTGTTTCTGTGATCCAAATGAAAGCATGATAAATTATTCCTATTGACCACTTACAATTCATGAGGAAAAAAATGTCATCATACTAATGACCTTTCTTCTTGAATAATTTGCTCCAGGAGTTACTAGATGGAGTCTTGGTGAGCTGCTAATCTCTATGAGGTGGGGAGGGAGGAGAAACAAATCCAGAGGTGGCAGTGCTTATTATAGGGCCAGCAGATTGCCCATATTTTTCACTGTTGTGGAAAAGCACAAAGTTAAAAGGAACTTGATTGGATTTGAAAATATTGGTGTGAACTCACAGTTTTGATACATGTGTGTATACTTACATACCTACATACACACTTACATAGATGTACAAAGGGGGATAGTGTAATAAACATAGACGTCATGGTATTCAGCCATTAAAATAGTTCCCAATCTTCCATGTCTCTATTTGTACCTATGTATAGTCTCCTCTTATACCAAACATAGGTGACTATATACACACATACATGCTCACATGTATAGTATACACATGCATGCATATATATGATTGATATATTAATTCCCTGGCTACTCCAGGGAAGTCCGAGGGCAGCAATACTTGGGAAAGACTGAGTATACCAGTGCCCAGATCTTGGTTTCTAAATTTAACTCTCCACTAAAATGAGTCAGTGCTCCTCGGCAAATGGCTAACTTTAGGACTAAGCACAGGAGATAAAGATGAACCTGAATATTTTATTCAGTATATCAAGGAAATGTTCAAATGCTTGTGGAAGCCATCTTAGAAGGACACTTATTGGCAAATCTGTAATATTCTGCATACCAGAATTAATAACCCATCAAATAAAACAGGATTCATAAATCCATGCTGATATGAATAAATAAAATCAACTGAGAGTAATAAATTCCAATAGTAACATGCTAACGAATAAATACAGAAGACATGGTAAAACTATCAACAATTTTGCAATCATCATAGTAATAGTTAATTCAGGCAAGAAACATAAGCATTGCTAAAATTAGTGAGTGCAAGTTGAAAAGATGAAATATTTATCTAGTCAATTATTAAAGCGTGGTTAATTGTAAAGAAGAAGACTGATTGCACAGGAGAGAAATCTGGTAGACATCACCTCCTGAGGATTGATGTGGTCATCAACCGGAAGTGGGATGAAAGCATGCACCCCCTAGCTTGCTGCCATGAAAATAAAAAATTATTACTGCAGTGATTCAACTGCAAATAATTCAAATTGAATTATCTTAAAGAAAAATTTGACAAACCCAATTTGGGGATATTTTATAACTTAACAAAATCATAAACCCATAAAAATGTTTGATGAGACTAAGGGACTGTTCTTGATTAGAGTAGATAACAGAGACATGACAGCTGATGGAGATATGGATTATGTCTTTTACTAGGGCCATTATTGGAACCATTGTTAAAAACTAGGATGACATCTGTGATTTTTGGCAATAATAATTTACCATTGTTAACTTTGATGGTGTTTCTATTATTGTGCAGAAAACTATACTTACTTGTAGAACATATTCATTAAAGTACTTGGAATTAGGGTAAGCTTGTAAATTTAATTAATTAATCATTTGTGTGTGTGTGTGTGTGTGTGTGTGTGTGCATGTGCATGTGCATGTGTGCATGCATGTTCCACAGCACATGTGTGAGATTTAGAGGGCAATTTGCAGGAATACATTCTGTCCTTTCACCGTGTAGATTTCAACAATTGAACTCCAGTTGCCAGGCTTAGCAGAAGGCACCTTTATCCACTCAGCCATACTATTGGCTCAGTTTAGGGTGATTCTTAACAATTTCCCCAAAAGGTTCATAATAAAAAATAAATAAATAAATTTTAAAAAGTTTTTCGGTCTATTCTTGCCACTTTTGTGTACTTTTAATTATCAGAAAAAGAGAAACCCTATATAACCCCAAACAACCTTTATGTGGCAAACAACAAATTCGAGGACATACAATATTGGGTAGAAAAGCAAAAAAAAACACACAGAGAACAGGAATACATAGCAGACATTATATACAGGTAAAGAAAATATTAACAACAGCAACAATAAATAAAATAGATAAAAGAGAAAGTAGAAACAGAGTAGATCCAAGGAAGGCATCTGCTGACTTACTCACTGTCCCAAGAGGAAACAGATGGTGTCATCCAAGTTGAATAATTTCATTTGTTTATTTATAAAGAGATTATCTGCAAAGGTGTGGATTATGGGAATCATGCAGTCAAGCATTGGGAATAGTCTAATAGTCTGTTGGGAGTGGAGAGCACAAGGCAGGACCCCATGGAGAGTGTTAATGACTTGAGGAAAGAAATGACTATGGGAGGAATTCAGCCAGCTGGAGGAGACCTTGCACCTGGTGTGGAGGGCACACTCTCTCCCCTATCTACTGCCAAGACTCCCTGCACACTTAACAGGAAACCCAAGTGTGTGCCAACACATACTGTCCACATGAGTCAGCCTACCTCACAGAAAGATAGAAGAGTAGAGGGCCAATGGACAAGATCTGGGCTATCTTTAAATTCTATAACATTAAGAACAGCGATCAATCAGCTTTCTAGAAATAACCAGTCTGTGTGTAAAGTATTTGAGGAAACTTCATCAAGATTGAAAATTCTTTGAAACTGAAAAAAAAAGAAAGAAAAAGAAAAAAAAATATGATTCAGTGAGGGACCCAGAAGTCAATGGATGATTCAAAGCAAATGAAAAGAAAAGAGCATCCGAGAGCCATAGGAAGGAGCTATTAACTGTGGTACTACAGTTCTCTTAGAATGCTTGTCTATATTTGGTTTGATATATTTTTGTGTTCATAACAATATTACAGAAAACCCATTTTACTGATAGAGAAATTAGCTAAAATTTTCAAAGATAGTAAGAAACAGAAACATGATTTGCATCTAAGCTCCTGAATCTATATCTAGAGCTTTGGCCACTACGTATTCTACCTATAACTAAAATGTGGGTGTGCAGTGAAGCCACCTTACTTATTTCTAAGACTACTTTAAGGGTCTCTGTCTTGTGGAGGAGGGGTGAGGGAGGCGGATCAACAAAAGCAAAGTAGGTGTGAAAATGAGATAATGAAATCTGTGATGATGTACATTAACCTAAAAAAGTTGATGTACTGTTATATGAGCAAAGAGTTCTACTCTAGCAAAATGGAGGAAGGACGATTTTCCAGCAAAGAGGAGAGGAGACAGAATGAAAGGAAGCCAGGAGTGATTTGGGGTTGAAAGAACATTCTGCTGATATGAACTCACAGAGATAAGTGTTGCTTTGAAATACAGCTAGGGAAAGCCATGGGTGGTCCTCCCTAGGATGTCACTGATGTCAGTGACCACTAGCTAGAGCAGTATGCAGGGGACTGTCAGAAAGTTTGATTCTATTGCTTGGTACTATCACTGTTATAATTAATACAGGCATAACCAAGAAAATATTAAAAAACAAGCAAAGACTTGAAAATTCCTTCTGCATTTACTGACTTTCTGACATTAAGAGCAAAGTTGAAAAAAAAAGTGACATCAATCAGAATGAAATGATATGTATTTGGATGACCAACAATCATGGGCACACATCTCAGTGTCTTAGATTTGGGATTTTACTGTGCATGCTCATACATGTCTATAATGATTTAGCTGGATCTCGGGTTCCTGTCATCCTCACTTGGATATCCAGGCTAATGAAGCAACCTCTGTCTGACCTACTACTGGGGATTAAGGCAGATGGAAAGATACTATGCAAATAATTGCATCCTGGGTGGGAAAAGTCAACCTGCAAGAAACACATGCCCTTCTGTTCACATTTCATTGCACAAAGCAATGAAAGGCAAAAACACCATCTCCTGGGAAATGCAGAAGTACAGCATGCTGAGAAACAGAACTGGGAATATTTGTGGAACAGAACTAATGACTACCAGACACTCTCCTGCAGGACCTTCCAATCCGCAGTCTCACATCTGCATACTGCTACAGCAGTTTCTAGGGGCTGAGCCAGTTAAGGCTCACCCAGTATTCCACATGCCCCTCTCCTTACGTTTCCCAGTCTCCTGTCTCCTTTGCCATTGGGTTTGAGCTGCCTGATTATTTAAACAAATGGACCGTGAATACAGCGATATTCACAAGCTTGGATTTGAGGAGTGAAGGGTTGGTGCTCTCCTCCAGTTTTTAATTCCTGTGCAAGATACTTCAAAGGCCAACTGTTCTGAAGGAGTAGAGATACCGTGAGATGACTCTCCTACCTTGATTCCCCATGTGGAACAACACTTCCCAATCTCTATCCACTGATTCTTTCTGGATATGTAGTATGAAGAATATTAACCCCTTGTCACTTGGGTGTCATTTTGGAATGTCTGTTGCGGCAGCTGGCATTAATCATCCTAATAAGGAAACTAGTATCTGACTGTCAAGTAGCAGTTTAAAATAACCTAAATTACGTGTATTTTTTTTTAAAGTGGGCATGAAAACCAATATGAGCAGCCTGAACAACAATGCATTTTACAGTGATAAAAATCATTGGGAAAGCTCTACTCGGAAGTCGGCTGAAATGGGCTTTCAACTGGGGAGTCGGAGGAAGAGTGGAAAGCAGAGATTTAGCACTGTGTATTAGGGACCTTTTGCTGTGTTTAGCAAGGCATTGCCAGCAGGAAATGAAATCAGGAAGCACTGACTGTTCAAAAGCAGACCGAAAAGGAAAAACCAGGAATTCGGGGCCTCCCAGGCAAGAGAGCGGTAGCTAGCTCAAAAGTGAAAAAAATGGATTAAAACGCTTTAAGTGACACACACACACACACACACACACACACACACACACACAAAGTTAATGATAATAAAAATAAACCAATAAAAACCCTCAGCTGATTAACGTTCTTCCTGGCACAGTCAGATTGAAGGTGTAAACTTTTCATTGAAGGTCAAAAGCTTCAGCAGAGAACACTAGCCAGATGTGGAGACACCTGCAGGTAGGCCCAGTCCTAGAGAAGCCGAGGCAGGGAGATGATCACAATTTCAAGGCCAGTCTAAAAGACATAGCAAGATTCGTCTCAAAGAAACAAAGAGAAAATGCAAGGCGAAGGGGGGAAAAAAACGAACAGAAATGAAGCAAATCTGAGAACTGGGTTTTGAAAGTGACTTTAGCTGTGTATGGTACTACGCAAATTTACTCGAGCAAAACCAATCAGAAGTTTAGAGGAGAGTAAATTACCCAAGAAAGTGGAATCTTGACCAAAAAAAGCAAGAGGCAGAACAGGGGTCTTGGTTGTCCAGACTCCTTCATGAGGATGGGCTTACCAAGCTTTAAAAACCCCCTTGGAAAGCATGTACGAATGATGCCCTGTCCAGATCCACAGAAGGGTAGAGAGAACAACACCCTGAGATATCCAGAGAGACTCCTCCAAAGAACAGAATCGCAGCCCCAAGAAACCCTCCCACCTAAAGTCTACCCACAATATTGATTCAGCTGTAGTTTGGAACTTCCGGTGTTTTCCAGCTGTCTCTACTCTTTCTCCTCTCTCCAGGGCAAATTAGACTGTGCTGCTGTTCACTTTCCATTTCCCCCTTGTCCATCAGTGGGGAAAGGGAGAGAGTCAGGGTGGTTCTGAAATGTCCAAACAAGAAGAGCAGCCGACATGGGCAGATCCCGCTGTAGTGATGCATGTGCTGACACCGCTGGTGTGCACTATAAAATGACAGCTTTGATTTCTCATGTTTTGAATGTTTCCACACTTGTTATTAGAATTTAAAAGCTTTGTGCTTTGATTTTTAGTCATGTGGTTGGATTTTGACGGTAAGTTAGACATAATAGAGACCCAAATAAATTATTCCTACATTTGTGCCACTGGTCAGCAGATAGAGGGGGTTATGTGCAGCAATAAGAGCTGGAATTTCACATTACAGCTGATTCAGATGAATGCTCCCTTGAACTGCTGTAACATTGTGCAAGGGTTAACCCTATTAGTTAAATTTCTTAGGTTACACATGACCACACTCCGACAAAAATTAACTTAAGTAAAGAGACAATAGATTGACTCATTTATTCCGGAAGCACATCAAGGCTTTTAAGAAGGGGGAGGGGAGGAGGAGGAGGAGGAGGAGGAGGAGGAGGAGGAGGAGGAGGAGGAGGAGAAGAAGAAGAAGAAGAAGAAGAAGAAGAAGAAGAAGAAGAAGAAGAAGAAGAAGAAGAAGAAGGGGAGGAAGAAGAAGAAGAAGAAGAAGAAGAAGAAGAAGAAGAAGAAGAAGAAGAAGAAGAAGAAGAAGAAGAAGAAGAAGAAGAAGAAGAAGAACTTCAGTCTGGTCAAGACCTTACTACCATCGCCATGGTTGCCTCCTGCCACTGTTTAGGTTGACATCTACTTCTCTTTGCATCAATGCCTCCTTTAGCATCCATGCTACATGCGGGCTCACCGTGAAGGTCAGAGGATAGCCACTGGTTATGCAGACCCTCATTCTCACAGTTCACAGGCTAAGTGGAGGAAAGTGATCCCTTTGCATCTCTAACCATAAAGTTCTAGGGAAGAATCCCAACTGGCCTGGGTCTTGTTGATGTATTCACTCTGTGAATTATAACTGTCCAGGTGTATGCAATATAATGATTGGCTCAGCCTGAATCAAGTGTTCAGAGACGTTTCTGAGGAGACAGAACTTTACCCTCAATGGGTATACAAAGAGCACATAAAGAGGCGAGAAATTCTCCAAAGAAAATGAAGTATTATACCTGGAAAAAGAAGGATAGAATAAATAAATCAGTCAGTAAAAAAAGTAAGACCTACTGAATTTCTCCATGGTGGCCTAGATATCAGCGATAGTAGCTACCACAAAACGTAGAAAGTGAGGATCCTGATGGGGAGAGGAGCAAACAGTTCCCTGGGAAAACAAGCCAGGCTTTGGTCATTTCTACTGGTTATCCAGACTCCCAGGCCTGGTGTCCTCCTTTTGTATGTCCAGTCTTTGGATGTATGCAATCCTTGGGGACAAGTTGCATAATTATAGTAATATTCCCCTGCCTCCTCTCCTTAGTCTTCCTGGCATGAGACAGACTCCAGACTGAGTTCACATGCTCTTCCACTAAACCCTACAGTATTTACATAAGCTTCATATACATGGTTAAATGATTAAACACTGTAATTACCAAATATTTTCTAATACTTCCACCATTAATATTTTTACCGTGTCAGTTTGTATCACTCATTGATAAAAAAGAAATACATCCTATTTTCTATCACTCCTTCCAAATAAACCATAAACTCCAGGCCTTCAGAGCATTTTTTAATAACCTCCAAGTAATTTCTGCACCTAAACTTTTACCTCTCTCTCATTCATGTCTGCTTTCCCATCCAGTAAACTACCAGCTGTTACTAATATACACATTTTTTTTAGCCATCCTTAATTTACTAAGTCAATATCCATTGGCAGTTTTTTTTTCTGATTTGTGTATCAATACTTTGAAAATTCCATACAATGTGTTCACTCCCTCACCCAAATTCTTCCAGACCTGCTCCATCCTTCCTCTCCCAACTTTGTGTCCTCTTTTTTAAATGATGAGTAGTAGAGATATAAAAATGAATAAGCCGTAGCCCTGTCTTCAAATCACATACTCTAACTGTAAACAAACACATGATGAATAATGACAATTCCCTAGGAAGCATGTGATAGATGAGGCCTGAAGAGATTGCCAGACCAACTGACTGTAGACAATTGGGGGAATTTTCCTCTTTGATGTGATATTTAAGCTTGACTTGAAATAAAAGTATAAGTTTACTAGATGGAAGAGTGGCAAAGAGAATTCCAGGCATAAAGAAATATGCATAAGTCCAGTCATGGTTTGGGAAACTGTGTTTGTTTAGGGAAAATATAATTTAGTAAATGCTTCCTTAATTGTTATTCATTATGCAGTACACAGCAAGCCTCTGTGAGTAGGTGGGTTAATGCACAGGCCATGCGAATTTCATATGGCTCATATATGACTCTCCTGTTCACCCACAGCTGTTAGTTGACATTTTTATTTATTAAGAGTTATTAGTTTCTTTCTACACATCTCTTGACTTGTTTTTATAATTATAGAATTGAACTAAACACTGCATAATTCAGAATTGCTCAGCTTCAGCTCTATTGGCATTTGAGCATGATAATTCTGCATTGTGAAAAGTTACTCTGAGCCTTGTAAGACAGCTAGCAGATCCTTGACCTCTCCTACTGGATGATAGAAGACTTGTGCCCCTTAACTATGAGAAGTTAAAATGTCTCCCAACGTTGGACTGTTGAATTTTCCTCAGAAGGTACAAAATTTCCACTGATAGGAAAAAAGGACCACATTGTCAAGGGTTTTCTATGTGGAGTTTATTTTCTAAGCATGGGCTAATGGAGCCACTGAATGTTTTTTAGTAGTATAGTGACGTAAGTGGTGATATATTTCCTTAGATAAGTTAGGAGAGACAGAACAGCACAAAGTAACCCATGGACTAATGGACACAATGGAAGTAATGGCCTTGCAAGCCCAAACCAGAGTTTGGTGACCTGAAACAGGTACCATGCATTCGATCTTCGATTCACTTTCTCCTTTTCCTTCCTCTCTGAGCTCACTTATTAATTCAGTCCAACCACTAGGTTCAGATCCCATCTCATATCCTCAGGTCAAGCTACTGCAGATAATACACCTCCTCTAAATTTTGAAGTTCTGTGGAGAAAGAAGAGCAAGTGTCCATTCACTCTTTGTGGGGCATAAACAAAATGATCCTGCTCAAGTCTAGCTTTGGGGATAAGTGAGCTTACTGGGGTTTCTTATGGGACACAAATGAGGGATTATGGAGTGGAGGATGAATGACCAACCCCCAGAAGCTGCATAACTGGAAAATTTACTCCAGCATGAGCCAGGAGTGATAACTCACAAAAATGGCATCCCCTTGTTCTCTGTGCAACTTGAGGACAGCTCTGCTGAAGAATCTCCTTCCCCCAGGCAACTGTTTGCTGATTGTGTGAGCTTGAGGAGGAGCCTTATAAGTCTTGTAAGTGTTTTGAACCTCCTGAATTTTGTGAGTATCTCTCTTGCCTCCAAGAGGGAATGCTTCCATTCATAACTCATTATTTTAGCTTCTCTTGGGGTAATATAGGCATTAAATTAACAACTTAATGTAATACCTATATTAATAGTAGACTTGATTGTAAATTATAAAAATCTTAAATACAGGGCTATACGATCTTTGTGTTTGCTTTCTCTTAGTTCTCAATAATGTGCTTTCCAAATGATGGATGCTGAAATTTCTTTTTAAGAAAATTACAGAACTCTATCCTAAATTGCTTCGATGAATTTATAAAAAAGTGTCCTTAGCAGAAAGCATTGGGAGTAAAGGAGAGTATGTGCTTGATTCAACTAGTACAGCACTCATTATTGGTCCTGTTTCTCACAGTTGCTGCTATCTCTAGACAAAGTTCATAATCATTAACCTGTAAGATTAATAATAAATATTTTCTGATAAACCACTCCTTGCAGAAACTCAGCAAACAGTACCCCTGTGTCACTCAAAAAAGTCATATTGTATCAAGCTGTTGAAGAATTATATTGAATTATATTGAGCAAGATATGAATGAATATTAAGTAAAATCAATCCATTTTAACTATTATTGAATAATTTTTTTCTCACACATATAAAATGACCTTCACTATATTTTCTCAACCGTGTCTTTATTGAGCTGTTTATAACTGTTTTGTCAGTTTCTACCATCAAGTGCTGGGGAATACTGATTATTAACCAAAGCTTTAATTATATTTTAGTAAATACAAAAGATATATCTTTTGTTAATAGACATCAGGATAAGTACACCAAACCAAACTGAACCTTACCCAGGTGTACATCAGAGCTGTCTTTCTGTATCAGTCAAAATGCTCGTATTTTCAAATTGTTTTTGTTGAGTCTGTGCTATAGTTTTTACACACTATCAAGAAAGTAAGGAATACAAGGGCAGCTGAAACCAAAATCTTCACTAATCAGTACCTTAAGAAAAGACAAAGGAAACAGATATAATTCCTATCTGTGTCAGCATGGGGAAGAGGTTTTCTTGGTTCCATCGGCCTCAAGCTCATTTTTCTACTGTGTCAACATGTGAGCCATACTGAGGTATTGCATGCATTATCTTTATTTCACATCAGAAAGGTCAGACACCATAGCCATGTGACAGTCACAAATTAATCATCACTTGCTCATGCTCTCGGTGGGCTTTCCTGATATAGTGGTGGGTTACACTGTTGAAGAAAAAAGTTGCAGCAATATTACAAGAATCATAAAAAATTATAAGAGGATTAGATACATTCATTTTTAAGTCTTTTATCCATTAGTGTCGTTCAAGTTTCAGATTTTTCCCTTTCTCTAAGGTTTTTATGAGAATTGCTGCTCCTTTGATTCCATCTCATTACCCTTTTCTCAAAGTTAAAAAAAAAATGAGGTGGGGGGGAGTTGGTTTCTCTCACTGTTATCATTTCCCCATTGAGCACCATATGGTTGCTTTCTCTGTGTTCTGCCCCGTCTTCCACACCCTGCTCAGGAGCTCTCACTCACATTCATGAGACATTTTCTTAAACACATACAGATGCCTTAGGAAAGTGGAATCCTGGGAGCAGCTGCTGAGGTGACTATTGTTTTTATTTAGCCGCACTTTAGTGCATGGAACAAAGTATCGAGGTAGTGGTCACATGAGAAGTGAAGGGACTGAAAGAGACATGATACATGTCAGTCTGTAAGACTGACATCACCTCAAAACAGTGAATCAAAAAGGCTTAGAGATGTATTTGCATAATGAGGAAAGCAAGGAAACTAAGCACACTGAACAGAAATATGGTTTCACCACACACACACACACACACACACACACACACACACACACACACAGAGGGAAGGTTAACATGCTCTTATGTTGTGACTAATCATTTCATGTATCTCAAGAATCCTGTTATATACCATAAATATGTGTAACTTTTAAAAGCAATTTCCAGAAAGAAGTTTTAAGAGTATATGATTTTAAAGGTTTAAAAATAAATAAATAAATAAATAAATAAATAAATAAATAAATAAATAAATAAAATAAACATAAGAAGCAAAAACTTTGCATATGAGCTTGGTAGGATAGTGTTTGTCAATGTTTTCTTGGCAACATTAGTATTAATGAGAAAAAAAATGAAATAATAGTATTTGCTACTAATAGTTTTTTATTAGTTTCCAGAATAGTAGAGATAAAGATGTACAGAATTTCCTTGAGTATGAGGTGTGTGTTTGCCCCTAACTGTTGACATTTCTGAAACAAAAATTATCTTAATCTTTCACATGTACCTCTTTTCCTGAAAAGATGTTATTAAGTGGTGTTTAAACTCATAGAGATAAGGTCATCCCCTCTGTCCTAAGAGCTTACATTCAGTTTTAAGATTGCATCACCAAACACAATAAGAAAAACAACAGCAACAACAGAAGAACTATTGTAGGTAAACTATCTGGACAACGGCAGCTTAAGGTGTAGACATTAGGAGAAAGTAGCCACAGAGATAGATGGATGGGAAGTGATAAAGCCGGGACCTAGCTTGTGACATCCCACTGAAAAGCAAGAAACATTTTAAAGATAAGTAAAATAAAACCACGGACCAAAGACTTTGGGAACTGTAGTAGAGACAGCAAGTCACATCAAGATGGGTGAGAGAAAAAAAAAAAAAACAGAATGTCAGCATTCCTGACTTTGCCCCCTCCTTTTTCCCCACACTAAAAATCTAACAGAAATGACCTGATAGGTAGTCTGTTATGGAATATTAGTTCAAGATGTGTTACATTCGTTTATGCTTTGGAATATTTGTTTAACGATGCAAAGATGTGCTGCATTCTTTTATGTTGCATTTGTTCAACTCTGTGAAGCTGTGTTGTTTTGCGTGTCTAAAACGCCTGATGGTCTAATAAAGAGCTGAATGGACAATGACTAGGCAAGAGAAAGGACAGGCAGGGCTGGCATGCAGAGAGAATAAATAGGAGGAGAAATCTAGGCTCCAGAGAGAAGAGGGAGGAGCGAGAAAAGGAGGAGAAGAGGACGCCAGGGGCCAACCACACAGCCACACACCCAGCCACGGAGTAAAAATGAAAGCAAGATATACAAAATAAAGAAAGATAAAAAGCCCAGAGGCAAAATGTAGTTAAGGGGAAATAAGACAATTTAAGTTACATTAGAAAAGCTGGCTAGAAACAAGCCAAGCTAAGGCTGAGCATTCATAAGTAAGAATAAGTCTCCATGTATTTGGGAGCTGGGTGGCAGGCCCCCAAAGAGTAAAAAAAAAAATCAACTACAGTAGTCAAAATATATTTTTGAAACAAAAACTAGTAAATAAAAATACAAAGATCATGGTTGCTCTTAAAGTTCCTCTTCACATTACATCATCCTAAACATGTGAATTAATTCTTGTTTTCCCTTTCTTATTTCCTCTCACGTTCAAAATGATGATGCTTCTGGTATACAGCTCAATTTGAGAAAAAGTCCTTTTTTCCCAAGTAAAGAAAAAAAAACCACATAAAACTACTCTTTAGGAAGACTACAGTATAAACCTAAAAAATGATTTGTTGATCATTTCTGATTGCCAGGCCCTGGAATTAGTGTTTTGGATGAAATGATGGAAGAAGTGTATCCCAAAAGCACCCAGGGGGACTTAGAAATAAGTGGACGTTTTATGGGAGGATTTTATAAGCCCAAACGAATAGGCCAACCATGGACCATTTATAACCATAAACTCGGGCAGGTCCAGTGCCTTGGCAAGCTGTCTGAGAGTGGCTTCTCTACACATGTACTAGGGTGGATAAAACCAGCGTGGTCCATCATAACCAATCTGATCAGTTTGCTCTCAAAGTATCTTAGGGAGAATACAGCTTAGCGGTTGAGGCCAAGTGGCTCAGTCTTAATAAGTCCCAACATGAAAGACTTTCTCAAAGAAAATTTATCCCTTCGACATTTGACTCCATTTCCTAATAGAATTGTTACTGTTTGCCTTTGTTTGCTTGCTTTTTCTTGTACGTGTAGTTATCCAAACCACACTAATTTTCTATGAGATTAATATATCATTGGTTTAATCTTCTTAGAAATTATCTGAGTACCAAGTAATCACTTTGGAAACCAAGCAGCGTGATTTTAGTAAGATGTAACTGGATGCATCCCTTTTAGGGGTTCTCGGACGATGAGGTCTACCTAGCACTGTACAGTATCATGTATCAGACTCCATACTTTAAGCTTATAGAAATAAAAGATTCTGCAAGTTACTGTTTCTATCTGGGGAGAGCCTGCCTAACATGATGGAGATGATCTGAAGAGCATCTACACGTTTCTGCACTATAACCTCTGACTTAGAAGGGCCTCGGATATCAACCATAGGATTGCCTTCCCTGCAGTTTAAATGACTGTGTCTTTTCGGAGTCTAACCCAGAACTTTTCTGATTTCTAAACTTTGGGGTCAAAAAGGCATTACAAAGAATACAAGACTTGGTAATACAATAAACACTTGGCAATATTTAACAAAGAAATGAGACATTTTGACAACAAGTGGATTTTGTACAATTTAAGCATAGGAAGCTGGCCAGTACTATCTTAGTAAGATTCATTGTACATATTGAAAACAAAACAAAACAAAACAAACAAACAAACAAACAAAAAACTCCCAAAGGCTGTACCGCCACCTGAGCCATGCCAATATGAAAAGCCTGTGCTGCCACCTGGGGCCATGGTGTTGTCTGGGCCAGGGCTGTTGCCAAGGGCTGTGTCTGGGTTCTTGACCCTACCATAGCCAGAGTTTGTGCTGATGTCCATGGCCCATGGTAACACCAAAGGCCAGACGGATGCCCCAGGTCTGGGCCACAACCTGTGGTCATGCTAGTATCTGAGGACCGTACTGCAACCGGGGCAATGACAATCTGAGTGGCTTGGGCTGCCACATGGGGTCATGATATCGTGCAGACCCAGGCTACTGCCATGGGCCGTGTCTGAGTCCATGACTCGGAAGCAGCCAGGGTCTGGGTTGATGTCCATGGCTCCTGTTGTTACTGAGAGCTGAGCAGATGCCTGGGGTCTGAACAGCCACTTAAGACCATGTTGGTGTCTGGAGTCTTGTTGCTGCTGGGGTCATATTGATCTGAGTAATCTATGGTGTCACCGGGGCCATGATGAGGCCTGGGCCTGAGCTGCTGCCAAGAGCATGTCTGGGTTCATGTTCCTGCTGCAGCTGGGGTCTGTGATGATGTCTATGGCCCCTGTTACCACAGAGCATAATAGGAACCATGCGTGTTGAAATCCAAGGGCCATGCTGAACTGGTCCCACCCCTCACTGACCCTGGGATAGCTGGTGCTGATCCTAGATGGACACTGCAGCAGGAAAGCTGCCCATCCCATGGGAGAACTGGTCCTGAATTCAGAAGAGATGGCCCACTTCTCACTATGGGTGTGGGAGAGCTGGCCCTGATGGCATGGGCTTAGGAGAGCTGGTTCTGCCCCTCACCTGATGGACAGTCCCAGTAGTCCAGACCGCCGAGTTCAACTACCACCCAGACCCACACCTTGGGCCTTGGGTTGGCCCACCCTAACATTTATTCCAACTATGACCTGCTGGAGTATGTAAAGGTACTGGTCCTGTGGATCGATAACCAGAGAATCTCTATGACTCGGGGCAACAACAGGATATCCAAGAGGAGTTTTGGTAAGGGTCTAGTGATGATAATATGCCAGAGGCCTTGAATCCGACCAATGACTCCTTGCAAAGAACGTTTTGCGGGTGGGGCTAATTGGACAAAAGAGTGTACTGCATGACACATCGCAGCTCCCAATGCCACCAGAATGAATGAAGAGATATTGGAGAGACGGAGGGGGGAGGTGAGTCTTTTGTTTGTTGTTTTGTTTTGTTTTAAATTAATTTCGGAGAAGTGCATGCTGAGGGGGTGAGGGGTGAATATGGAGGGACTGGGAGGTGAGTAGGATTGAGGTACATGATGTGAAATTCCCAAAAAATCAATACAGAATTATGTTAAAATGAATAAGTAAATAAATATTTCAGTATTATCATCTTGTTCACTGTTGATTATGAGGAACTTACACACTTTTGTTCATTTTAGTTTGCTTTTCAGAATTTGATAGAAGAGGAAAAAGGACTCATCACTTTTCACTTTTAATTGATTTTCAGATCATTATTACCACTTTGAGATATTTTTATAGAAGAAAGTAAAAACACTAATTACCAAAGAACCATATTATATAAATGTAATATGCATTTATTTTAAAAAAAATGGTTTCAGCCTCCCACATTTCCAAAGATCACTCTGATACTGTGGGTTCTTCCAGAACATTTTCTATGCACTTATGTCAATTTAATTGTGCAAACTAATGTGATAGTCCATATATTATTTGCCAACCTTTTGTAATTAATTTAATATTATCTCACTTCTCCCAGTATTCATATAGGTTTATCCAATTAGTCCACTAATTTTTGAATGCAAAAGTTTTCATCATGATATAGGTCACAAACTGGAACCTCAGAGATAATAAGCTACTTGTTTGATTTTTAGCAACCTAGTCTTTATAATCAGTTTACGGGTTCCAAAAGATGCTGCAATTGCGGTGATGTATTTTCACATGGTCAGCTGGATGCTGAAGAGGTGGTACCTACAAAACTGTTCCAATTTTGTATTTGCCTTCTGGATATTTCCTTGTGTGGTACCCATATCAAATTAAGACAGCTTTAACTGTGAAACAATAGTCTTATTTAATAAAATCAACTGACTTCTATAAAAATGCTTACTTCCTGATTTAGTTCAATTCAATAGCATTCAAAAGTATTTATTGGATACTTAATTATACTTAACTCAGGATTGGATACCATTACTATGATAGGACATTTATTAGCACTAAATTTTTAAATGAGACTAAGTAGTTGAGGTTAATATGTGTGGATAATTATATGCCTTAGAAAGAACAAGAACAGTATGAGGATATTTTTAACTTTCTATAAAACATGCTGTTATCAATGAATTAGGTGTAATATTGAATTCTAGACTGACTGGTTGGTGTTCTATGTGTAATGTCTGTAGAAAAAAAAAAGATTTTCTAAGCAAGTTAATACTAGCAGGAATTCAATATGGATGATCAGCAGCCTCCGAGGAAGTTAGTTAATCCAGAACATGGAGATATCATTTGCAAACATCAACTATTTGAAGATAATAGACTTACTGGGATAACGGAGAGATTTTTGTGGGCTTCTATTTTTAGCCACTTATTTTCTGACTTTACATGAAAGAGTAGCATTGCATTTATCTCAAAACAATCTGTATCAAGGCCTTCAGTTTTTCTCCTTTCCTTTTCTCCCCTCATATCGTGTTCTGAGTTCCTAATCACAAGATTTCTTTTTACCGCATCTGTTTTACAAGTGCCTTACTCTGTGTGAGGCGTACTTACTCTGCCCCACTAATGTGTTTCGAGAATGGTCTTATTCCATCATATCACAGAACTAACTAGGACAAGTGGGTGAAATGCTCAGAAAGACAGTCCTAGCTTTATGATAAGACACACTTTTCTTATTATCGGAGCAGTCTAGAAATAGAACCACCAGCAAGAGCAGGCGGAGTTTTCCTTTGTGGGATAAATTCAAGCACCAGGTGGGAACTTGTGAGGAGGATTCAGGCTTTAGAAAAGAATTGTGCTAAATGATTCTTGAAAACAAGAGTATATCCTTTCTGAAAATGATGATGTGAGTGTGAGAAAGAAAAGAATAAATGGGGGGCCAAGAAATACTGTCATCATTAATTTCTTCTTTATAAGCATTCTCTGTATGGAATATGATTCCAGTGGATAATAATATTTAGAAGGCGTTCAACAGTGTTGAACTAGAATCAAACTTTGTTAACTTTAAATAAATCTATGGAAAGACTTGTTTGCTCTTAAAAACTAAGTGAGGGTTTTTGTTTGTTTGTTTTTCCATGAAGTTTCATTGCATAAATGTTTATTTTTCTGGAGCTAGGCAAATACAGATGCAAATCACTGCTGCATAAGCTTAAGAAGTTAAACATTACCTTCTGTTCCCTCACCTGTGAAATGGGCATAGCAATAACTTCACATACTCCCTGGTGTCTGGATTATTAGATTAGAAGCATTAAACACAGAACCTGGCCCACGGCCTGTTGAACTACACTTCACAGTGTGTCTGGCACAGCAAACACTCAATAAATGGTGGGTGATACTGAAGTATTTGAAAAGTTAAAACTGAAAACATACCCACTACTCCTGGATTTCTCATGAGAGACCATTTCTTTCTGCTTATATTCTGTCATTTGGGCATTATAAGAACAAAATGATGGCTCTATGTGGGGCCATTGTGTTAAAATATTTCTAGTGTGGAGCTGGTTGCTGCCCAGCGATACAACATGCCTATCTGAGTTCAAGCTATAGAACCAGCTTAAGGGTGGAGGGAGAAGAACTTGTCTCCTGACTCCACGTGTGTCCCATGGCATGCATCACCCCCACCACACAACGTTTAAAAATATACTTCTACCATAGATTAAATTAATTGTCATTGTCCTATAAACCTGTTAAAAGATACCTAACTCTTCTAGCTGTGGCTACTCATCACTGATCAATCTTCAAAGGATTTATTTACTTTAGTATATGTAAATTGTATTTTCTTTTGGACATCCTCCAATTAGCATTAGATCAAAAATGAAATTTCTATAAACTCTAATCTTTTGCATTCTTAGACAGTAGGTAAAGGAAGATGGGACAACAGGGTTTTGTAGTTCTCATAAGTGTTTACATTTGTCAGTAAAAAGATTTCAGGAAAAAAAAAATCACTGGATAACATGCCTTCCGGGATTTTCCAGAAGAGTTTCAAATTCCCTTTGCTTTTCCTCTGTGAATACAAATAAGCTGTTGATGCTGGAATTTCCGACACCAGTTTTTCTCATCTCAATTATTACAACAAGATAGATATATACAAGCTCCAGGACTCCTTGAGAACCTGCCTCTTTGTCAATAAGGTAGACTGATTCAGTCCCCTTATTGGAAAAGTGGAAGAATCCATTTCAATCATACTTATTTTCCTCGTGGAGGGATGACACACATTGGAAGCAACTAGTAACTCTTCTTACCAACTTCAATAAACTCACAGAGGCAGGGAGAGCAGGCATCTGTCCCCTGTGTGCATCTCATGTACCAAACACCCTCCTTTACGTCTCCCTTGACTCACCACTAATTATTAGTCTGAGTCATTTGTCTTATTTCTATGAATCCAACTCAAGCACAGCCACCTCCTATGAAAGCCCATTTGGATCATCACTGCATCTGACTCAGCGCCAGGCATCCAGCACAGCCTGGATGGATCCACACTCTACAGTAAATAAGAGTTTCTAATGAGGGAGCCATGTACTGGAAACTCTTCATTTTAATCTTGGGCTCTGAGTCAGCAAAGAACTAATGTTTTTATCCCCCTCGGGCCCACATAAAATCAACCCTTCACAAACTTTTATCACCTTGGACATACATGTTACTCATCTTACTTTCTTAGAGCCCTTTCTTTAAATCAATCACTTCATTCACATCCAGAAAAGTGTTTTTTTTCCTTCAGCAGATTTCTTGCACCAGCTCTGTGCTTTTCTATCAAGTCGACCAGTAATAGCAGCATGATTCTGATGTATCCTACTGCCTTCACACAGAGTTTATAAGTTATAAGCTCATTTGCATATTTTAATTTAAAAATAACTCCAGTATAAAAAAGAGTATGTGAGGGTTTACAATGCAATGCACTTTTGACATTACTCAGCTGTATCTGAAAGAGGACACAAAAATGAGTTAATATCACTGATGCTGTATTTGGCTAGCCCCAAGAAAATGATATGAATCACATTTCATACAAGAAATGACAGGAAGACATCTACTGCAGTGTGCAATGTACCCCAGCACTGTTTGGTATGTGGACAGGGTACACAAGCATGTTTCACTGTAGGACTTGAACTGTAATAAAAACATGATAGGCTGGAGGTACAGCTATTTATTTTATGAGCAAAAATTTATGCCCCAGGGAAAGAAAAGGATTTTCTGGGGTTGATTGGTATTGGTTTGGTCTTTTTTTACATAGAGAAAAATATGATTTTATTTCAGAATCTGTTTCTCTGATGGATTCCTAACATGGTTTTAAAAATATTCTCCCTATTTAATAAGAGAAAGACAGTGAGGCAAATGGCCAAGGAAGTATGAAGAAAAGCCTGTCACAAATTAACCCAATGCCTTTGGCTCTTCATCCTGGAACTCTCAATTAAAGTTATAATGGAATGATAGGATGCATCTGTTAATTTGTAAATAGAAGTACATGTAGCATAAATTTAAATGACATTAACTATGGTTACTTGATCCTGATATTAATGAGACTTCCTCTCTAGAGATTTGATAAACAGCTTATATAGCCACTGAAGAAAGTAAGTCATGATTCTCTATAGATCTCTTTCTTTCATAAACAGGTTTAAGGAATGTTTTCTTGTGATAGAGCCAAAATGTAACAGAAGAAGATCCCTGCCCTTCTCTACACATAGTCAACATTCAGATTCAAATTAAACTGATCTTTTTCAACCGTATTTAATTGAAAATAATTTTTTCATACAGCATATTCTGATCAGGTATCCCTTGCTCGTCTCCTCCCAGATCCTCTCCATCACCCACCCATCCAACTCCGTGACTTCTTCCTCTCTCTCTTTAGAAAATAAACAGGCCAATAAGAAACTAAAGCAGAATGAAACAAATCAGACAAAAAAAAGTACAAGAAACACACACACACACACACACACACACACACACACACACACACACGTTCCATAAAAATGCAAAAGTAAGGCAAATGCCCAAACAAAGCACCTCCAAAACTATCATTGAGTTTGTTCTGTGTTGGTGGTCTACCGCTGGGCATGAGGCCGTCCTTAAGTGTGGTTCGTATACCCACTGAGATTCCGCAGGAAAAAACTAATTTTTTTTTTTCCTTTCCAAGCAATTATCAATTGGAAGTAGCTTCTGGGTTAGAGATAGGGGCTCATGTCCAGTTCTCTTCGCAGCACTGGCACCCCATCTGGCTTGGACCTGTGCAGGCCCTGTGCATGCTGCCACCATCTCTGCGAGTTCATATGTGCATCAGTCCTGTTTTGTCTGGAAGGCACTGTTCCCTGGGTGACTTCCATCCCCATGGCTCTTATAACCTTCTTGCCTCCACTTCCTTAGAGCTCCCTGAGCCCTGGGGGGAGGGGTTTGATGACACTGTGTAGGACAGAGTGTTCCAAATTCTCAGTCTCTGTACGTTGCCCAATTGTAGGTCGTTGTATTAGTTACCATCTACTGCGTGAAGAAGCTTCTCTGAGGATGGCTGAGCAGGACCCTGATGTATGAGAATAGCAGAATGTCATGACGGACCGTTTCATTGCTATTTTCCTTCGGCAGACTAGCAGTATTTGGTTTTCCCATAGGTCTATGGCCTGTCTAACCCCACGTTCTTGGACACCTGAGCAGTGTCAGGCATGGGTTCCATCTCATGGAGGAGGCCTTAAATCTAACCAGTCGGACTCTCACAACTTTCGTGCCAGTATTGCACCAGCATATCTTGCAGGCCGGTCGGCCATTGTAGAGCAAATGGTTTGCGTCTGAGTTGGTGTTTAGCTTTTTCCTCTGGTAGCGTGTAGAGTACACTACAGTACCATGAACACTAGCCAGAGTAAAGGTTCTAGGTAGGTACCAATTTGACTTTTCCATGTCCAATCAGTTATGTAGGTGTTGTCTTCAGCAAAAAAAAGGCCTTACCATCAGTTTGTGGGAGCAACCAATAGCCTTGGCAAGAGTTGTTTGGGGATTTCATGGGATCCCTTTGGCTAACACCTCAGTGAGATAGATATAACCCAATCCTGGCACTAGAGGCTTCATTTGTCTTGAAATAGAATGCAGGTTATCTAGAAGAGTGACGAAAAGATCCTCTTCTGAGGATGGATAACTAAGCAGTAGACCGCGGGGCCTGGCGTCACCTGGAAAGAGCTTGAGATACTTCAGCCTTGACACTGCCCACCTGTGAACCTGCTTGTAAGCTTTCCCCTCTTTCTGCTCAGCTCTGGCCCTGATTTCCTTCCTCCAGCTCCGTCTCTGGATCTCAGCTCCATGAGTGCTCCTGTTACTGAACAGATTTGGCTTCTTGAATTTAGAATTCTAGACGGCTTTTCTCATCAGAGGCACTTTTTTTTTTTTCTGGCTCCATCTTATCCTAAACATAAAGCAAACAATGCCAATAGCAGTTAGATTGAGTGACTCAAGACAAAACAGTACATGTATTTTAATAGGATGTACACCCAGCCTTTAAATGTTCTCTTGAGTTATACTTTCCTGGTTCATTCTCAGAAACTTTGTTGTTACCATCCTAGAATACTTCAATGTCTCCTGAAGGCCTCTCATAATTCCATAGTGCTATAGAATATAGTTCAAACACCAAAGTCCATGAGTACCTACTTATCTGCTCTCTGCACATCTTTGCTTAAATCACACCCATGTCTTCACTCCCTCCAGAAGATATCAACTAGATCTCACATATCATTTAGAATGCTCGCTACTCCAGTCTCCTGACTCTTGCCTGCTTTCAGGTCCTAGTTCAAGCTCATCTCCTGCAAGAAATTTCTCATGAATGGTCCACATTTTTTTAACCACTACTAAAATATATACATCTATCACTTGAAGATTGCAAGAGTGTGTTGTCTATACTATCCATTGCTGTATTTGAACAAAATACCATCACTCTATATTTCTATATATGATTCTCTAAATGTTTAATGAGACAAATGAGTTTTCCTACCAGAAGATACCATGAAGCAAGAACTATAGCTTACACCCATTCAGACTGTTCCTACCACTACCTGGTGGAAAATAACCCCATAATTGAAACAACTTTCAAGATTATCATTCTAGCCACCACTTGTTTAAAGACAAATGTGTCATATTATCTCAGAAGGTGTTTTCTATCCCTGTATTTCTCAGGTACTCAAAGTTATTAAAATATAAATTATAATTACAATTTTTGTTTCCAAACTACTGTGTCAATGCAGCTGGAAATTTCTTATCTCGTGTGGGTTTTTAACTTCCATAAGTGATTTGGTTTGATTCACACTTATTGCATCTAAAAGTATTTATAACCAGAGCTCTGGTCAAGGGGAAGAAGAGCACAATGATAAAAGTTTGGGTTTAATCCCAAACTAGCAATTAGGAGCTACCTTAATCTTTAGCAAGTAGCTTAGCCTTACTCTGTCATAATCTCCATCAGTAAAAATAGATCTATTAGTGATATGAAGGAAAGCATCATTGGATGGATTCAGTACTTGCATCTAGTAAACAAAATACACACCAGATGTTACAGTCATACAATTATTTCTCAATTATAGTCAACATAGGAGCCTCATTGTCATTATTTTTTGGAGCACACATAACTTATCAGTATTTTTCATAATTTTCAGATTCACAGTTGTAGAGGAGATTAAAGATTCTGAGCTTGACCCTTCTCTTAGTAACAAACAGCAAAGGAATTAAATTTCCCTTGCTCAAGAGCCCAGAGACAAAGTGAGTGAAGCCAAGAGGCAAGACGAAAACATGCATGATTTTTCTCAAATTCTCCTGGAGGTCCCCTGCAGTGATGTTTATAAACTTTAGTTTTTCTATGTGTTGTGCAAGCATAAATTTTAGTTTCCCAGATACCTTAGAGTGAGATTCCTCAGTCATATGGCAAGCATGTATTTGGGGGGGGAGGGGGACAGGGGAATAGGAGAGGTTTTTTTTTTTAATTCAGAGATTTTCTATTCATTTTACATATTAACCACAGATTCCCCTGTCCTCCCTCCTCCCACCACCCAGCATTCCCCCAAGCCCACCCCCATTCCCACCTCCTCCAAAGCAAGGCCTCCCATGGGGAGTCAGCAGAGCCTGGTACATTCAGTTGAGGCAGGTCCAAGCCCCTCCTCCCTGCACCAAGGCTGTGCAAAGTGTCTCACCATAAGTACTAGGCTCCAAAAAGCTGGCTCATGCACTAGAGACAGGTCCCGATCCCACTGCCTGGGGGCCCCCTAAACAGTTCAAGCTCATCAGCTGTCTCGTCAAGCATGTATTTTTAAAATATATTTAATTTTATAGGAAACTGCAAAACTCTCTTCCAAAGTGACTCTACTGTTGACTGTGGTTGTTCTGAATCCTTGTTAGTATTTAGAATTGTTTCTTTGCTTTTGTTTTTATATTTTCATTTCAGTTTATCTAAGAGGTGTATAGTGGTATCCTGTTCTAGATTTAACTTAATTCTACATGTATGTTAGATTTATAACTAATAGTTTCTGCTTTAGTTACATTGCATCTCATTGTTCTCAGCACCTCTTTTATGAGGGTACCATTCCTATCTGAGAAGACTCCACTCTCATGACCTAATCACCATCCAAAGGTCTCACTTCCCAATACCACCACTTGGAGAGGTGAACAGTTCAGTGTATGAATTCCAAGCAGTCAGACCATATTAGAGACGCTGACCTACTGCTCCAGTGCTTATGCGAAACAGTTCTTATTCAAGAGAGCTATAAATGGTATTGCTCTTCACTGCTGGTTTCCTGTTATTTATCAATACATGAAATACAATTGACAATTTGCATGGTATTTTTATAACTCCTAACCATGCTAAACACAATCACTTTTCCTAGGAAATTTTGCTTTGTTTTATTCTTTGTTGCAGTTTTCTTAGGATTCTGTAATAGGTAACAGTAGGGTTTCGTTTCCAATTTCTATGTTTACTAATTTCACTGCATTGTGGCATTGGTTATGAAGTAGAGTAAGGTAGAAAAGACCAATTGTTAGATACTGATTTACTGATTTAACTTTAGTAGTTTACTTAAAGCACTGCTGGTACTGCCTATTTGCCAAACACGACTTCCTTTGTTACCTGAAACAGAATGACCTGGAGGAATGGCTGAAACAATGGACTGTTACACTTAACAAACTGCTGGCTGCTGTAGCACGAATCTCAAAAGGTCTTATTAATAAAAACAAACCCAGAGCCGGGCACTGGGTTAAAGCTGGAAGATCAGAGAAGCAGAACAAGCCACAGCCACCTCACCTCGCCAATTCCTCAGCTGATCCTGTCTCCTCAGACTGGAAGCCTCTGAGTCCTCATCCAAATGGATCTCAGCTGAACTGCTGCTAAAAGCCTAAAAGCTTAACCAGCTCTAGTTCCTGTTTTTCATGCCTTATATACCTTTCTGCTTTTTGCCATCACTTCCTGGGATTAAAGGTGTGTGTCACCATGCCTGGCTGTTTCCAGTGTGGCTTTGAACTTACAGAGATCCGGATGGATCTCTGCCTCCAGAAGGCTAGGATTAAAGGTATGAGTGCCACCATTTTCTGGCCTCTCTGTCTGTCTAGTGGCTGTTCTGTTCTCTGACCCCAGATAAATTTATTAGGGTGCATGATATATTGGGGAACACAATATCACCATAGGCTGCCGTGTAGGCTTCTGTACAATCAATCTTGCTTGTCCATCTCATTGCTGTTTTAGAACATAAAATGAGAACACAAAGTAATCCAGGAGTGAAGTCTTTCAGTAACTCTCTTTAGTGAAGATAGATCAGATAGATAGATAGATAGATAGATAGATAGATAGATAGATAGATAGATAGATAGAACTATTCCTTTCAGTGACACCTCCTCTTTTCTGCTCCTACTGGTGTCAGAAGAGAGCTTATTTGAGGAAGATTCCTACAACAGAACTGTTTGTATACTGGTGGATACAAGAGTTGTAATTAAACATCTATGCTGGTCAATTTTCATCAGAGTGACAAAATACCTAAGATGCCTTAAGAGAGGAAGGATTTGATCTGACTCAGGAACTCAGAGGTTTCAGCCCATGATCACTTGACTACAGTGCTCTGGGCCCCCACATAGTGAGAGGAAACATCATGGTTGGCAGGGGCATGAGATAAAGGAGAGAAGCTCAACTCATAATGGACAAGAGACAGAGAAGTGTGCAGTAGAGTGAAAGGAAGGCTCCGGGGACAAGGTATACTGTTCATAGGCATCCTCCAGTGATGCCTACTATGATTTATCAATGGGTTAGTCCATTCATAATATTAGTACCTTCATAATGTATTCATCCCACAAAAGTGCTAGCTATCAAGCCTTTAATAAATGAGCCCATTCTGGTTTATTTTTATTCTTTGACAATTTCATACATGCATATGATGTATTTCAGTCACTTTCACCCCATATCCTCTCTTATCCCTCTCTCACTCTCCATGTACCCCTTCTTCCCAACTAAACTCCCACATGAGCCTTTTTGAGCAATACTTCATATCCAAAGTATAAAGATTTCCGTTGTCAAACTCCATCAAGCCCTTAGAGAGAGAAGGGTGGCAGGGCTGCCTCTGCCCCACGGAAATTCTTCCTGGAGTCCCCATAGCCAGAGCCACTCTGTTTGTGTGGAGGGAGAGAGGCCTAAAGAAGAAGAAACCACCTCCCTGCACACACTACTCCCACCCCTGAGTGCAGCAGGAAGACCCCTTTCCCTTTCCTGAGTGCCCAGGTAGACTCATTAGCAGAGGTTGGTCTTCAGAATCGCAGAGGTATGGATCTCTTCATGAAACAAGGAGGTCTCTGCATGGCTCTGGGAGAAACTTGGTGCCTCTATGTCAACCAGTTAGAGGTAATTAGAGAAAGTTTAGTCATGGTCAGAAATAACCTTAAGGAAAGAGAAAAACGATGTCAAGAACCTGATAACTGGCACCAATCCTTGCTCTCCTGGTCCCCCTGGTTAACTACTCTACTTACAACCATTGCTGGGCCATTAGTCCTTTTGCCCCTAGCTCCCACTGTAGGACCCTGTTTGTTCAACTGCCTACTTAACTATGTAAAACAGAGAGCAAATTCTGTTGTTAGTACTGAGCAACACTATAAACCCCTGCCCCATGATGAATCCACAATTTGACTCACGCCCATGGAATCAGTGGGGTAATGTAACAGGCTCCCAGATCTTAGCCCAACTGACACCATGGTAAAGGCACTGAGGCACCATTCTGACCTACAAACCCAGCACATAGACCCCAACATCTGCCAAAAATGAGAACAAAGACCTAACCCATCATAGTCCACACTTCTAGGAAAGTCCCTAAATGTACCAACCTTGCTTTTTTGGCTTCTGTAGCTCTGCTTCTTGCTAACTGTTCTTGCTAATTGGAGTCTGTCAACCAGGCTGTGGTTTTTGTTTATAAAAAGCCAAGAACAGTAAGGCTCATGACTGCTATGATTTGGGCAAGTTCCACCAACAGCCTCCATCTGGCAAGTAAACACTTTCTATTCAGCTTAAAGCACGTCCCTGTGTGTTCTCTGGCGGGGTTACCTTGTACCATTAGTTTTTCATCAAGTACTAGTTAACTATGATCATTTCATACATGTCCTTTATAAGAACAAGGATATTACTATCCATTCTAAGTTTGCTGCAATTCTGTAAAACTGAATGTTGAATTTTTCAACTGCTCTCTTGGACTACCTGAGTGGATCACATGGTTTTTCTTCTCTGGGGTATTGTTATAAAAGATTGCATTGATTAAATTTTCAAAACTTGAACCAATTGTACATTCTTATAATTAATCCCACTTTGTTGTTCATGGCCTCTTTTTACAGATTGCTAATTTTAGTGGACTAAATATTGAGTATTTTTATGTATGTGCCATTGAGAGGCATTGTAGTTGGTTTCTTCTGATGTCTTTGACAGGTTTTAGAGTCATTAGCACTGACCACATACAGTGAATTGGAACATGCTCTTTCTTCTGAAGAGTCTGTAGAAAACTGACATTTATTCTACTTAAATATTTGAATAATTCACTATTAAAACCATTTGAGGAAAGGACTGAAATTATAAACTAAAATTCTTTAGTAGTTATAGAGCAACTCAAATTACCTGTTTCATATTGGATGAACTGTAACAGTTTGTGCTTTTGGAAAAATTGGTTCACTTCAACTGTGTTGTGTAATTTTTATATACAAATTTTTTGTGACATTTCTTTACTATAATTTTGATGTCTGCTAGGTCACTAGATCCTGTCATTCCTAATATATGTAATTTGCATATTCTCTTGTTAGTCTTGCTAGAGGTTAATCAATTTTATTGATCTTTTCAAAGAAACGTCCTTTGTTTCACTGGTTTTTTCTATGGTTTTACTGCTGTTGGGTTCACTGGTGTGTGTTATTATCTTTGATAGTTCACACTTTGCTTGCTTTCAGGTTATCGTGCTAAATTTTTTTCTGATTACTAATATGGAAAGTGGAATTATTGATTTGAGAATATTCTTATTTTCTACACTTAAGCATTTTGTTTATTTAGTGCTATAAATTTCCCTACAGCTCTGTTTTAATGCATTTCATAAATTTTGACACTTTGTATTTTCTCTTTCATGGAGCACAGTGTATTCTTAAATTTTTCTTTAAGATATTTGCAGTGTGGCAGACACTAGGTCCTGGGGCTGTAAGAGCCACACTTATCATTTACATGAAAATAAAATTATGTAAAACATACTGGCAGTTATTTCTTGAGGGCAGTTGAACACTGCCTTTAAAATACCCTATGTTCTTAATTACTTTTAAATAAATTATGAGAAATAAAATGGGAATAACAAAATTTAAATGATGTTGACTTACATGAAATGACACCATTGTGCTATAACTATATGAAAACAGTTTCATGTTATTCCACGAATAAATCTTGTGAGATAATTCATATGAGCCTTCTTTAAACTTCTCATTATCAACCATTTTGGATTAAAGTTAATAAAGAAAAAATATGTAATACAAATCAGAGTCAGAAGTAGGACTCAGACTCTGATGAGTTTTTTTATGAGAATGGATTCTTAAGAGCAAGTTAAAAAAGGAAGTTGTAGCATTGACTGGCTGAGTTGAAGTTTTTAGCATATCCAGGTGGTCAGGGTGTCAAAATGAAGAAGAACTAAATGCCAAAGATGTGATTTCAGATAAGGGCCACTTAGATAATTTCCAGTAGCAGATGATAATCTAGTATGCATTAGCCTGAATAATTTACATAACCAGCTGGTTATCAATCTACCTAGGCAAGGTTATTTTAATCTTATCTACTAAAGCAAGGATAATTGTGCTTGATATGTAGTATTGTTAGTCAGATTTAACTAAGTAACCCATAGCCTGAGTGCTGGAATGAATTAGGGCCCTATGTACATTAATTCTGTCTTCAATTCCTTCCTCCACAGAATAGTGTGTAGCACTGATTCTCACATGGACTTTGAAGTGTCTAGACTTCATTTTTCATGTGGTCACTGCCAAATTGTGTAACTTCTTCATGCCTCAGTTCTGTTTGAAAAGAATTAACAATTATCTCCACCTCTTAAAATTGTTAAGATGATTAAATGAGGCAATATGTGTAATATGCTTAGAATACTGGGGGGCTAGGCATATTGCAAGCACTTCCATAGTCTTGTTGTACTAGTAGTATCAGGAAGCTTCTAGGCATATTGCAAGCACTTCCATAGTCTTGTTGTACTAGTAGTATCAGGAAGCTTGTTGATACTAAAATTTTCATTTTGAAGGGAAACATAGGAAGGCAGAAAAGGAAGAGGAGGATGGAAGAATAAAGAGGAAAGTTTGGGGAGGCAAAGAGGAGACAGGAAGGGAGATGGGGGAGGGGAGGGAGAGGGAGACGAGGGGATATACGATTTAAATCATTCTCTTTTTTCTAAGAACTTGAAAGGCTCTTCATGTACTAGATAGGATGTATGCCACATGAAATGTCTCCAGTAATGAAATCACAGAGTGTTTGGGACTTTCATTTTTTTTTTATTTGTTTTGAGAATGAAAGCAGGCTATCGGGAAAGTCAGAGAGAAAGAAGGCTTTCATAATCAACAAGCGAGAGGTAGGCAAAGTAACAATTGGAGATAGAAGCTGTTCTACAGCGATATCCCAGCCTCATGGACTCGGATTCCAAGAAGAGAGATTGTGAGAGACAGATAATCACTTCATTTACCTCTCGGGTCTCTGGAGACAGTCCTCACGGAGAGCGTCTCCTGGAGAAGCTCCTCTGGGGGTTTTCCCTTTAATGGTTTGATGTCTTCATAGTAAACATGGTGAAAATAGGTTTTACTTTGTCTCCTGAGTGTAGAACCTTATGGATTTCTTTTTAATCATCGCTGGCAACCAGCTCTGCACGACAGCACTGCACACAAATACCACGGATGATGATGAATGGGTTGAGGAATTCGGCTTGCATTGCACTGAAAGGGTAAGACAGTATGTCTATGCAATTGCTTCATCTCCCACGGGAGAGACATAGTTCAAAGAAATGTGAACATAGATGACTCACAAGAAATTTTGTTGGGGTTATCCAGGAGTCACCTCTCTGATTACATTAAAATCTTCTACTTTCTTCAGTCACCATGGGTACTGTGGATTTCAACCAGGTTTAGATTATTAACTTTCTATTTTTTGTGGCGTCTTCCCAAAGACAGAGAGCAGTTACAAGCATGAAAGGGTCAGAGACATGTCCATTTGAAACCTATTTTTCAACATTTTTTTCTAGCTGCACTATAAGGAATTTAGAGATTTCGTTTCAGGTATTATTCTTTCATATTTCGTTGCTAGCATTGCCTATCAGTATATGCTGATTTGAGTCATGAGAAGTGTACACTAAGTTGATATTTCTAGTTAACAAGTGTGTGAGTCACTTTTTTTGGTTTTGAAATAAAAACTACGTTTGGAAATCTGGGTATTGTAAAGCAATTTTATTGAGGTGATATTCTGATTGCTAACAGACAAGATACTTAAGAAATGGTGTGGCCCAAATGCTTTTAGAACTGTGTGGTTGGTGTTCCATTCCTAGTGAAGAAAGTAGCTCTGATTATTGTCTTGTAACGTTTTCAAGGTTTTCACTATTTACCTGATTCTACCTGGTTGTGGTCTGAGATGCACCAGGCCACATTTGCTACAACTGATGATTTTCAAAATAAAATACTGGTACTGTGTACTGTACTGAGCAAGATTCTATCTTAACTAACACAGAGTGGTCCCTGGACCGTTAATGTCATGTCCTTAGTCTAAAACTGTTGCTCATGAACTCTAACACCAACTTAAGTAAAACATTCTGATGTGGTCTTAGGGATCCAAGTAGCCAGAGCACAATAGGACAGTTACCTTTGTCCTGAACCAAAAGTTTCCTTTTCAGAAACATCTCACTTCTCTTTTGTTGAGATCCAGATTGTGAGCAACTAACAACATTGGTCTTTCTTCACATATATTATTAGTAAATCATTTATTTCTTTCCTTTGAATTTTTTGCCAATATTTTAGCGAACAAAAATATCTATTCTACCAGCTTAACTAGTACACCATGCGAAAGGCATCAAAAATTAAGGTTAAGTGAATGTGCTTTACGGCCAGATTTCTGGGTCCCAAACCTTACTTCTATCTTTTCCTTGCAGTGTGGCCTTAGACAAGACACTTGAGGTCCTTGCTCTATGTCTTAAGTCCTTCATCTACAAAATAAGAATTAGATGAGCTAGTTTATATTAACTATGTATGAAAATAAGTATCACAAGCTATGATTTTGTTTCCAACCATTTTACTCAGCCCTGTCTCATAAAAAGTCTAGAATATCATAGTACATTTATTCATCAACACAAGCCATTGATAACAATGCAAATGGAGTGTGAGTGAAAACAGATCTTCAGGATTCTCCTTTAGAACCATAGAAGATGTTGGCTTCCTATTTGGACCTTTGGTAGAATCAGCCTTGCCAAAGGAGAATTCTATAGAGAGAACACCATAGATCTAGCCACCAATTACTCATAGATTATACTCTTCATTGTCCTAATTCTTCTGTAACAATCAATGCTTTGGAGCATCCCAAAGTGAGTCGGGCTTCAAATGGACTATGGTATTCATATGAAAATGCTCGGGAGAGAATGCAATTCGGTATGCCTTTTTATAGCCTTGCAGTCTGGAAATGGAATGCGTATCAGGATGATCTAGAGTAGATAATGCAGCAGGAAATCTTAGATTTGTCCTGAGCTGGGACTTTGTAGAGTGTAGAGTCAAGGGCAGAGTACCATCTGGGTTAGCACACATATACCATACAGTTGTCAAGGCAGGGAAGCACTGTAATTACTCATGACAAAAGCCAAAACAGAAGGGTTACCTCTAGAGTAAAAGTCTATCAAGAGCTCTTTCGGTCAGTGCTGTGGGATGTTCTGTATGGCAAATGTGTTGCTCTGATTGGTTAGTAAATAAAACACTGATTGGCCAGTAGTCAGACAGGAGGAAGTATAGGCGGGACAAGGAGGAGAAGAATTCTGGGAAGTGGAAGGCTGAGTCAGAGACACTGCCAGCCGCCACCATGACAAGCAGCATGTGAAGATGCCAGTAAGCCATGAGCCACGTGGCAAGGTATAGATTTATAGAAATGGATTAGTTTAAGATATAAGAACAGTTAGCAAGAAGCCTGGCACGGCCATACAGTTTGTAAGCAATATAAGTCTCTGTGTTTACTGGGTTGGGTCTGAGCAGCTGTGGGACTGGCAGGTGGGAGAGATTTGTCCTGACTGTGGGCCAGGCAGGAAAATTCTAGCTACAGGTCAGTTTCAAATAAAGCTGTATGATTGACATACTGGCTTATTTTTCCAGTCTCTCAATTCTAAACAAATTATTTAAAACAAAAATGAAACAGCAATGGGCTGATCCCTAGCTCACTTATGTACCCAGAAATGCTGATGGAGGTAGTACTGTATCAAAAGTACTTATCACTTGGTGTGGCATATACTCTATACACTCTTGATGAATTGGGGGAAAAAAAAGCAATAGAGACAGTTCCCAGAAAGCACAATTATGCACCAAAATTTTCACAAAATTGGGTGCGAGAGGTCAGAATAGCCTACTCAAACAGTCTTAAAGTTCCCCTTCAGGAATCCATGAGCCTCAAGGCTGTAAACCCAGCAAGGATATAGACCAAGCATCCCATGAGGTGAATCATTCTAACACTAGGATTTTCTCCTTTTCACTGTGTGTCTAGAAATCATTACAGATATCCTTTTGGTCTTCAAAGGAGAAAAGGCTTCATGTGTATGCCAGGGCTTTCTTTGACCTTGACCTGCTATATGAAGCTAGCTGCTGACCGCTCACTGGTGCTCTGGAAATTGCAGCTGCGTTCTTTCCCCTGTCTCCCGTGTGCTCTTCTGCCAGTTCTCCACACACGCCCCAGACTTAGGTCACTCTGACTCTCCCATTCTCTTTGGCCAGACTCTTTGCTCTTGCTTTTAATTCCTTCACTCTAAAGTATTCCAGACTCTGAAGTGCAAATTTATCAAGCACCTGTTATGGAGTAGCACGCTAGTAGACATTTTGCCTGTATCAGCTTCGTAATTGTTGGCAACTACTGCATAGGGAAAGCATTATTTGCCTTTGTGTAATCTGAGGCAGTTGCTATACAGAGCTTAGCGAGAAGGCGGAACTGGGATTTGAACCCAGACCTGCCTGACTCCAGATCATATGTTCTTTGTACAACTTATCACACTCCTAGATTTTCTGTGTTCCCTTTATTCTTTTCAAAATACATTTTGTACATGACAAAAGAAAAGAAAGAAAGGGAGGGGAAAGAAACTAATACCCAGCCAAATCCTTGTCCAGTGTCTTTTAGGATTTTTATATTTTAGATTTAACATTTATGTACAGCCATAAAATTTTCATTTTTTTTATTTATTGCCCCTAAGAGGTTTTATTTTGAGTCAATAACAGGAAATATTTGGCATGTGGTTGTTACAAGCAAAAGACTGAATGTTTTCTACCTTTCTTTTGGCTCTCTACGTTGAAATGCTCCTCTGACTTTCTAATCTCCTTCCCACAGCCGGGCATCCTCTCCGCATTCCAGCCAGGGGAGTAGAATCACAGGCCCACCATCTCTCCACAATGCTTTGATTGTGGAGAGAGACAGAGCTCTCCTTTCAAAGCTGCTTCCGAAGTAGTCCCCCCCCCACACCCCCAACCCACACCCCCGCAGTTCTGAGGTGCTGAGAACAGAATCCAATACCTCCCTGTCTTTGAATCAGGTAGGAAAATGCCAAGCATTTAATGATGAGAACAGAGTAGGTTATTGCAGAGCAGGGGTCAGCTTTAGTGCCTGTGAAGGGTTGGAACCTTCCATCCTGGCCAAGGGCTATCATTTTAGCTGCTGTGAGGTAGTGAGATACAGAGACCCAGGGAAGTGTTACAATGGTAGCCATGTACTCAGGGCAGAAGGACTGTGACTATTTACTTACAAAGCAGAAATACTCCAAAATGATATTCTCATCCACTAAAAGCTGTGGATTGACTGATTACCCACTCGGAAAAGGGGAAGAATGGGTGATAAGACTCCAAGAGGCCCAGGACAGCCCCAGTCTGTACCTGGTATTCCAGTGTCATTAGTGACAGCTCCTTCTTAGAGAATCACGTCTGCATTTTGTGGCTTTATAGTATGGTGACAGCATGATATTTACCTAAAATTGTCCCTGAATAAAAATTATTTTTTACACCCCAGTATAAAGACAAAATATATTATATTCTTTGACCAAAGTAATAGGTAGGGAAAAGCCTTAGACTCTGGAATAAGTATAATTAACACAGAGAAAATTTAACCTAATCTCCAAACAAAGATTGGAGATATGTGTATGGGATTTGCAGGATATTGTAGAGAGTCAAGGACATATTCAACCACACCCAGAGATAACAGACACTGGTGAACCCTGTGACCAAGTTTCCATGAAAAGTAAGAGCTGGAGGAATGACAGAAGACAGAGAATTCTGCAAGGAAATCTCTTCAGCCACAATAAACGAAACAAAAGATGACCCTAAGATTTCCCATATGACCATAGAGGTACTGCATCATCCAGTAACAAAAGTGTCATTCCATAGACTATGTTGTGAATGCATTCTTTATGGACTCAAACAGTGCATCCTCAACACAGCACATAGTCTCCACAGCACACACACGGCAGCCTGAAAAGCAACATTGTTCCAGTTTCTATGTACCCCATATTGGCCTATTTTTTGTAGATATACTTTTTATTAATTAAAACTCTTTTCTGAAACCCTTATAGCCTGTTCATTCACTCAGATATGTTTATGAGTTTTGTTTAAAGAAAAAAATTAGATGGTATTAGCTACTTGGTATCTTTGAAAAAGGACAATCTCTCTGTCCCACCATCCAGTCAGAAAGTGTGTCACAGACCACACTTTCAAAGTGAAGGAGATAACATGGTGAACAGGGATTCATCAGGGACTCGCTTACACTGTGGAACAATTCACAATGTACAAGCTCTTATCGGTTCCAAGGCTCTGTTTCTTCCTTTGTGTGAAATTCTTCTGCTTGGCAAGGAATGCAATTAAAGGCATTGGTGCATGAGACAGAAGACAAGGATAGTCAAGGAGACTGCAATTATTATACTCCTGATATCATCAAAACGGGCAAATTTCAAATCATCACGGAGAATAAAGATGTCATGGTATGCTCCATGCTTCTTCACAGACATAGGTGCAGAGAATTCACATTTGTGCTAATTTTCTCCAACTGCAATGTCCTCATCCTTCTACTTCTTTTTCAAAGAACTAAAGGGGGAAACACATTTTTTAGCAGACGAAAGTTTCAAAGATAGTCGAATTAAAATTTAAATATAAAGTCAAATTGACCTAGAGATTGTTTATAATAGTGCTTGGCATCAAAGGATGTGAACACCATGGAGTGACATCTCCAGCTCAGAATTATCTAAAATAATATTTGAACACAAGCCAAGAGCTAAAAACAATTAGCGTATTTCATATGGCAGCGCTTAAGTCTTCAGATCACACCTCACCTGTTCCCTCCTTCATGCTTTGCCCATTCCATTTGCTTCTTTCAACCTTTATTCTGTTGAAATCTTGCCTATTCTTGTCTGTAAAGCCTTCCAGATCCTCTGACAGTATGCAATGTCACCATCCACTATATCTACTCCTAAGTCATGGTGTGACCTTGAGCCTATTTTGTATTATACATATTTATGTGGTTGCCTGGCTTACCACTATAAGCCTCTTAAAAGGAGACACCACTTCTTATTCATACTCATTTCTTATTCTGAGAGTGAAGAGTGTGTGGTAGAAATTAACTGAGATCTATTTCATCCAGTTGGGGACTAGAGAAGAGCAATTTTATTCTAATTCTGTACTTCGCATAAAAGGGACAGTACTTCTGACCTATAAGCAAAGTCTTTACAGTAAGATCTCCTCTTAGAATGTACTCAGTGTGTACCCACCTACCTTACAGTTTGTTTTAACTGTCCAAGTACAAGTGCATTTGTTTGCAAAGAACAGAAACCTGATAAGTAGTCCTAATTCCAGTTTCTTTTTTTTTTCTCCTCTAAAATAAATGTATTTATAGGAAGTAACTCTAGGGTAGGTCCGGATGCCGTTAGGATTTCTAATTCTTTCTGTATTTCTACTCTGTAAACTTTGTCAAATATCATCTGTCTTTGTGTGACAAACAACCTTTGTACCTCCAGGATGTCAGGGAGAAAAGAGTGTAAGTGGCATCGCTGTGTAAGCCTTTCCTCCTTCTGCAAGTTTCCTGGAACCTTCTTTGATGGATTCTTATATTTTACTGGTCAGAACTGGGTCACTTGGACATCTTTACTTGTAAAATACTATTCATGGATGTGTATATTCAACAGATTACTTTGCCGTTCCAAATGAAATTAGAAGTCTGTCGGGATAATAAAAATGACAATTAGACTGATAAGTAATTGTCACTAACAGATTCCTTATTAATCAATATCAAAATGTAGAAGAGGCTGAAAATTGAGAAAGAGAATGTATCTGTGTTAAATATTCATGTGTGCTTTTACTGGTCCATTGTCCATTAAGCTGAACAGTGAATGATTTCTTAGGGCTTAAGAACATGACACAGGTGTATACAATGTATCTCTGATCTATGTATCCTGACAGATACTTGAAGTTTAGTACATGGAATTGCATAGAATTAAGTGATACCAAAAAATGGTGCCTTTGCTGAGGACTGACTGCTACAAAACACTAAAACTTTTTAATGTGTCTCTTATTTAATCCTTAACAATTCTGAGTCAAGATCCCACATGTCCTTCTTTTACAGATTGTATGTATTATACAATGGAGGTTCACATCAGAACTTAGATGTGAACCCCAGATATATAATCTGGAATCTTGTACACCTAACCAGGGAAAATGGCAGGGTAGTTTTGAAATTAGGAAAGGATAAATAAACATTACTAAGATGCTTCAACATGGAGTGGTGGTGATGATGTCTCCTCAAAACACATCCACATCTAGAAAGAAAGAAAGATTGAATCTAGGAAAAAAACTAAAAGCAAAATATGGGGATAGAAAGTCATACCTGGAGTCTAAACAAGAGCAGAATTTTTGTCTAAGTAAAAAAGGATCACTATTTTTTATGCATATATTGGTGATTTTTTTTTAACCTTCACTGTAGGTCTACTACAGTTTTGTCTACTGACATGAGATGCTGAAATTAATGTAAAAACATCCCCTGTTCTCCAGTCTCCAGCAGCAGCTTGGTAACTTAAGATTTAATCAGGGAAGTGGGATAAAATTTCATGTTTTTATGTTGCTCTACTAGCTCTGTAGAAATTAGCCTGTTGTTCTTCAGAACGACATAGCCCTAAGCCAATGCATGCTCTTGTCCGACAGGAAAGTGGCTGTTAAAATGTAAACTTCGCCTTTGGACTTCAGAGAGATAGGAAAGGCACAGTTGCTGAATCAAGCCTGGCATACTACAGCCTGCAGCAGGTATACAATAACAGTTAAGCCCATGCATAATACTGATAGGACAGAATGTTCCAGAATGACCTATCCTTTACTATTTCTTTTTTTTCTTTTCTTTCTTTTTTTTTTTTTTTGGTTTTTGGTTTTTGGTTTTTCGAGACAGGGTTTCTCTGTGTAGCTTTGCGCCTGTCCTGGAACTCACTCTGTAGGCCAGGCTGGCCTCGAACTCACGGAGATCCGCCTGGCTCTGCCTCCCGAGTGCTGGGATTAAAGGCGTGCGCCACCACCGCCCGGCTTACTATTTCTTTAGATACCCACTGTGACACCAGGGTAGAGAAAGGGCAAAGTGTCCAAGCATTAAACCAACCGACATTCAGTTACCTGGCCACAGCTTCATTTTCAGCTGTGACTCTTAAATTCCAGCCCTTTTGCCTCAAACCTCTTTTAGACTTACATTAACTAGGTTAAGATAAGGACTGCCAATGCATTGTCTCTAAACACTAAATTCAGCTCCACACAACTCCAGAACCTGAGTTGGTATACTTTTCAATATTTCAGACCTGAATTTTTTAATGAAAACTTAGAAAATGTAACAACAGGGGCATTGACTAACACAGCTTCCTAGACAGCCAACTATATCAAATACGTGTGCAACAACCCAAATACACTTTAATTAGATACTTCACTTGTTCCCAAGTGGGAGCAAGCTTTAGAGACAACCTTACTCACTTAATGATAGAAGCAAAATCCTCAAAATAGCATGGAGGAAGTGTGATCAAGTGGAAAAAACAAAACAAAACACAAACGTTCACAGTAGACTTCCCTTGTGTGTCAACCCAGCTAAGTTCCAGCCTAGTCACTGACTAGTGTGTGCATACCTGTAGACAATTATATCCACCTCATTGAGAGCTAGGAGACATCAGCAGTACATTCATAAAATGCTTCATATTGTGTGATGCTTGTCCCTTTCTCCATTGGCTGGAGTGGCTGCTGAGCATGGGAGGTAGTGGTTCCATATTAAAGTTCATGATTCTTCATTGGTTGCAAGAAGGTACTTCATCCTTGTCACCAACAGCCTTCTGAAGAATTCCAGTAAACGAAAATTGTTATGGGTGATCGACTTGCTTAAGGAGGAGGGGTTACTATACAAGCATCATGTCTGACCTACTGCTAAGGTTTAGACACTATCTGTAGCCTAGCTTGCTGCCCATTTCAGAATTAGGAAGAAAATCTTACTGAGTAAAGAATTTGAATGTTTCATATACAGAATATATAGACATGGAAGTTAAAGAATGAGTTACAGAAGAGAGGGCATTATTACAGACTATAATATTTTTATATTTCATTACACATAGCTTAACTGTTTCATTTTGTTTTCTATGAGTGAAGAATTGTGTTACAGTTTCCATTCTGGGCATGTATAACATTAGTTTCTCTAAATGAATGGCTTCTATAACCATCCTGAGTGGTCACATGAGTTTGTTCATTTGGAGAGAATTTCAATTTAATTAAGCAGTGCTGTAGATATTATTAAAATCTGGGGCTAATTCAGTTTGGCTCTCTAGTGAGGAATATTATTTTGTAGGTGATTTAATTAATGGCATGCATATGTAACTAACAGTAGCTACAGCAAATATATTCATGAGTGATTCATGCCGTGTTTGAAGTACTTTCTGAACATTACTTTTGAATATAAGAGTAATGGAAAATAACAAAAAGACTAAATTGAATCCTGATTACCTATTTGATAATATATTGGAAGAAAAAACTAATGTCAAAATATTTAAATAAATATTTGGATGGGTGCTGTTCCCATCTATGCACTTTGTGCATGAACCCTAAATATGCAGGAAATGTATGGCCCTTTGTCACTACATGATGTTTTGTGACTTATTCTGTAATTTTTACAAAGGCCATGCTACTCCCATTTAGTCCAATTACTAATACAAGCCATGTGCATCAAATACTATTATACACACCCAAAATGAATCTTTGGATCCACAAATGTATGTGAAATATTGATTTAGAAGCAGCTGTAGCAAACAATACTATATAAGTGGTAAGAAAATAATTTTATTTCTTCAAAATTCCACACAGACTAGACATGTCCTCTCCTTTGAGATGAGAAAAGATAACCAGTGTAGAGAAATGATACTCTCTTTTGTTTCTCTCCTAGAAGTTATCGCAGTCAGCAGTCAATCTTTCAAAAGAAATGATTCGCCTCTCTCCTCTTGTGCTGTACGTTAGCTAGGAACCAAATAACAGTGTGTGTCAGTCAAATGCAATACTTAGAATGGTATTAAAATCTGACTCTCAATGCAGAAGGTCGTGGAAAATTAGGTTAATCTGAATAATATATCATTTCCTTTCCATCCACAATCTATCATTTCGCAAACCACGGTTAAAAAAATGTCAAAAAATAAAAAAGAACCAGCTTAAAATGAAAATATACATCTTCATCTCATTTACATGTTATTGTGTTAGGCTGGCTAACATTTGCTTGCCTGTGAATGCAGCATGAAAGGGATAATACACTTGTTTTAAAAGACCTTCTGTCTTCATTTTAAACACCAAAGGATTGATAGTAGAATCCTATGTTATTGACTTATTTTAAACTTAAAAGAATTTAAATTAGAATTCGGTTCAAGGACTGAAAACAAATAGTTGAAGGAAATGATGTGTGTATTTAAAACCTGCAGTTACTACTTCTGTTCTCTTGGCTCATAGAATATTTAAAATTGATTATATTACTTACTTATCCTAGTATAATAGGTATTAGCTGCCTAGAAGATTCCAAATTCTCTACCTAGCTATGGCTACATTTCCAAATATATTAACCTAATAAGAATTGGAAATCCAGTTTCTTGTCAAAAGGGTGGCATGGAGATATAAGTTTTTCAAATTTATGGTTCTAATAGTCCTGATCTTTCTTTATCTCTTGAGGATACTGCCCTTTTCTATGCATAATCAGTAAACTGGATACTGTCTTGATTGTATTTCCTCCCCAATGCCATAAGTTTCACCCAAATCAAGGCTATGACTAGCAAACTGGGAAAGAAAGCAAAGCAAAGACTGCAACGTATCATATGCAACAAATGCCTTTAAATTACTTACTGGATCTGTCTGTTATCATAGCATCTATTTAATTTATTGTGTGAGTTAGTCAGCTATGACAGTCTTACCATGTAGTATGCGCTAGCCTCGAACCTGCCCACCTCCCATGAGGCTGAGATTGCACGCATGGACCGTCACTCCTGACTTCGTCCTACTTTTAAAGGCATCTTGGAACTCATACAACTGGATAATTCCATTTCTCCACTGTTGGCAGCTGCAGCTCCCTGCCACGTAGCTGACTGGCCTTATCTCCGCTGATTCCGTCTTCTTCTGGATAATGTTACCTTCATTGCTCCAAGGTCCTGCTTGCTTCCTCCACAGAACAGAACAGTGGTTATTCTTTTAGCCCATCCATGCAGGCATTGCTGATATGAAGTTAGTTACTTTGGGAGTTGCTTTTCCAGCACCCCTTAAGGTACATTTCTGTTCAGAGTGAACATTTCCCAGACACCGATTCTGTATTCATCAGCTTCATTGTTTTCTCCCTTCCCCACATTATGGAGCAGTTTGGAAATGGAGGACTTAGAGTTTATCCAAGAGATAAAAGCAGCAGAGCTGGGGACATGGCTCGGTGGGTGAAGCATTTACCACGCACAGATGAGAAGATCTGAGTTCAGATCCCCAGAACCCATTTAAAGATGGGTGAAGCAGCGCACACTTATAACCCCAATGTTCCCATGGAGATGCGGGGGGTGGAGACAGCAGACTCTCCAGAGGCAATTGGTTCGCTAACGGGCAGTAGGAAGTGGCAAACAAGAAACGCTGTCCATCAAACCAAACATGGTGCCGGGAGGTGGTGGCGCACGCCTTTAATCCCAGCACTCAGAAGGCAGAGCCAGGCGGATCTCTGTGAGTTCGAGGCGCAAAGCTACACAGAGAAACCCTGTCTCAAAAACAACAACAACAACAACAACAACAAAAAAAAAAAACCAAAAACAAAAAACAAAAAAAACAACAAAAAAAAAACACCAAACATGGTGGAAGCTGAGGACCAGCACCCAACGAACGTTCGCCTTTGAATTCTAATTGCATACCATGGCAATACATGCTCACACAAGGGTAAAGAAAGAGATGGGGGGGCAGAGTGAGGAAGAAGGAGAGAGAGGCAGACAATGAAAATATAGAATTATTGACCTTTAAATTTATAATAGTATTCAGCCATTTTCTGAAAATGGACAGAGAAACTTAAGCTGAGGTCTGACCCTTACAGGAGATTTAACAACCCTTTCAGCAGGCGCCCAACCATGCTCCTTATCCAGGGATGTTATAATACAGCTGAGTTTCTCAGGTGCTAAACAGCATCTCCGTTCTGTACTTTAATTCTTAACTGTTCCCAGCAAACATCTCTACAGGAAAAGACACAGCACAAAGCCACACAGTGTGCAGCGACTTCACCTCTGACACACGTGATCTCAGACACTCTGCTGTTTCTAGTATTTGTACTTAAGTGATGTGTTAACCGTTCATGTATAATTAATTCTCTCATTTCTAGGCATTCTTCACTGCTCTTCACGCCTCCAACAGAGATAAACAATGGAGTGGAGGATTCTTATTCTGAACCATGGGAGAATTAACCAGTTAATTTTATTTACTTATTTTAACTTTGGTGGAAAAAAAAAAAAACTAATCCCAGGGTCTTCTGTGTACTAGGCAAGTACTCTACCACCAAGCTACACTTCCAATCCCAAATTGCTTGTATTTCTAGAAAAATGAAAGGAGGAAGAATAGGATGGAGAAGGAGAAAGGGAAGGGAGGGAGTTATAGTCAGAGAAATATAGTAGAAAGGAATCAGAGTGGTCGCTAACATACCCTGATGTTAATCTTACAAGAAAAAAAGTCACAACTCATAACCTACTTGTAGGAACTAAATGTCTTCTATAATAAATATATAAATAAATATAACGGACACTCCTGCCTTAAATTTGCTATAACAAATATCTTTTGCAATAGTTGATAAATGTTAAGAAAACGTGAGGAATAAACCCGAGAACCTTGTCTGAAAAGACGAGCTAAAGAAACCAACCACATAAAGGGAAGAATCCGTCCAAACCACTTCTGTTCACAGAAGGGGTCATTAGCAGAATTCAGACACTCAGCAACAAACGTGGCTGTAAACATTTTTCCCGGACAGTCCACAGGACAAAGAAAACGCTCCTGTGAGAACGGCAACCAGATCTTAGGCCTCCAGTCTTTGAAGTTTGAAATATTTCCCTAGAACTGCCATAGGCTTCTTTCTCTCTGACCTCAAGGGAAGATCACAAACGCAAATTCTCCTTCATCCCCTCCCCCCCCCCCACCACCACCACTTTCAGCTATCCTGCCAAAAACACAGCCACTGATAAAGCGCACCAGTGATTCATTACATACCATCACGGCAAGGTTTCCAGTATAAATGCCATTTTAAGCAAGTCTCTTATGTTTTATTAATGCCTGAAAGACATTTAACAGCAATGATGGTACCAAATGATTCTTGCCATATCATGTCATTAAAACCCAGATGTCTGTCTGCAGGGACAGGAGTGCAGGCCGCCAGCCCCAGGGGCTTTCCCTCCGTTCTCATTTCCTGAGCTCATTTACAAGATGAAATTGTGGGGTGTGACTCTTCATATTTCTTTTTCTCTGTGTGTCAATTCCTGTTTCTTTTTATTGACTAAAAGCAGATGAAAGAAAAGCAAGAATGAGGCGGGGGTGGGGTGGGGGGGTTGGGAGGGGAAGACATTAGGGAGGAGAAGATCTGATGAATTAAAATTCACACTGGCAATCTGTTTCTATTTTTAAGTGTCTTCGAATGGAGTAAATACGAATTAAAATGATACATACTTTAGTTCCTAGTATTTCATATCAAGCTGTCCTGTGTGGTGTTTTCCTTAAGTCCTAATCTTCCCCAGAGCCACATTCAAAGCATTATTTCATTTACCAGCCAAAATAGACAACTGAAATGGCTCCAAGTTCGAGCTCATGTCCAGGAACTCATGTGTAATGAAGTCTCTACTCGGTTTGGGCTTGTGCTGTTGTTTTTGCACTCAAGGGAACCTCTAAAGCTCTCACCTTCTCGAGATTCCGTTGGAAAGCTGAGGGGCCAGGGTTGCCTAGGGGACACATGTTAGCTTCTAGCTATGACTCTTATGATGGTGGTCTTCTACACACCTGTTCACCTTGGGTCCTGATTTTCACAATCACCATCAGTCCTGTCCCTACGTAGGTGAGGCTCATGAGCAAAATCATCCAATCCCCCTTGCCTCAGCAGAAGTCAACCTGCAAGGAAACTGAGTCACAGAGGCAAGGGAAATGGCGAGTTTGACGAAAGAAGTATTCAGAGGGTGGGAGAGGGAATATGAACCAGTGCTCGCCGCTGGCAGTTATTGTTCTCGACACGAACGCCTGATATATGACTTTTGTGGGAAGTTCCTGAGAAAAACTTCATTATCTCGCGGTAGCCTTCTGAAGCTGGTGGTACCACAGTAATCAGAAGTGCAGAGACAGCGTGGGCAGCACATTTCACTTCTCTCACGTCAGTGCTCCACCTATGATTTCCCAAGTTCGGACGGACGGAGGCAGAGGGATGTTTGACAGCTGTTCTCCTGCCAAACTTCCAAAAACAAAACTCAGGAAGCTGAAACATAAAAGAATACAAAATAACAGACAGATGGGCGTTACTTTCCAGACACTAGTTAATCCGCTTTCTTTCCCTGTCCTGTCCTCTGGAACCTCCCACCACGTTATTCTCCACTTCGAGAACTCTTTAAAAATACTCAACAGAGAGAAAATGTGAGCCCGCCTCTCTCCTGCTTTAGGGGTATTTATTAACAAGAAATGCGGACGCTTTTCAGGCTGTGTTCCCCAGCTGAGCCACAACCTCAGCTTTATCTTTTCTAGAAAGGTTTCCATACTTGCACTGGTTCACTCTGCTTTCTGGTGCAGTTATACAGTTGGAGGAATACTAGCCAGAAGCTTCAGATACTTTGCTGTGTCCATTCTGTGGCCCACAGATATCATTAACTGGCCATATGGAAGGGCTGGTCCAACAAGTGAGGGGCATTGTTTCAGGAACTGTCTATCACTAGAAGCCTTGGCTTCGGACTGGCTGTTTGCCAGGGTAGGTAGGTCCTGATATTGGGTCTGTTGGTCCCTACCTCCAAGTTGGCACTGGTGACAATGGATTTGTTTAAATGTTTGTCTTCTCCACTAGAATGTAAGCTTCTCTCACTGAACTTCGTGTGACCAATGCCCATACTGGGCCTATCACACCAAGACTTTCTTTGATACCCAATAAATTCTTATCAAATACATTGAGTAGAAGCTTTATCGTGTAAGAAGTATGCAAAAACCTGAAAAGGATGGCCTCTAGAGTCCTTTCTAACACTCAGATCTTCTTTTGAAGATGGCAGTCTTTTACATGTTTATGACTATCACATGTATTCATGAATTCCAGATTCAATCTCCAACTTCTCAAACTGACATTTACATAACCTGCTTTTTATATAGCCTCACTTACTTGCGGAGTATACATATCATTCTTTTTTTCTTAAAATATTTATTTATTTATTTAGTGTGTGTATGTGTGTGTTGGGGGGGGGGGGGTCAGGGGAATGTTCCACAATGCACATCTGGAGGACAGTGGACAACTTGCAGAAATCAGTTTTCTCCTTCTACTACCATGTGTGTCCTGGGGATTGAACTCAGGTCATCAGGATTGGCAGCAAGGGCCCTTAACCAATGAGCTCTCTCTCTGGTTTTGCATCCCAGTATAGATGCTTCTCTGCTTATGATGGAAGTCACATTTGATAAACCCACCATGACTTGAAAACACTGTAGGTCAAGAGTGCATTTAATACATGCAACGTAGCAGACATCCTGTGCCAGTATGCTGTAGAGCATCAGCTGTTTAGCCTTGAGAATGCCTGGCTGCTGGGAAACTATGGCTCGTTATGGCAGCCAAGCACTGGGACAGGGCATCGAAGCACATCCTTGCTGGTCTAGTGAAAATCAACCAAGCCGAACTACCATAAAATGGGAGATAATCTAGGTGCCCTATTGTTACTTCCTTTCCTACACAATCTGTTCTATATTACTAATTCTCTGTTTGTTAAGGGTATCATGCTCTTTTTTAGGGAGTCTCTATTAAAAACATCCCAGATGATACCTTCTCTACAAAAAAAAAAAATTTGCCATTATGTCTGCTCACAGCTTCCATCAAACTGCCTATTAATTTGTACTTGTTTCATTCTGACTTGCATGGTGTGTTGACATTTCTTCCCCATTCCAGAATCTGCAAATTTTCTGTAAGGTGGCTGTAACTCCGGGAACTTCTTTGAGCACAGTTTTTACAGATACATAGCAGACTCTCGACAACTCGGTAGTATAACTGGGCCAACGTTTATAGATATTAGACTTAATTTGTCTCAGCAGCATGGGTCTTACCTTATACACCCCCTCCAAAGACCTCCACAGTAAAGGACATGGAAAATATAAAAACTGAACATCACATCTGTAGATGTCCCCAGAGATGTTGCTACAACTGACTGCAGTTTTAATTAAGAAAAACACACTCTGCTGTTTAAAACAGACCCTTAAATACAGCTCCCAGCTGAACTCTTCCAGCATCCAGCATCCCACCCCTTCCAGTGGCCTGATGTGCGGCGGGGGAGGAGCCACGAGCAAGTTGGCTCTGGGAAGCCGGAGAGCGCGGGATGGGGAAGTCCCGGAAGTCACTGACCAGAGAGTCTCGGCGGGTTCACTTTGGGCAGTGGTCCCAAAAACTACAAGCTCTCCAGCGGGGCGGAGACCGCTCCCGACCGCGGCTTGGGGGCGGGCCCGGATCGAGGGAGGCGGGTGGGACGCTCTCGAGGTCTAAGGCGATTGGCGAAGGCGGATGAGGGGCGGTGGCGCTCTAGGCGAGGAGCTAACAGGTCGACCGAGCAGAGAGCGAGCTGATTGGACGCTACGGAAGGAGCTGGACCAGAGATGGCCGTTCATTGGTTCCGGCGGGCCGGGGAGGCGTGGCCAGCGCGCGCGAGAAGGAGGGAGGGCGAGTGAGTGGGGCTGGCCTGCCCGCGAGCCGGTCCAGCTACGAGCGCGGCGGGAGCGCGTCCCAGCTCGGCCACGGTCCTCCCCTCCGGTCCGCCGCGCTCCGGCTGGGGGGTCTTGAGACGCGAAGCGCGGCGAAGCGACGCGGGGCATCCGGCGGCGGGCGCGGGAAGCAGGGCGGAGGGGTCGAGGCGCGCTGCGCTGCGCTGCGCTGCGCTGCCGCCGGGTCCTCGCCGGGTGCTGCGGGCCCCGGGCGCGCGGGGCTCCGCGGCGCGCGCACTATGCGGGCGGATTGCCGGCCGCCGCGATGGCGAGCCGGGCGCCGCTGAGAGCCGCGCACAGTCCGCAGGGTCCCCCAGGCCAGGCCGCGCCCGCCGCCACCGGCCGGGCCGCGCTGCCCGGCGCAGGCTGCTGTCCCCTCCCTCCTGGCAGCAACTCCTCCTCCAGGCCTCGGCTGCTCCTGCTGCTGCTCCTGCTGCTCCTGCTGCTCCGGGACGCTGGAGCCCAGCAAGGTGAGTGGTGGGCAGCACGGGTCGGCCTCCCGAGGCTCCTGGATGTTGAAGGAACCTGCGGATGCACCCAGAGATGCAGCGACACCACACTCGGTGTGCCAAGGGGGGGGGGGGGTGTTCTGCCGCTCGGTGTCTCAAGTTTGCGCCGCTTTACTTTTCCGCGAGGCCATTCGTTTCTCTCAAAAGAGGGGCATGAGACCCTGCCATGGAGGCCTCTTTGCTGTCTCCTCCTGGCCTGATGGACGGAGTAGGAAACAAATTCAAAAGCATCTTGAGCTTATTAAAGGCAGGTAGTGATCACTGTTCTTAAGGAAAGCGCCGGATTCTAAAGCGAATGAAGCAGATTGCAGTGATCTTTGGAGTCTTGGCATTTGTAATTCGTTCTTTAGAGCACCTGCCCGTTGTTGACGACGGTGGTTTGTAGATTGACTTGATCAAACACAGAAGTGACCCAACATCGGTCCTCTACCAAACGGGCAAACTTTTCCAGAAAGTGACAAAAGTTTTTTTTTGTTTTTTTTTTTTTCCATCTACAATTCTCGGAAAACCTTTTCCAGAAGGGGACAAAACTGTTGGTTGATAAATCACCACAATGGAAAGAGAATACAGGACTGAACTTTTTAGAGTTGCTTTTTCAGGCAGCATACCACGTTTTGTTTAGCATTAGTCGTTGAACACGTTTCCCGTTGCTTTGCTCATTGCACTGCAATGAGGGAAGATAAGGATTGTGTTGTCACTTATTGCTAGGAGGAGTTTTTAAAAATAAAATGTTCATCTATAAGTCCTACTTCCTGCTGAGTGCACATTTTTGTCAGTAAAGTGCATCTCCAAGGTCATGGGATTGTCTTGAGCAGAAGCTGCTACTTTGACGGCCACGTGAGAGCGTAATCTCGAAGGGAAATACGTGCTTGGTAAAATGGACTCTTTCGTAGTCACGTTTAAGCTAAGTAATTTAAGTGTTAGATGTGTGGCAGGCAGGGTTCAGTCAGCGCTTACTGTGTTAGATTGCGGAAGGCTCTGAAGTTTTGGCACCTATCCCTGGATTTTCTTCCTAATGGTGGGCAAACAGACTAATATGGCTTACAGAAGCTTAGTGTGTGGGAGGCCCGGGACTAAGTAAATCAGTGCATTTAACCCATGGCTGGGGTGAGATAGCTATTCCATTTCTAACAAAAGGAAACCGAGGCGCAGTGAATGGAGCATATTTTAATATAGATAGGAATATGACTATATAAGCAGCACACTCCTGTGTTTTCACATTTCTCGAATGTGGCTAAGTATCTATAGCATGTTTAAAATAAATCTCCAAATAGTAGAGTCAGCTATGTAGGAGACTGTTGTCTTTTGGAATATTTTATGGCCAAGCTAATGTAACATGCAGCCTTATTTTTAATGACTTTGAATAATTTTAATCAGCATTTTAACAATATATTTGTCTCCCATCCTTCTTATGTAAATACCAGTAGAGATCAACACAAATAGAAATGATACTAGGGATGTTAAAAAGACATGATTTTTATTTCTTCAAAATTGGGTAAACTTTGTTTCACTTATTTTTAATCCCTTTGTATCTCTTTTCTGTCTTGTTATGAGAATACACGTTTCTTTCATAGATTAAGAAAATAAATGATAATAGACAGTTTTACAAAGGGAAAGCATAACATATTTATCAATGATTAATCCTGAGTTACTAAACTAGTAAAATAAGGGCTAGTTTGGTCAGCATATGAAAATCCAGAAATTATATGAATTCCCTAATCTTAGAAAATCTCTTACCCAGTCTTGAAGCCTGTCTTCACTAGTGTGGCACATCGCTCCAGGTCATCTGACATTCCCTCACACAAGGTGTGAAGCTCTTTAGCACCAATAGACTTTTAAGTAGGAGAATGCCCACATGTTCCAGGGTGGGATTTATACTCTCTAAGAAGCCTTGGGAAGAAGATTGGAAGGAAATAATAAACTATGATCATCTATCTTTGGTGGTAGAATTGTGAGTCATTTCTTTTTAGTTTTCCAAATTGTCTGCTGTTTGCATGTAGTTATATAGTAAAAAAAAAAAAAAAAAAAAAAAATACACTGAAAAAGATGAATTTGCTGAATAGGTCTTTTTCCCCTACCTCAGCCTGGCTATGTAGAAATGTATTCTGTGTCTATTCAAGTGCATAAGTGCTTTTTTATCTTTCTGACATTGTTTTGAAATGACGTTATCTATTACCTTTGTTCCAATTAGTGCCGTGCATAGCTGTTTCTCAGCAGATTTTCTGCTGAGAATAATTTTTCTTTCTGTTTGGCTTAGAATAAAATTCATGAAGGTTTTGAAAACTTGATCAATCACAACAATGTATCATAACCAGTATTCTTTAAATTTATAAATAGATTCAGTTTATTTACATATATTTATAATATAGGCATTTTAGATGTAGCTTATATACATGAATTCTAAAATTCATGGTAAGTTCATCTTCAAATCTTTATATTAAGTTTCAGATGTTTATATTAAGTTCATTTTCAAACTCTTTTTAAAAATACACATCATTTAAACAAAACTAAAATTAGTGGAGCTTGGCCTGATTGCATATTTGCTGCTGTAATAAATTTACATAATAGTTGATACTCTATTGTGATTGAATTGCTATCTCCAGTGTACATTATGACTAGGAATTTGGGTCACCTCATCTCAGTATCCCAGTAGTTCCTCCTTTATATTACAGAAGATTTGTCTGCCTTGCGGGCTAGAATGTGACTTGAACATGATGGAATATCAGGAAATTAATTTTTAAAATCCATTAAGACTGATTTGTTTGCAGCCATTCATATGATATGTTGGCAAGGGTATTGATTTTAGTTTGCAATTTAATAACCTCTGAAACAAATCAGGTTGATTCTTTGAAAGAATCATTTCAGTTAGTCACTAATATTTGTAGCTAATGCATGAAAAACTTTGTGCTCTGGTAGGCAGTTCCTTTATTGGCTTGTGTGGTGCTAAAGAAGTATAGTATTTGCCAATTATCATAAATGAAGAACTTATTTCTCTCAGCAAAGAAACATTCTATCATTATCAATATTAGGTTGACTTTGGATTTTCTGTCTTGTCTTAGTTTGATAAAACGTACGGGCAACACAGGCATGCTTGAAATCCTAGATCTTGGCTGAAACAGGGGAATCAGGACTTCCTGATTAGCTACACTACACTGTGAGACCTTCCCCTCAAAACCTGTCAACCAACCACTAAACCCAAGCAGGGCTCTTATGTAGTTGTATTCTGATGCCGCCTTTATGACACTCTTCCTAATCATTCTCAAGTTGAGGGAGTAGGATCCATCTATTTGCATGTGTTTAATTCAGGTTCAACAAGTGGTTGTAGTCTTAAAGAACAATATAAGAATAAGACTTGAAATAGTGAACCTGAATTTAATACATGCAAATAGACAGAGGTTCTTTGGAAGGATGTGGTAGGCTGGCCAAGATGAGAATGAGTAGGAAGAGTGTCATAGTCACCCTGCCTAAAAGTACAAAGTGAGACAAGTTAGCAACTTGCCTTGAGGGGCTTCTGGTGTGGTTCTGGACAACTTTGTCACAGCTTCACAGCTGTGGAACTTTGCGGCCGTGACACTTTGAGTATATTTTACAAGACAATGGTGATAATTATGTAAAGTAAAAATCTTAGATGAGAATTGTTCACAATTGCTCTTACTTTATCCGTTTTTCATTTTCTTTCTAGTCCTTATTCACATAGTTTCCTAATTTTAACACAGGTAAACATAGTTGTAAAATACAGCAAATTATTGAATGTAAAATATTATCACAAGCTGTTCAGTTTTTATGAAGCTATTACATCACTTGGATGTGCTTTTTCATTATTTTCTTTTCCATTTTATTAAATTTGTCACTCAGAAAATCTTTAAGGAAGTATTTCTCTTCAAAATGTTAGTTTGGTGAAGTATTTCATGATAATTTTCCAGGTCATTACTTAGGCTAAATCAACATAATTCAAGAGGACTGGAAATATAAATATTCAAATAAACTAGTTTTTAATGAAAGCTGGAATAATATCCATTAACGCAGACAAGAAAATAGGGACTTCTAAAAGTTACTGAACTTCACTTACTCAATCAGCCCACACTCTGCAGAGTGTGTAGTTTAAAGTCTGCTTAATGAAGAATGTATAGTTGAAAGATGGCTTCCTAAGGAGTGCGGCCCAGAATTCTCCGCAAGGCTTTTGTTCAGTAAAGTACCTGTAGCTTTGGGTTTAAATTGTATTGTTTGAGATGGGAGAGAAGTTCTCAGCACTCTGCTGTATTTTTATCAAGAACTGTCAAGAGTGAAGGGTAGCTGTGATGAGCTCTCAGGAGAGTGGTCATGTGTCAGTACAACCCCGTGACGTTCAGAGGAGATGAAACATCACCTTGTCTTCAGAGGCTCTGTTCTGTTCCACTGGAGTAGGGTGCACAGTGGTGTGGATTAAAGCAGACGTTTTACAGTCCCTGGGAAGCAGCAGCCTCTCTCCTGGCTGGTAGTTTTACATGGCTGATTGGCAGTTTTGAAGGATTGGCAGATGTTTGAGAAGTGGTGATAGTAGTATCAACAGGAAGGAGTCAAAAGCCTACTCTGTTACAGTGAGTACCAGGCCTCAGCCGCTGGTCCCTGGCATCATTCCTCCTGGAGTCCTATGCCCTTTGTTTCTGCCCAGTCACTTGACAGATAGCTGTTGACTGGTTACTGCCAGTCAGCTGTGATCCCACGGAGCAGGATGTTGGTCTCTGTAGTGACTTTCCTCGAATCTGTCATTGGCCCCTGTGGCACATACAGGATACTGTCCACACTTCTATGAGAGTCACACATATTTTTTAACCACTGGTCCTTCCCTTCATCTCTGTCCTGCCACCATCCCAGCACCTGTCAACACTTTATAGTTAGGGTATAAGACTGGGCTTCTTTGTATTCCACTAATGGGCAATTTTACGACATTTTGTTTGGGTGCCTGTACTGATCTCATCTCGTTATATATTCAGTGTCTTGTACTCAGAATGCCCTCCTGCCCTTTCCTTCTCTTGATAATCCTGAGTCTTACTTGAAAATCACCAAGCAGCATCCTTAGAAAAAAGTAAGCATCACCACATACCTGTCTCCACTTTGGACTTTCCATGCTGGATTTCAAGTATTCCTGTCAACAGAGTGTTGTTTTCCTGTTCCTGATATTTACTGTGCTGTCTGTTACTCAGAATGTTTATATTAATTAATTATGGGGTCATTCCTGCCCCTGCACATTATTTGGTGTCAGTCCTTCATGCTTTCGGCTTTTGGCTAATTCCCACACATAGCCATGATCCCAGAAGCTTGGGCGTTTATCTCATTCTCCTGGGAGTGGAGCCATCTCTTGAACTTCACTACCTCCTTTCCCAGGGCCCAGGAGTCTATCAGTCTTCCCCGGCCTCCCAGGAGCTCCAGTCCTCTTTGCTGTATCTTCACTGTGGGAGTTCTCTGTCAGGCTGGAACTCTGGATGTAGATGTGGGTAATTTAGTAAAATCTTCTCTTGGATTAGCTGCCTTCAGGAACGGTGAACAGCCCAAATCATTGCCAGAAAGTTGAACAGACTCCTGTGTCATCTCCTTCAGATTCTGACTTCAAGTTTGGTTCTGATAATTGCCACAGCCCTTTTCCTTCCTGGCTCATGGGACAAAGTAGTTCAAGAATTCCAGTCCTGTCCCACCAATTGTGTCAGAGTTTACAGGCTGCACAGGTTTAAACCTGTCCCTCGGGTCGTTCAGTGAGCGAATCAGTATATGACATTAATTCAGTCCTTCCACTCAGCAGTTAAATTCTCCCCTTTCAGTGTGCGAGACCTACTTCTCCATTCCCTACTCCTGGTCCCCACTTCATTGATGTTCATAGAAATTCCACCCTTCTCAATGAATGGAGTCAAATTCTGCAAGTAGAAGACTTGGATATCGAAGTAAAGTCAGATGATTAGCCTGTAAATGGCCACGAAACCACTCAACGCTCAATACTGCTCTTCCCTCCTCCTGGGACTCTAACTTTTGACATGTCTCACTGTCCTTGAACTTCGCCCTTTACAATCATTTTGAATTATGATTTACCTTGTCTTTCCTTGCTTACCTGTGTTCACGCTGTATCCTAGGAGCTTGCTGTCTGCATGTGAGGCACGGCAAGGGTGGTGGATGTGTTTTAGTTAGGATTCTTTGGGTTATAGAAACTGAAACCCAAAGCTGCTGGATGTAGAGGAGGATTGGCGGATTCTGGGCTAATTTTCAGAGTAGAGCTGTACTTTACTAAGCCCAGGGGAAAGCATGCAGTTGTACCTCAGCCCAGGTTTCTCTGTGTAGAAGGGATCATGGTTGCTGGAAGTCCGTCTTGAGCAAAACACAGAAATTGGAGGGAAGAGTGAGTAGGCACAGGGTGAGTCAGTACCCACCCATGGACCAGTCAGCTACCCAGGAGGCGTGAGGTCATGTAACTGTTCAGAACTTCCGGACAGTCTCCTTCAGGATAAGGCAGTGGGTAGCCAAGGCAGTCTGCTCAGGGTAGGAAGAGGGTAGAATTTTTAGAGTATGCTACTTCTAAAGTACAGTATTTGTGTTCATGTGTTTGTGAGGCGGGGTCTCGCTGTGTAGTCCTGGCTGGCCCTGATGCAAGCGATTTAGCTCAGGCCGGCTTTAAGCTCTCTTCAGCCCTCTACATCAGCCTTCTAAGCATGGAGGCATGTGCCACCTCACCCAGCTCAGTAAGGTCTTACTGAGTCCACACAGTTGCCTTGGGAGTCTGTGTGGTATAAGTCACATTTAGGTGAGTTTATGTAGAGTGGTGGAGGGTTTCAGAAGTTCTTATCTGGGGTTTGCTTCTAAGTTAAGCAGGGTGTGTTAAGAGCTTTGTGTTTTATCCCTCTCTGTAGCTATGCATGTGAGTAGAGTGCATTGCCCTCCAGATTGCATTGGTAAGCTGCCATAAATGTGTATAACTAAGCATATTACAATATAGTAACGAGATTTGCTAACAGACAAGGAATACATGATAGAACTCACCCTCCCTGGATACTTGCTATATCTGCCCTGCTGTAAACTATATGGGCAGAGCCCACCATGGCATGCAAAAGCTGTCTACTGGAGCTTGGGGTATATATTGATTGAAATGCTGTAGAATGGCTGAGCAGATGTTGCTGATCTTTTAAGTAGATAACAGGTTTTGAGGATTCAGAGAAAGATGGAGAGTTCCGAAACTTTCCAAGTGAGTGGGCTGCTCAATTGGAGTAGAAATGCTTAGTAAGGAGCAACTCTCTCTGGAATTTACTATCCTCTTAAGAACAGAGATCATCTGGACCTCTGAAATTGCTACAAATTTTCAAAAGTAAGGGGCCATTGGCCTTCCTGTTAATTAGCTGGATTGTAGCCAAATGAATGGTCAACACACAAAAGACAAAAGCAGCTTGGATGTATTTTTAGTAGTGTTATATATTGTTGTGAGAATGGCCACTACAAATGTATATTAAGAGCATGAGTGTGGGTTCTACCCTTGCTACCAGGTGCTCATATAATACCTAATTATCAACCCCTGAAGTTTGGACTCTTACTGTCCCCACTTTACAGACGGCAAAACCAGCTGAGCTTAGCTACAGTAGCTAACCTCAAGGTCACAGTGAGTTACAGAGAATGGGCATCTCAGCTTGCTGTAGAATTCTGAACAGTTTTGATGATGCTGTCCTGGGTAAAGACTATGAGTAGTGAGGATTTGCGTAGTCCACATTCCTTTTCAATTCACATCTATTCACATCTGTAAATTGTCTCACGGACTGGGTAGCCTCTGGGGGCCTGTGCCTGGAAAGGACTCTGCCTCACCTTTCATTACCTTCGGCTCTTCATCCAGTAGGGTCTACAGCAAGCATCTCAGCTTGCTGTAGAATTCTGAACAGTTTTGATGATGCTGTCCTGGGTAAAGTCTATGAGTAGTGAGGATTTGCGCAGTCCACATTCCTTTTCAATTCACATCTATTCACATCTGTAAATTGTCTCACGGACTGGGTAGCCTCTAGGGGCTGTGCCTGGAAAGGACTCTGTCTCACCTTTCATTACCTTCGGCTCTTCATCCGGAGTAGGGTCCAGGAGATCTCCCCATCTACCGTGGCATGGCATGTCAACTGGTGGTGTCACTGTTGAAGTCTGGTTTAGGGTAGCATGTCAACTGGTAGTTTCACTGTTGAAGTCTAGTTTAGGATGGCGTGTCAACTGGTGGTGTCACTGTTGAAGTCTAGTTTAGGATGGCGTGTCAACTGGTGGTGTCACTGTTGAAGTCTAGTTTAGGATGGTGTGTCAACTGGTGGTGTCACTGTTGAAGTCTAGTTTAGGATGGCGTGTCAACTGGTGGTGTCACTGTTGAGGTCTAGTTTAGGCGACTGGATTTTGGAGATTGCGTGGGTGTGGCTTTGCTAAAGCATACCCAAATGAGCAACACTAAACAGACTCAGGAGGCTCTATTTGCGTATACATGTGATACACACATACAGACACAATATGCAACGTAACTAAAGAAGAGGTTATGAGTTTGAGAGATTGGGGGACATGGCAGGAGTTGGAGAAGGGAGAGGTGGAGATGTTGTAAAGCCAGTCTGAAACGGCTGCACAGGGAGTGCTTCCACTTGCTGGAGTTCTGGAAGAGGCAAGGCTGAATAATAAAGAACAGTGATTGCCAGAGGGCCTGTGTGAAGGTTGAGAGTGCCAGCAGGAGGTGAACATGGTTTGGCCGTTGGCATCCAGTCATGTATTTGCCTAAACCCATAGGATGTACATGACCAAGAAGGACTGTAAACTGAGCTCTGGGGGGTGATGCATCTATTGAGATCTGTCAACTGTAACCTCTCCTTTGTGAAGAGCCTGTGCACTAAAGCTGCTCTAGAAAAGAAGTCTGTTTACAAGTGTAACTACGTTATGTGGAAGATATACCACGTGCAACCCATCAAAAGAAAACTACAACACCAACGTTAATTTCTGACAGAATTGACTTCAGAACATGGGATGTTACCAGGGGCAAAGAGCATTAAGAGAAATTAAAGTATTAGACAGTGTTATCTGTTTGTAGTTATACAGTTTAGGAGACCTGGGCTAGTCTAGTACTTCTGGTGTGAAAATTCACAGTGTGAATAAAACAGTAAAAATTTCACTGTAGCCAAATGAAACTGGATGTATTGTTAACAGTTGTAACTTTTCTTTATGAACTTTCTTCTACTCACTAAATGCCGCATGTTTTTCTTATTATCTCACAGATGCGTGCTGAGGTATGACAAATCGACACTTAGAGGAAGCATAGTCAGACTCACCATTTCAGTGATAAAACTGAAATCCTAGGAAACTCTCTGGAAAGTCTGAGCTGTAATGAACTTTTCCTTGCTCTCCATTTGGGGCATCTTTCTACAGGTTTCCTGCATTTGTACTTGCTGTTGCTAAAGGATACATTTCTAGGAGCCACAGGGCTCCTATTATTAAAATTCAGTAATTGTATTATGTATTAGTAACTGTATCATTAAAACACAAGGGGGCTAGAGGCCCAGCCTAACCAGCATCCGGGCACACACTTGTCTGAAAAACACACTTGGTTTAGAGTGTGATTAGAACAGCCTGAAATAAGTTGGCGTTCGTAGTTGCATTATTTCATGGTCATTTGAATATGTTCAGTGCTGTCTGTGGGGAAATTCGTAAAAAAATAAAAGTAAAAGAAAATCTTTCCATTATTTTCCTGGAACAGCACCAAAATTTCCTATCTGCCTTAACACATCTGGCCTTGCACTCTTCAGAGGAAGTGAGCACATGATCTCTAAGTAATCCCTGGGTACGTCTGTCCGCAGCCCAGTGATGGAGCAGTCAGATCAAATTCCAGTGTTCTTTTCCCCACTGAAATAAATTCAAAATAGAAAGGACACAAGAGCGGGCGCCCACCCTTTCTGGTCAGTTGCCGTCTAGTGGAGACCATCCATAGAAGGGGAGGGAAGTTGGCAGCCGCAGTAGTGGTGATGGAGTTTGAGAGTGTGTAGACTACAGTGACAGAAGGATTTGGGGGTGTTGTTTGTTTTTGTTTTTCTGTAGTACTTACACTTCGTCAGTTCTATCAGAACATGGATGATGGTGGTGTGTCCTGGGCAAAAAGCATTCATTATTTTTTTCAGTATACAGTGCTAGTCAGAAAATCTGGGGGCAGCTACTCTGGTCCTGTTGTAGCATCCCCCTCATTCTCTTCTGAGACGGGAAGCTTGGAGCCTCCAGTGAACATCATTTGAGATTGAAGATTACTTAAAAGACTTTCCCTGTAACTCAAAACTTGCTTCAAACATTAAGAGGTGGGAGATACACGACCCCTCTACCTTTTAGCTGCACCCTGAGTGAGTTGAGCAGCTTTGCCCTTTGGCCAGTGAACCCCGCTGAGAACTAAGCTGCATCTTGACGCCGAGATTTTCTAGCCTTGGCCCCAAGTTGAACTCTTGAACATCAGCGCTGCTCACATTTAGGGCTGCTCATTCTCGGTCCTGTCCATCCCAAGATACTTGAGTAGTGTTCCTAGTGAGAGTCCTCTTCTCCATTAGAGACACCCCAAAACCTGCAGTGTTATGTGGGAGAAAGAGGCACTGGGGAGCCTCCTCTGGAAGCAAGTTAGATAGCCTCTTGATACTTTTCTAGGTTTTGGTTTTACTTTGAAATATTTTTACATATGTCGGGTGTTTTCATGGATTGATTTAGTTTTAAGAACCATAAAAATAAGTCAGAAGTTGATTGCTACTTTTGAAGCGAAAGCAAGGACATGGTTTTTCCTTAACTTGAATTTAACATGGGACCTTTCAGTAGTGAGAAGCGTTTTCCACACTGTAGGTGTGGACCCTTTAGTCCAGTGGCTCTCAACTTTCTTAATACTATGACCCTTTAATACAGTTCCTCATGTTATGGTGACACACCCCCCCGACCATAAAATTATTTTCATTACTACTTTGTAACTGTAATTTTGCTACTGTTATGAAACGTAATGGAAATATCAGATATTTCTGTTGGTCTTAGGCGACCCCTGTGAAAGGGTTATTGTTTGACTCCAGAGAAGTCACGACCCACAGGTTGAGAACTGCTGCCTTTTAGTAGATCAAAGATAGTTTAGCAGGTCAGGAATCTGCATGCCAGGGTGCCAAAAATCACGATGAAAACATATTTCTTCATTTAAAGCAACAGGCAAACTAACTGTGGCCTAGTAAATATGTGTTCTCTGCCTAGCCACCCCTTCCCAGCTGGGCTGTTCTAAACACATTGGTGATGGCCAGTTCTATCTGGTTGGGTTAAATTTATCCGAGTCTTTGAAACGTAAAACATTCAAGAATGCTCACTGCAGCAGACTGGTGGAGACATCCTTTTAACTTGGTTTCTGGTGCACATCATCTGCTTGGGGAGGAGGGAGTGCTGAACTCCAGCACATATTTTAGAGCATTCTTGGCACACTACTGTAGACTCGTTGGCTGTGCCCTCCCTCCCCCGACATAAGATTCTGAAAAAAGACAGCTCCGTTTTAATTGCTTTCATGGTCACTGTGCATGCAAAAGCCCTATTTGCATCAATTATTATTTATTTTGTTAACCTTCAACCATTTTTAATGGTGGGAAGGACAGGGAACAATTCGTATATTTTATTGAAAATTTAAATGAGGACATTTAAAATTACTCTGAACCCTCTGCGTGTACTCTTTTGTAGCATTCATCTTAAAATAACAATCTCAGGTTGAGTGATAGTCTGCAGGGAGTACATGGACTGAGATGTTGCATTACAGTCATGCAGGAGTCGTCAGGAGTCCTCAGTAGTTGAGTTTCGGAATTCCATCAACACTTCCAATCACTGCTTTCGCTTTTGCATAGCAAAACAACAGTGTATTTTGAAGTATTTAACTATCAAGGGATTGTTTTTTAAATATTGAGACACTTCCAGGAATCACAGGCTAGTTTCAAATGTTAGAATTGTTTTAAGGTAGTTGTTTTTGCCTTTCTAAGGGAAACTGTTAGTAGTTATTCAAAAGTTACTTATATTTCAGTTGCTTATTTTCACAGTGAAGGTTTTTATAGCCTTGTGATTTTACTTTAGATGACATCCAGAAGAGATTCAAGCTATTTTATGGTAGCTTCAGGAGGAAAGTTTAGGGTTTTGTTGTTGTTGTTTTGTTTTTCTATTTGTGTAAAAGCCTGTTTTGTTGTAATAATTCAGTGGGTGTATTTCATGCCCACATTTGCTTTGTTCTTGCCTTATTTTTTTATATTATTAATCCACTATGCCTAGTTCTCATGCATGAATTTGAAAGCAGGGGTCAGGAATAAAGTTTAGTGTTGATTCAAAGCCAAACTTTATATGAGAAGTGTATTCAGGAAGCAGAATTTATAGTATGGAACTCAAACGTAGACCAATGTGCTGTACTAATGTAGACTGGATAGTAAGACTGCCAGCAGAAGACACGTGTTGTGTCAAGGATTGTTAAAGGAGTCCGGACAGGCAGTTGTTCCTTTGTAGAGGTTAAATTGCTTTTTGCTAAGTTGAAATTTCTCTGTTGCATCCAGTTAATACACACTTGGCACCTAATACTTGCTACATACTACTAGGCTGTTGGAATCTTTAATCTGTTCTAGTGAATGAGATCAACAGTACATTGTTAGATAATAAATCAACATGATGCAAGTTGTGTTATAGCTATCCATGTCCATAATGATTAAGTTAAAACCCAGAAGTATTAATTTTAATGTTTTCTTCTATAAGTTCTATACTATTCTAAAACATGATAACGAATAGCTCTTTTAAAGGCAAAAAAAATCCAGTATTAAAAGGATGCATTCATCATCCTATTAAAAAGAGACTCACTAAATCCCATTGTTACTGAATGCTGAACAGTACCTCGGAGCAATAGCTGAATCTTCTAAGTGTACATTTAGTTAATGACCTGGACGCTCAGTGGAAAATCAACTGAGAAAGTTAAGATGCCAACATTTCATGTTTCCAAACAATATACTGTTACTAAAGCTTTAATGCTCAGTTGCTGAAGAAATTTCTGAAACAAAGTAATCCTGTTGCTAAGATATTAAAGTCATTTCTTTTCTAGTCTTCAGTAAGCCATTAACCTTTTGTTTCTTTTTATTCCGAGAGAGTTAAGATTTGGGAAGAGAAATTAAACAGTCTGATTTCGATGGAATGTAGAATTAAATGTCACCAAATCTTACTTTAGTGCCTTGTCTATAAGATGGCCAGTAGGCTGTGACATCTTAGTATGCATTAATGCTTTTTAAAAATCCTGCTGTTGCTGATGGACACTTTAGCAGCTTGTGGTGTTTGTAAGTCAGTGAAGCTGACCACATTTTTACATTTACATTTACTTTGAATGTTTACTATAAATACATCCTGATATTCTCTTAATGGTAGGATTTATTATGGTACAAATTTAACTATTACATAATTGCATGTCCCAATGGAAAGTCCTTTGATATTAATTTTAATTTTGTTACATTGTTGATTTTGAACTAACTTGACTTCTCTGGCTCCTTGCAGTGAGTAGATGTGCTCAGAACCATTCATCTGCTGTATACTTTGTAAAGGAAGTACTGGCTATATAAAATATGTAATGTCATACATTGTTGTAAGTCTGTAAAAGTCCTGATTACATGTAAGCTTAAGGTGGGAAAATAATTTATTTGTTTTGTTTTTTTAAGGTGATGGATGTGGACACACTGTACTAGGCCCTGAGAGTGGAACCCTTACATCCATCAACTACCCACGCACCTACCCTAACAGCACCGTGTGTGAATGGGAGATCCGAGTAAAGATGGGAGAAAGAATTCACATCAAATTTGGTGACTTTGACATTGAAGATTCTGATTCTTGTCACCTTAATTACCTGAAAATCTATAATGGAATTGGAGTCAGTAGAACGGAAATAGGTAGGACATTAATGCATGTGATATATATATTGTTCCCTTAAATTTTAAAACTGTAACTTAATATTGATAATTAATATTGATAATTAATATTGAATAACTGGTACATAAAATGATGTGAGAAGTTATAGAAAATATAGAAACTCAAATCAAATTTTCTTTTGGGAAGGGGAGATTCTTATCTGCTTATTGACACATGCCACCTGAGTACAAGATGAACATGGTCATCTTCTTGCATGATGTGCATGGTTATCTTCATGCAAAATGCACATGGCCACCTTCTTGCAAGATGCCACTTGGTTACCTTCCTGCAAGATGCACATAGTTACCTTTTTGCAAGATGCCAGATAGTTAACCTTCCTACAAGATGCATATATTATCTTCTTGTGAGATGCACATGCTACCTCCATGCAAAATGCACATGGTTACCTTCTTGCAAGATGTGCATGGTTACCCTCGTGCAAGATGTACTTGGTTGCTTTCATGCAGGATGCCACTGTGCTGCTACTAAGAAAACAGAAGTTAATTCTCTTATTTTTTATGTTTTCCTTTGATCATTTTATTTATAGTCAGAGGATACAGATATAATTCATGCGTACTCAGGAAGTGTAGCATGCAGATCGTGGGTTTAGAATCCAAACCACTTTGGATTAAAACCTAAGTCTGCCATTAGCCTGCTGTGATCTGTTGAGAGCACCTGACCTGTTTTCTCATGCATGCACGTGTGTATGTAAAGTGCCTGGAATGGTGTGTGGTGCATGGTAGATACAGAGTATGTAATGGTGACTGTATTTCCAGTGTAAGAGCAGTGGTTCTCAATTAGAGCTGTGTAACAGAGTCACCTGGGAGACTTAAAAACAGACTGTAGACCTGCTTTCCATCCGAGACCAACAGATTGAAATTGATTGTGTGAGACGGAAGCCTCGGAGTTATAAAAGCTTTCCAGGAAAACCAACTTCGCTGCCAAGATTTAGAAGTTTGGCTTAGAGATCAGTACCATTCTCTTAAGAAAGCTGAAAACTTTTATAAAGGTTTTAGTCAACTGACACCAAGTGAAAAGTTCTCTTGAATTCGCTGAGTTTATTTGGAAGCATTTTTGGTATCAATACATAAAATAGTTTTCAGAATTATGATAGGAAGCTGTTATCTTGTTCTTGGACTATCCGGCTTGTGGTCGTCCACTGACCACTCCATCTCTAGCCACGTCTTCGTCCCAACCCACTTGCTGTTGTCACTCAGAAAATTCTTGATTAACCTGGTAGCTTGAGTAGCTCCAGCATATCATCAGCTTATGATGTTGGATCAGATTGTCAGAATGTGGGGACAGTAGTGCCGTAGTACTAGTGGAAGATGTGTGGGTAGTGCCTTCTGAGGATTCAGAGTAGACAGTAGTACTCCGTGAGCACATTGAAACAGCAGTGAAAAGGGAACACCAGCCTACCACTTAATAGGAAATAGAAGAGATGGAAAAATAAATTGTTCATACTCACTAAGGACTGAGTTCAAAATAGGGGAGGGTCTATAGAAACAAATGGCCTCATTTGGTCCACATATAATAGCCTTTAAGAAAGAAAAAAGGGGAGAAAGAGGGAATGGGAAAGAGAAGGAGGCTGAAAATGATGTTTGAGTCCTGGTTATTCTGACTGAAGAAAACTAATTTTAAGTAGATGATTTTTCAGCTAAATTTTGCTTACTTTTTAAATTTTTTTATTTGTTTTTAATATGAAAATGGAAATAGAATTTCATCACTTCTCTTTCCTTCCTCCAGCTCCTCTCAGGTACCCCCACTCTAGATGATAGCCTCTTTTTCTTTAAGAGTGTGTGTGTGTGTGTGTGTGTGTGTGTGTGTGTGTGTGTGTAAAACCTGTTGAGGCTGAGGGCTTTTGTTTGTGTGTATATGATTTCAGGGCTGACCACTCTGCATTAGATAACCAATAAGGGGGCAAATGCCTGGGAGAGCTTGATTTTCCATCTTCCAGCGGTCAATAGTAGCCTATAATTCTTTGTCTGGAGTGAGACCCCACAAAACCTTTTCCTTCCACATTAAAATATCTGTTGGTATTGCCACTGTTCTGGTCTTGCTTACGCAGCCATTTCTTGGACACACTGTTTCACCCCATTCTTCCTGCTCCTCTGGCTCTTGGAATCTTTCCACCCCCTCTCCCACAGTGTTCCCTGAGCCATAGATGCAGGAGCTGTGTTGTAGATGAAACCACTGGGGCTGCACTCCCCATGACCCCTTGAGGTCTGCATGTTGTCCAGTTGTGGGTTTTTGTGATAGTATCTATTTTCCGTAAAGAGAGGCTTCTTTGATGAGAGGTAGCTACACTTATCTGTGGGCATAAGGATAAGATTTAGAATGGAGTCAGGAATTATGTTGGTGTAACAAAGTGGCAGTGGTGCGTTCTTTTCTAAGATCCATGACCTCCCTAGCCCCAGGAAGCTGGCTAGCTCAGTGCTAGGTATGACTTCCGTCCTGTTGAGTGGGCTGTAAGTTCAGTTAGACAGCCGCCGGTTGTCACAGACGTGGGAGGGCTACTTCTTGCGCCTTTGTGCACATCTTACCATGCTGGTACTTGTCCTGGTTCATAGATACTGCAGCTCGGGGGAGTGTTTCATGGCTTCCCTCCCTTGACAGCTTGCATAGTATTTCCTAAAGGCATGGACACTACATCACAGGAAAGAGGCTGTCAGGTTAGACCCAGCCTGAATCATCCGAGTCTTGGGTCCTAAGTGTGTGGTATCTAAAAAGGTAGTTCAAAGCCTATTAGAGAAATTTGGGGAGGTATTGGCCATTTGCCGATAAAAAAGAATGATTGTTTTAGATGTGAAAATGGTTTAAAAGTATTTCTTTGAGAAAAGGTGATAGAGGAGGGATAAGCCAAACAAAGGGGTCACATGGGAGCTAACATTCTAATGTTGGTGTGTATTTTTGGAAGTTTTCATGGTAACTTTTTTTAGTAAGACAAGTGAATTCTGTATTTGGAAAATGAGTTGTGACCTTGCAAGTAGGGAGGAACAGTGGCATGGGAGACATTGGGGGCATGGATTTTACCTTGCTGTGTCTAGCCCGCGCACCAGGAGCTGCTTGTAAGAGTCCTTCCCACCGGCTGCGAAGCTGCCCAGATTTCTGTTGTCTTCTGTACCTTTAAAGGCATGGAATGGAATCACATTTGACCCTGCTGGCATGTGACAGGTGTTTACTGGTCTCAGCTACCTTTGATTTTCCGTTCTTTTGCTTTTTTCTCCCTACCTCCACCTTTGCACAAGATAAGAAGCTGCAGGAAGGTCAGAGGGCCAAGTAATGGTGGCTCCTGCTGAACCTCGGTTTGAAGACCCTGTTCCCTCATGTCAGTGACATGCACTGGTCCTCCATTACCACACAGTCTGTGGTTAGTAGTAGGGATGTGTTTCCTGACCCATCACAGAGAAGTGATGGTCCTTTCAAAATAGGCATTTAACATTCTGGTGAGTGTATCTCTGCAGAGGATTGCAGAAGAAAATTTCTTATTGGCTTCAAGACTCCAATAATAGAGGTTAAGAGTACTTCATCCTTTATCCTTAAGCCTTGACTTATACTTTTTTATTTTTTTAAATCTTTAATGTAAGGCACAGAATATCCTAGATTCATCTTGCCAGATCTTACAATTCATTATTTCTTAAGAACTCTTTTGTTCTGTTAAGGTAGAATAAAATTAGAAAATCAGTATCATTTTTAGGTCTGGTACGGTGGGCTGCCATACCCTCTAAATACAGACTTCATAAATTGATGTTGGGTATGCATAGATAAATACTTGTATGTATACATTACATCTGGGCTTTTTTTTTGTTTCTCTAACGGTATATATTAGAAATGTTGAGTTCATACTGATTTTTAATCTTTATCCCATATTTATTATATGGTTCATTCCATCCTTTTCTGTGTGTATTGTGACTCACTTCTCTGTATTGTGACTCACTTCTCTGTATTGTAACTCACTCCTCTGTAGCTCTCCTCGTCCTCTTGTTTAGTGCTCAAACCAGAAAGTTCAGAATTGCTAAAGCTTTGCTTTGTTGAGAGTATTTAATTTTTGGTTATTCTCAAACATCATTGTCTTCAACAAAGTTCGTACTCAAGAGCTGTACAGTGGAGTTACAAAAGCAAAAATCTCATCTTTTTTTTTTTTTTTTTTTTTGGTTTTTCGAGACAGGGTTTCTCTGTGTAGCTTTGCGCCTTTCCTGGAACTCACTTGGTAGCCCAGGCTGGCCTCGAACTCACAGAGATCCGCCTGGCTCTGCCTCCCGAGTGCTGGGATTAAAGGCGTGCGCCACCACCGCCCGGCTCATCATGTTTTAAATAAGATCCTGGAGTGTGGACCACAGGTTGGCCATACCTGCAGGAAACTACTATTTATAGTTATTTGTCTGGAGTCTTCACCTGATGGAATGCTGTCTCCCCACTGTGTTTAAAAAAGGAAAAAGAATAAGAAAAAAATCCCCATTCCTCCTCTCTTCCAGACCTTCCATATGGTTGTGTTATCCGTTTGAGGCATGGCTTGTTTCATTTGTGTGTCTTCTTAAGAATTATTCAAAGTTTTGATATCGCCCATAAAAGTTTGTTTTTCTGGAAAAGCTTTGAGAGAGCTGTTTTGGTGTGCTATGCATGCTTCCCTGTTGCTTGGCAACAGGTCTGGTTTTACACGTGATGACCCTCTCTGTTTCTTAGACTAACTTGGTTGTCATGGGGACTGCTCACTATCCTTATAGAAGCTGTGAGCTTTAGAAGAGCCAGGACCTTCAAGCAACACCTTTTCGGGAGATTTTATCAAGAAATTCAAAGAGCATGTGAAGTTCACTTCTAGCCAGAAGTTTGTTGGTTTTCCAGAAGATAGCTCTTTCTTGTTTGATCTTTAGAGGCAGAGTCTCATAATGTACCCCAGGTTAGCCTCAAGCTTAGAATGATTTTCCTGCCTTAGCCTCCTGAGTGCTGGCATTACAGGCATGTGCCACCAAACAGGGTTTCAGAAAATAATTTTTTAACAAAATTGCGCTTATTTGTGTGTGTGTGTGTGTGTGTGTGTGTGTGTGCAAGCATGCCCACAGTGGTCAGAGGAGGATTTGTATGGAATTTATTTTCTTTTTCAACCATGTGACTCTGTAGGCCCTAACTCAGGTCATTGGACTTGACAAGTGCCTTTACCTGCTGGGCCATCTTGCCAGGCTCAGAAAATACTTCCGAAGTCCCTGTTAGAGTGGAAGCCTCACCAGGGAGGGGCACAGTCTACTCAGAAGAGTGTGACGGGGCAAATCTGTCCCACTTAGTGAACACTCTGATCCCCCTGGATGCTGTAACCTTTGCATCAGGACACTTGTCTGTCCTGTTAGTGCATCTGCACGCCCCAGTCGGGTGCAGTTCCAAGAGAGGATATTTCAGGGGCAATTATAACCAAAGATTTAAAACCAGCTGCATTCCTTCCCTGTGCTTTGGATAAGTGAATACATTTTAAAGTTGCAGATTTAACGTTAGTTTGATGAAGATGGTGCTGTTTTTGTGTAGAGGATGCTGTACTGAGTGTAGATGGCTTGGATGGTACTCTCAAAGAGTCAGCACTTAAGAACTTAACCGATAGAAGTGTTAGAATCATGTTTGTTGAGTGTTAGCATTATTCACTATGTAGAAAACTTGGATGCAAGTCCAACCTCACACTACAGGGATGATGAAGTTCTATCTGTGGTGTGAGCAAGTTTAGGTAACTAATGGACATCACTCGGAACTCAGCGCACACTTCTGTACCTAGAAGAAGAGTTTGGGGATCATCTGTTGCTGATGATTAGCTTCCCAGACATCACCAGAGGCTTCAGGGTTGCACCAGCTTGTACCTCCCCACTATAGAATGCACTCTGATTTGATTTGTGTTGCTGTCCAGGCAGTCTGCATTATAATTTGCTTTGTGTCTCCATGATGCTTTCATTTGTGAGGAGTGGCAGTTTTCCTGTACTTTTTCTGTTCGTTAATCTCTTTTTTTTTTTTTTTTTTTTTTTTTTTTTTTTGGTTTTTCGAGACAGGGTTTCTCTGTGTAGCTTTGTGCCTTTCTTGGAACTCACTCTGTAGCCCAGGCTGGCCTGGAACTCACAGAGATCCGCCTGGCTCTGCCTTCTGAGTGCTGGGATTAAAGGCGTGCGCCACCACTGCCCGGCTTTTTTAGTATCTCACTATGTTGCTGAGGCTGCTCAAGTAGCTAGAGCTGCAGACATGTGTACCAGTGCCTGTTTTGTTTGTGTTCTTATTCCTTTGCTGGAGTTCTGTAATATAAAGGCCAGTTATGAGTTCCTTTTGGACATATACATTGCAAATATCTCCTCTCTTGGACTAGGATTTTACTTGTTTATTGGTATATTTTGATAAATAGACATTAAAGTTAATTTCATTTTAATGTAATGCACTTTGATTCTTTTTCCTTTTATGACTAGCACTTTTGTATTGTATTAATATATTTTAGCCCATTTCTTGGTTATGGAAGGATTTTCAAGTTTTTCTCCTAGAGCCATCTACAGATATTTTCCTAGCTTTTTTCCAGGGTTGATTTCTTTGTATGACATACGAGTTAGATGTCAGGGTACATTTTCACATGTAGCTTTAACTCATCTTAAATGTGCAGATATCGGATCTATTCATTAAGAAAGTATAGTGAACTAACTTGTATAGTATCAAAACACACAATCACTTCCTGATAGAAGACATGATACTTTTAAAATAGTCATAACTATCTTTTTAAAGGAAAGGCAAATTCATTCTTAGTGATCTTGTTACATGTTTTGGAGTATACTCAGTATCTGGTGCATCTTGTTTTAAATGTTGTGTACCTCATAGTCTTTTTGGTGTTTTGAGACAGGGTTTCTCTGTGTGCTGTGTGTGTAGTCTTGGCTATCCTGGAACTCTCTCTGTGGACCAGGCTGGCCACGAACTCAGAGATCTATCTGCCTCTGCCTCCTGAATGCTGGGATTGAAGGTTTGCACCACCACTGCCTGTCTTTTTTTCTTAAAAAAAGGAAAGGTCTATTCTTATGACACTCTCCTCTGAAGGTAGGTCTTTGTTCAAGCTGCTAAAACTAAGGGTAAATCTCTTTTTAAAAATCAACTTTTCAGTCACAGTATGAGGGAGATCTGTAGGTGGAGTTCTTCCACCTGCCAGTTCCCAAATAAGTGACACAAAGACTCAATATTAATTATAATGGTAGGCCGATAGCTCAGGCTTATTACTAACTAGCTCTTACAACTGAAGTTAATCCATATTTCTTATCTAAGTTCTACCATGTAGCTCATGGCTTATTACCTCATTTTTTACACATCCTGCTCCCTCTGCATCTGGCTTGCAACCCCCTGACTCTGCCCTTCTTCCCAGTATACTTAGTCTGGTTCTCCCACCTAGTCTTATCCTGTCCAGCTATTGGCCAGTCAGCTTCTTTATTAAACCAATTACAATAACATATATTTACACAGTATAAAGGAATATTCCACATTTCCTACTTTGTGTCTAATTAAAAAGGAAGGTTTTAACTTTAACATAGTAAAATTATATACAACAAAAACAGTTATTAAGTAAGAATTAACAGTTAAAATAGCCAGTCCATTTGAATTTGGCAAAATCAGAGAAAATATTTTATTATCTACTTTGTGAGCCTACAGTTTCATATCTAATTTACCTTTTTATCATAACTAAGGAAAACTTTAAATCTAATTATTTAGTCTTTAACTCCATCAAAGATCTCAGAAGGGTGTAATGTTAACTAACAACAAGGACATCTAGCTGTCGGGACAGTCACCCTAGGTTCTTCTGTAATGTTGGGGTATCCAACTTTGCCCTACATGCCTGGTATATCTGACAGACATTTCTGAGAATCAGGGAATTTTGAAGGACTGTCCTACCTTGTCTTGGCAAAGTCTGGCAGTCACTTTCTTTTACATCCTGATGGTCCAGTTTGGACAGTATACTGTCAGCAATTGAGACAAAGGCAGTTTTTTGCCCAAATAGCTAGCTTTTGCCACAAGGAAGGCAAACTCCATATAGAGTTTTCTTTGATGCCCATTATCTTCTCTGAAGTAAAATGGTGCTGCCAGGAGCAGATGTGTCTCACTGTCAAGAAAAGTCTTAATGTTATTAAAACATTTTATATGCCATATTCTGTAGATCTTTGAAGTGTTTGAAGACCATCTATCTAAATATATCTGTTTAACCTTGCAAACATACCTAATATGATTACAAGTTTGATTGTTATAGATGACTAACTACTAACCTGTTTTTCTTAATTATACATTACATTTTTAAATGAGTTGCATAAGCACAATACCCCAAACAAGAGTAGACACATACATGTAGTATAGCAAAAGTAAATAAATACTTTAAATTTGTATTAATAAACCAAAATCTATACCAATGCAAAATATTTTGAAATTGATAGTTGTTTTTTGAATTTAAGTAGATTCAATAAGCTAAACTTTTCCCCTTATTATTTCTATATTATATTCATCCTTTTTTCCTTTAGAAGGAGATCTTTAAATTTAACTCTTTTGTTTAGCCTTTTTTTTAAAACTAAGACCAATATAACTTTGTAACCAACCCCTTCTAAATGATAATAAACATCCACAATCCATCTTTTGGGAGTGTGGGTATCATTATTTAGACTATTTCCTGTTGTCTGTGGGTGTTGGTGTCTTTGGGAGAACCTTGAGAAAACTGGGATAATAATGAAGTGCCAGCTGAAGTAGTCTGTGAGGTTGGACCATCTCAGCCAACAGCCTTGAAGCTGTTTTGGATGCAGTATTTTGAGGAGACTCTAACAGTGGCATTTTGAAATGCTGGGTCCCCTGGGCCATCCATCTTCATTGTTATTTGGTCCCATTGTTCTGAAAACACATAAACTTTTAAAGGTAACATACATTAAATATGTGGTGTGCACAAGTCAGTTAAAGATGATTTTTTTTTAAATGTTTTAAAGATGTGTTTATAACATATATAGTGTTCTGCATGCAGGAATGCTTGCATGCCAGAAGAGGGCACCAGATCTCATTATAGATGGTTGTCAGCCACCGTGTGGTTGCTGGCAATTGAACTCAGGATCTCTGGAAGAGCAGGCAGCACTTTTAACCCCTGAGCCATCTCTCTAGCCCTAAAGATGATTTTTTGTTTTATGTAAAATATATGTTACATGTCTTGCAGTTCTTCTGGGTTTGTTTTTTTTATGTCTATAGCCAGGAATTCAGGAGGTCTTCCCCATCAAACCTGATTTTCTTTAACCCAAGATGAATCCATAGCTTCTTGTTTCCTGTGGAAATAAAAGCATAACTTTTCCCCCAAAGCAACACACCTTTTGACTTAAATTTTGAAGACAGGATATTTTTAAAATACATAGGTTGGTTGAATGTAGCAGTTTTTATAATCCAGAGTGTCTTAGCAGCTGTCATTCCTTTATTAACAATCAGAAAAATCTAAAGACAACACGTTAACATACAGAATCCAGACTCTCTGTGTATTTTCCATCTTTACGTGGCTTTTTTATATTACTTTACTCACTTTTTAAGGACTTCATTATTTTAAAACTGTATTTATTTTTATGACTGTCTATATCATTTCTTTTTTGTCTCCCAAGCCTATGTACATTTTTATACACACTGTAACCCATTTAGAAGTTTTTTTCCATCTGAATCTGTCTTTACTGAGTATCTGTAACCTTTTTCTGGTAGCATGAGCCTTCAGACTGATAAGCAGCATGGCTAGGTCCTCTGCCTCTGCTTTGGTGGTTGGCTCCTCCACCACTTGGTTCCCTAAGAGCTTAGCTTCATCGCAGAGGTCTCAGTGCACCCTCTGTGGCTCATAAGCCCCCTTTAAGTGTTCGGTAGCAGGGACTCTTAAAAGAGCTGCATTATTTTTGCCAGTAGCACTGAGCCAGGAAGCTATCTCTTAAAGGAGCCATGCCTCAGCTTGCTGCTAGCAAACAGAGCCTACCTGAGAAAAGGCAGTTACCAAGAAGCCACACTTGACTCCATTTTTGTGTATTTAAAATCCTTTTTTAAGCTTTGCCAAGTCTTATGTGGAAATTCCAGCCTGTCGTTGGAACACCATTTGTAGGTGGACTTTTCTTTCCCACCTACCAGTTCCCAAATAATGTCACAGAGACTCAATATTAATTATAAATGCTCAGCTGATAGCTCAGGCTTATTACTAACTAGCTCTTACATTAACTCATTTCTATTCACCTACATTCTGCCATGTGGCGTTACCTCTCTTTCATCTTGTACCTTGTTTCTTCTCCATGTCTCACTGGCAACTCCTCTCTCTGCCCCAAAAATCCTGCCTAGCCATCTGCCAATCAGCTTTTTATTAACAATGAGAGCAACATGTATTCACAGTGTATAGAAGGATTATGCCACAGAGATCCTTCTAGGACTTGTTAGTCATTCAGAAGGAGCACACTAAGCCACCAAAGTGGGACTAACTTGTACAAATGCCCCACACTCTGACCTCTGAGCACAAAGCAGTGAGCCTGGGATGAATTCTTCAAGCTATTGTGCTGATGGGTGCTATTTAATGAGAGTGTTCTTTACGTATCTCCCGAGAAGTGATGGCACAGTGGCTCACTCTGCCTGAGAGGCCCTCACTATGCATTTGCTTGGACGGCTCACTGCATTAAGCCTTTGGAGTGGTAGCACTGCCCATGGCACTTCATCAGAGTCCTACTCCCTGCCGGTAGTGTCCCTGAATATCAAGGGCTCAGTGATAAATACTCAAAGCATTTTCTCTTAGAATTCTAAATTTTGCTTTAGAGCGTGAGGTGTTCCTATTCTAGGTTCTGATTGTCCCTGAATCTATTTGCTTAAAAACTAAGAGTAATGTTCTTTAAGCAAACGCTGCCTCCCCCAGTGTATGTAGACAGTTGCTGTGCTTCCTCTCTAGGCCATCCTTCTGTGATACCGCTTCCTTCCTAAGGAGCAGTCCCCTAAGAGAGGAGATTATTCCAAGGAGCACCTCAGTACATTGGGTTTTCATTTAATTGAGAGCATAATTCAAGAAGTTTTTGTTTTTGTTGTTGTTGTTGTTGTTGTTACTGCTGTCATAGTTTCAGACAGGGATAACCCAGGCTGTCTTGGAACTCACTTTGTAGCTTTTGAAAGGCCTGCTCCACCTTTTAAAGGGTTCCTATGAGGAAGGGAGAGGCATAAGGAATTTGTAGATAGAAATATAGTGGAGATGAGACAGACAGAAACACAGGACAGCTTCAGGAGGACCTGTATCAAAATCCACTGACCAGTTGTCTCTTCAAAAGGGCTTTTTATAACAATCCCAAGGGGTTGAGCAAAAGACCTCCCCCTTGGTAGATCAAAGCATACTGCACAGGCAAGTGCAGACCCTTCCAAACACCTGTAACCATGCGTGTGGTCAAGCCATCCCATTATGCAGCCCTGCTGGGTAAAGCAAGCTCAGATCTCACTAGGAAAACTCTGAGTGCCCCCCACAGTAGCTCAGGCTAGTCTTGAAATAATGGCAATCCTCCTGTCTGAGCCTCTTAAGTTCTGGGATTACAAGATATGTGTCACCAGACCTAGCTCAAAAACCCGGCTGCTTAAATGCAGTAACCACATAAACTGCAACCTTGGTGTCTCTGAATCACATAGAGCATTCCTTTTCAAACACAGCATTTTGTTTTAACATCTTCAGCACTTGTTGCTGCTCCTGATCTGCTCAGTGTAGAAGACTGGGGACATTGGAAGAGTGTGATAGCTGTTAGGTTTCTACAGTCTACACAGCTGGATACAAACTCACAACGTGAACCAGGTATCTGGAATAAATGAGCGGAAAAGCCTGGGCACTGGAAAGACAGCAGCACTGTCATGATAGTAAATGGTACGGAAGACATTATGCAGGGGTAGGCTTGTGGGAAACTCGAGTGTGACTTACTCTTTCAAAGATGTAGCCCTTAGGTTAACCGTTGTTTGTTTTTTGAAATCTGTTCCTAAAAGTTCCATATAATGATAAAAGGGTCCTTTTAAGCCAATTATCACTTCCTGGGTGCAATCTCCATATGTGTAGGTTTAATAATAATGTAGTTAAGGCACGCGAAAGTAGCATTGTTACACACTTAGGGTACCAAAGACAAGCCAGAATGTTTGATGATTTAGTGAAGGGCGAAGCTGGTGATGGGATCGTGATGGAAAAAGTCAAAGGCTATCGCTGTGGGAGGGAGGGAGGGACGGACGGACGGAGGGACAGGTAAAGAGGTAAGGAAGGAGTACTGGACACTTGGCCTCACAGTCCTGCTTCGAAGCATTGTCAGCTCCCTTCCTGGTGAGGAAGTAATGTGTGGGAAAAAACAGATGGGAGGAGAGAGAGAGAGAGAGAGAGAGAGAGAGAGAGAGAGAGAGAGAGAGAGAGAGAGAGATTTCTTACTTTATATCAGTGTGACAAGTGTGGTGTAGGCTTAAATATCAGATAGTCATTTCTCAGCTTTCTAGAAGCTCCAAGTCTGAGGTCCAGTGCCAACAGATTTGGTGTGTGGCAAAGCCCTCTTCCTGGTTTCTGTTGTGGTCTTCTCCTGTTCCCTCACGTGGTCCTCTTCGAAAGGTATGATTTTGTCATGAGAACTCTTTACTCTCACGGCCTTTTTCTTACCAAAGGCCTATCTTCAAATACTGTCACAGTAGGACTAAGGCTTTCAACATAAGAATCTGGGGAGGATGCAGTCGTCATTCCGTAACAGAAACGAAGGTTCTGGACTGACATTACCACTCACTTGGTCCATTTAGGCGACCAAGTTCTCTGCATGATTTTCCAGTTTCCGGTTATTGAAGGAGGGTTTGCGATAGTTCTCTAACGATCTCTTATCACTAAACAGTATCTAATCCTCTGATCTCTTCTTTCTTTGCCTAAAAATAGTTAATTCATTTATATGTGATAATTCCACTCAGTAAAACGTTGTCTTTGTGTTTCTTTCATGAACCCTGTTAGGTATGTTTTCCATACCATAAAAATAGCCTGTTTTTACAATGTCTCCTTTGACGAGTTTGTACATCGTCAGCTGCACAGGTGCCCATTTGAAGTGTATTCTCATTTATTCCCAGTTCCAGGCAGCCACCCATCTACCAATCTGCTTTGCACTTCTAATTTGGTCATTGTTTGCCTTTTCCAGAAGTATCATATAATAGCTTCTCTTATTTACCATAATATCTTTGAGATTCATCCATGCAGCAAATAACTTCTTCTCTTGTTTTAACAAATAGTGTTCCTCCATGGCTGTATACCACAGTAGGTATGAGTTGATCAAATCAAATGGTTTTCATTTGAGGCTGAATGAAGACTGAATGAACATTTGTAGTCTTTCTGTGGGCATAGCTTCTTTCCTTCTGCATAGATAACTCTTTTATAAATTGCTGAGCTGTCTCAAAGTTGTCTATTTTATATTTCTGCCATTAATATATGAAAGGTCTGACTTTTCCACATCCTCCCTGATACTTAGTGGAATGTATAGTCTATGCTATTAACTGCAGCCATTCATCAGGGTATGTCATGATATATCGTCATAGTTTTAATTTCATTTCTCTGGTGATGAATGATATATCCCATTAAGTCCACATTGTTCTTATTCAAATAATGTTGTTGCCACAGCTTGAAACAATTTTTGGAACTCTGTATTCCGGATTTGCTAGTTCCGTTACCAGCCACATAAGGAAATCCATTTTCTTGCCTGTTGGTGGCTATCTCATGCTCTCCTTTACTCTTCTTTCATGTGTTGTCTTGTGTTACATGTGTGTTATACATTGAATATATACATCTGAGTTCATGGGCAAGACTGGGTGGAAGTTTAAGCTACTGAGTCTCCAGATCATAGTTGAGGCCAAGAAAGATCTGATAATCCTCAGAGATAAAATTTGAGTAGGTCCAGTCTGGGGAAATTTTGAGGAGTGTGCTGAGGTGAGGAATCTAGGAGGTTCTGAAGGAACCTTGTAAGGATATTGCTGATTAATCACTTACTTGTGGTTATCACCCTGTCTGGAATGCCACTTTCTAAAACTATTTCATTATTGTTGTGAAGAGCCTATATATGTATTTTATAGAAATTGAATCTCTAAGTTTAGTGGAAATCTGTAGTGGTTTTTTTCTTTTTAATCTTTAAATATTTATTACGTGGCACTTAGCTTTTCCTCTAGAATAATATGATTTTCTAACCTAAGTTTTACTAATTTCTTTTCATTAATTTAGTACCTGGCTTGTTATATTATATGATTATGTACATTACAAATACTGACTTTATGAGAGTCATACCAAATACATGCTTTTTTTTTTTCATTCCTAGGCAAATACTGTGGTCTGAATTTACAAATGAATCAGTCAATTGAATCCAAAGGCAATGAAATCACAGTGCTGTTCATGAGTGGAATCCATACTTTTGGACGAGGATTTTTGGCTTCATACTCAGTTATAGATAAACAAGGTAATTTTCATCTTATACTGTAGCTCCCATATTTTTTCATTTCTAACAGTAAGAAGGAAAATATTCAAGTACCTGTTATCTGACATTGGAATAGAATAGGAAGAGTGAACAGCTAATAATGCACAAGAGACCAGAAGGATCAGGGTCTGCATTCTGGAAATTGACTGTATTAACTTTTGTCCATGTTCTTTCTTTTCCTTGGTAGAGGAAATACTCATTTTTCACTTTTGTGATATCAGAACACAAATTGTCATAATATTAAAAGAAATGTAAAATGTTGATGTAAAGTGTATCAACTTAAAGGTTTATTATCTACAAGTTACAATTTTACAATTCTATATTAAAAGTCATATTGTTGGTTACAAAGACTTGGCTCTCATATCACCAAGAGTTCCCTGAGAAGTGCTGAGACAGAACATAATAACGGGTTGTTTTTTTTTTCATTGTTAATGTTTAGGATCTAAAGGTTAAAAGCAAGGTTATTAAATAGAATAGAATCAAAATTAGTTGAATCTCTAACAGGAAATGCAATATCTATATGAAATCTGTCATAAATCTGCTCTTAGTGCTGTGACTTGTATTTCATCTCTGTTACTAGAGGCACTGTGAAGAGAACCTCTTCAGAAGTGGTGTTATTGGGAGGATTATCAAAATAGTCATTGTATTAGAAAACATGATTATTCTTATGTTCAACAGTAAATATTCTAAGTTGGCCATTTAAATGTAAAAATTAGCTTTTGCTTCATGCCATGCAAATAAAAAAAAATATCAAGACCCTCCTAGGTATGGAATGTTGAGCTCTGGGAACCACTGAGGACACTGCAAGCTGTCCCTCTTAAGCTGGGGTGACTTTGAGATGAACACTATCTTCCCTTCACATGGAGGAAGGAGCTGTGCCTACTTGGAAGGGAATCTTCTTTCTCATAGTCTATAAGCCATGGACAAGATGCGAAGCTAACAAACTCAGACAGTGAGGAAGGGTTAACTCATTTGAATGAAATCATGTGGGAAAAGGAATCATGAGTGTACGGTTTAATGAACAGAAAACGTTTTGACAGAGTAGGAAAATTAAGAGGGAGTTGTGTCGTGGGAATGGCACTAGGTAGCCCTCAATTGAAAATGGTTTCTGTTGGGTATGGGAGCACACACTGTATTCCAGCACTCTGGAAATGGAAGCAGCAAAGGAGGATCACGAATTGTAAAGCCAGCCCGGCCCTCTTTCAAAAACCAAAATTTAAAAAAAGAAAAAAATAAATAAACCTGCTTCTGCCATGTGCTAGCCAGATAATGTCTGTCATGCCACGTGGGTTCTGTCTATGGGGGTGTCCACAGACATGCCACAGGAGGTACACCATATCTCCCCACCCAGCATTGTGAGTACAATTTGCATTTCCCCCACCACCTAATGGGTGATGTAAAGAACAAAGACGTAAGAGTTCCCATCTTTTCATGACATGCTGTGGGCATCGTGGGATGACAGGTGAGAAGGTAAGACATGCAGTGGATTGTACTTCTTACTCGCCTCAAGTTTCTTGGGTTTAAATTTTCATTTTGATTTATATTTTCCCAGTTTTCTCCTCACTGCTTATCAAGTGCAGGGTTCCTGGAAAATAAATGTCTGCTTTTTCATTATAAGAGGTGATGTTTTATATTAGATATCCAAATCATGGGCTGTTGTTTCTCCCTTGATAACGTGGTATCCTTACATTAAAGTTCATTGAAGAATTACTGTCAGATAAGAGTCTCCGATGTTCTCAGTGATCTCAGAGTCAGCACGTGGTAGACTTACAAATCTTTTTCCAGTCAGAGACAGGCTCCTTAGAACTTCTTGACACTAACACGCCCCAGAGTGACACTCTTGAAAAACTCCATTGCCCAACTGACTTTAAAGTCATGGTTTTTTGGCCTACCCTGTCCCATTCATCAAACATTTGTTTAATTTGACTGAAGTTAGTTGACTAAGACACATTCTAGGAAACACTGGTTGAATTTCTTATTGCCTCTTGGATGGCCTCTCGGTCACAATTTTATTTCTAGTAACTCATTTATTCAGAGGCTGTTTGACTTTGCTTGAGATCTCTGCTTCCATCCAGGACATTTAGCTGCCACTATGAATTCCTTAAATAAAGATTGTTACTACATGTCCCTCACTTAGGAGTCTAGTTGAAATTTAGAGTAACAGGGATTAAAATGTCTGAACAGTCTTGTTTTTAAAGCATCATCGGGTGATATCCCCTTCCCTGTTATGTTTAATTATCAGGGAGCAGTAGTGACCAGCTTTTTTCTCCATTTTTTTTTTCTTTTAGATCAAAAGAAGAATTATATCAACTGTGAACAAAGCAGGTTCTCATTTTCCCCGTTCAGTGGCAGGCAGACAGAAGTACATAGAGCTGGGGGCACTAAAGCCTGAGAGTCCTGTTAGTTACTTTTCTGTGATAAAATGCCATGGCCAAAACAACCTACAGAAGAAAGGGTTTATTTGGGTTTGCATTTCCAGAAGGACAAGGACAAAAGTCCGTGACGGCAGAGCCGAGGAGCACAGTCAGAGCTGGAAGCTGAGAGCTTGCACTCCCTGAGGGAGAAGGCGTTGATTTTAGCTCACAGTTCCAAGTTGCTGCAGGCAGGAAGCAGAGAGAGCACAAGCCTTTAACCTCCCAGAGCCTGCCTCCAGTGACACACCTTCTCAAAGGCCACGCCTCTTAGCCTCTTGAAACAGCATCTCCAACTGGGGGACCAAGCATTCAAATGCCCGAGACTATGGGGACATCTCATTTAAACCACCACACCATGGCCGCTGTAAATTGACATAGTCACATCAAATTCCACCTGGACCTTCTGAAAACTTAGAGATGCGTGGGAGCCCTTGAGGTATCCCGAACACATGAGCAAGCACTGATGAAGGTAGTATAGAGATACAGAGAAAACTATAATATAGAGAAAAACTCCTGAGTCACTGATGCTTTTAGGAAAAAAAAAAAAGTTATAGCCAGCCTCTCAGAGCTCGTGACTCAGTAACTCAGATCTTTCAGTCAAGCTTGATAATAGATGCTACTATTTTCATAAATAAAATTCAATTTAAAAGCACCATTTAGTGCTGGAGAGATGGCTCTGCAGTTAAGAACACTTGTTATTGTTTCAGAGAACCCAGGTTGATTCCTAACCCCCACAGTGGCTCCTAAACGTTTCTAACTCCAGTTCCAGGTGATCCAACACTCTCTTCTGAGATCTGAGGATGACAGGCATGCATGGGATTTACATACATGCATGCAAGAAAAACACTCATACACATAAAATTCAATTAAAAACAGCACTTAATTGAACTTGAAACATAAAATGAATTTTATAGATGTGTGATGTAAATTTCTGCTTTTGAATCTCTTCAACCGTGGCCAGTTTCTAGAAGGATTCTCAACAGTGGATTTTAGACATTTTTGCTATATAGCACTGAGCTTACATATATATTGAAAGCTTCAAATCCTTCAAGGCAGCATTTGTTTGTATGTTCCATAACTGGTGTGTGGGTGGGTATATACAACCAGGATTGGAAAATGATAATCCAGGCACATTTTAGAAAATATTGAATCAAGGGGCTGGAGAAATGGCTCAGCAGTTAAGAGCACTGTGCTCTTCAGAGGTCCAGAGTTCAATTCCCAGCAACCACATGGTGGCTCACAACCACCTGTAATGAGATCTGGTGCCCTCTTCTGGCCTGCAGGGACACATGTAGGCAGAACACTATATACATAATAAATTAAATAAATAGAGAATATTGAATCAAAACTTTAAAGGGAATACTACATTATTTAGAGGAAATACTAAAAGTCTTACCAACCCAGAATTTTGGAATGGACAGCCTAAATTTGCCTTTATTTTTCTGGAGGAAAGTAATAAATAGTAAATTGCTTGCAACACAGAATGATCCAGTGTGGATATGTATTTTCTTTTTAGTGTGAACTCGAAAACACATGTTCATCTGTTGCCTCCACCGTAGAATTTGCTGACAGTGTACCTAAGACTTCTGAACAGCTGGGCCTGAAAACACCCCATTGAGGGTCACTGTTGCAGTATATTGAAGTATTTTTAGAACCAACACCAATATCATAAAATTTTTCTGATTGCTACTTTCTTTAACTACATATTTTTTGTGAATATTTTCCATTTCTTCCATCTTAACATCAGAATATGTAAACTGTTGACACATAGGGCAGAATAGGTAATTTTTTTAGAGTTTGAGTTTCCATTGCTGGTTAATTTTTATCTTCTACGTGGAATGTTTTTGGTTTTGAATCTAGGGTGTGAATTTTTCAGAACATTTGCTGCCTTGACGGTAGTGACGATACAGAATCTGTTTTGTGTTAGGTTCTGCTCTTCACCCCGTTTCTCTTTGTAATTTCCATGCATGGTTTTAGTTTTTGTTACTGTTGTATCTGACACACATTTGAAAACTTTGAATCTATTGACTGACTCTTGGTGAAGCTTCCATTTGTAATCCTGTCTCCAGATGTGCCCTTGTTTACAGGCAGATGAATAATGAACACACACAGTTGTTTATGTATTATATAAACAGTGTACTGAAAAACAACTATATTTTGAAGTTAATCTAGACAACAAGCATATTGATGAACAGTTTCTCCAATTTTCCAGAGAGAGAACTTAAAACAGGATTTTTCTCTTTTTTTTGGTTTTTCGAGACAGGGTTTCTCTGTGTAGCTTTGCGCCTTTCCTGGAACTCTCTTTGAAGACCAGGCTGGCCTCGAACACACAGAGATCCGCCTGGCTCTGCTTCCCGAGTGCTGGGATTAAAGGTGTGTGCCACCACCACCCGGCAAAACAGGATTTTTCTGTCGAAATGGTTGAGCAGAAGAGGCAGTTCAGCCCGTGGAATGACGTTTGCGTCAAGCCAACATACAGACAATCTGAAGTGTACCGTGCTGTTTCTAGTATTTTCTGTGTAGTTGGAAATTCTGTGAAAAAGAACCACATGGGTATCGTGCTGAGTTAAGCTAAACAGCCACTAGTTACACTGATGCTAAATACTGTTGCATTATTTAGTGTCCTAGATACTGTGTAGGTCACAAAAGAAGCATGCTAGCTTTTGACATGTCTTATGTGGATAGGAAGTTAGATCCAGAGGGGCTTTCATTTGGTGCAGTTAACCTTATGTGGTTTATAGCCCTATCTAGCTGTGGTTAATTGCTTAGGCAACTTAGCTGTCCTGTACATCATTAATAAGAAACTTTGCTTTTCATCACAGAAAGTGCCCAGACTCCTACTATGGACTGTGCTTTGTGCTTCCACAGCAATCATTGTAATTTGTCGAAGAAAGCCTAATAGTCATTTTTTTTTCTTTTGGTTTTTCGAGACAGGGTTTTTCTGTGTAGCTTCTCACCTTTCCTAGATCTCACTCTGTAGCCCAGGCTGGCCTCGAACTCACAGAGATCTGCCTGCCTCTGCCTCCTGAGTGCTGGGATTAAGGGCCTGCGCCACCACCGCTGGGCTGAAAGCCTAATATTTAATCCTCACCTTTAAAAATGAAAGAGATCAGCCATATCCCACACCCTTTTATATCAGAACAAAGATATCTACATATGGGAAAGTAAGGTTACTGAAACAGTGTTACTATGCCAGGGGACACCCTCAGGCTGGGGGAGTTGACCCTTTTAAGGAATTCTAGAGGATATGAGAAACTAGAATTTATAAGTATGTATCTATTTTTTTTCTGTTTTCTAATTTTTGGTAAATAATTATGGTCACCTAGGACTAATACTTGATGTTTTGTTGCATTTAGATTTCTTTCCTATAGAAAGAAATGATTACAGGTATACAAGATATTACATGCCACAACTAACGTAACTATTTTATATAATGGTTACTAGTACTACTGGGAGGTTTCTTTTTTTGCTATTCAATCTAGAACACAACAGTATGTCTTAAGGAAAATCTGAATAAAAGTAGTTCATAATTACAGTATCTCAGAAATGGCCATTGCTGTCAATCCAAGTATCTATAGAGAAACTAGTGTGCTGCTATATTAATGGTTTGCTGACATATAAAATAGTGAATGTATTTTTACAGTATTATATACAAGTCAACCTAAGATTTTAAAATATGTGCAAATACATTTTCATGAAACAGTTACAAAGTTCTCTATAAATTGTACTTAAAATTTATTTTTCAAACTGTATCAAGACAGCAACGTTGTTAAATTTTGAGTTGTCTTAGAAAAATAGGATGCTTAGTACAAATGTACACCTGAGACTGGCTTTTCAGAGTTAGAGGAAGGACAGAAGCTTTTTATGGGACTCAAGGTTCCCCTCCGCCTGGCTTAGATTCTACTGTCACACCTAGTGAAGAGCTGCTACTGCAGAAGATGATGCTCTTTCTTCTTGAGCTGCACAGAAGAGCAGGAGGGAAGGCTGCTGTCTCAGGGCCCTGAGACACACTCTTGCCCAGAGCACTGAAAAAACAATGCTACGTAATAACGTGTGTATATGCTTTTGTGTATCTTACATGTTTGACTAAAATTATAGAAAAGTCCTATGTAGAAGCTCTTAGCTACGAATGTAGTTAATTACACACGGCCTGTACTTCTAATAGAACACTGATATTCTGGCATTGCAGAGTAATCAAATAGATTCCACATCAGTATTTATTATTGTAATCTTAAATACTTTACATCTGAGTTGGTCTTTTAAGTTGTTTAGTCCAAAGATCTTGCCATTATTTCTCAAATCCCTAATCATCTGCCAATTCTTGGAATATGTATGAAAATGATGACATGTCCGCAGCTCTACTCTTTTTTTTGGGGGGGGGGGTGCTTTTCGAGACGGTTTCTCTGTGTAGTTTTGGTGCCTGTCCTGGATCTTGCTCTGTAGATCTTGCTGGCCTGGAACTCACAGAGATCTGCCTGGCTCTGCCTCCCAAGTGCTGGGATTAAAGGCGTGCGCCACCACCGCCCGGCTGTAGATACACTTTCTATATGCAGACACTTTTGTCTGGTTGTCTTACTGATGCCTAGAATACTACCTGGTCATGTTTATATATCTGGTGTTTGCTGGGGGAGTAACTGAATGAATTGCCCACCGTGGCTCTTTAGTATGCTTTATTTTATCCAGCCATGCGTATGTGGTATATATTAAAGTCAATAGTTATTTCTTCTTGTGATTTTTATAAGAAATTTATCAAGATTTAATTCCTATGCAGTATGGTACTCTTGCTCAGAGTATGTAATTCAGTTTTTCAGAATTTTCAGAATACTGTAATCCTCATCACAGTTGGAGAACATCACCCTGAAAAATTTCCCAGAATTAGTCTCAGTCAGTCTCCACTGACCACTTTTAACTCCCTCCACCCTTTGTCACCACTAATCCACTTCTTGGCTCTAGGTATATTCATTCTGGACACTTTAAGGAGAATAGAGGTTGGGCTGTTTGTGACTGGTGGTTTGACTACATATTTGCCAAGTTCTTCCGTGTTGTAACCAGTACTACTTTGGTTTTATAGCCAAAGTGTATTCCATTGGCTAGATACACACATGCCTTTTTAATGTTACATCTTAACACTTTTTTATATTGATTCTAGATACTTAACAGATGGATGATTTGTCAAAATAATTTTGTATGCCATTGTATTAATTACTTTTGTATTACTGTGATAAAAAAAAAACACACCATGACCAATGCAACTTACAGAGAAAGAATTTATTTGAGCATATGGTTTTAGAGGGTTAGAGTCCATAATGATGGGGACAGCTTGGTGGCAGGAGCAGAAAGCTGAGAGCTCACATTTTGAACTTCAAGCATAGAACAGAGAGATTAAACTGAAAGTAAGTGAGGTTTTTTAATCTCAGATCCCTCCACAATGACATACTTCCTCCATTGAAGCTGCACCACTTAAATCTTCCCCAAACAGTGCCATCACCTGGGGACCAAGGTTCAAATGCCAGAGACTGTGGGGGACGTTCTCATTCAAGCCCCATAGCCATCTTTCTCCCTGATACTGCTTTTTGAAGCATAGATGTTTGTAATTATCATTTCAGTTTTTCTGAGTTTGATTGCTGTGCTTTTCATCATGTTTAAGAAAATCAGTCCTTAATCCAAAGTCAAGATTTACTTCTCTATTTTTTGAAAGGTTTGCAGCATTATTTCTTAAATATAGGTCACTTTGAGTTAATATTTGTGTATGTGAGGTAGATAACTACTTCTTTTGTAAATGGATATGTCATTGTACAGGGATGTCATTTTATCACAGCATTGTTACTAAAAAGACTATCCCACCAACTTACTACTCCATTGCATTATCCAGACACCACAGTTGAAGTTTACTTGGCTATAAATTTGAAGTTTAACTCTAGACTCTATGGTTTTAATTCTATTCCATTCATCATGATAATTTCCAATACATTGTTGTCAGAAGTCCCTGGAGGCAGATAGATTCTTTTTAACTATATTCACCTTGCCCGGAATGTGTTCTTATTCATTGAGAGCTTTATAATAGTTTTCTGGAAGGCGATATCCTTGGGAAAAGCTTTTAGGAGAGGCACATAACTTCTTAAATCCTTAATTTGCTGGTTTTTATTTGCCTTCATGGAGTTGTAAATGTTGGTTTGTACTCATGGTTTTTCTTTCCTGCCTTCAGTCTTCTTGGCTCTCAGAGTTGTCCACTTTGGATTCTTACTTTCCTCTTCAGGAGCTCTTGGGAGCCCCAGTGGAATTTGAGATCCAGGTAATTATTTACACATTAGCATGGCCTGGTGTGCTGCTTAAGCCCTGCATGGACTTACTGCTCAAGCACCATTGTACGTGTGGTCTGAAGGCAGTAGAGGCAGCTGGCAGTGACTTTGTAGCTGGAATACCACATCGGAACACACCACTGTTGTTCATGGCAGGCCATTAATTTTAGAAGCTGAGTTTCTCATCTTAGAAGTTGGAAGTTCTTTTGTTAGATCAAGAGAGCAGAAAATTGATTCTCACTGATGCTATGCAGAGGTTGGTAGGCAAACCATTCTATTGTTTTGCCTTTCCTAGTGAATTAGCTAAGTGGCAGTGAACCCCATGGAGAACTCCTAAAACACAGATTAAATCATTGAAATTGCAGTAGTGCATACATACTGATCTCTACAAGTTACTCCCAAAATGCTGCTTTCCTATCTGCCTAACACTACTCTAGGGGCTTTTAAGACATATTTCAGTTGGGTAGTGAATGTAAAATTTCTCTAGAGTAATAAAATGAAGAAATGGATTATCCTGGACTTGCTGCTGAGGCTGTTAATGTAGCATTTATGTAGTGACAGTGTGGTAGAAGGGCATCCTAAATGCTTTGACTGGTTCTTAAGACTCTATTCCTCATACTGGATTGCCTTAGTACAAGGGAGATGCTCAGTCTCATGGCAACTTGACATGCCATGCTTTGTTGATACCCATGGGAGGCCTGCCCCTTTCTGAAGAGAAACAGAAGTGGATTGAGTGGGGGCAGAGGGGAGGTAGGGGGAGGGAATGGAAGGAAAAGAGGGAGGGGAAACTGCAGTTGGGGGGGGTGAAATAATAATTTTTAAAAAGATCTCAAGTTTTACTGCTGTGATAAAATACCATGACCAAAATCATCTTGGGGAAGAAAGGGTTTATTTAATCTTACATCTTGCAGTCCATCATTCAGGGAAGTCAGGGCAGGAGGAACTGAAGAAGGGACCATGGAGGATTGCTGCTTAGTGGTTTGTTAATTGTTGCTAGCTCATCCTACTTCCTTTAGACCCAGGGACAACCTGCACAGGGATGGTGCCACTCATGGTGGGCAGGGCCTCTCTAATCCAGACAGTACCCCCACAGACTTGCCTCCATGCCAACCCTATGGAGGCGTTTTCTCACTTAAGATCCCTCTTCCCAGATATGTTTAGGTTTATGTCAAGTTGGGAAAACCAACCAACATAAAATTCTCGTAATACTATCTGTTATTGCCTTGTGGTCTCCCAGGTTTTCACCCTGGGTCTAGTAAGTTACTGGATGTAACTTTTGTTCTTCCAGGGGTTCAATGATAAATATTCATTGAAAGTCTCCTGTGTACCCCACATTGTAATTCCTAATTTCTGTAATTCTAGAAAAGTGAAAACATAGCTCTACTCTTTGTTCAAGGACCAGATGTTAGGAAATAACATTGCTTGTAACTTTATGATTCTCTTAGCAAGTCAGTCTTTTCATAATGCAAGTTATGCTGGGAATATGTGTAATTATGTGTTGGTTGAAAGAAGCAAAATGGAAGTCGCATGCATGGGTAAAGGGATTGCAGATGTGAACAGCTAAGCAGCTCCTTTGAGGAAATGACAGTCAAGCTGAGATGTTAGCAAGTAGTCAGCTGGGTTTGGGGAGCAATAGAAAACCTCTTCAGAATAGTGTTTGCCCAAGGATGCAAAAGAGTGTGAGCTCAAGGACTCAGCAGAGTGTGTGTCCAGGCATGCAGGAGAGAGTGTGCCCAGAGATGTAGGATAGTGTGTGTCCAGGGATGCAGGACAGTGCGTGTCCAGGGATGCAGGATAGTTTGTGTCCAGGGATGCAGGACAGTGCGTGTCCAGGAATGTAGGAGAGTGTATGCCAGGAATTCAGGAGAGTGTGTGCCCAGGAATGCAGGAGAGTCTGAGTCCAGGGTGCAGCAGAGTATGTGTCCAGGGATGCAGGAGAGTGTGTGCCCAGGGATTCAGGAGAGTGTGTGCCCAAGGATACAGGAGAGTGTAAGTCCAGGGATACAAGAGAGTTGTGTGCCCAGGGGTGCAGAAGAGAGCCAGGGTGGTGAGAAGCCTTAGTGCAAGACAAAGGTTGAAAGTGAAGCAAAGCCAATCCCGCAACATGCTATGGGCCACAATCTAGGCTTTCTATTCTATCCAAAGACAAGGAAGGCAAGATGCTCAATGTTTTTTAAGTAAAAGCTGCTTTTTATATACCTAGGACTGCATCTTTAATTGGAGATATATTAGCTTTTATTCTGATTAATAGTTAAATTTAAGTTTTCTTTAGAACATTAGGTCTTGAATGTGCTTGGTGATTGCATGGAGTGTTGGTTACAACAAAAGGCTCATTATCTATGGAGTTCCCAGCAGATGTTGATACTGCTCTTCCTATCTGTGGACCAGTAGATGAGACTCTGGATAAAAGTTAGAGCTGTAGAATTAACTTACCTCTTTTTTGTCATTGGTTTTGTTTTGTTTTGTTTTGTTTTGTTTTTTCTGTTTATAGACATCATAAGATCATTTTTAGTCATAATAACCAATAAATATTTTTCTTTGTGTTTTGAGGGATGTAATTTATAGAAACCACTAAGGAATACATAAATTCTACTTTATGTACTACATGTGATCTATGACTTCAGGAGGTGATATAGTAAAAAGCAATATTAAGGAAACAGCTCCAGAAATGGATCCATCAAATGAGAGAAACTGTTCCATAAAAATTTGTGAGGTTATAGGTAGTAATATTTTGAAATTTAGATGAATACAATTTTATATTATTTTACAGCATTTTAGTAAGTTTAATAAGTCTTATTAAATCTTTTTTTTTCTAGATTTAATCACTTGTTTGGATATTGTATCTAATTTTTCGGAACCTGAGTTCAGGTATGAACTTTTGTGTGTGTGTGTGTGTGTGTGTATGTGTGTGTGTGTGTGTGTGTGTGTTCCAGCACACTTCTTTATTCTCATTCTTTTATAGTGCAGGTTAATGTATAAAGTGTGATACATAGCTAGTCACTGGTTAAGACCGCAGTCAAACAGTGCTTATTTAAAGTCGTCCAGTTGCCCTGTTTAAATTCTACTTTAACCATAAAGGTTTCCTCTCCAAAACAGAAGTATAATTTTCATTTTACTTTTTTTTTATGTAGAAGTGTATGAGATAGGGTCTTACTGTGTAGCCCAAGCTGGCCTAGAACTCAAGATCATTCCACCTGTGTGACCAGGTGTCATAGTTCTAGGTAACTAGTGGGATGTTCTGAAGGTCAAGCAGTCTCTTAAATCTGGCAATGCTGCTCCTAAAAGTAGAAAAGCTATTCCTTCTCAATTTTATCTTAATATGTTTGTCCTCTGAAGGTCTCATACATTTATATAATATATATTGATAATACAGATCTACCACTACCTCCCTTAAACTCCCCCAGTGCCCCATCCCATCCCCCTCCCAATTTCATATCCTCTTCTTTTAATTGTTACTGGTCTTGCCTTTATGCTTATGGGTGAATGGCCATCCACTAGGGTGTGAGCAGCATACCAGTGACCAAATCCCCGAAGGTGAGTAACTTTCCCTCTCTCAGCCACCACCAACTGTTCTTCAAAGATGCTAGGGCTTGATAGATAGATAATTGATAGACTGATAGTAGATGATAGATTAGATAGATAGATAGATAGATAGATAGATAGATAGATAGATAGATAAACTGACAGACTATAATAGCATTCTTGGTGTTCTTACTCAGTACCTCCCTACAATATCTCTGCTTTATGCCTTTGTCTTGTGCTTGGACGAGAATTGACTTCTTGATTTCCCATTTCTAATCTTGGTTGACTTTCTTCTGTTAAGTCACACTATTGGCATTTGGTTTTCTAAACGACAAGTTTGATATTCTTGCTTAAAACTCTTGAAACTCTTCATTATAATTTTTTTTTAAACTGTGTAGATTCTCTAACCCAGTTTACAGGGTCTTTGACAAGTAACCCTTGGGTCTTCTCTTCAGTCTTATCTCTGTACACAGTATATATTCCTCACTGCTTAGCAGAACACGTTCATCTTTTCAGTGCCCTTCTCACTAATTTCCACAATGCTGGCACTCCCCTAAAGAACCTTTATTTTATCTTTAAGAATGGCTTCGGGACTGAGGAGAGGCTTGGTCAGTAGTGTAGCTGAAGTTTTTCTGTGTCCCACCCGATCCGCAGCTGCTCAGACCCAAGTAAACACACAGGGGCTTATATCAATTTTTTTTTATATTTATTTATTTTTGGAGCTGAGGACAGAACCCAGGGCCTTGTGCTTGCTAGGCAAGCACTCTACCACTGAGCTAAATCACCATCCCCAAGGCTTATATTAATTAACACTGCCCAGCTAGCTCAGTCGGTAGAGTATGAGACTCTTAATCTCAGGGTCGTGGGTTCGAGCCCCACATTGGACGCCATTTGTAGCTGAAGTTTTTCTGTGTCTCGCCCGGTCTGCAGCTGCTCAGACCCAAGTAAACACACAGAGGCTTATATTAATTAAAACTGCTGGGCCATTAGCTCAGGCTTAGTCTTACTAGCTCTCACACTTAAACTCAGCCCATTTCTGTTAATCTATATGTCACCACGTGTTCAGTGGCTTTACCTGTATGCCATTACATGCTGCTCCCTGGACTGCATGCTGGTGTCTCCTGACTTATCCTTTCTCTTCCCTGCCTATAACTTCCTGCCTGGCTACTGGCCAGTCAGTGTTTTATTAAACCAGTGTACAAATGCATTATCCCACAGCACAGTAGAGCCATTGATGCACAAGTATAAGGGCTTGAGTTCAGTCTCCCAGAACCCACATAAAAAGCCAGGCATGGCAGCACATTTCTATAGTCCCAGTGCTGGAGAGGTAGAGGCAGGAGGACCCCTGAGGCTCAGCGTCAGCTAGCCTAGCCTAGTTGGTGAGTTTGAATTCTAGGTTCAGAAAGAGTATCTCTCTCCAAAAACTAAGGTGAAGAAATATTGGGGAATGTACCTGACATTCACTCCATCCTCTATCTACACACAAATGAACATGCATTCATGCACATGCACACAAATACATAGATGTGTGCACAGAAAAGATTGTTATTTCTGTAGAAAACATGCTGCCTTCACTGTTGTTCAGTGTGTCCTAGACAACATGGTGGAAGGGTCAGCTGAGCTCCCTCTAGTCTCCAGCACTTTTCACCACTGCCATTCGAGCTCTTGCCACACCTCGTGAGCTCCATACTGTCTTTCCTGACTGAGCTCCATACTCTCTTCCCTGACTGAGCTCCATACTGTCTTTCCTGACTGAGCTCCATACTGTCTCCCTTGACTGAGCTCCATCCATACTGTCTCCCCTGACTGAGTTCCATACTCTCTTCCTTGAGTTCCCCTAGCTCTCACTCATGAGTCCTTATAATCTCTTTCCTTCCTAGAGGCCAGAATAACCTTTCTAAGAAGCTACTCACTGGGTTCCACATGTAGGCTGTCACAATCCTTTACTGGCTTCCGATTTCTTTTTAGAAATGTATCCCCTACTTCATAGCCCACAAGGTTTCTGCAGGATCTGAATCCTGCTCCTGTCCTTGGCCTTTCTTGTACTCACTGCACATTTTCAGGAGCACACCAGAGCGTCCCGTCTCAGGGCCATGCTCTTTCTAGCTTCTGGTGTGAATTTCCCATCAGTGACTTACTTCGGTGACATCCACCAGCTCAAATAAGCTGTGGCAAGCCCTGTGTAAGAGGAACCTAGCTTTGTGACCTAGGTGCACAGTTCTTTACTTTCCATGTCTGTAAAATGGAAATATAATAATAAAAGTACCTCCTACATGGGATTCTTGTGTGGATTACCTGAGATACTCAGGGTGTTCCCTAATACATAGCAAATTTGCTAAATGTATGTATTTTATTAATAACAATCCTCCCAGTTATTTCAAAATCCCCTCCTCCACCCCAAACATCTGTAAGTACTGGCTGAATGTTTTCTCCTGCCATTGGAATGTGGACTCAGATGGCAGGACCATATTTTATTTGGTTAGCATTCATAATTCAGAGACCTCATCAGACAACATAGAGGACATTGGCATAAACCTGTGGGACGTGGCAGATAGGTCCTAGAGAAGAAGGATGTCTACTGCTCATGATGAAGGAAAATAATCAAGGAGTTGTAGACTGTGAGAACATTTTTGTCGGTATGTTCAGTGTGTGTGGGTGGAAGAAAGTCTGAACGGGCTTTGTAACAAAGCACGGCTCTCTGCCATGCGAGGTTGTGCTCTACACTGAACTGAATCAGCGTGCATGAGGTGTTTGGGATTCTCTCTGGGGTATTTTCCCAGAGGAAGTGAGCACTCTGTAATCTGTCACATGTTTTTATTCTCAGTAAATACTGCCCAGCTGGCTGTCTGCTCCCTTTTGCTGAAATATCTGGAACAGTTCCTCATGGGTACAGAGATGTAAGTTGAATACAGACTGACTTCACTGCTGGGTATACTGTTGTTTTAGACTCGGAAATGCTTAGGATGTCACCTGGTTGTCCCAAGATGCATCTCTGTCTTTTCAAGTGTTTGAAATGATACCTTTAGAGTAAAACCTAACTCTTCTGCTAAAATGTGTTTTGTTACAATAACCTGTGTTTGTGAGCAGCTGCCCAGATCAGCTGATTTCTTGAAAAAGTACAAGCATCTTGTTTATGAATAATAAGAAGAAAAGTTCACTTGCCTTTTTTTGTTTGTTTTTTGTTTTTTCAAGTCTTCGCCATTGTGCATGGCTGGAATCCATGCAGGAGTAGTGTCAAACGTCCTGGGTGGCCAGATCAGTGTTGTGATTAGCAAAGGTACCCCATACTATGAAAGCTCTTTGGCTAACAACGTCACCTCCGTGGTGTAAGTGCACATTCTTTGTAGTAAGCATGCTGGGAGGTGGGGAGACATAAATGTCCACCAGAGAGACAAGCAGTGACGGCACCAAAGTCCGGTGTGGTGAACCAATGAGGTTTATTGGGGTTTCTTACAGGAATAGGGTGACAGCTTCCTTACGGGAACAAAAATTAGTCAAAGGAGGTGTGGGTGATAGCTCACAGAAACTGAAAACCTGGAGCTCACCGCACACACAGCCTGTAGTGCGTTCCAGCAGGGTGGAGATGTCCCTCCCGGTGGCTTGGCTATTCTGCGCTGGCTGCTTACCTTGTTCTGCTGTACAAAGGTCGCCCTTTGTGACTGCTGCAGCTTTTCTCATCTTTGAAATAGTCTGGAATAAGAGTCCAGGAATTTGTGGACAAGATCATACTTTCTATGAAGATAAAATTCAGAAGATAAAACCATGGTCCTTGTAGTTTGTGCAATCCAGAGTGGACTGAGGCTAACTGACATAGTTACTAGAAAATAGATTTTGACATAAAACAGAGGCAGTATTGGAAAGCTCCTTATCAGGAAAGGGTAATGAATATGGATGTTCGTCTCTATAGTATTCAGGTATTTTGTAAGACATAGATGAGGCATTCAAATCAGGGCCAGTTGAAACATTAAATAAAAATACAGTATTAGCAGTCTGCTTCTAAAACCTTGCTTCTCCCATGTGCTTAGTTCTGCAGGCATTGTACTAATGCTAACTGCAGCCTGCTTCCTTTAAGAACATGATAGAGTAGCAACAAACTTTTCTTTGAAAATCCATCTAGTGGCCAGGCGTGTGGGCACATGGCTGTATTCCTGGAATGGGGAAGCAGACACAGAGGGTTATGAGTCTGAAGCCAGCTTGCACTACACAATGAAACCCTGTCTCTAAAAACAAACAAAAACATGTCTCCTCCACTCATTCTGTTTGTTTATTTTATCCACAGTCTTTTAATTGCATAGAAAACATTATTAGCCTGTTGCCATGCAAAAGAGGCTTGCTACCTGCCTTTTGTTTTCTGTTATATGATTTTATGCACATTTCATCCCTTTCTGTGTTCTCCTTTAAAGTTTGGAGGCATGTATAGTTTCTCTTTCATATGTAAGAAAGTATATTTTCTTTGGCATTGTAAGTAATCCAGGGATGACTTCAAGTTGACAGATAGTAGGCCATATACCGATATTATACCATTTTACATAAGATATTTGGACATTTGAAGATAACTGCCAGGATGGATGTCTGGGACTGGTCTCCACAGACATCAAGGGACAACTGCATGTTTGTAGGTTTTTGATGGAACACAAGATGGGTGTGGTGGTGTGTTCCTGCAGTTCCCAGGCATAGGCAATGTAAGCAGGAGGATTGGGAATTCACACTTCAAGCTGAGCTATTTAGTGAATTCAAGGCCAGCACAGGCTGATGAGGGAGACCCTATCTCAAACAAATAATAATTTGCGTCCTCTTGTGACTATTTGAACACTGTGTAAAGGGCAGGAGTGTAACTGAACATCCTCCAGGTCTCCTGCAGTCTTACGTGTTCTTTTGTCCTGTAACAGGGCAAGTTCTTCTCTTGTCTGACCGTCCATCCTCATCAGCTCATCCATTCTGCCCATTCCTTTGAAGTCCGGATGTGATGGCACAGCTCACTCTGGGACAGGCTAATTTCCTCTAAGGGAAATGCAGTCTCTTTGCCAGTAGACAACTCTTGTGTACTTACCAGGACACTTGAGTCTCACCTCATTCGCTGAAAACATACCTCTTCATGTTCTTTGACAGAATTACAGAGAAAAAAGTTTGATGCATTTATTTCATGAAAAAGAAATAAAATAAGAATTAAAGGTTACACGGCACATTTGTGCAATTATGTGTGAACCCAGATGCTAGACTTACAGAAAAAGTTGTTCATGGTAATTTCACAAGTTGTTCTACTTAGGAAAAAAAAAAACTTTTTAAATGCATGTTGTCTGATTTGTAGTCATGGACTCTTCTTAGCCCTTTAAACAACAGGAGAAATTACTATTTCACTATGATGACTATAAGGAAGCTACATGGTAATTGAATATCACATGAGACCCTTTCTCTCTTTCAGGGACTATTTATCTCCGAGTCTGTTTACATTTAAGACAAGTGGTAAGCCTTCCATGGACTTGGGCCTTCATCTTTGCGTAACAGCTAATGTGGTATTGAGCACCATTAGGCACCCAGTGACTGCTGAATTGTTTGTTCTTTCTCATTTACTTTCGAGAACACCATGAGTAAAATAAGAGACCTAATTATGTCAAGACTAGACTAATTCGGTAGTTCACCAGTCACAGGGTGATTATAAGCCAGTTTGATCCCTTTGAGAGCATGATTTGAACTTGTCTGAAGAAAGAATTCATTCATTCCACTCCTCTGAAAGTTTGAAGTCAGATAGGGAATGCTGTACAGAAGATACACCACCTGAGCAAAACCTAGAAGAGGTCCAGGAGGAAGTTGTCTTCTAGCCAGCTGGGCACCCCAGAGACAGGATAGTGTATCTCCACAGACTAACAGCTAATGCTTGTAAATACATCTAGTCAACCCTCAAATCCATGACTTTCATGTTCACAGATTGGAAAGATTTAGAGGAAATCATGTTTCGGTGCTGTGTAGACTTTTTTTTTTTCCCCATGTTGTTTTTCCCTAAGCAATACAGGGTTACAACTGTATACATCTTTGGCATTGTAGGTAGGTGACTTAAAGTTGACAGATAGCACACTGTGTCCCAGTGTTATCCCACTTTATATAAAAGACTTGAGCGTTTGCAGATTTTAGTATCTGCCAGGGAGCACGGGATGTTCAGAACTGGTCCCCCATAGACAGCAAGGGGTGACTGCATGTTTGTAGGTTTCTGCTGGGACCCGAAGGCCGAGGCCCAGGAAGCCGTTCCTCAGTTGTGCAGTCCAAGCCTCCAGTAAGCACTGTTGTAGAGATTTCACATTTACCTCTAGAAACCAGATGATCTTCCTCTCTGCTTCAGGCTGTTATGGGACTCTGGGGATGGCATCTGGGGTGATTGCCGACGCCCAGATAACAGCATCTTCTGTGCTGGAGTGGACTGACCACACGGGCCAGGAACACAGCTGGAGACCGGAGAAAGCCCGGCTGAAAAAACCCGGGCCTCCCTGGGCTGCTTTTCCCACTGACGAGCATCAGTGGCTGCAGATTGACCTGAGTCGGGAGAAGAAGGTAACAGGTGAGGAGCCGCGGCTTCCTGCGGCACAGCTGGCACTGCTTTTACAGTCAGGAATTGGGTCACTGAAAATTAGACACCTCAGCTCCGGTTTTCTTCACGGGCATTAATGTTAATGGGATGCTTTCATAAATGTTGCCAAAAGAGGAGTTCGCTTTTAATTTTTCATAGTTCCATTTTATTTTGATATGATCCTTTTAAGGTAGAGTTTCAGTAAAATGATCTCTGAGACTTCTAAAATAGTAGTCTCGTACAGTTATTAAGAAATTCATAGTTAAGGAGAATGCATTTTAAATGCTAGAAGTAACTTATATTCCATATGTGCTGAGTATAAATTTAACTTAGGTGAACTTAGCGGCGATCAGGATAATTGAGATTGGTTTCGAGACTTTTATTAAAAGATTCATTTTGCCTTGCCACTGAAAATACCAATCATCATGCTTAATATTCTTTCCCAGAAAATCATTCTTAGTAGTTGAAATGTATCTTCTAAGACTTTTATTAAAAGATTCATTTTGCCTTGCCACTGAAAATACCAATCACCATGCTTAATTTTCTTTCCCAGAAAATCATTCTCAGTAGTTGAAATGTATCTTCCAGTGGTGTGAATACAAGCTGCAAAGGCACAGGAGTTCTTCCCTTGTATGTGTCTGGAATTCTTCCTGTCTCTCTAAAGGAGCAAAGCCAAGGGCTTAGTAACCATATGATGAAAACTGCCCCCAGAGATGGAAACAAGCCATAGGCAGGAATGCTTGCAGGGTGTGTTGTAGGGGTTTGTAGCTGACTTTGGGAGTCCGTGCCTGTGCACTAACGAAAGCAGCTCTTCATTCCGCAGGTATTGTAACCACTGGATCTACCATGGTAGAACACAATTACTATGTGTCTGCCTATAGAGTTCTGTACAGTGACGATGGGCAGAAATGGACTGTGTACCGAGAACCTGGCATGGAGCAGGACAAGGTAAAGTGGGCCTTTGCTGGAAGTTATGGAAGCGCTCTAGTTCATACTTAAATATCATGTCTTACACTGCTCTCTTCTGGGTATTCTAGGTACTGTTTGTTACTGTCCTCACCTTAGGAATAGGCTTAGAAAATTGTCGGTGATTAGAGGGCTTTGTGATGATTGTATGATAAGTACTGATTTTTGTTACTGAATTTTTATCTAAGTATTTTGGCTACAAAGTAAGAACTTCTAAACAGTTACATTCAATTTCTTGTCTTTCTAAAGTCATTAAATGATGGAACCTTAACTTCCTTCTCAGATTTCAACTATAGGCAAGAGGGAAGGGAGAAAGAGCCATTGGAAGAATACATTGAAAGGCCATTTTAAGATCACCTTGCCAGTTTCTGTGTCAGGAAAAATCAGTTTTTCCTACATGCAGAATTCCCATAATTTCCAATGATGCTTATGACGTTTTTGTCTTAGTTAACAAAAGATGGTGGAGACACTGGAATTGGCCAGCCAGGTGATAAAGTGGAAGAGGAGGTGGAAGTGTTTCACCCGGGGGTTTGTCCCACTCCCAGGTTTCTGGCCTGTGATCCTTGAGAGAATCTTAAGTGGAGGAATCTGTCCCCAAGGAAGACGAATGCTGTGTGGAGTTGGCACCGATGACATTTTCTGTCAATGAGACGTGCAGTGTTTTTCTTCAAATACTTAATCATCCCACTTATTTCATAATCTCTTGAGGCGATCTCACAGTGGCACTGGTGCTCTGATCTTCTTTTCTTTCCTTAAAATCTTTTTACCTCTTCATGATTTAGCTTGGAGAGTTCATATTTCTTTTTGTCTTTCCATTGTCTTATTCTTCTGCAGTGACTAATCTTTTAGCCCTGTCTACTGCATTTTAACGCCAATACTATATTTTCCTTCTTTATTTTCACATTGAGTTTTGAATTTTTCTTTCATGTCTTTCTTCATAGGTACATGAAACATGGAGCCTATAACTCTTTTGGTGTACTTATAGTGTGCTTTACCCTACCTATCACAATGCCAGCCATTATGCCACTGATTGCTGCTGGGTGTTTTTATTATCATTATTAATCTTTTATATGTGTTTGAGCTTTATTCTGGGATGCAGTTAAGCTGTTAGAAAACATTTTTTTTTTTTCGATTTAGGTCTTGATTTTAAATATTGCTAGGCAGGAATGAGCAGCTTTGGGTTCTAACCTGCCGGCCATCACTGAGACATCATCCTGTATATTATGAAACTTCTCCATGGTGTGTACTGGAGATGTGGAGTGTTTCGAAGCCTGTCATTTTAAGGTTGTTCTGCTAGTCGTAGAGTTCTTTTTCTCACTCTAAGCTGTGTCTTTGCTTGTGGCTGAAGACTTAAGGGAAGTTCCCTTGCAGAGCCTACTGGCCTTTGTCTAGTTCATCCACTCCTGCTGTCTGTCATTCATCTGTTCCTTTCCAGCTCCTGACTCTGCTAAACTCTGCCCCAGGAATTCTAGGTGTCCGTGGGCCTCATGCTCTCTGGCTCTGTCTACTCCACCCACAGAGCAGCAGGTTCCCTATGGGATACTCTTGCCCAGGGACCTGGAAATTCACCAGTCAGCACTGAAGAGCAGGGCTTACCTTGTCTGTTCCCCTTCTCTGTAGTTCTTAGCCTCTGCTGCCTGTTGCCCAGCGTTTGAGAACTACTGTCATGCACTTTCCCAGTTTCTCAGTTGTTTATGGCTGAGGTCCAGTTCCTGTCACTCCACTGCAGACAGAAGAGGACTTCTTACATTGATTGGCATCAAACAGCAGTCTGTCTTCTGATTGAAATCTATCCTTCTGCTCATTTCTTGGGTAATGGATATATTTGTTTTCACATTCCTTTTAAGTCTGCACATACATACAGAGCCTAAATTTTCTTTCCAGAAAACATGATCAATATATCTCCTAAAATTTCATAATCTATTGCTTTATAATATTACACCATCTTTGTATGTGTTTGTGTGAGGAGGAGAATGAGAGAATTTCTGTGATATAATGCCCCATATGACATACTCCTTGAGTAGGGTTTTTTACCTCTATTTTTTTTTCCTAAGGGCATCTTACAAACCTCCCTGTGGACCGGATTCTCAGTAAATGTTGGTAGATCAACTATAGCATTTTTGAGACGGGGTCTCATATAGCTTAGCCTGTAGCTGAGGATGACCTTGAACTTCTGATTCTCCTGCTTCTGCCACCAGGAAGCTGGGTTATAGACATGTTCCACCATAGCCAGTTTTATGTAGTGATGGAGACAGGGCTTGGGACTTTGTGCACATAAGCAAGCACTCTTACAGCTGTGCTGCGTCCCCAGCCTTTGCCAATTTTGTCCAGAAATGATGTTTCAGTTAGTTCCTGTTCACTAATAACAAAACTGCAAGTATCTGCCTATATTCTGTTTCAGAGCAGTGTCTGAGAAAATCATTGACGTTTACAGAAGTGGAAGTTATTGGATGCTCAGAGCAAACCTTATAGAAAATAACAGATCTTAATGTATCTTCAAAAGTCACATATGGATGGGCCAAGAGAAATAGTTATCATACTTGGGACTGGCTTGTCCGGTATGTGCGTGTTCTCACCTTAGGTAATCATAGAATGGACCTCGCTGATTTGGCACGAGGGGAAAGCAAGGCCCTGCTTAACTTAGTGCAGCCCTGTGGTTAAGTCAGAGGACTCAGTCAAGTCAGCTCCCTGCCGCTGGCCACTTTTATTCTATGGGTCACTCTTTCTGTGCCCTGCCTTGGAGATCAGTTGTGGCAAGTACATGAAAATACTTTATAAATAAGAGCTGATGGAATATAAAAAAACCTTTGCTTGAAAAAGTTGAGTGAATGAGATAATCACTTTAAATCATGTTTTTACTTAAAGATTTTTTTATATAAGCCGGGCAGTGGTGGCACACGCCTTGAATCCCAGCACTCGGGAGGCAGAGGCAGGTGGATCTCAGTGAGTTTGAGGCCAGCCTGGTCTACAGAGCCAGTTCCAGGACAGCTAAGGCTGTTACACAGAGAAACCCTGTCTTGAAAAAAACAAAAAACAAAAAAAGAGATTGTAAAACCCTGTCTTGAAAAAAACAAAAAACAAAAAAAGAGATTGTTTATATAATGCATTTTTATCTGTTTAGTTACAGTCACTATATAGATGGAACACTGTTTCAGTTATTGCTACTTCACATAAGCAACAAGTAATGAAAACCCAGGTTGTGACGTGGGGGATGCTGTAATGCAGTTGGTCCAGCAGGTGGAGGTGTAGGCTTGTTTACACCTGCTAGTCTGTGTTCGGGTCTGGCCTAGGGAGAAAGTAATGTACGTGAGTAAAGCGGTGAGACCAGTCCCTTGTGTGATCAGCTCTTTTTCACTTTAAAAATAAAATCAATGTGTTTAAATAATTGTTAATTCCACAGGGACTGGGGCTCATAGTTTATTGATACAATTAACTGTGTTAATACAATTGAAACTTCTCCCACATTGCCTGTTCAGTTCTTAAGCCGTACTAAAAGCATTTTTATAGTAGTGTTTCCCTCATATAAACTCCACTGGAAGATACGCAGCTTCTTAATAACTGTTTACCCAATTGTAATCAAGTCATTTTCTGAGAAGTCTGTTCTGTTGTCATACTTTACAGATGTTGTTGAACATGCTTAAGTGGAGCAGTCCAGTTCTGGTCTCTCTTGATGTAAAATACCAATTTTTGTTATTTTTTAAAGATATTTCAAGGAAACAAAGATTATCACAAGGATGTTCGTAATAACTTTTTGCCACCAATTATTGCACGTTTCATTAGAGTGAACCCTGTCCAGTGGCAACAGAAAATTGCCATGAAAGTGGAACTGCTTGGATGTCAGTATATTCTCAAAGGTAAAGAGTCACTGTGTGTAACAGTGGTCTGCACTGTTTCCCTTTTAAATTACCTGCTTAACTGAAACTTTAGTAACCACGAGTATGGGATACTGTGACATCTCTGTACATGTATGCAGATATAATGACCAGGGTAATGGTCATCTCTGTCGCTTTAAGTAGATACCTTTTCTTTGTATTTGAAACCTTTCCAAGTCCTCTCTCTGGCAGGAATTGCACATTTGCTCTCCTGCTAAAGGGTCGCACGTCAGAATGGTTTACAAACACAAATGAAAAGGCAGCATCATTCTGACTTTGGTCCTAAAGACTCATCATCAGCTTTTGTGTGCTGAGGTATGCGCACTGGAGAGTTGAACAGCAGCCTTAGCATAAGTCCCTTTGATTTTCAAGTAATTAAAAACTGTAATAATTCACTCAATATTTTATAGCATTTTAATGTTATTTACTCTTCGTTTTTTTTTGTTTGTTTGTTTGGTTTTTCAAACCAAGGTTTCTCTGTAACAGCCCTGGCTGTCCTGGAACTCACCTTGTAGACCAGGCTGGCCTCGAACTCAGAATTCCACCTGCCTCTGCTTCCCAAGTACTGGGATTAAAGGCATGAGCCACCACCACTTGGCTGTTATTTACTCTTAAATCCCACAAAACTACCACTGTGCCTGACATACTTGGCTATTCATACATACTTATTAAATGCACTGAATATGGCATATGTTGAATTAACACCTATGGAGTCCAATAGCGTTCTGCTTCCCAGTATTCTTCTAAGATTGTTTATTAATGATTATTTAAAAGCTGGAAAATCTTATTTTTTTTTCTGCATTTAATGTAGAGTATAATTATCGATCTGGATTCTGAGATTTAAAATTTCTCTGCAGAATTGATTTAGGAAATGACCATGTAATACTAGTCTTTTTAAACTATGATTTTTTTTAAAGCAATATGTATAAACATTTCTAAACCATTTTTAAGGCCGTCTTCCAAAGCTTACTCAGCCTCCACCACCTCGGAACAGCAATAACCTCAAGAACACTACAGCTCATCCCAAACTAGGTAAAGGTATGCCTGCTTTTAATATTAAAGTTTGATATTCCCTGGATTTATGACATAATGTCCTGTAAATATATCTAAAACATTATAAAAATGTACTTACCTTAATCAAGTTGTTAACGATAAAAAACAATAAAGATTTCTCCAAACTTTTTTCAAGGTCGTGCCCCTAAATTTACTCAAGCACTTCAACCTCGAAGTAGGAATGAACTTCCTGCACGGACTGCACAGACAACTACCACTCCTGATATCAAAAATACGACTGTAACTCCCAATGTAACCAAAGGTAGGCAGAGCAGGCCGATACTGTGACCTGGTGCGGGGTTCTTGTGTTCAACTCAGGGTTTCCAGCTCTCCAGATCACTGACTTTATCTGTATTTTTGCAGCTCATCCAAAAAAAAAAGAGCTTCTCTCCTTCGGGAAAAGTCTGCATATACCTAAGTCTGTTCTCCAGTACATGGAAGCCTGATGCTGCTCTGTAGGATGCCCCTCATGACCCCCATCAACCAAGCACACAGTTCTCAAGCTTATCACTTCTAGAAATTATTACACCACAGCAGCAAACAAGCTTTTTTACTCACCTTATGTGTTAATTTACAAGCAGGAGAGTTAATAGAGGAGAGGAAAAAACAAAAACAGAACTTTTGAGTAGAAACAAATACCTTTAAAAAAAATACTTTAAGTAACATTCTCATTTAAAAACAAAAACCTCTGCTTTCTATACATGTGTAATCTTGGTTGGTTTTTTTTTCTGATTATTCATTCAAACATTAGAATTACTTCTAAATTGTATGACAGTGATAGGTACAGTGTTAAAATGGACAAACCATTGTGGTTCTTTTTACTTGTTGGAAAGAAGAATTGAGTTAAATTCAGAAAAGAAAGTGCCAGTGCCATAGGAGAATTACAGCCAGTGCTCACAGATGCAAACCGCTCATTTTCAACCAAGTGTGGAGAAGAAAGCATTACTTGGGAAACGCTAGTTCCTGTCTCATTAATGAAAGTGCAAAGCCCTAGGAAGGTTTTATTAGAGAGTGAGAAGGAAACAGCGGGGCAGGCACACTGTAAATCTCCACAGCTGCAGAGTCGGGGAGGTGGAGAAGAGGAGAGAGGAAGTTGGCAAGCAGGGTGAGCAGCTGTGTGGGAGAGGAGAAAGGCCTGGAAGAGTGAGAACCAACTCCCCGCCACGGGTGGGGGGCACATAGGACATCCGAAAAAGAGAGAAAGAAGGAAAAGCATGCTTGGTGCTGGTTCAGAGGATACCGGACTGACCCCAGGCTCTTAGGACCCAGACCGAAGGTTGTACCAGGGACACGCGGTTAGGGACACGCGGTTAGGGACACGCTAGGAAAGTAGACAGTTTATGAAGAAAGAAAAAGTACGTCAAGAGGGGAAGTAGGGTTAGTGAGCTGAAGGAAAGCCCCAAAACTGTTGGGGCACAAGGTGTGTAGCCCTTGTAGGACCTTTAACTGCATCCACACTCCCGTTTGTATGCTGGCTTTTCTGACGAATTCTCTGCTTGTACATGCAGTCTCGATTGGGAAAAGCTTCAAGTCTTGGTGTGGTCTGGTTTCTTTCATCTTGATGTGTCCTTCTCCAGTCACTACTCTCCGCCACTAGAGGGCGCTTCATCCACAGTAATGCCCCACCCACCCCCTTCTAGAATTTAATAACTACTTTCATTTTCTACAAATTTGTATAAACTCAGATAACTTCCTCCAGCTTTCCACGCATGAGCTTCTTTCCTGTCTTCATCTTCCTCATGGTATAGGAAAAGCTGGGCAGAAACAAGAGCTCTCCAAGCCGACAGAGCTGAGCCTATCCCAAGAACCATCCCCAGCTTCCCCGTGATAATGCAATCTAAGCTGAATTGTTTGTGCTTTACATAAGAAGACAAGAGGACAGCCTCAGATGTGTTCCTATCCACCTTTTCTGTGAGATAGGGTCTCTTTCTGGCCTGAAGCTTGCCAACCAGCCAGCCTCCCACGTCTGCCTGTCTCTGCTCCACCGTGCTGGGATTATAGGCACATGCCAGCAGTCCTGCCTTTTCCGTGTTTTTAACGTGGGTTCTGGAGACTGAATTCAAGACCCAGTGCTTACAAGGCAGCTACTTCACTAGCTCCTGTGTCTGGGGAGAAGTTTTAACATCTGGGCCTTAATCAGACTAGCCATGTAAACTTACTCCCTCTAGCTGTTAAAAAAATAAAAATAAAAAAATAAGGAAAGGGCATATTTCTTTTTCTAATTTCTGAGGGCTTCCAGGCCTCAGTCATGATTTTATTTTGTCTACTACTAACACTACTACTCCTCTTCCTCCTCCTGCATTTAATTTCATGGAAAAAAATCATATCGTGGTCAGATATGTGATGGTAATCTAACGGATGCCTCCAGTAAGCTCTTCCTCTTGTTCTCTACTAAAGCTATTTTAATACGCCCCATATTCTCAAACACTTGACCAAGAGATTTTTCACTCAACCCCCGCCCCCATTTCCTCTCCACCTTTACAAGGTGGAAACCATAAAAAGGGAAATCCCTTTTCGGGGGAGCCTGCAGACTATCCTAGGCATTGATAAAGGAGGTCTTCCGTGGTACCCACAGCGCATCCCTTCCCTGGACCGGGCAGCCATGCATCTGCTTCCTAAATACCAGACGTCATTGTCCACCGTCTCCCTGTTGCTCTCCTCAGTGACATGCTTCTTCTTCCTCTCTGGGACAGTGTAGTGGAGAGTAACGGAGATGCCCTGGCTCTGAGCCCTCGGTGACTTGTCGCCATTTGCTGCTCTTGTCCTGCTCACTGAGAGAAGAGGGGTGAGGGGTGATGGAAAGAATTGCTATTCCAAATAGCTTTGAGCAGACCATTTTCTGTGGGATGAGGATAGAAGTCCCCGCCACCTCCAGCATTGAGTGCATTTCTGACTGTCTATGCAGATCACTTTCTGTGCTTGGCTGCACTGATACCTGGCCGTAGCTACAAATACTTTGTCATGATATTGTAACATCATTTTCGGTTGTGAGATGATCTCTTCTGTAGTGAAGACAGCACAGTTCACCACTGGATATTCAAATGACTGCCAGTTTTCACTCTTCTGCAGAAATGAATGGGCATCTTTGAAGATGTATCTTTGAATATCTTGATGTCTTTCCAAGAACAAATTCTTGATGTAGAATGGCAGCTTTTAATGGGTTCTTATACATACTGCCTCAAATTCCAATCAGAAATACAGTATTATTATTCTTATCAACAAACCTGTTCCCTGCTGGCCTCTCCAACAAATACCCATTTTTCTTTTAATGGCTGCTAGTGTCATAAGCAAAAGTAGCACCTTGTTTTGGTTTTTACTGGCAATGCTTTGCAGCTGAGCTTACTTGTATTTTCTTGATGGACTGCTATTTGACCATGAACTTGTTACTACCTTGTTTTTTACCTGTAATGTCTTACAACATACACTCTACCATGGACGCATGAGATGCTTTTCTGATTTATCATTTGTCTTTCAACCTTTGGCAACTTAAAAACTATACTGCACATATATCAGACGTGTGCAGAAGTAGAGGTAGAATGAGGAGCACGCTGAAGGAACTGTCCACAAGTATGTGTCACCCATTTGTGGCCAGCCTTGTTTCATAAATGATGTTTAAGATATTCTTTGAGACGGAAAGCGTTGAGCTGTGCTAATCTGGTTCAACTTCTCTGTCTTCCTCTGTGATTTCTGCGTTGCTGTTAACGTGGTGGTTCTGTTTTATGGCTTCAGATGTCGCACTGGCTGCTGTTCTTGTTCCTGTGCTGGTCATGGCCCTCACCACGCTCATCCTCATTTTAGTGTGTGCTTGGCATTGGAGAAACAGGTCAGTACTGAGCTTGTTTACATGATTGATTCCGGGAAACATGCCGTGATGGGAACAGACCCTAAATATATAAAATAGTGGAAGTCCAGTCCAGTTCACCTGTTAGGGTAGTCACTAGAATAAAACCAGGTTTCTCTATCAACTCCAAGGACAGTTAGTTATTGTGGAGCTCTAATGGTCAGTGAGGTCTGCATTGTACATTAGGATCTATCCATTGAGATGAACACTGACATATAGCTAAGTGGTAATACTGAGAAAATTTGACTGATTTCCCTAATGTGCTTAGCAGGGTTGGCTGACCAAGTTAACAACCACTTGTGTTTGGTGAGTGTTATATAAATGAAGTGCTGGGAGGACCGTGAGAGTCAGCCTGAAACCCTCTCTTGAGGAAGGACAGCTTCATGTTTTGCCTAAAGAAACAAGATCTGCCCAGATAGAAGAGAGTAGATGTTTTAATGTTCAGGTTGAGAGAAGAAAATACCATAAAACAGATGTTTTGTAAATCAAATTTCCTTGTAGTTCTGGAGGCTGAGAATTGGAACATGAGGTGCTGGCCGATAAGTGGCTAGTGAGAGACCCCTCTTGTGGTTCAGACAGTGGAGGAGGGGTGAACAAGCTCCCCTAGGCCTCTTCTAGGGGTACTGATTCTAATGAAATCATGACCTGATCTCTCCCTAGAGCCCCACTTCCCAATACTATCGCCATGTGGGGTTAGGATTCCAACATCTGAATCCTGGAGAGACACAGGCATTCAGTCTTATCTTAGTTAAGAGTAGGCTAAACTGGGGGAACTGCATAAGTAAAGACAAAGATAGGACAGTGGGCAAGATAAACAGTGAGTCATCTCCTATGAGCCTGGCATGGGGGTGTACCAATGTAACTATGGAGGTGCACTCTGAGCTTGGATCAGGAAAGGCTTTCTGGTTTTGTTCTATAGAATAGAAAGGTATTTCATGGGGGCTAGAGAGATGGCTAAAGTACTGGCTGCTCTTCCAGAGATCCTGAGTTCAAGTCCTACCTGGTGGCTCACAACCATCTGTAATGAGATTTGGTGCCCTCTTCTGGCCTGCAGGCATACATGCAGGCAGAACACTATATGCATAATAAATAAATAAATCTTTAAAAAAAAAGAAAGAAAGAAAAGCTAAGTGGACTAGTTATAATTAGATGACTGTAAAACTGACAGGTTTGTGAGGTTTGGGTCAGGTGAATAGTAGAGAGGTAAGAAGAGGCGTCCAGATGAATTTGTATTCAGTTTGTTCAGGCAGAAGTACAGCACCATGCTTCTACAGAGCGAACATGGTTTACAGCAGTGTCCGAAGGATGCATGACTAGTTGTGTGTGAAGGAAGCAGCAGCGTTCTTCTGGGGTGATGTGAGATGTCTGGCATTTGGAGTTTGACTAGTAGCAATGCCTTGAGTTGAGGTAACAGCAGGAGGGACAGGATTGATGGAGAAAGCAGATGACTTCTTTCATTCACCCATTCAGCAAACACTGTATTTGAACACTTGGCTGCTACCTTGTGCCAAGTATTGACCCATGTGCTAGAGGATCTGTACATCCTAGAGGACAAAGTGAATGGTTTGAGCTCTTTATGAAAGACACACTTGTGATCTTAAACAAATCCTACAGCTATGTGTATCCTCATATGAAAGGCAGAATAATTTCTGCTTTCTTGATAGCCTGCCTGTAAACACTAACTTTGGTTAGACTTGATTTGCATGCTTCTATCAATTGCCTTTCATTTGCTGGGTTTTCTTTGTAAACAGCTCTGAATAAGTAGTATTCCTTTTTGTTGTTTTCATAATATATACAAAAAACAATAATAATATATACTTTTATTAATTGAGAAATACATAATTACATTGTGATCATACACCCCCCCCCCCAACTCCTCCCAGATCAACCCTCCCCTCATTCCATACCCACCCAACTTTGTGTTCTCACCTATCCAACTTAATCAGTGTTTATATGCTCTTGGATGTGTGGCTATCCACCTACCAGGGGAACACCCTTGAAAAAAATGAATTAATTCTCCCTCTTCGGGTAGCTTTTAATTACCAACAACTTCTCAGATAAGGGTGGAACTTATGACCACCTCCCTTCTGTTTGCTGGAATTTGATCTGGCTTGATCTTTACATTTATATACTATGTATATACATATACACATACCATGCTGTCAGGCTTGATCTTTGCATTTATATGCTGTGTAAATACATACACACATACCATGCTGTCTGAATTGATCTTTGCATTTATATGCTGTGTAAATACATACACACATACCATGCTGTCTGAATTGATCTTTGCATTTATATGCTGTGTAAATACATACACACATATCATGCTGTCTGAATTGATCTTTGCATTTATATGCTGTGTAAATACATACACACATACCATGCTGTCTGACTTGATCTTTGCATTTATATGCTGTGTAAATACATATACACATACCATGCTGTCTGGCTTGATCTTTGCATTTATATGCTGTGTAAATACATACACATATACCATGCTGTCTGACTTGATCTTTGCATTTATATGCTGTGTAAATACATACACACATACCATGCTATCTGACTTGATCTTTGCATTTATATGCTGTGTAAATACATACACACATACCATGCTGTCTGACTTGATCTTTGCATTTATATGCTGTGTAAATACATACACACATACCATGCTATCTGACTTGATCTTTGCATTTATATGCTGTGTAAATACATACACACATACCATGCTGCATTGTGGAGGTTAGATAGGACATCTTGTGAAGCTGTTTTTCTCCTTCCACCCTGTGGAAGGTTCCAGGGATCAAACTCAGGTTCTCAGGCTTGATGGCAAGCCCCTTTACCTGTGGAACCATCTCACCAGCCCAAGGAAGAATGTCCCTTGTGTCAGGAAATGTCCTTTCACTGCTGTTTTTCTTATGTAACAGGCTCTGAGTAAATGGTAATTCTTAACAGAGAACGGTTCCCCTAGCAAGGACAGATCGGAACTCTGAGGTCAGGGGAGTAGGCTGGGCATAGTCTTCTTCATTGCTCTTGTGCCTTTTCCTTCCTCACAGACTCTGTAGGGCCTTCCAGGCCTGGAGAAGATTCGCCTCCACCACCACTTGTCACTGCTAGTGACAGCATTGTTGTTTGCTGGGGTGGTGGCGGTGAGGATGTCTAGACAATTAAGAGTGTGGGAGGCTCAAAACTTCTCTGGGCCAAAGGATCACATGCTCCTGACTAGTGAATAACGTGTCTGTGCTGCCATCTGAGAGATTTTACTAGAGGGTTCACTGTCTTCTGACTTTGATTTTCAGGAAGAAGAAAACCGAAGGCACCTATGACCTACCGCACTGGGATCGGGCAGGTAACATGTAGACTTAGCTTCTCCTTTCAGTCACAGAGAGATCTTTCCTCGGCTGGGTGTAGTGGGGAGGAAAGATGTTCTCAGGTCCTTAGCGATGATGCCTCAGTTAGAAATTAACCTACTCGCCTGGGGCTGGAGAGATGGCTCAGTGGTTAAGAGCACTGACTGCTCTTCCAGAGGACCTGGGTTCAATCCCCAGCACCCACATGGTGACTCATAACTGTCTGTAACTCCAGTTCCAGGGGATCTGACACTTGCACAGACATACATGCATGTGAAACACCAATGCACATAAAATAAAAACAAATAAGTCATTAGAAAAAAAAGAAATTAGCATTCTCCCACCATCTGGTTCATGAGTAATTAAAAGAAGAATATAGATTCTTTCCACACCCTTTGTTATCTTTTCCTCTGAAAAGTTGGTCTTTTCCTGTGATTATTTCTCTTGAGTCCAGCCTTCCTTGTGCTCTGTGTAAGTACTGAGTAAGAAACAAGGACCAGCTGGGCACACCTTTAATCCCAGCACTCGGGAGGCAGAGGCAGGCGGATCTTTTATGAGTTCGAGGCTAGCTTGATCTACAAAGAGAGTTCCAGGACAGTCAAGGCTACATACACAGAGAAACTCTGCCTCAAAGAACAAAACAACACCCCCCCCAAAAAAAAAGGAAAAGAAACAAGGACCAGGGTCCCAGTAACAGTATGTGTATGTGACTCTGCCATAGTGATCACCCATGGAATCCAGTTCTTCAAGAACCTATGAGGGCCTTGGTCATCTGAATTGCTGAAAGTCCCCTTCCTAATCTCACTGCTAGGGAAGAGGTCAGTGCATGAACAGAGTACAGCAGGCCTCTGGCTAAACAGTCCAGCCCAAGGAGAGCTAAAAAGTGTTGGAGGTCTTGAGAAAAGCTTTTTGAAAACCCTGAGGTGACCCTGTCTGACCATGTATTAGTAGTGATTTGTTTCTGCACGTGCACTGGGTAGAGACTTCTGTCGTTTGCTGCTTTGCGCTGGACATTCTGTCAGAGCAGAGTCACCTCGAACATGAACTGATTTCTGTAGAACTGGTCTCTAAGTAATACATGGTCCCTGGCTTACAATCACCATGAAGGTTGGTGGAAAGGAGTGAAGCAGTTTCTCCCGGCCAAATCCGTGGAGCACGAGGAGACGCCAGTTCGCTATAGCAATAGTGAAGTGAGTCACCTGAGTCCCAGAGAAGTCACCACAGTGCTCCAAGCTGATTCTGCAGGTAAGACTATGAACACTTAGGTTTTCCAAGGACTGTAGGATTTGTGATATGTTCGATCTTTTTCCTATCTTAAAGGTAGTCTATGTTCTGGGGCTGGAGAAATAGCTTAGCACTTAAGGGCATGTGTGGCTCTCGCAGAGGATCTGAATTCTGTTCCCAGCACCCACAAAGTGGCTCACAACCATCTGTAACTCTAGTTCTGGGTGATCAGACACCTTCTTCTGACCTGTGCAGACACCAGGCACACACATGGTACATGGACATGCATGCCGTTCATACACATACAAAAATTTTAAGACAAACTGTGTTCTTGAAGGTTAACATTTTCAAAAAATAACCTTGAGAAAACGAATCATTTCTGCTTAGGTAGTCTGTCCATAAAACTGAAGCGTTCCTTTCTAAAGACACTGGGCATTATATCCCTTAGCCTGGGGGTGGGTTTGCTAGCACGATAAATGGGTGAGCCCCAGGTCTCAGTGAGAGACACTGTCTGAAAAGACAAAAGATGGACAGCTCTCGAGGAATAACACCCAATGTTGACCTGTGGCCTCCATATGTACATGAACGCCAGTACCCAAAATAATAAAGAGTTAGGAAAAGCTGAAAGACCGTGGCATCCTGCTGCCCTAGTACATGTCCATTCTGATCATTTCCGATAGTTCCGAAGGGAGGAAGAGGTGGTGTTTCCTAAGACTAATGCTTTTACATTAATAAATTAATAATTTTACATTAATAAAATATTTGCTCCCATGCAGGAACTGCTTGTAAATCTGAAGAATATATACACTTGATGCAAAAGTATAGGAATGAGCCTCTTTGTTGTGTCAGGTTGTGAGGTACTAGAGAACATACTTTTATTTTTCAGCTGGCCCCTCTGGTGGGAATTCTATGGTTTTCATTGATAAAGACAGCAGTGCCATGACATAATGTTTGGTTTTGGTGCAACCTGTAGAGGTCACCTTGAAAGTATGTAATCTGTTTTCCTAAGTGTCCCATTGTGTCTTGTGGGACCCACAGAATATGCACAACCCCTCGTGGGAGGAATTGTTGGCACACTCCATCAGAGGTCTACCTTCAAACCTGAAGAAGGAAAAGAAGCAGGCTACGCGGACCTAGATCCTTACAACTCTCCAGTGCAGGAAGTGTATCATGCCTATGCTGAACCACTGCCCATCACGGGGCCTGAGTATGCAACGCCAATCGTCATGGACATGTCAGGGCACCCCACAGCCTCAGTTGGTCTGCCCTCCACATCCACTTTCAAAACGGCAGGGAACCAACCTCCTCCCGCGTTAGTGGGAACTTACAACACACTTCTCTCCAGGACTGACAGCTGCTCCTCGGGCCAGGCTCAGTATGACACCCCAAAAGGTGGGAAGCCAGCTGCTGCCCCAGAGGAACTGGTGTACCAGGTGCCGCTGAGCACCCAGGAAGTATCTGGAGCAGGAAGGGATGAGAAGTGGGATGCTTTTAAAGAAATCCTTTGAAGGTGGTGCTGCTTTTTACAAAGCATCCATTTAAAGCACATGGCTTTTTAATTACTTAGTGGTAGTAATAGTAGAATGTATTATGTATCTGTCACTGAAGTGGGTAGGGGAATGTGGTGACCGAGGTACAAGAAACTACTTATCTTGCCATCTTGCTTTAAAGGTGTTACTGTGTGGCACAGTTACTGCTTGCCTGTTACATTTCAAACATCCTGTTTGTTACTACTGTAAAACACTATTTTTAATACAGAAAAAGCTCCCTATAATGCACTTCAAAGAAACTGAAAATCACTGAGTATTTATTACCAATGCTGCAGGTACATTAATGAACTTGAGATGGTTTGATAAGCCTTGCTGGCAATAATGCATGGTACTGTTCTTGAAATATCAAATGGCTTGAAATTCTCCCTTTGTGAAAGGTAGGTACTATCACGTTCTCCTCCTCTGTCCACCCTGTATTACTGTCTGCCATCTTTTTCTTCACAACTACAGTCCATAAACATTGTCCTGGCTGCAGCCATGGGCACTGCTCTGTATTTCCCGAGGAAGGTGCAGAGTTGGAGCGCGTGCCTTGCAGTAAGCTGACTTCTTGTTTGGTGACACTCTTTTAACGCCTCCTGGCACAGGACCTGGTCTCACCTCTGCTCATCCCACCCAGGACCTTTTGTGGCCTCGCTCCATCCTGGGTTCATAGATGCTCGTGGCCTCTTTCAATAGGCAGTCTAGAGAAACCAGTCTTCGGTTGTCAAATAGTTTATTTTAGTTTTCTTCAATAAACTATTATAAGAAAAAGGAAGCCGACATGAACCAGACCTGATGGCACAGGCCTGCAGTCCCAAGTACCTGTGGCAAGAGGATCCCAAGTTCATGCTTTGAGGTCTACAGAGTAAAGTCAGGGTTAACCTAGGCCACTCATAAAACCCTGTCTCAAAATAAGAAAGGGGTGAGGATATGTCTTAGTGGTTTGTGCTTGCCTACAGCACGTGTGAGGCCTGAGATTCAGTCTTATAGTACAAAAAGAAGAACGGGCCACCATGCCTTCTTCAGTTGTGTGTGATTCTGTGGGAATCTCAGTAGTCCTTTGTGTCAGACCTGGCTGACTCGTGCCATAGCATCTGAACTGAGCGGGATTCTCCCCAGCGACCTGTCACTTCTTGACCTGCCTGCACTCGTTTCTGATAGGGTACATTAGACATTGTAATGGGTTAGGCTGTAGTGCGCGGAAACCACCTTCTGTAGGCTGACAAGCTAACTGAAGAAGCTCATCAGATGTAGACATAAACTCTGTACCCCTCTGCACAAACATGTTCGTTGGTTTAGTCTTAAAGTATCCTGGGCCATCAGGTCCTGGTCATTTCTCTCAGCTTGGACCATCCAGGTTGTACATTGCCAACCCTCACTAAATTTGGATAATGGTAAACAGTATTGACTTTGCTTCCTTCTACAAGTCCCTCAGTATTTTAAAACATTGCTTCAGAAACAGCTGTTTGTTTCTGCAGGTTCCCTGCCTCTGCATCCTCCTCCTCCACCTCCTCCTCCTCCTCTTCCTCCGATTTTGTTGCTTTCATTGTAATTTGCCTTTTGTTTTGCAGATTTTGAGGCACAATTTCACTCATTGAAAAATCAATGCACATTTTGTTTCAAGGTAACGAAGCAAAAAGCACAGATACTGAACTTGTACTGATACATTTAAGAATGTGTAAAGCACATGATGCAGTTGCCCCCTTTCAGGTGGGAACAAAGTAAACCATTTGCTGTTTTATTTTTATTCATGCTTAATACACAGAGAGTATAGTTCTGTTTGAGTCAGATTCCTGGTGGAAGCTTTAAGAGAGACATTTTGAAGATGAAGTCATTTTCCCAAAGAAGCTTGCTATTTTGTGTAACTGTGTCTCAGATAATTTCCCCCAGAACTTTCTAAAAATAAAGTGAGGCCATGTTCTCTAGTATGATGCATATTGTAAGACTTGATGATTCCTATTGCCACTGTGCTGTCTTTGAATTCTGCCCATGGTTTTCATAAAATATCCAATTATTTTTATATATATTTTTACTTTGCAGATGAAGAGCTGAGCCTGGTTCAAATGATTTTTTTTCTGGTTTTGTGTTTTTACTTTGTTTTTGTATTATAGATTGTTTTAGGTTCTCAGTTACTTACATGTCTGATACAGAGCTTTGGAAGACAATCACGTAAAATGTGAAAGGAACCATTTCTTGACCAAACTCCTTGATTTTGTTTTTAATTCTTTGCTTGAAATATTCAATACTTAAGTCACTGTGGTTTATTCGGTTTTTCTTTTCCTGATATTACAATTATAGAAATATGTAGACAGCAGTGTGGCAAGCGTGGCCTTCGGAGGTTTCAGAAAATTACACTGACTTGGCTGTTACTTGATCCTTGGAACCAGCACAGATAGAGAGATTGTGAATTCTGGTTTGCATTTTGTTAAATACTGTGTGTAGATCCAAGTAGTCCCTGTTGAAATGTGCCAGGTCCAGTCCAGTTATTTAATTCATGTTTCACTGTTTGCACTTTGCATTCAACAATGGGTTGATTCGCTGTTCACCTGGAGACTTTATCCAGTCATTACAGTTACGGTGTGTTCTGTGTGTGTGCTTCTCTCCCTGTCCCAGGGACGAAGCTTTACATATGGATGTGTCCACAAAGTTGTGGCCAGGGATTGAGCGGGAGCATCTTTGCCTTGGCTCCACATTGTCACCTGGGGAGTAGAAACCCAAGACCACTAAAAGGAACCCAGAGACTATGGGGGACGCTGGAAGGTTTCCAGACCCTCTGAGGAGAACTAGCGAAGCTCTGTGTAGTTGTTAATTCTACCTTTTGGTTTTGAACTTGAAGTCCCTAAACTGCAAAATCTAGTGGGTGGGATAGTTAGAGAGAAGGTGTTTATGTTAACTGTGGCACCAATTCTTACTTAGTCCAGCTTGTGTATAGTTTCTCTTGTTTTCCATTTGGGGCACTGGGAATGGTAAAAACAAAACATGTATTGAAGTACAGAGGAAGTGAAGATGGCGTGAGTGTCAGTTATAATCTCCCAGAATGTATTTTCTTACCTCGGCATGTACTGTAGTCACTTGATATTTGTATATGTTGCTAGAATTTAGGCTGTTGAAATTAGTGAGATTCTAATGTGTTTTTAATAAATTATATATGTGTGTCTTGCTCAGATTATTTGGATTAAATAAAACAACCTTGACATCATACTCCACCAAATGCCAAATCTCTCAACATTGACAAGTCGCATTTTCATGACCAATGTTATCGTGCTTCTAGCATCATTTCCAAATGCTCCCGTTAGTTTTTCTCCTTTGCTCCCCCGATGCCACCTCCCCTGGTGCCAGCTCCACCCTTCTCAAGCCTGACTTACATGGACATGACCCTGAGCAGCCCAGCTCCCTGTGGCCGTGCAGGAAGAGGGAAACACTCCATGAACATGTAGCGTCATCTAGTACCCAGCTTCCACCCCAAGGGTTGTGAATATGCCAACATGAGCTAGCCTCGCTGTCTGATCTCTGTCAACCCAGCAGCTAACTCTCCCTCCAACACAAGCTGGTTTTTCAGCATTTCATTCATTCTTTTCTTGGTACTTAACTGTTTATGTATAATCTCTTTAGGGGGGCAAGTTGGTTGCCAGTAACACCAACATTTCCAGTGATGTTTACTGTTCAAAGGACAGCGATTCTTCATTCAGTTCAGATTTCCGACAGGATTTGAATCCATCCTCATCACCTCTCCTGTTCTTTTCTCCTCCCATCCTACCCCCAGGAGCCTTTGGTTGTGTGTCTCAACAGTTGGAAAGGGGGACTGCTTCACAGAGCTGTCTTTTGTTTGTGTTTCAGCAGACTTTGCTCTCATGTACCTGAAGAGGCCCAGTAAATGTTTCGGTGAAGGCTAAATTTAGTCATAGGAAATACCAACTTTTTTTTACCATAGAAATAATAGAGAGTCATCAGGAATCTTAAAGCTTTACTTTCATTGTTTTACTTTTCTAATTTGCTTCAAATAAACATTTAAGAGTTAATGAATACGTTAAACTGGGAAAATACTAAATTTCCTCATTAGTGATCTTGCTTTGCTTTTTTTAAACTGACATTCCTTTAATCCCAGCACTCTGGAGGCAGAGGTAGGCCCATCTCTGAGTTTAAGGCCAGTCTGGACTACACCGTGGTTTCTAGGCCACCCAGAGCTTACATAAACCTTGCCTGAAAAACACTCTTTTTTCATTTAAAAAAAATGATGCTGTGCATCATATGTAGTGGCACAGAGTTATAATCCCAGAACTTGGGAAGGTGAGGCAAGAGAACCGAGTTCAAGGCCAGCCTAGGCTCACAGTAAGAACCCGCTCCCCCACTCCCCAAAAAAATCTCAGAATGCTCAGAGGGTGAGAGTGCTTGTCTATCTGGCATGTACAAGAAAGGCTCTGGTTTACTCCCGAACACTGCAAGCTATTACTGGCTTAATTAATTGCATGGGGAACTTAATTAAACTACAATGAACACACCATGGACTTCCACAACAAGCGGTTCTAGTTTTCTGCCCCTGGCCCCCATCATATGCCAGGCATAACAAATCATAACAAATAATTGTCTCAGAATGGCACGTGAACATCAGAACTAGGGACATTAGCTAAAGCGCCTGGAACTCTAAGATGAAGGAACTACCAAAAGGAATTTTAAAACACCTCAAAACAGTAGCTTGTCTTAAAAACAACACAGTCAAAACTTTATATTTCCCTGATATCTTAACTAAAAGGGTTTTTTGTATTTCATAAATATATTCACAGAAATTAAGCTGGTGGTTATAAATCACCAGGCAGCAACAGATTTAATACACATAATTATTTGATGAGTTCATCCAACATATTTAAAAATAAACTAAAATTTGCAGTACAAAAATAAAACTAATACTGTTTAGCGTCTTCTTTTGAATCTGTAATGGTCAATCTTGAGTCAAGTTGATTACCATATTTTTCTCTATAATGCTCTTTAAAAAGAGCTGTTCTGCTGTCAGATTGTGATATGCATTCTGAAAGAGAAAATGAAATAGGATTGTCATCAGTCCCACTCTCCGGACATTATCAAAGCCAGACACTTTAATACTCTGAATGTTAAAAGTTACTCAGATGTTAAAGGAAGTACAGATGTTAGCAACAAGTGGCACAGATCTTTGTTCCCTGCTTGCTCCTTTTTTTTGCTTGAGAGCTTTCCCTAAATCTCACTTTCTACATGAGCTCCATCTGGAGCAGTGAATTACAGAGAGACCAAAAATTTAAATCAGAATATGCAATGTAAAAGTAACACTGGGAATCCATTTTTAAAAAGTGACCTGGAGGTAAGATACCATAAAACCTGGTGGTTGCAGGGTGGGTGGGTGGGTGGGTTGGTTTGTAACACAGGATTTCTTAGAGCCCACTTATTATGTAGTAAATAATAACCCTTCACCTTTAAAACAATTCTGAGCCTGACACAGTTTTGCAATGCCTATAATCCGAGCCATTTGACAAGGTAAAACAGGAGGATCATTAGTGAAGACCAGCTTGGATTACAAGGAGAGACCCTGACACAAGATTTTTTTTTTTAAAGTCTGAGATATTAGCTCAGTGGTAGAATACTTGCCCAGCCTTCATAAGTCTCTGAAGTCAGTTCCTAACACTGCAGAAACAGTCATTCTGGAGCTGGATGTATAGATAAGTGGTCAAGTACTTGCCTAGCATTGTACAGCACCCTAGATCTGATCTCCAACACCACCATTTTTTTTAAAATCCATCCTGTTGATGGGTGTCTCCAGGAAGTTGCCTCGGTATTCTGCTCTTGTTTCAATATTTTACATGTACTGTAGGAAACTAGGGCAGAGGGGAAAGCTCGGCATTTGTTCTAAGCTTAAATACTTGTCTCATGTTAGAAGCACCAAAGACAGCAGCAAAATTCAGCATGAATGTCATTTCCCCAGCTCTGAGATATTCAGGGGTTATTTAACGAGGCTGATTTCATGAGCTGTTATTGCAATATACTTTATAGCAAATCACTCATTTCAAAATTTTAAACATAACATCTTTGTGTCGCTTATGGTATATCATTAATCTGAGAACTACAACAATAGGAAATCCCTTCTCATTCAGAACTGGACTCTCAGGGTCAAGTCCACCACCATCAGTGTCTGATCAAGAGGATCATCACCTGGTATAGAGGTCTGCCACTTTGTCGACATGAAGTCTTTCATAGGGTTACCTGTTTCTAGACCACCTGTCTACTTAACTAAAAGTGTGAACATAATTACTATGACCTTAGTGAGGATTTGGTGAGTTCGTGTGTCTCAAACACACCAGTTGATTATATTTAAATAGTGTGAAAAAGAAATCTCAAGTAAGATTCGGTCCCTACTGGGATTTGATGAAACAGCAGTCACCATGAGGCTATCCAAAGAGTCTGAGGCCCACAAGTTAGGAACTGCTGCTAAAGTAAAATGGCCACTGGACCAGAATCCTGTTTTCAGCCTTTGGGAGCTCAAGAGTGTGAAAAGGGACACGGGTGGCTAGAGACAAAACTCGATGGGCAAAGTACTTGCAGGGACCCGAGTTCTACCTCCAGCACATGTGTAAAAAGCCAGGTGTAGTGGCATACACTTGTGATCCCAGCTGTGAGTAGGTGGCGACAGGCTTATCCCTGTGACTGGCTGGCCAGACAGCCTAGACTGCTTAGTAATTTCTGTAGCAGTGAGAGACCATTAAAAAAACAAGATGAGGAGTGACACTCAACATTGACCCGTGGCTTCCAGAGACACCATGTATGCACCTACAAATGTGATGAACACATTACACACATTTTTAAGAGTAAGGGTTTTTTAAACAGTAAAAAAAAAAAAAAAAAAAAAAAAAAAAAAAAAAAGGGAGGGAGGGAAAGAAAGGAAGGAAGGAAGGAAGAAAAGAAGAGAAAGAAAGATAGATTACCTTATTCATCAAAGACATAGTGGCATTTCCATAGTAGTGTAAAGGACCATTTGGGTTGTAAAAGCTGTACTTAAAACCAGCGAGGTGAATTTCACTGCATATGTGAAATGCCAGTGTGATGGCAATAATTCCTGTCGTAGGGTGTTTGGGTTTCTAAAAAGAAATCAGAAACTTAAAAATACAAATAAGCTACATTCTTCCAGACATACCTAGTCTGATGAAAGTGGATTTCTAAACATTAAAAAGATAAATAGTTAAGCCATCATTGTGTCCTTAAGACTCAAGCCCCCAAAAGTAAACATTACTCTAAAAAGGACATGTGCTATGACTGGTATCTTGGAAAGCCTCTAAAATAAAATATAGCTGTAGTTTTAGCTCAGAGGGCAGCTGTGAATTGAAGAGTATCCTGCTGGGGTGGTTTGAGCAAGAATAAAACAATGGAAAAGGCAAAGCCTCTGGAGAATTGAGAATATCAACAAAATGTAAGGACACTCAGTTCACTATGGCCTCCTGATCAACATTTTTTATCCCTCTTTACAGCCTTTGAGATGTGAGCACTCTAACCCAGTCCCACAATGGTGTGCAACCCCCACCATATGTAGGACCTTCTAACACTGAGCTAAGAGTCTCTTCTTCCCAAATGATATACCTCTGGTATTTTGTGTAGCATGAAGTTGACTAACAGAGTGCTTGAGACAATTCTTTTTACTCGAAAAGCTACATCCTTGTCTTGAAGCTATTCTGCACACAGGGCTGTTGAGCAGCCCGTGAGTCATGCTGGCCTTGTGGCACAACACTGAAGACAGGGTTGTAAGAAATAAATTAGTGAGCCTTCAGAAAAAGAGTCTATGGAGACCATCCAAACACAAAAGAAACCCAAAACACACTTCTCACTTAAGGTCATTTTTTTCTTTTTTGCAACCTGTAAAACATCAGATAGTATCCATTTGGTGTCTAATTTCTGAACACAGCTATAGTCCTAAGAAAATACCATCTGAACCATGGTTCTTAGCAGTTTCTGAAAGCTCTAATGTCCCTCTGTCCCCTTAGCTAGATCTTCAGTTTGAAACTACGTGATGATACATACATACCTGACCTTTGGGAAACACTGTGGGAAAATGAAGCAGTTGATAAGCTGCTTCTCTCATGATGTATGGATCTAATATTCTGATTTGGTGTTGTTTATAGATCAAGTTTAAGGCTGGCTTCTTCCAAAAACCATTAGTGTTCTGAAATAAAGGACACAGAAAATGGGATGTTGTAAATGTATTTTACTTTTGGGGAGCAGGGGAGAAACTGAAAGTAATCTGAACCAAAATAGTTTTTGCCCACTTACTATGTTGCGACCAATCATCACTTCCAAGAGCCACCTTAAATCCTGTGGTTTAAAGACAATGAGAACCGCTGTAGTATTGGGATCGTTGTGAGTGGGGTCTGAAAAGACAGACTCTGGATAAAAAAGCCTGAAGGTTGTCCTTCTCCCAACATCCTCTTCATGTCCTAAAACAGGACCATTATTCATTCTGTGGGTAGTAAGACAGTATGTACAGGATGAGTGGGGTATGAGCCATGTTCATCAGGTTCTGAGGCTTCCGAACTGAATGGACATCAGCCATTATTCCTGCACTCAGAAGCACCAAGACAGTTGATTACTATTTTACAGTACTGACCAGGGAAACGATTCCTTTTCATGAGACAGTCATCTGTATTCAGAAACTAATTAGGGCGTCTGTCATTCAGTCTGACCTGCACAGGACTGAAAGTAATGAGACTGCAAAACTACAGAATCACTATAGTTAGTAATACTATACCTATTGATTATCATAATATAATAATTACTATAGTTAGAAGAGAACTTGGTGGATAGCCACACAAACCCGCCTTGGATTCTCAACTAATGGCATTGAATTCCTGAGAAAGTTATATGCCTACAGGTTATTCAGTCCAAAAACATGACTGATAAGGCATAAAGAATCACATTTAAGTTAGGGTGAAGACTCATTGGCTCAGTGGTTAAGAGCATTTGTTGTTCTTCAGAGGACTGAAGTTCAGTTCCCAGCACCCACATGCTGACTCACAACCATCCCTAAATCTGGTATCTGGTATCCTCTTCTGGTCTCTGCAGGCAACACACACACACACACACACACACACACACACACACACACACAGAGTGTATTTACATAGACACAGGCAAACACACATAACAGTAAATCGCTTTTTAAAAAAATATTCTGAAGTTAAATAGCTACATAAAAACTCTATACCACACTCAGCACAATTAGACGAATGCCTTTTGCTATTGAACTGTAAACACTAGAAATATCTGCTGTTGTGTTAGTGTGTGTTCAAGGCCAGTGTTAGACAATCACTGTGCGTACAATATAAAGGCATTCTATGAAAATGGAATGTTTTGTTTCCAAAACAATGTCCCCTGGGAGGGTAAATACTGTTTTACCCTTTTGCCACCAACTCTGTGTGTAATACAAGACACCTACAGTGGCTTTCAAAATGGACCCCTGGTGTTTGCCTACAAAGACTTGCCGAGGTTCTAAACATCTTATTAGTTATAGTTAAACATCTTATCAGTTAAACATCTGTTAGTGGGAAAATGGATACACCCAATTGTTCTATAAATTACCACAGATTCTTCAAAAATGGGTAATAAACAGAAAGGAAGATGACCTTGTTATCCAGAACTCGGCTTGTAACCCAGGCAGCCTCAGGACACACTGCAAGGTCTTCTCAGTGTGGCCACAGTGTCCTAGTACGATGGCTGCTTAAAGCTAACACACACACACACACACACACACACACACACACACACACACGGGGCGGGGGGGAGGGGGTGGCTTTGGGGGACAAAGATGGAAAGGGAGAGGGAGGGAGAGAGAATATTACCCAGATAACAACCTTCCCTCCCCTTCCACTCAGACACGAGAGGCAGGAAAGCTATCTCCCCTACGCTGTGTATCAGAGACTACTGGTATAGCTGTAACCACAGTTACATGGGTCTCCTTTCCATTACAGAAAATGAATCACCCTTGAACTCTTGACCCCATGGCCTCTTCTTCTTATCCTACCAGGCTCACTTTCCATTTCAACTACTTGAGCCACATGCCTTCTTAGATCCTGAACCCACCTCCCAGGCCCAGCTCACTGTCACCTGCTCAGAACGTTTTCTCAATAGCTGACGACACTGGTTTCTCCCTCTTCTCTGTCATTCTTACCTCTGTTCACTCCAGTTGGGCTTCTTGCCACATCCTGCCTAAAGCTTTTGTCAAGGGTGACAGTGACTGTCGGGTTGACAGTCCATCTGGCCCACCTCTGCCCTTGCACAACTTTCCATCGGAATTGGACCCAGCTGATCCCTCTTCCAAAACACTTAGCACTCTTGTTGGCAACTGGGGTCACCTTGTTTTCTTCATGCCTCGCTGGCAGGTCACTCCATTTATTTTTTTTGTTCAACCTCTAAGTCTTAAGAGCCCCAAACTTCAGTGCCAGACCCTCTCATGTGTCTCTGCCATCTCTCTCTCTCTCTCTCTCTCTCTCTCTCTCTCTCTCTCTCTCTCTCTCTCTCAAGGGCAATGGTTCGCAACCCGTGGGTCGGACAACCCTTTCAAAGGGGTTGTATATCAGATGGCCTGCATATCAGATATTTATTACGATTCATAACAGTAGCAAAATTGCAGTTATAAAGTAGCAATAAAGTAAGTTTACAGTTGGGTGTCACCACAGCATGAAGAACTGTATTAAAGGGTCACACCAAGCCCTTGATTAAATATAGCTCATGGGCCACTCACTATTAGAAAGTTTAGTCTCTTTATGTGACTGTCCATTTACCTGCTACATATCTCAAAGACATCTTAAAGATAACAGTCATACAGAAATTTTTATTTTCTTCTGGACCTCAGCCGAAACCTGTCTCCCAAACTTGCTAAATTTTCCAGCCAATCAACAGAGCTGAAAACAACCAGAGGCGCCCTTGCTCCCTTATCTGCAGTACTTTATCTAGTCAGGCAGGAGATCTTGATACCCCTTTTTCCACAATCTAGTTCCAGTCTGCCCTCTTTCCTTCTCTTCCATGACAGTTCTGCCCAAGCATCCATGGCCTGAATACAGCGACTTCTCCTGATGCTTCATACCCTGCCTTGTCCATTGTCTGCTGCAGCCAGAAAACTTTCAAGACACAACCATATCTCCTAAAGTTGTTATCTAAAAGGCTCCAAAAGCTCCTAATGAACTTAAAGTTAACATGCAATCATCTAATCTTAAAAGTCCTGCATGGTCTGTTCTTTGCCTACCTTCTCGGTTTCTGGGTAGACCTCTCTCTAAGCTTGGGTTATCTGCTTCTCCTCACAAACCCAGGATCAAAGCTTCCTAAGAACCTGAAAACACATCCTCTGTCTGGACTGCTCCTCCATTGTCTTCATATAGCTAGTCCTCTATGGGTCCTTTGGTCTAGCTTAAGTTTCTCCTCTAAGTGGTCACCCTTTCCCAAGTAGTCACTTGATAATTGTTTATCATCTCTCTTATTTGTCTGTAATAAACTTAGGCTATCTTCTTATACATTTACTGTTTCCCCCCCCCTTTCTTTAGAATGCAAACAACATAAGAACATGAACATTCTTATCATGCTATGATCTTTCCTGTGGCTAGGGCTGTCCCTGGCATATTAAGTGGACTTATTAAATATTTGCTAAATCAGTGATTTGAAATCTGGTTCACTGTAGTCAGCAACCAAGGCTGTATAATCAGGTGCATAAACAGTCATTTTTAAAACGCAGCTGTGCCAGAGTGGGAAACCATTCTTTTCAAGCAATTCTAGGTTAGCAAATAGGAGACACATTTACCTTATTATCACATCATAGGAGTCGATTTTTTCTCCTAGTGTCTTATTCTTCAACACTCCTCCATTACCAACCACCACACACCTCTTACACGGCACACTGTTGGGCAAACAGACAAGTGTGAGACTGAGAAATAACACTTATGATATGGAGTGACTCCAAGAACCTGTTCCTGCTTTCAGGAACTAAGTGAAATTTCCCTTGTCATCCAAGTAGAAAAATAACCAACTGTGCCTGAGGTCCAGAGATTTAGGAAACATAATGCTGTTGGGAAAAGTATATCATCACGGTTGACATCAACCTTAGCAGCTCACGCACATGTACATTCTCTCCTGTGATCCTTAAAATCACCAGTTTCGAGGGAGTAGCCTGATAGACAAAAGAAGAAATAAATTTGGGGGGATAATGTATCACTCAAAGTCCAAACTCCAAAGAGGTAGGACTAGCATTTCGTTCCGAACTTTCGGAGTTCCAAGGTGTTCCTTTGGCATAAGCTTGCAGGTGCTAGCATAGCTCCCATTATGTCGCTATCCACATTTGAAACCAGTGTTCCCACTCCTTATCTACCCCCTGGCTTTCTCTTGCATCATATAAATGTGGAAATGGCCAGTTTGGAATGTGGTAGGGGAGGGGCAGCCTTCTGCACCCTGCCTGGCTCACGTCAAAGTCTCAGACATTGACTGCTCCTGGGAGTTTCACCCAAACACAGTGTTCACTGTGCTTCTGAAAAGCTTTAAACAGAGCACAAAGGGGACTTCCAGGACGGAGTCAAACCCTGGGGTGGCACAGCATTGGCCCTCAGCTCATGTGACCTTGGCGTGAGATTTTCTTGCTGTGACCTCGTCCACTAGGCTTGAGAAACGACAGATCCCTAATGACGTGGCTGCAGAAGGAGTCTGTGAAGGGCTCCTTCCGAGTCCTCGCAGCAGGGCAAGTCTGAAGGCAAACCTGTTCCTCAAGCAAGCATCAGAACAGTCAGCCCCAAAACTCTAAGACTTTTAAAAACTTAATGTGTAGCAAAACTGTTCAAATGCTGTGTAATATTTAAACCCGGAGAATGTAGGAGTGGGAAAACATTTTTAAAAAACCAGATTGGGTTAAGAGATGATGAATGCACTCTGTAATCAAGTTTACCCTTTTTACAGAGTCTCATATTTCAATAAATTATGTCATGTTTTAACACTGGTATTACAAAAGCACTTCTAAAAATATGAAGTTCCTTACCTGTTTTAATTCTCTCTCTCTCTCTCTCTCTCTCTCTCTCTCTCTCTCTCTCTCTCTCTCTCTCTCTCTCTCTCGTGTGTGTGGGGGGGAGGGCAAGCACAAATGTGGTGATCAGAGGACAATGCATGGGAATTGGTTCTCCCTTTCCATCATGTGGGTGCTGATGACTGAACACAGGTCACCACAACTGGCAGTGGACATCTTTACCCACTAAGCCATCTCACCAGCCCCTCTCCCCAAAACATTTTTAACACACTTTAACCGGAGGCTCTGAGCTCTCAACGAGTATCAGCTCCGCTGGCATCAGTGTCTGGTTCACCAGGTAAGAACAAGAAGCAACAGTTTCATGAGTGTCAGGAATCTGGGGGCTGAACGACAGCGGCATTGTCAAAAAAAAAAAAAAAATGTGCCCGTAAACCTTTGAATGATCGATACATGACACAGTGTGTTCTGGAGGTGTCTTTTTAGGCCTGTATATTTTAAGAAAATCACCTGTCTAGGAAGTGAATGTGATCTGGGTGAATTATGTGAAATTTCCAAATAGTCAATAAAAAATATTATGCTGAAAAAATAATAAAGTAGTTCATGCATTAAGGAAATAAGGGAGGGAAGGAGGGAGGGGGGAAGGGAGGAAGGAAGGAAGGAAGGAAGGAAGGAAGGAAGGAAGGAAGGAAGGAAGGAAGGAAGGAAGGAGAGAAAGGAAACCTGTCTCTTATGAACAAGTATGACGTCAATATGAACTGCAGGAAAGGAAGCCCAGCTCATCAAAGCTCCTTGCTCCTCACTGCTCAAGGGAAGATACCACTGGATATTCAAACCCTCCTTTCAGAGTATCTATCCCATAAATGCAGCAATTCCCGCTCCAGAAACTCAGGGGTCAGTTCTTTCCCAAGCTGACCCTGCTGAAGCTGGCTCCACCCCCCACCCCACCCCCACCCCTGCCACCGGAAGTCCTGAGCAAGCCTGGGCACCTAGAGGGGTGGCTCAGAACAGACAGGTTAGAAATGACAGCTGTTTCCATGAGACAGCCTCAATGGAGATCAGAGCGGAGGATCACTAACTATCAGTCTAACCCCTCAGCCTCCACTGAAGACTGAAAGCCACTTTCAATCCTTCTACCCAGGAAGGAACTGCTTTCCCCTAGGTCCGGGGAGTAACCTCAGCTTTTATCCTGGCCCGGAGCTCCTATCTGATAAGACTACAGGCTTGACTGTACCAATTGCACAAGAGAAAGGAGCTGTTGGGCGAGAAGGCTACCAGCATGTCCCCCTGGGACTCTACCTGGGGTTTCAACAAAGGATTCCTTGCTCATAAGCTCTAGCTCTGAAGTTGATTCCTGGAAGGGGTAACTTGGCTCAGTCCCAAACTGGGCTAGTGCCATGATGCTGCAATGCACTGACGGGATGGATCGTAGTATTCCTAGAGGGTTCCTCTTTATCAGACTAGGTAGTATGTGGCATCATGACCTAAGGATCAAAGACGGCCACCATGTGCCATGCCATGTCACTGATTCCCCCCTCAAAGTGCGAGTCCTGGACCTCCCGCAGACCTTACTGTCAGCCATGAGAACAAAGGGCACAGGTTTCAGGCAGATCACTTCCATGGGGTCCTCTATAATGAGCTCTCCACAGAGTGCTGTTTCTGCCCATCACACTTCAGTGTCAAACGCTTAGAGGAACTCCATTTCTGTTTCCTTCTTCATCGGCTTTCCGGGGACAGGGGAAGAAAGGCCTTTACTGGAGGAAAAGTTCTCCAGGCCTTCCAGGGGGAAACCCTGTCACTGAGATCCCATCTTTCCTCAGAGGAAAGGATAGCCACACAGACCCACATACTATTCTGAAGCGTACATTGGCTACAGGGTATTGGGGGCAGTCCTGGCGTGGCCCTTTTCCGGTAGCATCATATCCACAGCTGCGCTGCAGTTTTGGCAGGTACAGAATGGTACAAACTGTCTGAATCACTCGTCTCAGAATTCACTTCTCCCAAACAGATTCTCTTTTTTTTTCTTTTTCCCAGAGCTGAGGACCGAACCCAGGGCCTGTGCTTGCTGGGCAAGCGCTCTGCCACTGAGCTAAGTCCCCAACCCCCAGATTCTCATGTCCTATAAAGGAACCGATGCTTTCCACTCTTCATGATGCCCTTGGCCTTGGACTCTGGCTGCCCTGACACCTTACATATGAGAAATGATTCCCAGAATCCTCTGGTAATTGTAACTTCATCATGCTTACTTTTGTTTGTTTGTTCTTCGAGGCAGGGTTTCTCTGTGTAGCCTTGGCTGTCCTGGAACTCACTTCATTGACCAGGATGGCCTCAAACACATAGAAATCTGCCTGCCTCTACCTCCCAAGTATGCCGGGATTAAATGAGTGCACCACCACCACCACCCGGCTCATCATGTTTACTTAACCCCATCTTCCTATACAAATAGCTGCAGTGAATTTTGAGTCCCTAGAAGAAAGAATTTTTCTTGCCTATCATTCTAACGGAACCACTTAACTCATTTATAGGTATCTTCAAAAATCAGTTTGGTTCTCATTAAGTGTGTGGAGGTTATTTTCCTAAAGTGTCTGGAGAAGCAGGTTTCTGTTCCTCTACTCTGGAAAAAAAAAAAAGTAAGGAAATAAACAGACCCCCCAAGAGTCTTACTTACCCACACAATCAAATAACTGCATAGTGCCTGAGCTTGTTAAAGAAAAACCTGAACAGCTGCTGAGGAAGTAGGGCTAAGATTCACTTCCCCCAGATGAAAGGCAAAACCAAGAGTCACTCCCGTGCAGAGTCACTACCCTACACAAAACACAGAAAGTAAACTGCAGCTACTGTTACAAACCACCCATGATATGTCTTCTTTACTGAGTGCTTTCAGATTGGTAACATGCAAAACATTAAAACACGTCGCTCTATCTTCAGTGTGAGACTCTATGGCAAATCCTACTGGCCATGTTCTCAATAACCCAGAAGCCTGCGTTTGTAAGCCTCCAATGGTGAGCTCATTATCCCTGACACTGAAATCAGGTCTAGTGGCAGCCACATGACACACCCCACATGACCAAGCAGATAGTCGGGGAGTCTGTCAGCTGCTTTCGGGAAAAGATTCTGCCCCTAGAAAGAGAATGGTGTAAGTAAAACATTATTTTTCACCTGCCCCCTCCTTTCAGCTTAGACACTGACACTGGATGGCAGGTTAGAGCTGAGGCAACCATCTTGTACCTAAGGAGAAAAGAGCCACAGAGAGTCCACCTTGGATCCCTAACACCATTGAGCCCCTCAACCAGAGACACACCACAAAGATGCTGAGACTATACATAGTCTCAATTTAGGAAGCTTCATTCAGACAACTACGGGTGTAAACTGGCCCCCCCTAGGGTTGTACACTTGACGCTCAGTGAAGCCATAGGCTGGTGCCCTATAGGAACCACAAACCTGCAGATCGGAAACTACACATGAGTGATAATGCATGTTCAGTCAGCATCTGTAGTCCCTGCAGCCAAACCCTAAAATAATGTGCAATTAGGGATGGAGGCCAGGTTCTGTACTCATGCTCCCCTAGTACCTCTAGGAACCTGGCTTGGTGATCTGACCTCTCTCATTTCAGTTTGTGTGAAGTACAAAAACCACTAACATCTTTCATGGTTGGTTTTTTTTTTTTTTTTCTTGGACGGGGCCCTTTCCTCCAGCCCGGGGAGCCCCAGCTTTCGTATCTTTTCTCAGCATCTGTTCAGAGACGATAGAAAACAGGTAGTGGTTGCCCCATGCTTTTCCCACAAATGACCCATCTGTTGATCACAGCTTCCTCTGCCCTCGGCTCCCTCCACCCTCCCCAGGCTTCGAGGTAAACAATCCTTAGCTCAGCAGGATGCAGACCTTCACAGTGCACACAGTGTCCTTTTCTTGTCAACTTTATAGCTTCTGTTCTTTTCAACTCTCCTCACTGGCTCCTGCTCTGCCTCTCCTCGGTAACCAATCCAACCCAGTTCTGTTGAGCTGATATAATGGGTTCCACTTCAGTGAGCATCTAGACAGCTTTTACAGCCCATCACCCATTTAGCTGCCAACCGACTCAACACAGGTGTTTCCCTTAGTAAGCTATTTATATGGAGTTACTGTATAACTAACTACCTAGGCTGCAGGACCAAAGCATCTGGTGGGTGGGGGCGGGGAGCTAGTGGGTGCATTTTAAGTGGGAGCTGCAGTTCTGCATTCCAAGGCTTCTGTGGCTCCTGACTGGGGAGAGATTGCAGTATCCCTGGGGCCAGGACCAGGCTAGAGCAAGGGAGCGACATGGACAACCAGGAAATCATAAACTTAGAACATGGGCTTGTTTTAAGGGTTCCTTGCAATTTCCTTGTAATGTCCATCTTTAGTGAAGCTCACTGGGCGTGGAAGCGATGCTCGCTGGGCTTAAGTGAATAGAGAAAAACCTCTATCTGCGAGAAAGCACAGGAGCAGCATGGGGAAGCGTGGCTGCACTATTTAACCCAGTTGACTTCAGAATCCTCCATGGCACAGAAACACCTGCGGACCAAGGAAATGACAGAGAAAGCTTCTATCACCATGCTTCCTTCCACCCTTAAAAAAACAGGTCATGCCGGGCAGTGGTGGCGCACGCCTTTAATCCCAGCACTTGGGAGGCAGAGCCAGGTGGATCTCTGTGAGTTCGAGGCCAGCCTGGTCTACCAAGTGAGTTCCAGGAAAGGCGCAAAGCTACACAGAGAAACCCTGTCTCGAAAAAACAAAAATACAAAAAAAAAAAAAAAAAAAAAAAAACAGGTCATACATTTTTTTTAATTACATTTTGTTTACTTAGTATGAGAGAGCACACTCAGTTCTCTCTTTTCACTCTATGGGTACTGGAGATTGAACTCAGGATGTTAGGCTCAGCAGCCATCATGGCAGCCCTGGGACTTGCAGTTTTTAAAAGGTGGGCACACAATGACCTAGACAACAGGCAACATCTCCCATCACCTTTCTAGCCAGACATGGCCAGTGCCTGAGTTTACCCAGGGGATGTCATTAGTGGTTGCCAGCACATGTTTAATGGTCTATTCTGAGGGAAGGAGAGAGAGCCTGAGAAGCTCCAGCTTGTGAGACTTGCCAGTTCCCATGATATAGATACTGACTCCATGGCAGACAGCAAGCCTCCAGCTGAGGTTGCTAAATGTGGAGCTGGCAAGAGATATAGCTCTCCCATGTTGGCACCCCTGGCTCCAGCTCATCACTAGGTACAACGAAGAAATTTGTATGGCTTCTTGAGAGCCATACTTAAGGGCCATAAGGAAGAAGGCAAGCATCATGGGATGGCACATGCCCTTCTCCCATTCCTCCTCTCTTCTGACAGGAACGAAGACATGATGGGTTGTATTATTGGAGGTTTTTGCTGCTTTCGGGGAAGACCACCACCCAGCTACCAAATAAATCACACATGGAGGCTTATTCTTAATTATGAATGCCCAGCCTTAGCTTGGCTTAGTTTTTTGCCAGCTTTCCTTAACTTATCCCATCTACCTTTTGCCTCTAGGCTTTCCCGTTCTCTTACTTCTGTAACTCTTACTCTTATTCCGTGGCTTCCTGTATGGCTGGGCCCCTAGAGTCCTCCTCCTCTGGCTGCTAGATCTCTTTCCTCCCCGATTTCTCCTTCTATACATTCCCTCTGCCTGAAAGCCCTGCCTGTCCTTCCTCCTGCCTTGCTATTGGCCATTCAGTTCTTTATTAGACCATCAGGTGTTTTACACAGGCACAGTAACACAGCTTCTTCACCGAGTTAAACAAATGCAACATAAACAAAAGTAACACACCTTAAAATAATATTCCCCCAGCCGGGCGGTGGTGGCGCACGCCTTTAATCCCAGCACTCGGGAGGCAGAGCCAGGCAGATCTCTGTGAGTTTGAGGCCAGCCTGGGCTACCAAGTGAGTTCCAGGAAAGGCGCAAAGCTACACAGAGAAACCCTGTCTCGAAAAACAAATAATAATAATAATAATAATAATAATAATAATAATATTCCCCCAACAGGGTTGAACTCCAACTTTCATTTTGGACCCTAAGGAAGAAGCCATGTACTGAGGAACAGTAGTGTCCAACACAAAGAAGCCTTGGCCCTGGTGACCACAGAATTACTGGGATATCCCTGCAGACTTCATGCATGTAAAAATCCATGAGCTAGATGAAAGTATCCAACTTATAACCGATATTTCACATTTTCCCCTTCACAGGGGAATTGACCAAAGTGTCAGGCACTCTTGATGAAGTTATCTGAACCAAACTAATGTAGTATTAAAACATTTACACTTGAAACAGCATCAAAAATGCTATTTTTTTTCTGAAAATGAGAAATAGGATAAAACGAAGGGAAAGGGTTCAAGGGTGAATTTGAATTAGCCATAGCCTGATGGAAGTGGGAGCATTGGTAGCAATGAAGAGGAAACAGAGGGGACAGGCAGACCAAGTCATAAAGAGAGAACAGACACATGGCTGAAGACCTCTCTCTGCCTGAGAAAATATCCTAGGAAAGCAGCTGAATCCAACAGTCTCATAGTGACATCAAAAGGAGACAAGAATGAAATTTCTACTCACAGACTCAAATATGACAGTTTGTGTTTACAGAACTGTTTTCACATCCCTGCTGGAAACCCTTACAGGGTCAGTTCTTGCTTTCTGCACAGACATCCAGGCACTGGAGCTGCAGCTAATTCTGTTCTCATCCTAGCTCTGCCATCTCCCAGCTAACGCAAGCTGTCTGTCTGTCTGGCCTTACTTTTACCACTTGGAAAATTAGAGAAAAAGTTGACCTACAGCATGTAAGCCAACCATCTTCATGAATTAAAACTTTACAAATGAAAGTTGTGTAAAATGTGAGGGGTGTGTATGTGTGTGTGTGTGTGTGTGTGTGTGCGCGCGCGCACGCACACTCTTGATATGTGCTAGGTAGTGGTGATACATACCTTTAATTCCAGTGCTCAGGAGGCAGAGACAGGCAGATCTGTGAGTTGAGGTCAGCCTGGTATACAGAGTAAGCTCCAGGACAGGCAGGGTTACACAGAGAAACCCCATCTCCAAAACCAAAACCATACAAAAACAACAACAAAACCCACCATTCTCTTGATATGCAATCAAAGTTGAAACTGATCAGTAGGTGGCATAGTTTTGAATTACAAATTATAACAAATGGCAATAAATCAACATGCCATATATATTCCACATTTCAATAATCTGTGTCTTCCACAGACCTGACAGATCTCAATAAAATATAACACACCCACCCATCTCTGTGCTATAAATTCTATCTCCACGTTCACTTCTCTGTCCACTACACCTTCTACATTCCTCATGTTGCACCACTATACTTCTGGACAAGAAGGAATTCTACCATTTTCCTTCTTAAGTATAGGTTTGATCTCCACAGACCATCTCCATTCTTATACTGCCCCATAATCCAAATTCTAAATTGTATCTTCAAACTTTTTTGATATAAGCCCACCTTTGTAAAAGTAAGCCTACCTACCGAGACGTCCAACTTTGGCAATGCGGTTTCTACGGATTATCTTGGGAAGAAAATTTTCTACACAATAAACTACACTTATAGATAGAAAACATATATCTAAGTAAGCGGTCTGCTTTCTTTAAATGTAATTCTCAACAAAAAGGAACGGAACTGTTTCCAAAGTCCAACAGTCAACATTTTAAACAAGAAAAAGAGAAGAGGCTATCAGAAACCCTTGGGATATGCACAGAAGGTGTGGGAAACCATCGTGGATGGAGACTCTGAACTGGTTAGCAGTGCAAGAGAATTCTTCCTTTAGTACAAACAAATTAGAGATGATCAACGTGGGTTAAAAATACCGTGGGTGGGAACTCCCGTTGCTCATCATTAAAACACTCTGAAAACTGAGCCAGCCTGTGGTGGTATTTTAATAAATAAAGTTGCCTGGGGTCAGAGCTATTAGAGCCATAGCAAGTGCGTGGCAGTGGTGGTGTACGTCTTTAAGGACCTGGAGGGCGGTATATACAGGCAGTGACGAGGCAGTCACATGATTGGGTTTACAACCAATCAGAAGCCAGAACAGAGAGAATATAGAGACAGACACACAGGAAGGAGGGCTTCTCTTTCGGAGATCTCTCTTGGCTGAGAAGGATCCCTGAATCAGGAAGGGTGAGGCTCTTGGCTCTGACCTCTTGGCTTTCTTCTCTGAATCGGCTCTGTGTTCTTCTGTCTGATAAAACCGTTGGCTACATCTACACTGAATTACATCTACACCAGCCAGTGCTGCAACTTCTATATTAATTTCATAGTTTGTTTATTTCCATTGGAATAAGATCAGAAATAACTACTGGAGTTTTAGCAACACACACACACACACACACACACACACACACACACACACACACACACACAGTAGAATGGTCCAGATTATATGTACTTTGCATTTCTTGAGGCAAATACTTTGAGTTTCTTGAAATAAAGCTGAAAGTCAGCGAGAAGGAAATAAACTCACTTGTCAGGCTCATCAAAGACATCACAACTCTTCAGTTTTGAAAGGACAACTCGAAAATATTCCCCTGGAAAACAAATAAGGTATTATGAATAGATGGATAATCATACCTTCTTAAGACTCAATGATCACCCAGTTCCCTGACTCCTAAATTCTTTCTAAACACTATGGCAACATTGGAGATGACCAGTAAAAAATTGACAACTTACCTACAGTTTGCTCATGATACTCAAAAAGCACACTCAGATTAGTAAATGTTTTGCAGTTATCTCCCAAGAGTAATGATCAATATAAAAACATCACAAATAGTAATAAAAATTAGCAGTATCAGATGATTCTGAACCATAAAATAGAATTCAGTGAATTTAAACCAATTAGTCAAAATCTCTCATACACATATATGTGTGTGTGTGTGTGTATATATATATATATATATATATATATATATATATATATAGAGAGAGAGAGAGAGAGAGAGAGAGAGAGAGAGAGAGAGGATTTCATATATTCCAGGTTAGCCTCAAACTTTCTTATGTACCTGAAGATGCCTTAAAACTTCTGATCTCCCTGCCTCCACCTCTTAACGTGCCAGAATTACAGGTACGGGACACAATACTTGGTTTATGTAATGCTAACTGAACCCAGAATTTCAACCACGCTAGGCAAGCGCTGTACCAACTGAGGTACATCCTAGCTTTCTGCAAATACACACACACACACATACATATATGGAAAATTGCAAAGCAGGATCAGCTGAAAAAGTAAAATATCACAAAATTATAACAGGCACCACTTGGGTTTTTAAGGCCTCCCTAAAATCTACACCTTAAGCTACATGAGCCCCAAAAGCTCTCAGTGAGCAGCAGGAAGATTGCTGTGTTGTTAAGAGGTGGAATAAATTCCTCTCAACTTAACAAAAATAAAAACCTACCGGTAAAATGAAAATATTAAGGATCTAGACCTTGCTGATGAAATAAATATGAGGAGAAATGAGAATGGGAAAGTCTCAGTCAGTAAAGCGCTTGTTTGCAAGTATGTGACCCTAGGTCAGTCCTTGAAACGCACAGAAATAACATGGTAGTCTGTGCTTGCACACATAGCAAAGAGGAGTCTGTGACAGAAGGAGACACAGACCCCTGGGCTCCCTGGCTTGTCTACTCTAGCCTACTTGGTGCATTCCAGGCCAGTGAAAGACCCTGCCTCAAAAAAAAAAAAAAAGGAACAACATCTGAGGTTGTCTTTGACCTTCGCATATTCACATGTGTCTACCCACGCACACATGAACACACACACATACACACACAAGGTGAAATGAAGGGACAGGGAAGAAGTTACCCTTCAAGGTTATCCTGCTAATTCCAAGCTGGAATAAAGTTAGGCATGTGAGCCCCGCTAAGACCCACTGTGACAGACATTTCCCCAGTACCACCACCACTAGCACAACAAAACAACCATAAAACAAAACAAAACAAAATACCCTACCACTTTTGACTCTACACTACCTTCTAAAGAGTATGTTTAAAACTTTGAATTTTTTTTTTTGATCCTGTCCCCAAATTATATCTCCTGGGAACCCTCAGGGAACAAAAACATGTGGCTCTCAACAAACATCACTCAAATTAAAAAAAAAACAGGATAAGGACAGCGTGACTGACCTGATGCCTTTATCCCATAGGGCAGAACAAAGTTATCGGTACCGTACTCGGAAGCAATCTTTGCAAAATCAGATGCACACAGAAATGGGTAAAACTGAGGAAACCTGGGAGGAAATAACAAAGCATGACTTGTCAAATGTCTGCTGTGTTGGAAATAACAAAGCATGACTTGTCAAATGTCTGCTGTGTTCCGAGACATCTACGATCACACCTGAAACTTACGGCAGGGGTGGCTCAGGTGGTACAAGTATTTTTAAATAATTTAAGACAATACTTAAATGTTAGAGCTATGCAATGTTCAGGTGCAGGAACCAAAATTACGTTACAGTATAAGCAAAATCACACTCTAAGTGACAAAGTGATGGGCAGGAAGTTATGTTGGTATTGATGCTAAGCTCTTCCAAAATTTAAAAGTGCCATATGCATAAACTGTACCAACTGTAAAAACAAAGATATACTGAAGGTTAAATGTAGCTAGAGAATTCAACTCTGCCCTAATGTCATTAAATTAAGCTTTACTCAAGAACAAAAATTGTGGAAATCTGTCTGCTTGCGACATGCTCTGACTTCAAAATGTGCCCTGTGACTTCCACACCTCTCCTTGGAATGTCTGATAAAGACAGGAAGAGCCATTGTGGTATCCAGCATAGAACACAGTTGTTAGTCGACACCTATTTAAGAAGTACATGAATGAATTTTAACTCCAAGTCAATTTTTAAAGGGCCATTATAAAGTAGGGGAAGTGCTTATGTGTGTTATTAAAAAGAGGGAAACAGTCTCAAATTAATAAGTTATTTTCTCCCACCAGAAAGACTGGAAGTTATAGGGCAGGACCTGCCAAGCTCTACTGCAGGCCCCACACAGACACTCTTACTCCATCAGCTTCGTGCTAATATTTAAATGTGCAGGTGGAAACCAGAGTGAGGCCAGGATTTCCCAATGCTGCATGACAAATGGAAATAGCAATGGCATGAGAGTGACCTGCCTTCAACTTTATCCTGGTCCTGAGAGCTGCATTACAAACTGACATTAAAGGAAACAGGTAAGAGGCTAGCATTCCCTGACCAAATATAGGTCCGAGCTCCAGCACTGGTAGTGACAGCAACCTTAAGGGCCAGCCACCCTGCAAAAGTCATTTTTAAATCAGTGTTGATCCCAAGTCCAGGACCTACACTGGAAAGGGGGAAGTACCAGGATACCAGTTCAAGCTTGGGAGAGATGACTCAAGATCCTCCCTGTCATCTTGGAGAACCCAAGCCTAAGAATGAAGCTCCAGCAAGGGCTGGCTCTCTTCTTCAGAGCTGGTCAGGATGATTGACAGTAATGGTGACTAGTAACTAGCATATGTTTCTAGTCAAACCTCTATTCATTGCTGACATTTACTTTCCAAATGAAATAATTATTTGGCACAATATCTCAGACATATTAAGAGCCTCAGTAAGTATTATTTTTACCTGTTATAAGTATGATGGTCACATTCAAATGCATTTTATCACAATGCAGCTCTGCAATTGTAACTCCTACAACAGCCTGCTATATGGTAAGTATGGGCAGTGAAGCCCCTGCTTGGGGAGGGAGCCACCAGCCCACAGATGACAAATTTGCAATCTACATAGAGGTCTGGTTCCGAGGGTAGGAGTCCTCCACACAACCTGGGTTCGTGAGCAGAACTTCCGCATGCTGCCTGGCTTTCATCCATTTCTCAGAAAACGGCATGCTCAAGGGAGCATCCTTGGAGAGTACTGTACAAATGACAAACACATGCCTCCATGTCCCTTAAACTGCAGTCTTAGATGCTGACTTAGCAGTCTTGAACGAATACTATAACCTTGGGGCAGGGGGTCTCAAAAAAAATGTGTTATAGAGTTAAACACGCCTAACCACGTTTGTCACTGCTTTTGCTATCTATCAAAGCTGCTTTTGCTATCTATCAAAGCGGCAGCGCACAGGGAAAAGAAATATCTGTAGAGGGAGGAATAAACTAAAATTTCCGGCAGCCACAACGTTCGCTCACCATTCACATTATATGTAGATCAATCATTTGCATTCTACACGTGAAAGTGAGGGGAAATTTTTAATAAAAAATAATTCTACATCTGCTCCCGTCAGTTGCTGGACGAAGCCTCTCTGAGAGGGGCAGGGGGGAGAAACTAAGGTACAGCTCTGTTTTTCTAGTCAAATCCAAATAGAGGCCTCTCCAGCCTCACCTGAGTTAAGCGAATACCAGCTCCAGGATCTTCCCTTAAACTACTCAGAGCTCTGGCTAGATGCACAGCGGCAGGCTCTTCAGGTTCCTTACGCACGCAGTGTCTACCAAGTACCAAGGTTTGCATGAAAAGGGCCAACAGTGTAAAAAAAAAAAGAAGTGACCACAAACATAGTCTGCAAATGCTGCAGAGCTACCGTTCTTGGGTCTATTTTTACCTCAGCAGAGAGGCGAAGGCCGGCTCTTTGGAACAAGGCTTGATAGTTTTACTCTTCATTTCCACGAGTGGTACCCTAGGAGAAAGAAAGAGTGGACGTAAGAAGCCAGAGCCAGGAATCCTGACCAAAGAGGAATGTGCACACCAGGAACCCACTGGGCTCCACTGCTGACCGGTCTTGGAGGCAGAGGACAAAGACAGACAGACAGACAGACACACACACACACACACACACACACACACACACACACACACACACAGCCCTGACATTTGGAAAGGCCATGGTCACCTAAGGAACTGGGGGGAACAGTGATTCCCAGGGACCTGGGGGAAGGGTTTCCACACTGTGGAAGCCAAAATCACACTCTAGTTTTAGAAGTCCTCAAAGGCCTTCAAAGACATACCGACCAAGTGCACATGGCCTGCACCCCCAAGTCCTACGTGGGACCGCACAGTGACAGCACCTAGCGTAAACATCTGACTGAGCAGCTTGAACAGACCGCTGCCTGGGGGGTATCACAAGACACACCACTGAGAGCTGAATCTCACTGTCCTCAGTTCTTGGCTCAGGTGGTTCCTAAATGTAGGGTCTTGTGAAACGCAACAAGAAAGGAAATGGCGGGAGGGGGAGCGGGGTGGGGGGGGGAAGGAAACAGCCAGAAGAGGAACACGGCTTCACTTCACTCATTGGTGATCGGTTATATGAAGAACCAGTGCTTTAAAAATTAAGTGACTGAATGAGAAAAAGAAAAAGAGTAAAAACTTAAATCAGTGTTTTTCCACTATTAATAGGACTCAATCTGAATAGAATAGACCTTTTGTAGACAAATAATTCTTTTCTCTGTTTTTTGTTGTTGTTGTTGTTGTTTTGAGACAGTTTCTCTATGTAGTCCTGCCTGTCCTGGAACTTGCTGTGTAGACCAGGCTGGCCTGGAACTCACAAAGATCTGCCTGCCTCTGCCTCTCAAGTACTGGGATTGAAGGTATATTACCATTACACCCAGCTTAATTTTTTTTTTAGACTTATTTTTACCATTTTATAAGTGTTTTGCCTGCATGTACATCTGTGCACCACATTCGTGCTTGGTGCCCAAGGAGGTGGTAAGCTTCCATGTGGATGCTGGGAATCGAACCCAGGTCCTTTGCAACAGCAAGAAATCCTCTTAACCACTGAGCCAGTTCTCCAGCCCTAATTTTCACTTTTTAAGTGTAAAATCACCAGGGTAAGCTATTGAACTAAAAGGATACAAGGACATAAATGAGATTTTTTTGGGAATTCTACAAAGGTGAGGGCCACTTGGTTTACAATAAGGACGACACACATGGACATGCTAGACAAGCACAGCAAGCTATAAACACTGCAGGGGCAAGATAAACTTGACTACTTAGACCGGGAAGCAACCCAAAGACTGAAAATAAACAGCTGTTTTCTAAGAGTATGAAGACAAACTTTAGGTTGTTATGAAAACAAAGAATCATCTTTGTTTTTCATGTGTATATTGTGGTATGTATATCACATAGGTGTGGATTCATCCACAGGTGTGCATGTATGAGCGGAGGCCCAAGGCTGACATTAAGAATCTTCCTTTGTGGCACGAATCCTAAATGGTCTTATCATAAAAGCCTGGAGCCAGATATCAGGGTGAAAACTAAAAGACCAGAGGAAACAAGCCACGGTCACTTCTCACCTCACCAACTTCTCAGCCGAAAAGAGAAGATCCTGTCTCCACGAATCCTAGATTGAATGCCTCTGAATTCTCAGCCAAAAGGGGCCTAATTCCTATCTCCTCCCACCTTATATTTCTTTCTCTGCCCAGCCATATCACTTCCTGTCTCAACCTTCCTAGTGCTGGGATTAATGGCATGTGTGCTTCCCAAATACAGGTAACAAAGACATGAGATCTCAAGTGCTGGGATTGAAGGTGTGTACCAACCACTGCCTGGCTGTTTCTCTTTTAGTCTGGATTAATCTCGTGTAGTCTAGGGTGGCCTTGAACTCACAGAGATCCAGATGGATCTCTGCCTCTGCCTTCCCAACTGCTATTGGATTAAAGGTGTGTGCCACCACTGCCTGATCTCTATGGCTAACTCTGTGGCTGGCTCTGTCCTCTGATCTTCAGGGAAGTTTTATTAGAGTACAACAAAATATCACCACATCCTTTGATCGCTCTTACTCTTTTGAGGCAGAGTCGCTTCCTTAAGCCCAGAGCCCATTAACATGGTAGTCTCTGTCTCTTGGCCTTGCAAAGCTGGGACAACAGGCGAGCTCACCCAAGCACCATGCATTCTGGGGATCCAAACTCTGGGCCTCGTACTTGCATGGCAAGTGCCTTAGCTGCCCAGTCATCTCCCGTTGGTGGCGTTGTATTGCATGTGGTTGTGTAGGCCAGAGAACCACTTTGGCTATGGTTTCTCCTTAGGTGCCAATCTACCCTGTTTTCTTGGAGATCTACAGATAGGCTGGGCCCACTGCCAGTGGGTACTACCACTCCTGGCTGTGTATGTAGGAGCAAGGGATCAAACTCAGGTCTTTGTGCTATTGTATGGAAAGTATTTACCAACTGAATCATCTCGCCTGCCCCTTTAATTGTCTCCCCAGTATAAGGAAGAGAGACATCCTGAATAAATGAAGTCCTGAGTGTCCATGTTAAAGATCCCACAGCCTCAGGCTCAGAGGGACACCAAAGCCTTTTTAGGGGACTGATTCTGAGTGCTGATAGTGTACGCAGAAAATGTCCACCATAGCTTTCTGCCCTGGTGTGTGTGGCCTGAAGATTGCTACAAAAGTTGCTCCTAGCCAGGCAGTGGTGGCACACACCTTTAATCCCAGCACTTGGGAGGCAGAGCCAGGTGGATCTCTGTGAGTTCGAGGCCAGCCTGGTCTACAGAGCGAGATCCAGGACAGGCACCAAAACTACACAGAGAAACCCTGTCTGGAAAAACCAATCAATCAATCAATCAATCAATCAATAAAATAAATTGCTCCTATCACATTACCTGAACCTGTCACTTTGATCCAGCTGTATACCATAAGCCCTACCTTCTTTTCCAGCTGTATACAATAAGCCCAGTCCTCTTTTCCGGCTGTGTGCAATAATTTGGCCTCTCATTTCAACTGTCCATACTAAACACATCGAGTTTCCAGGGTTCTAGGCTTCTCCAGCAGGCAGCCCAGACCATCTACCTATCCCAGATTTACACCCATATGTCCATCTGTCTGTCTTGTCTTTATTTCCTCGCTGCCCCAGTCAGGTCCATCCCTAAAGGCTATGCAAGAACTTGGTACCCCAGTTCCCCTTAAAGAGTTTTAAAGGAAGCAAGACCATGGTGCACACTCACATTATCTGTGACCTCCATGTACTGTCAATGAGTAATGTTAGCTTAGTTTGGACACTTCAAATTCTAGTAACAAAAGACGGCAGTGAATTCAAAATATTTTTATTATCTTCTTTATCATTTCCTCTGTGATAAACAGGATGTTAAGATGGTAGATAATCTAATCTTATGAGATTCGGAATTAACTAAGAGACATGCCTTTGGGTGGGTCTTGAGGGCATTTCTAGTAACAATTAATTAGGAAAAGACCCTACCTCAGAGTGGATGCACCTTTTGGTAGGTAGCCCAAACAGAAGAAGTTCAGAGGAAAATACAATGTAGCTTGCCTGCCTCTTTTGCTTATGAGTGTGTCTGTCCTTCACTGACATAAACTCCAATTTCTTCTGTCTTCTGACAGTACATGGAGGTCACAGATAACGTGAGTGTGCACCATAGTGAACTAAAACCCAGCAATTTTGAAGGAATCCTCCAGGTCTTCATCACAAGATAGGGACTGCTGAAGCAAAAGCCTTTTAAGCTGAACCACCACTGTGACCTGAACCTCTCTTTAGGGCTCAGACAGGCATTGTTGAACTATCCAGCCCCTATCATGGAAGCCATTCTAATAAACCCCCTTTTACAATACATTTACATTCTATGAGGTCTGTTCTTCTAGAGAACCCTGTCTACTACAAATAGTAGCATAGCAACCTTTTTGCTTTTTCATTTCTTTGGTGGCAGATATAAAGGAAGAGGCTCCTGTGGGATGATCTTCACTGAATGAGACTTCAAAGCTCTCTGGCCCAGAATTTAGGTCCAAAGGCTACAGCTGTAGGTCCAAACCACTGGACTGGCATTAGGTTTTCTCCCAGGAGCATTTGCCCAACTTTCTCCCATGAAAAGCACTACAATAATCTTTCAGTGATGAGATAGAAGAGCAGAAACAGACACATAGGATTCTTATTCATCTAGCTAGAAACAACCTAAGGTCTTCTGTTGAAAAACTGACAAAATACTGCCTAAGATGGGAAGTCACGTTCTGATCTATTTGGATTTAATTGTGTACTGACATCCATTTAGGATTTAAAGGTCACCAAAATTTTATTTGCAGCCAAAGGATTGAAACGGGAAGTGTGAAAAACACACTTAATACATTTTTCTATGCAGTAAAATTATGCCTTAAAGTTTTTACAAGTGTTTTATGTAAAAGCTATTTTGAGAGACATATTGTGTTTTTAAACAAAGGGAACTGACTGTGGTATGTATATGTTAGCAGTAACAACCTAAAACTCAACTGATGCTAAGTCCAAGAAGCACTTCATTAATTCAAGAAATGAGCTATTATATAAATACACAATGTTATGTCCTGAAAATAGTCAATACTATTGCTTTACTGAAGAGTCAATAAAAAAATGGACTGAGACTGGACAGGTGGCTTAGTGGCTGGGAGTTTATACTGCTCTTGAAGAGGACCTCAGGTCAGTTCCCAGCACACATATTGGATGACTCATGACCACCCGTAACTTAAGCTACAGGGGATCCAACACCCTCTTTTGGCCTCTACAGGTATCCTCACACACATGCAAATAATCACACAGAAATACACACACACACACACACACACACACACTTTAAAATAAATACTTTTTAAAGAAATAGGGCTATCCAACAGGGTTTTTTCTTCAATTAAAAAAATATCTCTCTGTGTCTCTGTGTCTCTCTGTCAGTATGGTGACTTCTCAGAAAATTGGGCTGGAGAGATGGCTCAGTGGTTAAGAGCACTGGCTGCTCTTCCAGAGGTTCTGAGTTCAATTCCCAGCGCCCACATGGTGGCTCACAACCATCTGTAATGAGATCTGGTGCCCTCTTCTGACATGCAGGCATACATGCAAACAGAATACTGTATACATAATAAATAAATAAATCTTTAAAAAAAAAAGAAAATTGGGAATTAATCTACCTCAAGACCCAATGATACCACTCTTGGGCGTATACCTGAAGGATGCTCAATCATACCACAAGGACACTTGCTCAACTATGTTCATAGCAGCATTATTCATAATAGCCAGAACCTGGAAACAATCTAGATGCCCCTCAACCAGAGAACGGATAAAGAAAATGTGGTACTTGTATACAATGAAGTACTACTCATGTGTAAAAAACAATGACATCATGAAATTGCAGGTAAATGGATGGAACTAGAAAACATCACCCTGAATGAGGTAACCCAGACTCAGAAAGACAAACATGGTATGTACTCACTCATAAGTGAATAGTAGATGTAAAGCAAAAGATAATCAGACTACAACCCAGAGTTCTAGAGAAGCTAGGAAACAAGGAGGAACCTAATAGGGATGAATAGATCACCTTGGGAAGGGGAAACAGAGGAGATCCCCATGAGTAAACTGGGGATGGGGGGAGCGTAATCGAGGGGAGGAGATGGGAAATGAAAACATGAGGGAACAGGATGGTTGAGCTGGGAAGGGATGGAGTGGGAGAGCAATGAAAGAGATATCTTGACAGAGGGAGACAGAGGGTTAAGGAGAAACCTGGTGCTAGGGAAATTCCTAGGAATCCACAGGATGACCCCAGATTAGACTACTAGCAAAAATGAAGAGGGTGCTTGAACTGACCAACCTTGGTAATCAGACTGGTGAATACCCTAATTGTCATCATAGAGCCTTCATCCAGTATCTGATGGAAGCAGATGCAGAGATGCACAGCCAAGCACTGGGCCGAGCTCCAGGAGGGAAGAGGGATTATAGGAGCAAAGGGGGGGGGGGGGGGGAGGGGTCAAGATCACGATGGGGAAATCTACAGAGACAACAGAACCAAGCTCGTAGGAACTCACAAACTTTAGACCAATAGCATGGGACCGGACTAGACCCTCTGCATACAGGAGACAGTTGTGTAGCTGGGTCTGTTTGAGGGGCCCCTGGCAGTGGGATCAGGATCTATCCCTGGTGCATGAGCTGGTTTTCTGGATCCCATTACCTATGGTGGGACACTTTGCTCTACCTTGATGTAGCAGGGAGGGGCTTGGTTCTGCCTCAACCGAATGTACCAGGCTTTGCTGTCCCCCCATGGGAGGACTTACCCTTTCGGGGAGAGGATGAGGGGTGGGCCGGGGTGGGGGAAGGTGGGAGTGGGGGGAGCGGGAGGAGGGATGAGAGGGGGATCTGTGGTTGGTATGTAAAATGAATTTTTTTAAAAAATATCTTTGTGTCTCTCTGTTTCGCTCGCTCTGTCTCTGTGTCTGTGTGTCTGTCTCTCTTTGCATGTGAGTCTATATGTGTGTATGTGTGTCTGTGGGTGTGAGTGTGTATGTGTGTGTGTGTGTGTGTATATGTGTTTGTGTGACATTTTTGTCCTGCTCCCCACTTTCCCCTTGACTCTAGAGACAAAGTCCCTCGTTAACCCTGGAGCTGAAGCTGACTGTGGCTGGCCAGCCATCACCAGCACTCTTCCTGTTTCCAATCCATCCCTCCTCCCCAGTGCTGGTTACAACGCACAGGGTTTTCATGCCTGATTTTCACACGGGTTCTAGCAATCTACACCCAGGTCCTCATACATGTGCAGCAAGCACTTGACCCTCTGAGCCATCTCCTCAGACCTCCTCAACAGTTTTCAGTGGTTAGGGAAACAATCTAGAGCCTAGGAAAACAGAAAATAGGGATAGGAAAATCCCAGGGTACGCAAAAAGCTAGACAAGCTCCAACATGTTACAACAGTGGATACAATACTGTAATACAATACAACAAAATACAGCCGGAGGATTCTTTAGATAAATAAGGGGAAGACTAGTGTGAAAGTCATGTCAAGTAAGAAAATTGAACTTACCAATAGCCATTGGTTCCCCACAGGATACAGTGTAGCACATAATAGAGGAAGACGGAACTCAAGAAGATGGCCACCAGGTACCCTCTCATGGCTGGCCTGCCTGAAACAGGGTCCAAAGACAGAGGGGATGGTTATGCAGAGGGTTTCCCACAATGGTTCAAATACATGAATTAGTAAATAAATCTATGAAGAGAGAAGGGAAAATGACATGGGTCTGTAACACTGAAATTGCTCACTGAATGTACAGAAAGAACACTTACTTCTGTTTAGTCTTAGCAATTTATCAACAGATGATGAGGTTTCCAACAACCAGTTCTGTGGTGTCAAAGCTAGAGGCTTCCCTGGAACTTTCTCATGTTAGGTAAAAAAGTAAAAATTCTTCAAAAAGAGAATTTATTTATCTCCACGCCCAAAACTTATCTTCAAAAACACTAAAGAATATCTTTTCTTTTTCTTTTTTGATTCTTCCCAGTAAAAAGTGAGTATGTGCTTCAAGATATGAATAATCATTTCACTCCTTTGGGGCCAAAAGTGACATCATTATTCGTCACAGTTTCAGTGCCCTTTTTCTCAGTTTGAAAAATGGGGGAAAAAAACTTATTAAAACATTTCAACTTTTAGACATTTGTATTAGACTTTTCCACATCACAGCATAGGTGTGTTCAGCTTTTTTTTTGCATTAATGTGTTACTCACTGTACCGTTATAGACAGATAAAATGTAGATGACAACCTTCTCTAGAATGTAAACACACACACACACACACATACACACACACACACACACACACACACACACACACACATCACTTTATGGAATATAAAGTATAACCAGTGGTTCTCAACCCATGTGTGTGTGGGGGGGGCGCATACCAGATATCCTGCATATCTGTTATTTACATTACAATTCTTAACAGTTGCGACATTAAACATTACAGTTAAGAAGTAGCAATGAAATAATGAGGAACTGTATTCAAAGGTGGCAGCCTCAGGAAGGTTGAGAACCACTGGAAACATTTGAAGTGTGTTTGCTTAGTACCCCTATCCTTTGCTTCAAAATCAGACCTGAAAAACTCCTTCTTTACTATGAGATGAAATGCAGAAGGCATACTGAATATATAGTTCTATAATACATCTTTTTATTTCAGTGCATCTGACGGGAAATGGGTAAATGATCGCTTTGCCTCCCTTATCAAGGTCCCGGATGATCTAAACAATTGCACTTACCATTCCTTTCTTTCTTATCCATATCTAGTAACCTCAATCCAGGTACCTGAGAATACAAAGTGAGGGCAGGCTGGAGCCATTTCCAATTCCTTCTAAGAGGGAAATAATTTAAAATGAAAATCTGTGTTTTTGTTTTCTTTTTAAGTTGTGTGTGTTTGTGTGTGCACAGACACGTCACACACATGTATGTATGCATGCACGTGGAGTCCACAGCACAACCTTAAGTGCCAATCCTCTTCAGTTCTGCCTTTTTTTTTTTTTTTTTTTTTTTTTTTGGCAACTGGTGAGACAACTCCAGGGACTTTCCGGTCCCTGCCTCCCCAGCACCAGGATTCTAAATGTCTGCTACCATGCTTAGCTTTTTCACATGGATCCCAAGGGGAGAATTCATGTCCTCACGCGTGTATTGCAAGCCCTTTACTGACTGAGCAGTCCTCTTATCCCCTAGCTAGAAATCTTAAGCCACTTTTTGCCTTTGTAATTAGAACACACTAAACCAAACTCAAGTGTTTTATTTGATCTGTTTGTTTTTATAACAGAGGGTCATCTTAAGTATGACAATTGCCCTGGACTTCTCACAGCTGAGACTCACTCGTGCTACGTTAATAATGCAGGAGATCTGCTAAGCGGTCCTAAACGGAATGACTCCCTGGTCTGGCCGAGCTTGCTTGTCACCTCTGACCGTCAGCTATTGCTCTGTGCAGCCGCCACTCCCATGTAATTTAGAATAAATTAGTTTCAAGTGATGGGAGAAAGCAAGTAAACAAGGGAGGTAAGTGCATTAAACTTTAGTCCACACATACTTGTAAGCGAGTTCGTGTAATTCCTGGGAAATGACATGACCCACAGCCCAACTCCACCTGAGGCCTCGGGCCTTAGGTTAATCAGTTTGTTTGCAGCTCGAGTGCTCAGACCTGTCTATAAGCAAAAGCACATCCTCCTTCTCAACAGGTTGTCACACTGGCCTGGGAAGCAACTGACCACAGTCGAATGTTATCACAAAAAACCTTACTTGAGTGTTCACAATAAGGATTTAAATTTCTACTCAGAATAACATACTTCATGTAAATAACATACTTCATGTAAATATCTAGTAAAGATAACTTACTAGTATCAGCAAAATTTTAAAAATATAGTTACAAATAATGGCCTAGAAAAGATGTCAGTATTTACCCTTCAATCTGCTTATCTGTCTCTAAAACAGACTGGGGGCAGGGGTAATTTTATCAAGCATGGCATTATGGGTAAGTAAGAGTCTTGTTATTGTCTTATTTTTCACTCACTAGTATGTGGTTTAACTGAAAACAAAGAAAGATAAGAAAATGTGGTGATATTTTATTTGTGCACCCCAATAAAGCTTATCTGGAGAGCAGAGGGAAAAGCTAGCCACTATAGTAAACATAGAAGTCAGGCACTGGTGGCACACGCCTTTAATCCTATCACTAAGGAGGCAGAGATCCATCTGGTTCTCTGTGAGTTCAAGGCCACAATGGGCTACATGAGAGAAACAGAGACAGGCAGTGGAGACACACACCTTTAATCCCAGGAAGTAATGTGGCAGGACACAGAAAGATATACAAAGGCATGAGGAAACAGGAACACTCTCTTGGGCTTAGGATTTCCAAGGCTTCTTTTTGCTTCTCTGATCTCTCAGTTTTCACCCCAATATCTGGCTCTGGGTTTTTTTATTAATAAGACCATTTAGCAATTTGTCTTACAAGAAAACGTTCTTTTTTCTTCAAAAGGTAAAATAAAGCTGGGCGGTGGTGGTGCATACCTTTAATTCCAGCACTCAGGAGGCAGAGGCAGGCCTCTTTGAGTTCGAGTCCAGCCTGGTCTACAAAGAGAGTTCCAAAACAGACTCCAAAGCTACACAGAGAAACCCTGTCTCGAAAAAACAATAAATAAATAAATAAATAAATAAATAAATAAATAAATAAATAAATAAATAAACCTGCTTTTGAAGAGGTGTTTACACAGCACCTGAAAAAAAAAGGTGGGGGGGGGGAGCTTAGGCACTTTCTAGAATTTCATGGCCAACTTAAAGCTTTGATATTCAAGATGCAGAGCAGACCAGGGCCAACCAGGATATCCTGGTGATAAACATGTATGGTCCCTCTGACTATTCACAGGAAAAAGCTTCCACAAATAGACTAATTCTTTAATTTTAACCCCATAAATGGAATGACTATGTTGCTTTGAGCATGAGTATTCAAAGGAAAAACAGTCAGGATTTCATAGAGGATGTGTGGCTTTGAAAAGCCGTAAGGGTCTAGAACGCAGCTTCACTAACAAGCAAGCACATTTTAAGATCCTAACATTAAACACAAAGGGTAGCCGACTTTGGAGTGCAGGTGCCCTTCGAACGAGGTGCCACAAAACCATCACTGCTTTAACATGCGGGCTGGGGGCCATGAGGAAGTCAGAACTCACATACAGAAAACAAAAGGTGATCTTTTTCTCAGTGCATAAATAATTTTCAAGTGCCAAATTAAGCTCAGAAACGGCAACCATTTCATCTGGGGAGAAGGTTCATTCTGTAGCTCGCTTGCCATGCAAGCAGGAGGACCTGAGTTCAGACCTCCAAAAAAAAAAAAAAGCTCCATGTGGATGTGTTTTCTGTAACCCCGGCACTGCGTAGAGTTGGTGCGGAACACACAGATCCCTGGGGCAAATAGCCACACAGATGAACTCCAGGTTCTGTGAAAGACCTGGCCTCAAAAAAAGGAGAAAAGCGACTGGGAAAGATGTTGACCTCTGGCCTACATGCACATAGGATTAAGTACCTCCACCACACACACACACACACACACACACACACACACCTTTTTTTTTTTTTTTTTAAGACAACGGCTTTCCCTTCTCTTCAATAGCAAAAGAATGTACTGTTTATATTGAGCTCCTAAGATCACAAAGAGCCTGTAAGGCTAGCATTTCCTGAAAGGGTCACAATAAGCTTGTATGTGTGGGTATGATCCTCCAGATGACTGAAGAAAAAAAAAAGAGTTGCCTCCCATCACACAATTTAAGAGAGCTAGAAAGAGAGTTTGCTCTGTCCCTTAGAGATCTATTCCTGGATCATCCTTGTAGGATAAAAGGGCCAGTGAAAGAAACTCACCCTGGTCCTGAAACCAGAGCCTGTGAAAGAAACCCACCCTGGCCCTAAAACTAGAGCCAGAAAGCTAAAAAGGGCTAGTGAGCCCGGCGGCGGTAGTGTTGCACACCTTTAATCCCAGCACTCGGGAGGCACAGCCAGACAGATCTCTGCGAGTTCAAGGCCAGCCTGGTCTACAGAGCGAGATCCAGGACAGGTACCAAAACTAAACACACACAAAAAAAACCCTGTCTCGAGAAGAAAAAAAAAAACACTCTTTGGCCCTGAAACCAGAGCCAAATCTGCCCCTGATCAACTGAACACGAAACCAATCAATCCCTGAGCAGGCAAACCAACCAGTCCCTGAGCAAGAAATCTAGCTAGCCTATCTGAGCTTGTCCAAACTCAAGGGGATTGAAATCCGACCAATTCCACCCTGAAAATCTTCTCCCTGGAAAAACTCTGCCCCTAAGAAGCCCTGTATAAGCCCTGTGCCTTTTCAGTTTGCTGATGCCTTTCTCACCCTGGCAGAGGCGGCCACCCTGCTGGATGCTTCCCTCCCAATAAATCTCTTGAATGAGGTTTGGGTGAGACCTTCTTTTGCTGGAGCTGAGGCTGGGCAGAGCAGAGCTGAGCCTGAGCACTTTTGCTGGGGAAACCTTCCCCTTGCAGAGCAGAGGAGCAGAATTGTTACACTCCCAGGAACCTGAGCAGAACTGTAATAACCTCACTGGGGAAACCCTCCCCTGCTGGGGCAGAGTTGTTACACCGGGAAACCTTCACCTGGAACAGGGCTGTAAACTGCAATGCTTACAATGGCTTGTGGTATTCCTTGGCTCCCGATTGCCAGGATCCCTTTCTATCCAAGCTGCAATGCTTACAGTCCTATGTGGTGATACTGGAAATCAGTGTGGAGCTAGCTACTAGAGGCCAAGCAGTGGTGGCACACACCTTCAATTCCAGCACTTGGGATCTCATGTCTCTGATCCCAGTGCTCGGGAGGCACACACCTTTAATTCCAGCACTTAGGAGGAAGGAACAGGAAGCGATAAGGTAGGGTGGAGACAGGAACTCAGGCTTTTTTCAGTCTGAGGATTCCCAGAGATCAAGAAGTCTTTCTAGTGACTGGCTGCTCTGCTTCTCTGATCTTTCAGCTTTCACCCTCATTTCTGACTCCGGGTTTTTATTATTAAGACCAATTAGAATTCGTACTACAATCCTGTGCTCTCAAGATAAAAGGCAAGAGGGGAACCCAAAAGAGAGAATTGCAATCTACAATTTCCTCATCCTCATCATGCTTTATTGTTTTGGAAGTGCAAATCACAGTGAAGGGAGCTATCTCTGGGTAGAGCCCAAGGGTCAGCACCATCCAGGGTGAGACGGCAGCCACATTAGCAAAGTAAACACCCCTGAACATGAGGTTCTTAATGCATACAAAAGTTTGAGAAGCACTGCTCTGGGACTTTCTATAGAATGTAGAAAAAGAAAATTGGGGGTTTGTGGAGACCATAACACGTGGTACCGTAAATACCCCCAAAAGACCTCGGGTGACCTGAAAGCATGCACTCCCTTTTTTACTTCACTCCTAGTACAGAGCCTGCCTGTCACACAGAAGTTGCTAAGTAGGTGGTTGTTGAATGTAGTTACAGATATCAGAACTCAGCGCTCTATACTAATTTTTCATTCTAAATGCCTAGCATGTGGCACATACCCAAGGACTAAGCATGACATGGATTCATTGAAAAGCGAGCATTGGCATGTGCCAAAGCATCTGAGAAAGGGTCCGGTGTATCATCACTTGCCACTCTTACAACCGTGAGGAAGTGGTAAGCTTACAATTCCTATTTTAGAGTCGAGGAAACCGAAGGGCTGAGAGAAGTTTCCCACCTGACATGTGACAGAACCCTGTGACTCAAACAGTGGCTATCAGACCAGTCCCTCTACACTGTCTCTCCCCGGGGCACTCCTTCACAAATGGGCAGGTCCAAACTTTTGATACCAGATTAAACATTACAAAATGTTTTTCTAATTGTCAATTCCACCCATTTCTTCAGCAGAATTAATTCAGTGCCAATTAATAAAATGGAGGGCTTACAGTCTCTGGCACGAATTCTGCTGAAATAAAATAGAAAGAAAGCAAACCCTATAAAACGGCACTAGAAAAATGGCCCTATTTTTCTTTGGGGGACTCCTAATGCTTTCTCCAGCCCGAGGGAGCTTGCTAATCTAAACACCCAAAAAGAAGAAAACATGTTCAACAACAATAGTGAAAACTCACCAAGTACAATAGCCTTGTGGGTCTCAAAATCAGTATCAACAGCAGGTCAGACACAGCCGTGGTGTTTGCTTTTTCCACCCTGAGCATTTGCAGCCCCTGCTGTCTGGTTTCTATGGTCCCATTTCCTCTTGGCCTTTCTCCAGAGGCTTTTGAATGCCCATCTGTACTCTAAGCCACCCCAAGATCTGGTGCTGCTCTTGGTTCAAGAAAAGGGAGCCTGCAGAGCCCAGGGCTAGCAGCTCAACAGTGTGATCAGGTTCCTGTAGATAGCATTCATTGGCCAAAGCTGGTTCCCATTGGTAGGTTCCTACAATGGATCGCACTTTCTTAATATCTGCATTCATTTGCTCATACTCTCTCACTTGACCTTCTCCCTAGCAGCATGGTAGCCAAACTTTATCTATTTATTTCCTAATTATTTCTAAATTCCTAAGGTCCTACACCATGTCCCCATGCTCTCTGTGGCAAAGTGTTCTTGCACTTCCTGCCTGGTCAGTGATACATGTGGCTCAACTGTCCGCGCTAGGCCTGCTCTCATACCCAGTGTGCTGCTGCTGCTAAGACCCAGTGAATGACATATCTGTGCAAATCAGAAAAGAACACCCTACTGGCCCCACACATCCCCATGAGCACCCATTATCTCTGATTTCAGCCCAGCTAGACTTGGGTTGCGACTTTCCCTTACTCACATCCTGCCTTCCTTCCTCTTTCTACTTACTGCCCAGTTGCTATTCTCTGCAATTACATACGCATGGGAAGAAACCTACAAGCTGGAGCCCATGTTAATTTCTAATGTTTAGATCCAGCCCGAAGCCTAAGCCCCACAGGCCCAGACATCTCTGCTTAGCTGAAGTCTTACTAGAAACACTGGAAACTCCTCAATCTTCCCAACTCACAACCTCCTTCTGAAGTACAGGTCCTTATTACTTTACCTGATGGCCCCAATGTGCAGGGATGGCCGTCTTACATACCGAGGCCTTCCATCCCCTGGAGGCCATGGCCATGTAAACAATAGCGTAGTTTATTGTGCACATAGTAAATGCATAGCATGGTAATAAACCCTTTTGTACATAATAAGTTTAATACTCAGACCAGCGGTCAGAATTCAAACTGGTAACTATCTGATTTCATAGCCCAACATTTTAAACTGTATATTAAGTAAAACTATAATAACTGAATTTTTAACTATAACACTTTGAACTTAATGATACATTTTAAAATTAAAACAAAGAGACTGGGGTGTAGCTCAGTGACAGAACATGGGTTTAACATGTCTGAGGCCCTAGATTCAATTTCCAACACTAAGCAAATAGAAAATAGATAATGTTATAATACACAGTGTTTATTAAAATACACTGACTTATAAACACTTTAATCTGTCTCACAAAGAGATAGTTTAAGGCACTGATGGGATTTTCGGCTAGGAACATCTCAAAATTTTCAGCCATAATTAAAGAAATGAAGCACATATACAAATAAAATGCACTATTATGCCAAAAGAAACTATCTATGACTTTAAATCTGAAGTTATTAGCTACTACTATTTGATTTAAAAAATATGAAGATGGGAAAAACACCTACAAATAAACCAATAGAAAATTATAACTTGATTTTTATCTCCTCTCCAATAATAATAATAATAATTTTGAGGAGTCTCAACAAATTGTTCCCAGCTACATAAATTCCGGCCAATTTCTAAAGCCGTGGCTGTTTTCTTCTTCCTGGCAGAAAAGCAACATGGTGTGTAATTAAGCATGTTTGTCTCCCACCCTCAGTTGCTTGGATAATGCACCAGTGTTCAGCCACGCCCACTGTTCTCTTGCAGTCTGTGCGGAAAGCCAGTGCTTTGCCAGACAGATTTCATCCTGTGCGTATGCAGACAGCCTTCCTCATCTCCTTGAATGTGAGCTGCCATTGCCAAAGCAGACGACCGCACCCCCTACCCCCACCCACAAGGAACACGCTCCTGGCAAACGTGAAAAGCAGAGAAACGACTCTCGGCAGAATTTTTATTTCTAATAGCACAGCTGGCACAAAAGAGCACTCGGCTAACAGCCGCTGCATTGGATGCTGAATACTGGATGCTAAAAATAAATGCACTAAAATTCCTATTCTTAGAACCTCTCACTTGATACTTGATACTCTGCTCCATTGCACATGCACAAGGAAGTTTCCAAAAGAATTCCTACGTTCCCTTGGTAAATTCCTGTTTTAAGGACCTATCTCTCTCTCTCTCTCTCTCTCTCTCTCTCTCTCTCTCTCTCTCTCTCTCCCTCCCTCCCCCCCCCCCAGGGTTTTTCTGTGTAGCCCTTGCTGTCCTGGAAATCACTCTGTAGACCAGGCTGGCCTCAAACTCAGAGATCTGCCTGCCTCTGCCTCACGAGTGCTGGGTGTGCAACACCACTGCCTGGTGATCCACTTGTGAATTCTCATTCTCTCTCCCTCTCCCTCTCCCTCTCCCTCTCCCTCTCCCTCTCCCTCTCCCCCCCCCCTCTCTCTCTCTCTCTCTCTCTCTCTCTCTCTCTCTCTCGACAGGGTTTCATGTAGCCCAGGCTGGCCTCCAACTCACTATTATAGCAGAAGCTAAATTTGAACTCCAGATTCTCTTGTGTCCACCTCTTGCATGCTGTGATTATTGGCAAGAGCCATCATTAGCAATAGCCTGGTCTATTTTCTTATTTTAATATTCTATTGGGAAGATATCAGCTGCAAAAAGTATTTGATAATATAAATGTGTAATGACGGTGCTTAATTTTAAAAATTAGCCTTATTGTAATAAAAATTCTGTATAGTAATTTCATCATTTCAATTGTACAATTAGATGAGGTATGGAGAACGTAGACAATCCTGTAACAATCACCCCTGTCAGGGTACCAAATGTTTTCATCAAGCCCAAATTCCCTTTGTCCTCTCTGCAGCTAGCTCCCTGCCCCTCCTTCTGGATCCATGCGACCTGATGACATCACTATGGTTTGTCTGCCTCTAGAACTTCATAGAGATGCAGCCACACAGGGTGTCTCTTACTTATGTTGCTATAATGCTTTCAGAGCACATTCATCATTGCTGCTGGTACCCAGAGTTTATACTGCTAAGTATATTCCTCTGTGGCTAGGTGTACAGGAATTGACTTATCATTTCCCTGGAAAGAAGACTTGGATCTCTTTGCAGATTTTCGTGTACTGTAAATAAACTGCAATGGACATTCAAATACAGCTTTTGAGGTGGAAATATGTTTTCACGGACAGTGTAAGTGCCAGCTAGTTTTTGTCAACTTGACACAAACTAGGGTCACCTGTGAAGAAGGAGCATCAATTGAAGAATTAGCTTCATCAGATTGGCCTCTGGGCATGTCTGTGAGGCATTTGCTTGATTGATGATTGGTAGGGAAGGGCCCAGCTCACTATGGATCTAGGTTCTATAAGAAACCAAGCTGAGCAAGCTGTGTGCTGGATAGTTTTATGTCAGCTTGGCACAAGCTAGAGTCACTTGGGAAGAGGGAAGCTCAGCTGAGAAAACGCCCCCACTGGATTGTCCTGTGGGTGAGTCTGTACTGAATTTTCTTGATTGATGACTGATTGTGGGAGGGCCCACCACTGAAGGTGGTACCACTCCTGACCCAATGGGCCTGGGTGGCAGAAAAGTAAGCTCTCAGAGCTGAACAAGCCCATGCTGAGCAAGCCAGTAAAAAGTGTTCCTCCATGGTCTCTTCAGTTCCTGAAAGTACGGTTCCTGCCTTGATTTCCTCACTGGGCTTCCTTCAGAGACTGACTGAACCTATAAGCCAAAGAAAGCCTTTCCTCCCCATGTTTGTTTTGGTCAGTATTTTATCACAGTAACAGAAATCATGCATAGTATAGTAAATATTTTCAACTTTATACGAAACTTTACATTGCATCTGATACCTATTTTTAAATGACATATTTGCTTCAGTTGGTCAAAATGGGGGGGGGGGCTGTTACTGATGCTATTGAATAACACAAAAACCACCAAACAAAAGAAGCTCTAAATGTATTAATGATAATATATTGATTATGTACATATAATTAAACATAATGCATATGTACCCCAGGATATGGAGAACAGCACTTAGTACTGTGGTTGATATATTGTGCACCCCAATAAACTTATCTGGTGGTCAGAGAACAGAACAGCCACTATATTAAGCATAGGTTTAGGCAGTGGTAGCACATGCCTTTAATTCCTAACATTCAGGAGGCAGAGATCTGTCTGGATCTCTGTGAGTTCAAAGCCACACTGGAAACAGCGAGGCATGATGACTCATGCCTTTAATCCCAGGAAGTGATGGCAGGAAGCAGAAAGGTATATAAGGCGTGAGGAACAGGAACTAGAACCTTTTTAAGCTTTTAGCTTATAGCAGCAGTTCAGCTGAGATCCATTCGGATGAGGACTCAGAAGCTTTCAGTCTGAGGAAACAAGATCAGCTGAGGAATTGGCGAGGTGAGGTTGGCTGTAGCTTGTTCTGTTTCTCTGATCTTTCAGCGTTCACCCCAATACCTGGCTCCGGGTTTGTTTTTATTCATAAGACCTTCTAACAATTTGTGCTACACAGTGTGGTATGGATGTTAAGCTACACAAAGTCAAAAATTATTCTGGTTATCTGTAAAGGAAAAATATCTAATTTTTCTGGTATTCGAATATGGCCCAGAATTAGGCGTGCACAGGAAGGCAACGGAAATACACACTCTTGCCCTGACTGATCCTCTGAGTCAGAATAGGGACTTTTGGGGGCTGGAGAGATGGCTTAGAGGTTAAGAGCACTGACTGCTCTTCCAGAGGTCCCGAGTTCAATTCCCAGCACCCACATGGTGGCTCACAACCATCTGTAATGAGATCTGGCGCCCTCTTCTGTATACATAATAAATAAATAAATCTTAAAAAAAAAAAAATAGGGACTTTTGAAGATGCCTGGGTGATACATGCTTACAAAGCCCCGCTGGAAGTCACAGGACCCCACCGAGAGTGTCAAGCCCTCATGCAAACTAGGGGTTTTGAGGTTTCAGAAGTTCCTTCCAACTCCCATGCTTCAGCCTTTGGGCATCTCTCAAAAATGACAAATAAATAGAATTATCTCTGAAGAAACAAATCAAATACACTTTGAGGATAAGAAGGATTGAAGAAAAGATCCAGTCCCCACAGTAGGGAATGTCTGTGGTTTGTTCGTAGGCTCACCAGACACGGTTGTTCCTACAGAACTGCTAGTTTAATCCCTACCTACTATCACCATCCCATGACACTACTCATGTTTTGAGGAGGAAATATGTAGAACCTCTCTTGAACCTGAGTTCTACCCCCAGGACCCACGTGGTCAAAGGAGAGAACCAATTCTGTAAGTTGTCCTTTGGCCATCTCTCTCTCTCTCTCTCTCTCTCTCTCTCTCTCTCTCTCTCTCTCTCTCACTCTCTCTCTCTCTCTCACACACACACACACACACACACACACACACACACACACACCCCAAATAAATAAGTAAATAAATAAATAAAAACAAATAGAAATAAGTGTAATTTAAAAGTCTTTTTAAAAGACCAAATGAATCACCATTCAAACACTGACAACAATATTTCCAGTTACTGTTATTTACAACTTGGATCCAGGAATTACTATCTTAGCACTAGAAAGGGATCAAAAGTTTAGGACACTTAGACAGAAAGAGGCCTTATGTAGTAAACTACAGCAAAGCAGCCAAGATTGTAAAAAAAAAAAAAAAAAAAAAAAAACTTGAAAACCTGTCAAAAGTATTTAAGTAACAGAGCCTAGGCACACCAGAGCATTTTTAGGTGGATTAAAACCTCACCCTTTGGCACAATTCCTGTCCCATGGCGAAGGTACAATAGTACTTACTTATTCCATGAATAAACAGATCAATAAGGGATGAAATGATACTGCTGACATCATTGGTCTTTCATTTGTCCCATTCTCGCTGATCTCTAAGGTGTTAAATATCTCTCCCACCTCCCTCTGGGTGGTGGTGTAAGAGCCTATGCTTCCAGATCTCCACTTCCACCTCTCCTCATCCACATTCAGGCTCCCAGGCTGCTATCTTAATCTTGTTTCCCAAATCCTCATTCTCATTATGTCTCACTCAGCTACTCGTAATGATCTCTAATCTTCCCTTTAAACCAGCCCACATGTTAGAGCTGGCATTAAGCTCTCAAAGGGCAGTCAGTCCCCATCTTGTCATGGACCCACAGTAAAACTTTCACTGGCTAGCTACCACAGGCACATAACATCGCTGAGCCCAGAATTCTAGACTTCTATATAATTTAGCCCTTCCATTTACTTCTCATCATTTTCTTCATGCAATTTACAGTTTGTAGGCCCCAACAGAATTGGGTGTTAAGATTGCCTGTTTGGGGCGGATCTCTGTGAGTTCAAGGCCAGCCTGGGCTACCAAGTGAGTTCCAGGAAAGGCACAAAGCTACACAGAGAAACCCTGTCTCGAAAAACCAAAAAAGATTGCCTGTTTGGCAGTTGCACCCTTTAGAGCTGAGTCTCAGCAATTCCTGACTACTCAAAAGACCCTGGAATTTGCCTAGTGTCTTTATGTCTCATTTTCCTCTGCAAAATGGGGAATAATGATGCTATGTAGCAGAAGCGTTACAAGTAACAAATGTAATTTAAGCATCTGTCAGATTGTAAGAACTTTTTAAATCTTATTTTTTTCTTTTAGAATTAGTGAAACTGGCCATACACCAAGTCTTTATCCAAAACTATCTTCTTGAAAACACAAAAGGTAAAGATTATACAGAAATGCTAATAATAGCTTCGAAAATGCAATTTCCGTTACCACAGCAACGATTATGTCTGTACACTGACTTTGACATTTCTAAGTATCAACTGACAGGAAGTCTTCCTTAATCATATGCTTCTGAATGTAAAATTAAAAGGCATTCCAAACAGTACTGGTAATTCTTTGGCCAAATTCAAAATTAAATCCCCCTTCTGCTAGGGAAACTGTACCTTCTTATGATTTTCATAATAAAACTACACAGATACTGAGAAATAATAAAAATCAAGCAAATCCCAATTAATAATCAGCATTTCAAATGTTTCCATTTCTTCTTGAAACAGGTATCCCATAGACAGCTGTCCTACAAGTTCACTCTATACAGCTAGACTGGCTGCGCCTCCCGCCTCCACTTCCCAATTGCCGGAATGACTGGTGTTTATCACCCCGCCCTGCTTCAAATTTGTCTAAAAATAATAAGTAAAATCAAGAACTTTACAAATACTCTAAGCTGGTGAATAGGTTCATCTTTACTAGGATCTCTTATAGCGTTGAGAAAGAGTCAGCTTTTATGTTCTAGATGGGGAAGCAAATACCGTGACTCAACACGTTTAAGAAGGTGAAGACTGAAATCATCTAAGCTCCGGAGCAGCCAGTGGATATAAAGGAATAAACACACGGCATGCAGTAACCTGCTTTCTATTACTGTGATGGCCAAAAGCAAGCACTGATTAAACCCTGGGGCGTTTCCTTTCGGGATTATTTCACATCACAGATTACAATCCATCACCAAAGGCAGTCCGGGAAGGAACCTGGGGGCAGGGACTGAAGCAGGGTCCATGGAGAAATGTTGCTTACTGGCTCGCTCCCCATAGCTTTCCCACAGAACTCTGAATACACCTTCCCCAAAGCAGCACAGCCCACAGTGGGCTGGACCGTCCCACAAGTGAAGGCATTTTCTCATCTGAGGTTTCCTCTTCCCAAACAACCCCGGCCTGTCAAGTTGACAAAACCCAATCAGCACACTGAGCAGCAGATGACAACAAATAGCTAAAATTTACCAAACACTTGTCTGGCAAGACTGTTCTGGATGTTCTAGATGTAGAAATCTTTAGTCATCAAAGACAGCCTCTAAAACAGGTGTTTATTTTGTCATCCTTTTCACACAGATGGAGAAACTACCCAGAAAGAGTAAAACTCAACCAAGGACACCCACAATGTCTGCAGTGGGGCTGGAACTTGAATCCATGATTTTTGTTATCATAAGGACTCTCAAAATTATCCCGTCTCCTTGATACCAGAAGATGGGAAGACTGACAAGAAAGGCAAAATCAAGATTACAGGCCAGATTCCATCAAGAGGTTGGTAGCAGGAAGAAATTGAGGATCTCATCTGACCATCCAAGTCTAGGTTCACTATAGTGCAGTGTTGTTCAAGTCTAGTTAGTGACCTCAGGGTATCCTGGGGTCGGGGTGGGCTATAAAACACCACAAATAATCTCAGGATTACTAAACAAGAACTCAAGAAATTCTCAAAGACTAAATTCCAATGCTGCTAAAGCATAATACTCTCAATTAAGATGTGTCCCGTCCAAAAAGAGTTCCACAAGACAGTACTGTTGAGCCAGCAAGATGGCTTAGTGCAGTGGTTCAACCCGTGTGCCCATCAGATATTTATATTACGATTCGTAACAGTAGCAACATTACAGTTATGACAGAGCAACGACATAATTTTATGGCTGGAGGTCACCACAGCATGAGGAACTGCATTAAAGGGTCTGCATTAAAGGAACTGCATAAAGCATTAGGAAGGTTGAGAACCACTGACTTATGGGGAATGGTACTTTCCACACAGGCTGACAACCAGAGTTTGGTCTATTAGGACCCACACGGTAGAAGGAGAGAACTGACTCCCACAACTAGTCCGCTGGCCTCCACACACACACCACAGCATGCGTGTTGGCACACAAGCATGCACAATGGAGCTCAGGTCTCAGAGACACACAGAGACAAAAACGTAATAAATGGCTTAAAAGGCTGTACTGTAACCAATTTGCAGGAGCTCATGGGGGTTTGTTTGTTTGCTTTTAAGTAGCTGATTCCTGGTGGGTATTTTTTACTTTAAAGCTTTCTCAGAACAAATGATGAGGTAGTGTATGAAATTTGTCAAAAAAAAAATTATATATACATATAAGCTTCCCAGGCTCCGTAGCCCGCCTTGTGGATAGGCTGAAGAGGAACTGATTGGTTCATGTCTCCTGGGCTTCCTGGCCACCTGCAGAACCCGAAAGGAAGAAAACAGCATGCAGCTGGAAACAGACACGTTCACACCACCTGCGAGGAACTCCACATTTCCAGTGCTGAAATCCACATCTAAGGAACCCAAGACAAGGCTGAGTGGCCTCCACCGACCTGCACTTTAAGGGTGTGTTTCCCGAAGGCCCTCTCTTTCTGAAAAACGTAGTGAGGAGAGATGGAGGAGGATGGAACGCATCAGGAGTCTACTGCTGACAGGTGGAGGTCTTGATACTGGAAATAATCCAAGATGATGGGGGTACGCTGCTGCTTCCCTTGCAAGTGCTGAAACAAAACACAACACGGAGATGGCACATTTAGAGAACGGCTAAGCTGCCAGAAGCTGAGGCCATTAACAAATATAATAAGAACACTGTTTCAGTCCCATCATCTACGATTTCCTAAAAGCTGCTTTATGGGATGATGAGATTCCCAAACACAAAACCTAAACGAAACAAACACAGAAGCGCAACAGCCAAGCAAGCCCCACGTTACATTTCTGTCCTTCCAGACTGATTTTCCAAAGGACCCAGGTCAATCATTGCTTTGAAAAATATTGTATTCAGCTCCATGAATCCAAAGCAAGCTGGACGTGAAAGAAACAACTGTCTGACTTTTTAGGGTTCTCTAACAACAGAGAGAGAGAGAGAGAGAGAGAGAGAGAGGAGGCTTTACTGTTAAATGCAGAAGGGAGGGGAAGAACTACAGCTCTCAAAGCCTTTGAAGGTTAAGAGTGGAAGAAAGGAGGAAGGAGAGGGCTTGAGAAGAACAGAAACGGGAAGGAGCAAGGCAGCAACATGGTCGTAGTACAAGCACAGCCAGCAGCCAGTGTCAGATGTGCCGTGGGCCACTTCCTACAAAGAGAAAGAAAAAAGCTGAGAAGAAATTCTGAGACGGCTCCTCATACAGCTTCTCTTATGCCAGGTTAACTGGAACAAAGACTAACTAACCAACCAACCAACACCTCATGCTTGCTTCTGTTAAAGACATTTGGGGAAAAGAAATAAATGAAATTCTTATTAAATGGATACACAAAAACTAAAATAGGGTTGGCTTTTATTTGTGAAGTCTAGGCCAACAATTTTGCTGATTATAAAATCGCTGCGTGCCAGGCAAAGATAGAGTCCACCAAAAATGGACTGCAAAGTTGAGCTCACTAGGGCTGGTTGAGTGTATGTCTAAACAAACACGTGCGACCAGACTGCCGGGGACCAGAAACCAGGGGATGCTCTGAGCCATGGAGGAGGATTTTTTTATTTAACTTGTAGAAAAAGATAAAAACACTATTTTTATATACTATACATATTTCTATTTTGAAGTACCAAGAAGTTGGCCCTCTTAGAACTCAGAAGTGGTGCTTTGGATGGCCACCCTTACATATAACGACAAAGTTCTGTGAGGCATATCTTTGAACTTCAAGAATTATGAATTATAAATCAAGATAAAATTTAAACATTTGTATAGATTTTTTTTCTCCATGATTATATAAGACACAAAGTTCCTGGGTTTCTATCACCTTCAACCAACTACTACTTAAGACTAACTGGAGTAAAAGAATCCTGATTCTAATGTTGGGAAGGTTCTTTAAGGTCATTTAGTCTGAATAGATCATAAGGAAATGGCCAACACTATCATACCAAAACCAGTTGGGAGATGGAGATAGAGGTACACTCAGAGAAAATTAATTTGGGAGAAGAAAGAGCCCAGTCTCATGTTAGAAGGATCTTCGTGAAGAAGAACTGTGTGGTTTGAAATCTATTCACCGAGCTAGGTCTGAGCTCCTTCCTCGGGGGAATTTCCTAAGATTTAGGCTACGTAAAGATAATAACAGGGCTTCGTCACGGGCTAGTGAGTCACTTGTTACTAAAGATACACACTCTGCTCCCAGACTACCTGGTGGGATTTGCAGAGCAGCACTTAAAAACCATTGGCTTCAGCTGGGCATGCCAATTCTGATTCTGCAGGTCTGAGGCAAAACCTCATCATCCATCTCCACCCCCCCACCACCCCCCTCCCCCCCTCCCCCCCCACTCCCCCCCCCCCCCCCCCGCTTCCAGCAGACTCCCAGGTGATTCCAATGTCACTAGTCCGTGGCCCCACACTTTGTGTAGCAAGGATGCAAGGATGAAGCATGAACAAGAACCAATGTTTCCCAAATGCAGTCCTGTGCTGTCTTCTTCAAAAAAAAAAAAAATCACACACACACACACACACACACACACACGCACATCAAAAGTCCTTTCTACCCCTGATTTGGGGGCAGATGGTTAATAACAGATTAAGAGGTTTTATGAGGACACACCAAATTCCAGAAAAAGTGTGACATCATGCTATTTTGAGAACCTTACAGTCACATCTTGAGTAGTGATTATGCACAACTGCAAAGATACAGTTCACTTCTATTAAAAAAAAAAATGTGCTCTCACCCTGAGTTTTGAAAGTAACCACAACCAATAATTTATTAGTGTATGGTAACACAGAATGTGAAAAAGAAGGCCCTAAAGTAATTATTCATAATGATGTCTATAAAATTGAGTATCTGCAAAAGGAAATGCAGTCTCTCAAGGCCACAAACTGTAGTCCTCCTGTGGCTTCCTGTTCTTTTCCTAGCCCTGGCATTTCACCTAACACCCACCTGGATCATCGATTGGTCATATTTTATTCTGCTCCCCAACTTGTGCAGTAAACTGGGGCTTTCAATCAGTTCTTCACCTTATACAAAATCTTCCCTGGAGAAATAGACAGATCTGAATGTAGCCCTTTCTCCGACTGTAAGCACTCTTCATAGTTTCTCTCCCGGAGAAAATAATACTACAATCAACAAGGACCAAGCCAGACCTACTGGTCCAAGTCTGTAGTCCCAGCTACTCTAGCGGCTGGGTCAGAACAAGGCCAGCCAGCCTGGGCCACTAGTAAGATCCTGTTTCACCAGAAACAAACGGCAGTGGGGCTGGGGAGAGAGCTCGCTAGGGAAGTGCTTGACTGGTATGTGTGAGGCCCAAGTACGGGGCAAAGAAAGGACAAAAAAACAAAACAAGCTGGGTGGTGGTGGCGCATGCCTTTAGTCCCAGCACTTGGGAGGCAGAGGCAGGTGGATCTGTGAGTTTGAGGCCAGCCTGGGCTACAGAGTGAGATCCAGGACAGACACCAACACTACACAGTGAAATCCTGTCTCAAAAAAATAAAAACAAAAACAAAAACAAAGAAACAAACAAAAACCCACCTCTTGTGTTGCCTTCCTGAAGTTACAACAGCATCTGATTGACAGAAGCCCCTTTTTCAAATGTCCTACTCTGCCAGGTTTTCTTCTGGAAGCCTAGATCATTCTGTCCCTTCCATCTCTTCTCTGCTAGATCCTCTCTCTTGGCCTCTTTAGCTACTTTTAAAATAAAGAAAGGAAATCAAGCTAAGGGAAAACAGAAATCAAACCTTAAGATCCCAGTGTTAGAAATCGTCCTGCATTTCAGGGCAAACATGTGACAGAGAGCATGTGCACCCCCTTTAGATGATCTCCTAACCTGAGTTACAAATGAGAGGCGGGTCTTAATTTGGGGTACTATGTATTTATTACAAATAAACCATTAGTTATGTCTTTTTTATGAAACCATACATTTTATATTTACTTCCTAATGTCAGTAGACTAATAATCCTTATAGCAAAGCATGTTGACTAAAATTCAGTATTTGGTAAAACAACTTAAGAGCACTGTTTTCACCTCTAAAGTGATGTCGTTGATACTCAATAAAGAAATTCCCAAGGTCTACTCAATGCCAGACATTGTTCTAGCCACCAGGGATACAATGCCTCAGAGACATACATCAGCCAGCCATTCATGAGCGTTTATCAAATTATGGTTGGGAACTATCGGAACTGATCCAGGCAGGGAAAGGCAGGAAACAGTTTCTGAAAGATGAGGGTGGATCACATGACACAGGCTAGGAAGGAAGAACATTCCAGACAGAAGGACAAGCACCTGTGACCATTCCATCAGCAGCCTGAGAGCAATCACCAGAACTAACAGGGCAGAGGGAAATCTATTTTCATTTGCTACATTTTTAGCTCAAGAATATTAGAACAGGGTATTCTGGAATGGGTAAACTGAAGTCAGAGCTACAAATATATCAAGACTCCTCTATGAGATTCCTGCACTTTCAACATTATTTTTATAAACATGTAAAAAAAAAAAAACCCCATCCTCAAGCATTAGATATGTCAAAATATGTATAACGATTTACTCAATGTCCACGGTTTTCAAAAGAAGTGCATTTCTCTTTGGGGTGGTTTGAGATGATTTCCAACAAAATACACATTATTCCCAAGGTGGGAAATAAAAAGAAATTTGTGTTCCCAATTCAAGAAGTAATGCCAGCACACCGGAGCCTCCATGGAATCCAACTATGTGGTTCCGCTTTCACAAACAACTACAAAAATGCTTTAGCACATTCCATAGGCAAGGCAAGATCATGCCTCTTAGTTCCTGGCTGAAGCCCAAGAAATCCTCCTGGGCTGAGAAAAACCCTCCCAGCCTTCAGGAGACCACCAGGCTAACTCACCTGAAATCCCATTAGTACTGTAGTGAGAAAACTGGGCGGATGAAGGGAGCAGTGATATATTTGTCCCCCCCGCTGCCACCTGTATACCTACCCCTCCATCCTAGATTTACTGCCCATCTTTCTGGTACCACAGAATCTCAGGACGCAAGGGCTGAGCTGCAAGCAAGGCCACCTGTCAGGCAAAGCCCCAGTTACACATTTAAACACAGTTAACTCAAACATAAACAGACCCTTTTGTTCTGCTCTCGACCTCTTAACTGCTCATTCGAGGTTTGCTGCCTTATAATTTACATTGTAATAAATAAATATGTATATTTATATATTGTCTGGAAGATACGAGTAGCCTAAAACCCCCTCCCTTTTCTCCAGGTATAAATGCCAAGAACTAGAAGTTGAGAGACACTCAACGGACTACAAAATGACACAAGAACCAGAAGACAAAATGAACATTTCCTAAACTTCCCAAAGTTTTATGTTTGTGTTTTTAAGCGCCCTGAAGATGTTCCCGTAGTTACTAACAGCACAGAAAGGAAGGGAAAGCCAGACAGTGCATCTCTTCTCTGCAGCGACTCTAGGCTGAGGACATCCTTGGAGACTAAAAGACAGCCTATGCTCAGAGCATGTAACAGAATTGCTGCCAGCTGAGTCCTTAGGCCTGGAAACCAGGGCACCAGCACGGGGCTCAGGAATTGGGCCGTGTCTCTGGACCTGCCCTGGGGATTTCAAAACAGTACCTCCCTTGTGATCACACTAGAAACTTAGCCCCAAATAAAAACTAGATTTAAGTAGTAAGGCAGTTTGAAACCAGTCTTCACTGGGGGAAAACAAAAACAAAACAAAACAAAACCCTCCTGCAAACTCCTCCAAGCTCTGCACAGTCTCTTGCAGACCCTCTGCACCACAGTCCCTTGCTAAAGTGAATCTAATCTTTTGAGGGGAAGGTTTTATTTTCTCAAAAGAAAACTGTTCTTTAATATGCCCAAGTTCAGCAGAATGAAGCGTAGATTCACGAGACACCACATAATTCGAAAAAGAGGGCCTTCATTTTAAAAAGCAGCCTGCCGATTTGCTTCCTCCTGCCCCTTTCAAAGATAATTATGGAGCAGAGAAATGGGAAGATTGCACCCACAATATAGCTTCAGCCTGGGTCTGGGGAAAGACCTGTTCAGAGGGAGCCGGACGAAAGGTAGAAAGGCTGGTGTTCAAGGTTCATTCCGGATCTTAATCGGGAAATCAAGTGGGCCCTTGAAAGTGCTCTTGAAAGGCTGAGAAGGGAGAAGGCAGAGCCACGTGAGGGTACTGAACCCTGACATCCAGTGAGGCTCTTTAGGACAGGGAGGAACAAGGGGCCAGAGAGCAACCCTGGGAGTCAGCTCAAAGGGAACTGAGCCAGAGGCTGCCTCTGACTACCCAGGGAGGCAAACCTGAGCCCCAGAACCAGGTCAATACCAGTGACACCCAAAGAGAGGCAGAGCATCAGCCCCCTGCAGACCCTCTGCACCAGTGTCCTGCAGACCCTCTGTACCAATGTCCTGCAGACCCTCTGTACCAGTGTCCTGCAGACTCTCTGGACCACTGTCCTGCAGACCCTCTATACCAATGTCCTGCAGACCCTCTGTACCAATGTCCTGCAGACCCTCTGTACCAATGTCCTGCAGACCCTCTATACCAATGTCCTGCAGACCCTCTGTACCAGTGTCCTGCAGACCCTCTGTACCAATGTCCTGCAGACCCTCTATACCAATGTCCTGCAGACCCTCTGTACCAATGTCCTGCAGACCCTCTGTACCAATGTCCTGCAGACCCTCTATACCAATGTCCTGCAGACCCTCTGGACCAATGTCCTGCAGACCCTCTGCACCACTGTCCTGCAGACCCTCTGTACCACTGTCCTGCAGACCCCCTATACCAATGTCCTGCAGACCCTCTGTACCAATGTCCTGCAGACCCTCTGCACCACTGTCCTGCAGACCCTCTGGGCCACTGTCCTGCAGACCCTCTGTACCAGTGTCCTGCAGACCCTCTGCACCACTGTCCTGCAGACCCTCTGCACCACTGTCCTGCAGACCCTCTGCACCAATGTCCTGCAGACCCTCTGCACCAATGTCCTGCAGACCCTCTGTACCAGTGTCCTGCAGACCCTCTGTACCAATGTCCTGCAGACCCTCTGCACCAGTGTCCTGCAGACCCTCTGCACCAATGTCCTGCAGACCCTCTGTACCAATGTCCTGCAGACCCTCTGTACCAGTGTCCTGCAGACCCTCTGGGCCAATGTCCTGCAGACCCTCTGCACCAATGTCCTGCAGACCCTCTGTACCAGTGTCCTGCAGACCCTCTGTACCAATGTCCTGCAGACCCTCTGTACCAATGTCCTGCAGACCCTCTGTACCAGTGTCCTGCAGACCCTCTGTACCAATGTCCTGCAGACCCTCTGTACCAGTGTCCTGCAGACCCTCTGTACCAATGTCCTGCAGACCCTCTGTACCAGTGTCCTGCAGACCCTCTGTACCAATGTCCTGCAGACCCCTATACCACTGTCCTGCAGACCCTCTGCACCAATGTCCTGCAGACCCTCTGGACCAGTATCCTGTAGACCCTCTGCACCACTGTCCTGCAGACCCTCTGCACCACTGTCCTGCAGACCCTCTGCACCACTGTCCTGCAGACCCCTATACCACTGTCCTGTAGACCCTCTGCACCACTGTCCTGCAGACCCTCTGCACCAATGTCCTGCAGACCCTCTGTACCACTGTCCTGCAGACCCTCTGTACCAATGTCCTGCAGACCCTCTGCACCAATGTCCTGCAGACCCTCTGCACCAATGTCCTGCAGACCCTCTGTACCACTGTCCTGCAGACCCTCTGTACCACTGTCCTGCAGACCCTCTGTACCAATGTCCTGCAGACCCTCTGCACCAATGTCCTGCAGACCCTCTGCACCAATGTCCTGCAGACCCTCTGCACCAGTGTCCTGCAGACCCTCTGCACCAATGTCCTGCAGACCCTCTGTACCAATGTCCTGCAGACCCTCTGTACCAGTGTCCTGCAGACCCTCTGTACCAATGTCCTGCAGACCCTCTGGGCCAATGTCCTGCAGACCCTCTGTACCAATGTCCTGCAGACCCTCTGCACCACTGTCCTGCAGACCCTCTGCACCAATGTCCTGCAGACCCTCTGCACCAATGTCCTGCAGACCCTCTGTACCAATGTCCTGCAGACCCTCTGCACCAATGTCCTGCAGACCCTCTGCACCAATGTCCTGCAGACCCTCTGCACCAATGTCCTGCAGACCCTCTGTACCAATGTCCTGCAGACCCTCTGCACCAATGTCCTGCAGACCCTCTGCACCAATGTCCTGCAGACCCTCTGCACCAATGTCCTGCAGACCCTCTGTACCAATGTCCTGTAGACCCTCTGGACCAGTGCCCTGTAGACTCTCTGGACCAGTGTCCTATAGACTCTCTGGACCAGTGTCCAGGGCTTCAGGAATGGAAATGACGATGCGTGGGGGACTTAAAGCAATGGATAAACGCTTTCTCACACAGTTCTGAAGTCTAGAAGTCAAAAGGAAGGTGTTGGCAGGCCCATTTTCCCTCTGAGAGTTGTGGAGCCAATCCTCATCTCCGGCTCTGCGTGCTTTGCTGACAATCTTGAGCATTCTGCGGCTTATAAACACATCTCTCTACCTTCACCTCGTGTTTCCACCAGGCCTCCAACCTTACACCAGTTCATTGTTTTAGGGGCCCATCCTATTCTAGTATGACCTCATCTTAATTACATCAGATTCAACTCTATTTCCAAATAAGACCACATCCCTGATCAGGTGCCGAGTGTTAGGGTTGACATATACCACCTTCCAGGGAGGTCAGGCCCTCATGGCACCATGGAGTCTTCAGAGTCCACAACAGCAGTGATAAAGAGAGGCAGCCAAAACACTACCACCAATGATAAAAGTCAACGTAACGGTCACATCTGAGGAAAGGAGAAGTGACTGATTAGGAGCAGGTGGTGCCCTCCTGAAGTCAGGAACATTCTTTAGCTTCCTCCAAGGCTGCTGACCTGGGTCTGTTTACAGTGAGGGAATTTATCAAGATTTACTCACATGGGTTGTGTAGTCCTCTATACATCTAATATATCTCCATAAAATGTTGAAGAAAATAATAATGTCCAAGACATAGGGGTCTTGGCAGCCCAGTTGAAATTTCACCCAGAGTCACATAACGGGGACTCTCCAGACAGACAGATGGTTTAGACATCTACCTGAGTGATCAATTCACGAGAGGAACAGCTCCCAGGAGGCAGGTGTGAAACTGGAAATGCAAGGCAATCTGCTTATAAGAAGACTATAAAGCCGGGCGGTGGTGGTGCATGCCTTTGATCCCAGCACTTGGGAGGTACAGGCAGGCTATCTCTGTGAGTTCAAGGCCAGCCTGGTCTACAAAGTGAGTTCCAGGACAGCCAGACAACACAGAGAAACCCTGTCTTGAAAAACATAAACAAAAACAAATTTTTTTTAAAAAGAAGAATATTAGTGCTAAGGACTCTGTCTGTTTGAACCGGCAAACTGCAAGTTCAATAAGCAAACCCAAGAATGATAATTACACTTATCTGTTTGATAAGCACATACCCATAAAGGTACACTCTGCCCTGCACAGTGCTGGCAATGTGCTGAGACATCTGCTTTCTATTTTCCTATCCTCCTCATAGACCTCTCCCTTACATTCCATCTCCGGGCTAATTACACCTCAAGTAACTGCCAATGTTCTCCCTTCCACATCTATCTCTTCCCTAGGGTCTTAAGTTCTTAAGGTTAGAATGTGTTGGGTCCTACTGCCTAATTTCCAAGGAAGCAAACCACCAGAATGAAAAGCAACTAGGCAACAGTAAGTAACATTGGTAAACATCAGATCTTTCCAGGAATTAAATATAATGCAGACATTTAGCGTCAGGTAATACCTAAACAGTGAATGACAAATGGTTCATCAGTTCAAGGGAGAGAAAGGAAGCCAAAATTTAACTGCAATGCTAACAAATAAGTATCAAGTATAATGGACCAAAATTTGCATATAAATTATGAAAAATATAATTATGCAAAAGGAAGCTGCAGATAGATTCACACAGCTTCTATTATATAAAATAAGATCTTAGTAGCACAAAGTTTCAGGAAAGCTATTGATGGATTCCCATTGGATGTCTCTATTACACTGCATTTAGACTCCTACACCTCAGAAATTACAAGTAATAAGTAACATTCCTATCTTTGAAACTCCCAATGTGGGCTAATATTAACATTTCAATCATTTTTCTTATAAGAACAGCAGTTAAAAGAGAGCTATTAGATGCCATATATCAAGCCCAGATCCAAGTTTAGAACAAGGCAGAATTTGTCCATTATAAACTGCCTATATAGAGCTGTGTCCCTAAGTGCATAGCCTTAAGGGGAAATATAAATAAACATATAGGCCACGGGCTTTAATTCTGATCCAGCTGACTCTCACAGCCTCTAACGTCTCATGTCTAGAGGTGTTTGACTTTGAATGTTCTGCTCTAATAACACTAACCTTTGAGCAGTTCTCAGATGCTCCATCATGCCTAAGTACCTTGATAATGTTTCTGAAATGCTGTCCCCACCCTCCAACCTCCCACCAAGCTTCCTTCTGGAATTCTCCTTAAAGAGGACTTCCTTATCTGCTGATACCCCAAATTTGGCTAAAGATACAGAAGAGCCTAAGAAAGTATACCTAGAGCCATGTCAAAAACAGGGATAACTATAACTATGTGTATTTCTGTGTGCATATGTGCATATATATATGTGTGTGTGCATATAGGTGTGTGGACATGTGTGTGTGTGTGTGTGTGTGTGTGTGTGTGTGTGTGTGTGTGTGTATTTTGAGGCAAAGTATCATATAAGCTAGGCTGGCCTCAAACTCACTAAATAGCTCAAGCTGAGACTAGACTTGAATTCCTGATCCCCTTTGCCTCCACCGCTCACGTACTATGATTGCATGTGTATGTTACCATGACTGCTGAATAACCACATATATATATTTGGGGGATGGGGTGAGTAATAACCATATTTTTAAGCCATAAAACACTTCAACTAAAGATACTAAACTTTTAAATGTATCTAATGAGTAGACTATATTCTTTGACTTTAGTTAACCGTGAGAAATACATAGCCCTGTTCAATGAACATTTTCTTTCCCCCCAGTCCATGGAAGTCATGTATGTGTTCACACACATACACACACGCACACATCTTGTCACGAGTTCCTTCAGAGCAGCACAATGCACAGTACAACATATAGGTACACATATGTGATGTTATACACTGATGAGTAACTAAAGCAGCATAATATTTACATCATATAGTCCAGACTAAAGTCAGTCCCTAAGAAACAGACAAGATAAAAAAGACCAAAAAAAAAAAAAAAAAAGCATCACTTTGTACGGTCAGCCTAAAAGGCTTTCTGGAGGAAGATAAGTTTAACTATCCGAGATAATGCAATGACAGATATAAGAAAGAAGTTATAAATCTGGGCAGTGGTGGCTCACACCTTAACCCCAGCAAGTCAGGAGGCAGAGGCGGATCTCTGTGAGTTCTAGGACCGCCTGGTCTACAGAGTGAGCTCCAGGACAATGGCTACATAGACAGACCCTGTCTCAAAACAAACATAAAAAGAATGAAGTTGTAAGACTAATAGCAGCAGATAACATTGGCAATGATGTTGAATACGTGGCAGAAACTACTGTGAATTGTTCACGTGTTTTCGCTTCAATCATTATAATGACTATGCCACGGCCATCACTTCCAATCTACTGATCAGTAAGGAGAGGAAGGCTCGAGAAGTCAGGCAACTTATTCAGTCAGGAGGTAACAGGCCATGAGACTGGAATCTGAGAAAACCTTATAATCTGGTTTGGATGGGAAAGTGGGAAGCCGAAGCCGTGGCCCTCAGTGTTAGCACCCTGACCCAGCTGAGGCACTCGGAGCTCTGTGGAAACACTGGGAAGAAAGCTAACAACATGACGCAGTGCATTTTAAAAGACAGTAGATTTTCAGACTTTTGAGGAGAGAAGTTTAAAAACTCCCTAGAGAAAACCATGCTGAAGAATTTGTGTACTGGAATACTAGTGTTTATAGGTAGAATGTTTGGGCAGAAAAGTTTTATAAAAATATGATTTTTTTTTTTCAAGACAAGGTTTCTCTGTGCAGTCTTAGCTATCCTGGAATCATTCTGTAGACCAGGCTGGCCTTGAACTTAGAGATCCACATGCCTCTGCTTCCCTAGTGCTGGGATTAAAGATGTGCACTACCACCACCCGGCCTAAGAATATGATTCTTTAGAATATCAAAGAGCCCTATCCACAAAATTATAAAAATGGGCTTTTGTAGTAAGTAGGCAAGCTCTGTCCTCCAAAACAGTCAAGGTTTGCAAACACGTATGCCCTATGTTCAGACAGAATGACAACCTCTAATATCCTATTTATTTAAAAAAAAAATGAACTCATTTGTACAATGGCTGGAATACAGTAAAATTAAGTCCTTTGATGTTTACCTGAACTATTGGCCCCAAATATCAGTAGTGTCTGTTATAAAATCCATTTACTACAGAAAACTTAAAATTATTGTACTCCATTAAATTAATTATAAATTAATTCCTACTGAACAGCTAAACATCCATTCATACCACTTGAATGCCCAGATTATGATGTTCATTTCTTTTATTTATTTCATTTTTATATTTATTTATTTTCGATTTTTGAAACAGGGTTTCTCTGTGTAGCTCTGACTGTCCTGGAACTCACTCTGTAGATCAGGCTGGGCTCTGAGAACTGCCTGCCTCTGCCTCCAGAGTGTTGGGATTAAAGGCATGCAACACCACCACCACCACTTGGCATAACTTTATTTTCTAGTGTCTTTGTTTCTGTGGGTGGTGCAAGGGTTGAACTCCATGCCTTGTGCATGCTGGGAAAGTACCACTGGGTAACATTCCTAGCTATTTTTCAATATTTAAATAGAGTCAGTCATCCATAAACAGGGGTTAGTTAATCTATGACTTTCCTTATTCTACAACTTTATCCTGAACTCATTCCCAGTCCCCCCATCCCCACCCATCTCTTCCCCAACTCTCTAGCAATCCACCCAGCCCTGTCAGCTCTGATAAAGAGAGCTATTTATGCCTCAGGGCACTAAATATGTCTCACACTAGGTAAATGCCAAATAGGTATTTAGGAAACACCAGATTAGGCAGTTGAAACTTAAAAAGTAATGAACTTGTAGTCTGAAACTGCTTAGGGAAAAAAAATGCATGAAACTAGAACTACAATATTTGTAAGTTTTTTTTTTCTTCATACATGTTATGTGACCCAAATTTTGAAACATGGGCTCACTAATTTGTCCACTCTGGCCTCGAACTTTCCAGCTTTCTTGTCTCAGCCTCCAGAGCAGCGGTGCCGATAGGCCTGAGATGACAGGCCTGAGTCACCAGGCCCAGCTAAGATGTCTTCTTCCTAAAGAGTCAATTAACTGCTATTCATGTTGATGGCACACTTACATGCCTCATTAATGCAGCCACAGACCTGAGTAACCCAACACCAGTCACCATCAATTGGGGATTATGAAACTGCACTGGCAGTTTGCTGCACATGAAAACAAGTGTAAGAACACTCACCCACAGGCATCTGCATATCCACCTCTTCCAGCATAAATACACTGCAATTTTCCAGAAAAAGAAAACTTATTTTTTCCCCTGCAGTTTTGGGTGTTTTTCTTTTGTCATTTGGGTTTTGGTTCTGTTCTTGTTTGATAATTTTTTTTTTAAGACGACTCTCTCATGTGCCCCCAGACTGTCCTCAAATTCTTGATCCTCCTGCCTCAGCCTCACCAACTCAAGGGTTAGAAACAAGTGCAACCACCATGCCACAGCTTAGTTTCAACTAGCACGAACAAATCCATGGGAATAAACCTGTTTTCTCTAGTGGGAGGAACTTTCCAAGTAACACGCTGGGAACCACAGTAACTACCAGGATGAATGCTGGTTGTGACAGCCTTATAACTGAGCTAATAGATTAAGATTAACCACTGATGTAAGCACGAGGTGGATGATGGCTAATTTTGGTCATCAACTTGACACACCCAGGAAGGGGACATCTCAATTGAGGACTTGCCACCATTAGTTAGGCCTGTGGGTATATCTGTGGGGCATCAATTGCTGATTGATGTGGGAAGGTCCTGCCCACTGTGGGAGGTATCATCCTTGGGCCGGTGGGCCTGGGCTGTTTGAGCGGGTACCTGGGCAAGCCAAGGGAAGAGGCCAGTAAGCATTATTCCTTCATAGTTTCTGTTTCAAGCTCCTGCTTTGAGTTTTCCCTCCAGGGTGGACTGTCGCTTATAAGCCAAATGAACCCTTTTCCTTCTCGTGCTGATTTCGGTCATGGTGTTTATCACAGCAACATAAAGCAACCTAACAGCTGTGTTGTCTGTCAACTGTTTGCTACCTCCGTATGTTGCACACAATGCCAGGAAAAGAAGATGCTGAAGTGAAAACCGTGAGACACCAGTGCTGTCCTCTCACACAGGAGCCAGTTCTAGATTTTACGCCACTCATCAATCGAGAGAACAAGAATACAAAGTTGAGCACGTAAGACCACACGTAGCTGAGAAGCTGGCATGGGAAGGTCAGAAGTTCTGAACTACCTAACAAGACCCCATTTCAAAAGGGGGGAAAATGGAATCAAAACGCCAAAAGTAGGGGGCTGGAGAGATGGCTCAGTGTTTAAGAACATTGGCTGCTCTTCCAGAAGTCCCAGGTTCAATTCCCAGCACCCACATGGCAGCTCACAACTGTCTGTAGCTCCAGTTCCAGGAGGTCTGACACCCTCACACAGACACACAGACAGGCAAAATACAATGTACATAAAAATAAATCATTAAAAGTTTTTTAAAAGCCAAATGAAAGTAACTAGTGGATAGGTAATGAGAAATGAACATATCAAAGAACCTCAAAAGCAATTTTCTCTCTAAAAACTAGGCCAGTCTTTCCCAGTGAGTGATATGCAGGTCTCGCGAGACAAAGGATAATTGAAAGTTTACAGAACATCTGAGCATCTCTGATAAACCTGCACTACTATTTTTATCAGAAATAATAAATCCCAGATCTTTGCAGTAGTCTCACATTTCCAAGATCATGTCTAGAGAAGGATGGAGAAGGAACTGCCACAGATAATACATTCCCATGACAAAGAGACAAGACTTCTGTACAAAGAACCCAGATGACAGACAGAGGATAAGAAATAAATTCAGGGAGGCCAAGACCTTCGGATTATTTAGAATATTGCCCTGCTCAGCAGCGGCTGTCTTGCTAATTGTTTTCAACTCTGACTTAATTTAAATAGATAATTAATTTGTGATATGTGTGTTTAGATGTTACCAGCCAATCTAAAAGCTTCACAGAGACATGGGATATTCAGTCCTGAGAACAGTTGAGAAATCATTATAAAGCAAGTATGTGAGTCTCTTTCAGAGGCTGTGAGGAATACAGGTCAAGTTCTCTGTGTCCTGCCCCTGTGTACACATATGCCTGTGCACTGGGCTGGGATGACAGGGAAACTCAGCGACTGCCTGTGAGTCAGCCACCTGAGGCTGCAATTCTGTGCAGTGGGGGTGGGGTGGGGGAGTGGTTAGTGTTCACCGGGTAAAGGCAAACTCCATTTAAGTATCTCCAGCAACTTTCTTTCAAGTCCCTTTGCCAAGTTTGATGGCTCCATAAAATCTGCCAGCCTCCCGTGTCTTGAACCCTATCTCCCACACCACTCTTGGCCCTCTCCTGGGGCTACATGTTATCCAGCATCTCCTCCCACGCTGAACTTTCCTTTCCCAAACACTCCAAATCCACGCCTCTCTGAACCTTTTCCTCTACCTGGAATAGCCTTCCTTCTACTCTCCGTTTGACTGGCTCTTCCCTCAATCACATTGCATCCAATAGCACCACTTCAGAGAGGGTGGCTGCTTTCCTCGACCCCCTCTCCATCTCACCTGGACAGGGCATCACCCTTACAACAGCCATCCCGTCTGAAATACGCCTTTCATTTGCCTCCACCTTTGCTTTTGACTTTGATTCTCACAAAGATCTGTAAGAACAAGGGGTTTTTGTTTTGTCTGACACTACACTATACATCCCTCTTGTTACACAGTACATATTATTGTTATTTGGGGTTTTTTTTTTTTTTGATTCTTTGGGGGAGCCTGCCACCTAGCTCCCAAGTAAACACACACAGAGGCTTATTATTATTATTATCTGGGGGTCAGAGAACAGAACAACCACTATATTAAACATAGAGGTTAGGCAGTGGTAGCACACGCCTTTAATCCTAGCATTCGAGAGACAGAGATCCATCTGGATCTCTGTGAGTTCAAGGCCACACTGGGAACAGAACCAGACATGGTGGCACATGCCTTTAATCCCAGCACTTGAGATCTCATGTCTTTGCTTGGGAAGGACACGTCTTTAATCCCAGGAAGTGATGGCAGGAAGCAGAAAGGTATACAAGGCATGAGGACCAGGAACTAGAGGCTTTTAAGCAGTTCAGCTTAGACCCTCAGGGGTAAGGACTCAGAGGCTTTCAGTCTGAGGATTCATGGAAACAGGATTGATCAGCAGAGGAGTTGTTGAGGTGAGGTTGGCTATGGCTTGTTCTGTCTCTCTGATCTCTCAGCTATCACTCCAATATCTGGCTCTGGGTTTTGTTTTTGTTTTTGTTGTTGTTGTTGGGTTTTGGGGGGGTTTTGTGTGTGTGTGTGTATTTAAATAAGACTGTTTAGCAATTCATCTACACTCCTCCTTCTCTTGCTCTTTCTTCTTTGGTCTTTCTCCTCCAGGTTTCTCCTTCTATTTATCTTGTCTCTGCCTACCAGGCCCGCCTATCCTTTCTCCTGCCTTGCTATTGGCCATTCACTCTTTATTAGACCATCTGGTGTTTTAGAAAGGCACAGTAACACAGCTTCACAGAGTTAAACAAATGCAACATAAACAAAAGTAACACACTTTAAGATAGTATTCTACAACAACATACTAAGTTATATTTACTGTACACGAAGAAAACTCTGCCTTATGAATGACCATGCAACAAGTCAGCAGAGATTCACCAGAAACTGCTTTCCTCTGTTGCCTCACCTCCTACGGCAGCTGCCTTCCCCCTCGTACCAACTGCAAGCCTACTTCCACAACCTAGAAGGCAAGAATGACCCTAGGGCTTTGGGGAAATACCTAGCCTTCGTGCATCTCATCTCATCATTTCTCACCATATTTAAAAAAAAAAAATCCTTCCATTCTCAATGAAATAAAGAGCACATAAATAATTAGAGGGTCTCCAAAGTATTTACATGCTACTGAAAAAAATGATGTCATATGTATACATATGTCCACATATATGAGAAGAGGAGAGAATGGGAGAGACTAAGACCTTTCCACTCTGTTTTTCAGTATTTATGATAAGGAAAACTTCCTAAGAGCTGGTTTATTTCCTCCCACTTTTTCCCAACTCCCCACGAAAGGAAATCCCCTGGCATCTGATCCAAAAGTGTGGCAAGGAGAGATAGCCTATCAATTCCCACTTTGGTGGCCAAGAAGAGAAATTCCTAAATGGGAGAAAACAGATCTTCTGGCTCCTTATTCTCACCCTCATAACTTCTCTCGCAGAATCTCAGCCTTCCTTAGCCTGAGGGAACAAGAGTCGAGTGCTTGATCTAGTCTGAGGTGATGGCAATAGGAAGTGTCACCATCAGGAAAGAGTTCCTGCCACTCGTAAAAAGCCAGTCAACACTATTTCTCACGGGCTGATAGGTAACCAGTAAGAACTGGCACATGCAATGCCCTGTGTAGTACTTTGTCCCACATGCCAAACTTGCTCCACGACATTATACATCTTTTGGGATTCCTTTTTTCTTTCCACCACGTGGGTCCCCAAAATTGATCTCAGACTTCACAGGAAGCACTTTTACCCATCGAGCTATGTCTCTTTCTCCAGCACATTTTCAAGTCACAAGAGCTAACTCAGAACTGTGGAGTATGCTATTATCCAAGGTAGTAAGAGGACATAAGAGAAAGCTTCCTTTTATCATGACGGATGAGAATGGGACTCTGAAATACTGCTGACAGGCAAGACACAGCCGGCCTTTGAAGGGAAGGAGGAGCCTCCGTAAAACTATATTTTTTGGAAGCAAAGAAGTTTAGAATATAACCCACCGGAGACAGCTGACTGCCTAGATTGGCCAGATACAGTGTATCCACGAGTGCATTAAAACTCTACAGACGACAGACACAAAGTGAAAATCTGAGAGTGTCCAATGCAAAAAGCACTAAAGCATGCAAACCATCTCTCCAGCCTCTCTGGAGTGGTATTTAGGAAGGACCCACCAACCAGAACAAGCTCTAAGTAGTGTGTGTGTGTGTGTGTGTGTGTGTGTGTGTGTGTGTGTGCCTGTGTTTATGTGTGTGAAGATGTAAACAAAGAATGGAAGAATTTGTGAAGAATGCATGCTGTGTCATTTGTAAGGTTCCATAAAGATGTAAAATGGGCAGAGACAGACTCACAGGATTCATTGCAGCTCAATTTAAAGAAATCTTCTTGTTTTAAACTTCAAAAGGGGGCTAAAGTTTTTGTCTCAATATTGCTGGGAAAATTATATGAAATGACTTGGGAGAGCACACCAGGGACCAAAGTTGGGTGCTCCATACACACCCCATGCTGCCATCCCCTCTTCCACGGACATTATCTAGATGCAGGTTAAAGGGATGTCCCCAATCCTGTTAAGAATTATAATTTCCATGAAAGCCATCTGGAATCTGCGTGGTGAGCTGACAATGCTTTTTGAGGAGTGTAGGAAGCAGGACATTATTCATTTGTGCTTCACAATGTGGAACACAGAAATATCTCTAACAGAGGGAAGGGGCTGTGGAATTCCGTCCTCTGCCACTGAGTTCTGCAATGGGAAACTTGAGAATTACAATTTCACAAAAGACAGACTGATGCATTCTGGTTGCATTCTTCTGTCAGGCCCATACACTCTTTCTGACTCTTACATTCTTTTTGTATTGATTTGGGACAGGAAAAAAAAATGGCACCTGCCATCAGTATCCTGAAATATTTTCAGAATTACAGTGCCATTTAGTTGACTTCTACATCAAGACACAGTGGGATCTGAAAGTGACGGTCGGCCAGGGACTGGGCAAGAACATTTTCCAAGGAAAGGGCTATTAAGCAATGAATGACCACTCTGCCCTTTCTCCATTAGCCTTAGAGGCAGCTTGGAAAAACAAGTCAGACTCATACAAATATTTCCTACAAAAGTTCCCTTGATCCAAAATTGCCATTATCTAAGGAGCCTCGGAAACAGATAGCCTTATTCAAAGTCAAACTAACTAAGGGGGATTTTTTGTTGTTTGTTTTTTACCTGATCTTGGTTTGAAAAGCAATCCTTGGTAACATGAAAAGGAGGCAACAGGAACCAATTAACAAACATCAAATCAACTTGCTTTCTGATGAAAAATAACTAGGCATTTTGGTCGGGTCTTCTCAAATGTTTAACAACGGCGTGTAAATAAAAAGATAGTTCCACAGTCAGAAGCTGGAAGGGAAAATTAGATTTGAAGACCCGGAAAGTCAAAACAGTCAGGCAAGCCTAATAGAAGCGGCCATGGAGATCTCAGGAAGTGTTACTAGGCCTGAAGGTCAGCAGGATGGGGCACCGGAGCCAACACGGATCTGCGATTCTAAACCGCCCACTGATCGTGGAACTAAGGTGGCCCTCTGAAAAATAAATTTGACTTCAGAATTTAGAAGCTGTGTGGTTTCTGATAGGCTAGCATCTACCATGTCCTTCCCACCCCACCCCACCCACAATTTTAAACATTACCTTTAAACAAAATGCTTCACCCCAGCCTGTCCTTCTCCTGGCTTCCTCTGAAGATCCTAAAAGAAGGCGCTTCGAGTTTCTTTAGTTTCTAGAATTCGCTTTTTTATAGATTTTTCTTTTAAGCCAAAAATAACAGTGCACAAGAAGGGAGCTGAAGCCCACGGGAGCTCCCGAGGCAACGACCGCAAAATAACACGTTCCTTCTCCCTTATCTTAAAAATTCACGGCAGCCCAAACAGCCGTTTTCTCAGCTTAGCCCTTTGCTCCAAACAAGCTGCCTCGGTGTTTCGTTAGGTTTAGTTTTAACGTGGCAAGGAGGGTTTCTCGGGAAACTTTGTGTGGTAAATGAGGAGAGCCTTCCAGGCTCCCTCGCCCCTCCTCGCTTCCAGACCCTTTCGCAAACAATGGTGAGCGAGGAACCATGCACCCGGGTCGGCCTCCCAGCGCACAGACTCGGGGGAGATCAAGGAGAGGCGGGTCCCCATGCCCCTCTGGGCGCTGCTCGTCGGGGGTCCTTCCTAGCAGCTCCGGGACACCGCGGGAGAAGCTCCCGGTCCGCCACCCCGCACGCCGGGTTGGCTGGAGGGTCTCAGGGCCCTGCGGCTTCCGCCCCTCTCCAAGGGCTGGCAGGGGACGGAGGGACTGAGAGCGCACAGAGTCCCCTTCCCTACTCCTCAGAGGTTGCAGAAGCGGACTGTCTTGGACAGCACCCCCAAACCCCGAGCTGGGTGTGGAACGCAGTCTCCCCGCACCCCCCAGGCAAGCACACCCGCAGCGCCGCCAGTCGCAGAGAGTTACCCGCCGAGGCCCGGGCGCGGTGACGGCAGAGGCATGTGCGGGACTCCACGGCCGGGGCTCTCCGCTCTCCGCAGCGCGCTGCCCTCCGTCCCGTGGAGCCTGTCGCATCGGGTCCCCGAGCCCGGGGCAAGCGGAAGCCGAAGCGAGGTGGCACGGACACGATCCCTTCTCCCTAGAGGTGGCCCGGGGGGAGCAGAGCAGGGCGCTGCGTCCCCGGGAGTCCAACACGACCGCCGGTCCCCTCACTGTCCGCGGCGCCCGGCCCCGCGTCCCCCGCGGCTGCGTGCGACGCCGCTGGAAGCTCCTCCTTGTCGCTGGCGCCAGATGCACCGTGGCCGCCGCCCCCAAGTTCGCGCCGAAAGTGCAGCGCGGAGACTGGCGGAGGGCTCTGAGACCCTCCGGGCGGCAGCCGCGGGACCGGGCTCCTACCTTTAGGGCGGGGTCCGCTCGGTCTTGCCCGGAGTCCAGGACAGGAAAATCACTGTGAAGGGAGGGCCCGGGAAGGGCGGCGGGTAGCTTCAGGACAAGGTAGGAGGATTGATTTCCAGAGCCAAGACGACACTCCCATCCCGCCCCAGTTTGTTTGGAAAGCTGCGGGGAGTAAAAGCGGGAGGCTGTGAGGGATTCTCCTCCTTGGTGCTTACTGGAGGCAGAAATCAGCAGAGTGTGGTCGCTGCCTGGACTGTCTGTGACATCAGACACAGCGGGCATTTTGGTCCCTAGCAGAAAGGGAGGGGTGTTCACAAAGCTACACAATTTGCAGGCTCTGGTCTTCAAAGACAAAAGTGTTAGTGTTACAGGGAGTAGCCGTAGACATTTAGTACATTTTGTATCTTTAAACGAGCTGTTTAGCTTCATTAAGAATGAAGATAGGGCTCCCTCCTCCCCACTTCCTTCCTTCCTTCCTTCCTTCCTTCCTTCCTTCCTTCCTTCCTTCCTTCTTTTCTTCCTTCTTTCCCTCCCTCCTTCCTCCCTCCCTTCCTCCCTTCCCTTTCTGTAGCTCTCCCTAGGAAAAAGTCTGTGTTTATAATGACCTCATACTTGCATAGCTCTGAATGCTTTTTAAATTTCTATGTTGGTCAAATAGTTCATTGTTCAGCATTCAACTTACAGTTCCAGCCTTTGGGCTCTGGTCAAATAATCACATGCAATCAAATGACCCTCAGGAGAGAAGAGCTACAGACTGGGAGGAAAGGAGTTGAGTGTTATTCAAAGCTGACAATGTGTCAAGTCCTGTAACAAAGTCTGTCGTCTGTGATGGACCTTCTGGTATTTGTCTTAATTATACTGAGAGCCCTAGGAAGTACCACTTGCTGTTCTTCCAATCAAAACATGGAAAGTGTTCAGATAGCTCATATTCTCTGACCTTTCTACAAATTGCCTTTGACATAACTCACATAGATTTTTGTAATTATAAGCTTGGCCCTTGGGACACCAGGGTAGTCAAAAAGATTCCTGGAATTTGTCTATCTGGATAAATGTTCTGGAGAATTACCACACACTTTTCTGCCGAGTTCTTCTATGTGCTCGTCTTCGTGATCTTCAAAATTAAACCTGAATTTTGCTTTATTCCTCCTGATCCCCCAGGTTTTGTTTGTTTGATTGGTTTTCGGCAGCACCTCCCTATGCAATCTAGACTGGTATGGAACTCTAGATTCCCTTTCTTCAGACTCTGGAGTACTTGGATACCCATTTGTGTAGTGGTGGGGTGGAGAGGCACATTCCTAGATTCTCCATTTTGTTTTTATTTTGTTGTTGCTGTTATATAAGGGTCTTTTTTATCTTGCTGTGCAACCCAGGCTGGCCTGAGACTCAGGGTAATCCTCCTGCCTCATTCTTCCAAGTGCTGATATTACATGCATGCACTATACTCCGAGACTTTTTTTGTGAGCCACCATGCGGTTTCTGGGAATTGAACTCAGGACCTCTGGAAGAGTAGAGTGCACTCTTAACCACCAAGCCATCTCTCCAGCACCATACACCTAGATTTTTTAATCTGCAAAGCAATAGGCTAAGGGAGGAGGCCTCTGGTGGCTTTTAGGTGACCTCCGTGACTTTTCATGGTCTGTGAAGATTAGGGATAACCTGCTCACCCACCCTGGAATGCTGCCTTTCACGGTGGCCTGCTCTGTGACCTTAGCCAAGTGGCTTCCCCCCTCCCCTACACATGCTTCCTTTTTGATTAGCTGGGAAGTGAAACAATACAAATTTTATAATGCTTATTAGGAAGATTAAAATACAAGGGTGGAAGGAATTCTCGGCACTGTGTTCCCCCTCTCAAACCACAAAACCATCAGTTCAAGAAGTCAAATGTAGACCTTTAAAATAACACAGAGAATATGAGCTACCAGTCACAAGCCACCATGAGTCAGCCACCCTTCATGGTTGCCCAGCTCCTCCGTGCGAACCAGAATTGTCTATGGCTAGAAACGACGATGTGGGAGCTGGGATTCAAATGCAAGCACTAGAGACCAAACAAAATCTATTTTCATTTTAAGGCATGTACTTCTATATGGAAAGTTTTGATCTGTATAATACTCATTCTTACAAATTGAAGACATTATTGTATAGGTACTCGGTTGCTATTATGACGATGTTTTGAGTTCTCATGAAAGATAATAAAGGATTAAGCCAGGCTTGTTAGGTTGCTAGCTTTTAATGCTTTTGGTGTTTGGTGTGTGTGTGTGGGGGGGGGTGTGTTAAAATGTAAATATATTTGATTTTTGCCTTTTTTGTAGATGTATTCTAATAAGGTAGGAGGAATCAGTCATCAGATTGAAAGAACCCTGGGGATATACCAGGCCTTGCAGAGACCTAAGGGGTCATAATACTTAGGCATATAGGGCTGGTCCTATTAGTTAGTCTTGTATTTTGTGAATGATGCAGTCCATTTAAAAGAAAATTATACTGCTTCATGTTTACCTTTGCATATCCAGTAATGGGGAGAAGCCAGGCTCCCTATACTTCCCCAGAGTGTCCACATGCACAGTCTAGAGGAAGGCTCTTCTGTGCTCACATGTAGGCTGTGGAGACCTATCCTATCCAAGCCCAGCCTTTTGTAGTGTCAGTCATGGGGAAGACTGCCTCCTGCACCTTGTGAGAGAGACCTACTTCTAAATGAATGTTCTCATTAGGACAGTTGTATTAGATCACAGTTGACTAACTCCAGGACAGGAAATACCCAAAAAGTGGCAATCTACTTTCTTATAACACAGTAACTTAGTAGTAATGATTCCTAAATACTTGCTTTTTAAACATTTCTCAAGCCTTAAGTTTTTTCAAGTTTTTTGGGGAAGAGTGTTCAGTTTTTGTTTTTGTTTTTGTTTTTCCTTTTGGTTTTTCGAGACAGAATTTCTTTGTATAGCTCCAGTTGTCCTAGAACTCACTCTGTAGACCAGGCTGGCCTCAAACTCATAGAAATCCCTCCGTCCCTGCCTCCCCAAGTGCTGGGATTAAAGGTGTGTGCCACCATCGCCCAGCAAGTTGTTCAGTTTTAAAGAACATCTCACTCCAGGCTGACACTGACTAACCAAGCTGATTCCATTCCTATTTAGTCCTTCCTCAGCTTAACTGGAGACCCTACCAGTTTCATCCTCTATCTGTCACAGGGGTCTTATCTACTGTGAGCAACTGTCTCAAGGGCAAGAACTTCTCAGAAAGAATAGGGCACAGTGCCTAAACTGTCTATATTGTGACTTACAGTGATGATTCAAATGTGAGAAAGCCACATTAGCAAGGAGCTTAGGTCTTTCTGGGAGACCATCCTTTCCCCCAAAGTCTGTCAGACCAGGGTCTCAACTATAGTTCTGCATGTGTAAGTATCTGCTGATTTTGCCAGCTTGGAGGTTACACCAAAAAGGGAATTTGAGTCTATAAGGAAGTTGACTTTTTTGCTCCATAAGTGAAGAATGTCCCTGCACTGTACAGTCCAAGTTTCAAAAGTTGTAATAACAGTCTCCAGATTTTCTCTCCTTTCACAATATGTCCCAGGCACACAACATGTGGAACATCTGGTTGGTGGAAACTATAATTAATACACCAGGAAACAATTGCTACTTAACAACCCAAATGGGTTAATATCCAGAAAATATACAGATTTGTTATGGGCCCATAAAAATCAAACCATGAAGACACATCCTTCCTAACAAGTAATTCGTGTGATTAGTAAAATGGCTCACAAACATGTGCAAGATTCCCAATGTTCTTTTAATTACATTTATTTATTTTGTATGTGTGCTCAAGCACTGCATGTGGACATTGGAGAACAGCTAACGGGAGACAGTTCTGTCCTTCCCCTATATAGGTCCCGGGGATTTAAATCAGGTAGTCAAGCCTGGCCACAGGTACCTTTATCTACTGACGCATCTCACCAGCCCCCTCAGTGTTCAATGCCCTCCTACTTGCAGGGCTCTGGATGCTTTTTAAATTTCAATGTTGGTCAAAGAGTCCATTGTTTAGCATTCACCTCACAGCTCCAGCCTTTGGGCTCTGGTCAAATAATCACTGACCCTCAGAAGAGAAGAGCTACAGACTGGGAGGAAAGGAGTTGAGTGTTATTCAAAGCTGACAATGTGTCAAGTCCTGTTTAAAAAAAAAAAAAATAAAATAAAAAAAATAAAGTCCATCATCTGTGATAGACCTTCTGCATTGTCTTAATTATACTGACACCCCTAGAAGTGTGTTTTGATTGTCTGCATGTATGTGAGTTCACTTCATGTCTACATGGTGCCTGAGGAGGCCAGAAGAAAGCACTTAATTCCCCTGGGACTAGGGTTAAGGTGGGTTGTAATCCACCATGTGGGTTCTGGGAACTCAACTGGGTGTTCTCTGCGAGAACAGCAAGTGCTATCAACCACTGGGCAGTCTCCTCCTTAATGTTCTTCTTTACCAACAATGTTTAATAAAAATAAACAAGTAGAAATACATTTTACAGGACTGAAGGATTTCTGAAGTCCAGTTTTGTCAAAAGGGTGTCAAAAAATATTCATGGAACTATGAAGTGATACCTCCTTTGGAGAGAACAGTTTGGTGATTGCTATCAAAGTGACAAAGTTGTTCGGGTTTGGTTTTCAAATTCTTACTTGAGGTACCCATTCGAAGACAGTGTGGCCTTGATCCAACAGATAAGCTAGGATTGAGGAGGAGGATGGGAAAGTGTGTAGGTCTCTTAGCGGGCACCTAGCTATCCTGCTCAACACAGGAACAAGCTTTCTGGTTGCTGTGCAACTCTTCTCCATAAAAACTTGCAGATGCCGGGGTCCCTTCCTAGGGTCCGAGGAGGGAGGCAGTCTCCAAAACAGCAACACAGCAAGGCTTCTTGTTCAGAGCTTTTATTCAATTAGGGGAACAGCCCACTTCAGGAGAGCAGAAGTGGTGGAGCCTCTCTCTGCTTTCTGCTTTGGTTCCATGACCCCTGTTCTTTTAAAGTGTTACAAATGCCTCCATGTTGAGCATTTACCTAGTTTGTTAATGCTTAACAGAATTAGCCTATACCTTTCTTTGTCTCTCATCTTAAGTGGCTTACAAAGCCAGACTTGCTCTACTTTATAAAAAACATTTCTGAATGTTTATTTTCATAGTAAGTACCTCTTGACTTTGTAACTGAAAAGGAAGGAGAGCTGTTTGTTTATTTCTTTACTCCCAAAGTATTTTCCACCTTAGGTATCTAAGTGCAAGTGCTTAGGAATAGACCCAGTTCAACTTTACTTGTGTTTGTATGATATTTTTTTGTTTTGATTTGGTTTGGTTTTTTGGCAGTTGCTTCTTCAACCAACAGCAGCTCCTCCTCTTCTTCCTCCTCTTCCCCTTCCTGTTCCTTCTGTTCCTCCTCTTCAACAGGGTCTCATGAAGCCCAGGCTGTCCCCAAACTCATTATACAGCTAAAGCTGACCTTGAATTCCAAATACTCTTGCTTCTACCCTCCAGGTGCTGGGGTTCCAGGTGTTCCCTACCATCCCATGCTTGAACTTTTGCTATGAAAGGGGAGTCAACTGTCAGAGAGGACTAGACAGCAGCTGATGTTGTAAAGGAGCATGTGCAACATTTTGTAGGAACTTTGACCATGGCAACATTCTGGCTGTCTACTGTTCTGAACCTTAGAATCAGAGGGACTCACCCATCTACACACTTGAAGTGAATTTTCACAATAGTTTATAGTTACACCAATATCCTTATGTTTATTAGAAGGCCTCTTGACAGGTTGGGAAACATTAATTAACTACAAGGTTGGAGAGTCCATTAGAAACTGCTGCTCATGCATGTCTGGATCTCTCCAATTTCTTTTTCCATTACACCTTAAGATAAAAAGAGGATGGTCAAAGAAGAAATGGCCAATGGGGTCACAGGATGACCTCAAATGTGAGCCAACATTTGCTATATTTCTGTAGCTGCTAGGTGACTTTGTGTATATTATCACATGTAGAACTTTGTGGGCTAACACAACTACAACTATCTTCATTTTCCAGATGATGAATTGGACATTCAGAGAAGTTAAATAATTTACCTGAAGATCTGCCACTAATATGTGTCTCCAATGGGATGATACCAGAAAAAGTGTTAAAACCCTCTTTTCATACTCATGACACAGTGTCCTTCTGTTCAACCAATGAGAAAAATTAATGTCTGTTATTCTGGAGTATAACATTTCTGGAAAACATTTCACCTGGAAAACCAAATCACCGTATTAAGGTGACTGGGGGAATCCTATAAAGCTCAGATGAGCCTCTGGCATATTGAGCATACATTTATGAAATGAAATGGAACTAGTCATTTCTGGTTCCCATTGTTCCAGGCTCAGCTCACCCAACTCAGAAAGTTTTCTCCAGGGATAAATAAAACATAGATTAATACAAACATTTTTTTTTGAGAACCCCATCTACTCCTCCTCATAGCAGGTCCAGTGCCTGACTGCACTCTAGGGGTGGTTCCTATTCTTAAGGTACAGCTCCAGCAGCAACTCCAGTGCAAGTAAGAGCATCACAGAGAAAACTAAGTCCAGTAGTTCCCCAGAAAGAGCAAGCCCAATGCCTGAGTTCTCCATCCCTACTCTTTACCTGTAAGTGGTCATTGCAAGATAAGACATGGATAAGAGAACAGAGGTGGGCCGGGCGGTGGTGGTGCACGCCTTTAATCCCAGCACTCGGGAGGCAGAGGCAGGCAGATCTCTGTGAGTTCGAGGCCAGCCTGGTCTCCAAAGCGAGTTCCAGGAAAGGCACAAAGCTACACAGAGAAACCCTGTCTCAAAAAAACAAAAAACAAAAAACAAATAAACAAACAAAAAAAAAGAGAACAGAGGTGGAAATACCCAGAACCATGTCATGGAATGTGCCCTGCTCCAGCCAGCTTCGTAAGTTGAATCCTAACTCCAAGTGTGATGGCATTGAGAGGTGTGGCCTTTGACCTGTAATTGGGCCGTGAGGGTGGAGCCACCATACATGAAATCAGTGTTCTTGTGAAAGGGGCCCCAGAAGACTCCCTCAAGCCACCATGAAAGGTCCCTGGGTAGCTGTCTGCGGCCAGAAAGAAGACACTCAGTAGGGCCTGTTTGTGCTGGCCACCTCAACCCAGACTTCCAGCCTCCAAGGTGGTGAGGATTAAGTGTCAATTCTAAGTTACCCAGTTTGTGATGTGGCACTTTTCAATGGCACCCCAAACTGGCTACCCCACTAGCTGTGAAAATCCAAAGTATAAGTAAACTGACAGCTGTTTACCAAGGATTTAAATAGGAAACTGTTTCTCCATTTTATGTTTTGCTGCATCGTTTTGTTAACATTTTACTGTTTCTTTTCTTTTTTGTAGCCATCGCATCCTAAGAAGGACAATCTTTCTAAATCCTGCGCATTAACACAATGATTACAAACTGTGACAAGCCCATTAATTACACAAGTGTTGATATCCTGACATCCAAACAGCTGTCTGCAGTGTGCAAAAACTGGCAAATGCTGATGGCTTTAATTTATACCATTATTTTAGTATTATCCCATTAAATGGGAAACTTCTGTATGCCTAAGAAGCTAAAAAGAAGCCTATGCACTTGTGGTTTTACCTGCAAAAAGAGATGGGAGTAGGCAGCCTTTCATTATCTGCCTCTGTGCTTATCCTGTGATAAACCAATGCCTTTTAAACAGGTTAAAAAAAAAAATCTCCTGGACTTTGGATGTTCCAAATTTTGTATAACTAATAAAAGATTTCTTTATATGGATTGTAGATGACAAAAAGGTAAATGTTTTCCTCTGCTCTTTAGAGCCAAGAGCCCTGTCATTAAAATATCTATCAGAGGGACAAAATTTTAGGCCAGAAAATAATGAGATGCCAATATCGGGCATTTAAAAGTTGTCTCTAGGTGCATGTTAACTCTTTACTCCCATACTAACTCTCTACCTACCATCTCTCTGAAGGTGCACTTCCAGTCACAGACTACACTGCTAATTAAATCTTCTGCATTCGGTGCAACATGTACTTAGCAGTACACTATTTATTCTGAGTACTTTACAAAATTCGGTGTCAACAAGTGTAAAAAGCAATCTATCCGGCCTTCCTGCCCAACCAGCTTTATACAGCTCCATCCATCCAGGCCCCCTCCCCTCACTTGTGAAATCTTAGTCATACAGCCTTCCCTTCCTTTCCCCAAGCCACTGAATATTCATCCTTCGTGCCATTAGCACACTCCACACCCAGTCATTAAAGAGACGTTTAACATGTGCCTGCTGTTTACCAGACACTGGTGTGCTTAGTGCCAGGGCAGTTTGAGAAAGACAGAAAGTCGGTTGCCTTGTAGAGCCTGTGGTCTAAGTGCTAATGACTGGTGACAGAGTCTTCCTGTTGTCACCTTGCTAATTGACCCCTTGTCTGCGTTTCAATTGTACTTTCATTTGCTTCCCCCGAGGCTGAGGCTAAGCAGCTGAAATCCCATCCCTGGAGCTGCGGGGCATTTGGCTCTTGCAGTGATATTTAGAGACCGACACCTTACCTTTCTCCTTCCCAGCCTGGGGCCAACCTCAAATACTCCCTTCTCTTCCCTTTCCAATTCCCCCACCTTTTTTCCCCTTTTGTTCTCGTCCCCCTTTCCTCCCCACACCATTCTCTCTTGAACAACCTTCCACTCCTGCTGCATTCAGCTCTCATCTCAGAGCCAAATGGTCGACTTCACCATTCCAAATTCAATCCACCAGGTTTTGATTTTGCTCTTTTAAACAAAACCACTCGGCCCTCAGGTTGACTCCTGTATAGCTTTTAACTATAACTCCTGTATAGTTACTCCTGGTAACTTTTCTTTCACTCCAACAAAAAGTCACTAGGCCATCAACACAAATGCAAAGCTTGCATCACTTCCTTGAAGTGGAGAAATGTTTACAGCGGCAGTAGATGGCAGAAATGAGACCAATTCTTATCCCTAGTTGTCTAGCTACACAATCTCAGTAAGGAAGCACAACAAAGATTCCCCAGACAGACCTGCCTAAGGAATCAGTAGAGCAGGGAAATGGGCACCAAGGAGGGGGCTTTGCTATAAGCTTGGCAGATAGGTATGGCTGAGATAATACAGAACAACAAGAACAGGATCAAGGCCAGGTTCAAACCTTGATCTGAGTTGGACCAAAGCCATAGCACAAAGTCTCATGTGGCAGCAGGGGAGGGGGTTCTGATGCTTCTCATGGGAAAGCCTGTAGAAAAGAAAAAAAAATTAACAGAAATTTTAAATTTTATAAATAATGATTCATTCACTTCTTTTTTGTTCAGACTAGCACTTCTTTTTCCCCTTTCTTTTTTGAACTTGAGCTGTATTTCTTTTTCTTTTTGACTAAAGTTTCTTCTGGGAAAGGCCTATTGAAGAAAACCATAATCTGGGGCAGTGTGCTGTGGGCTGTTAGTTCAGGAAGGAGTTAACACTGATTTTGAAATTCAGTAGCCTGTCCCAAACTGTGTCCTGTTGGGAATTTGAGTTCCAAAAATAAAGGACTTCAAAGCAAGAAAGATTGAGTACTCTCAGTGCCCTTTACCAGTACATACTGCCAGTAACATGCTATTAAGTTTTTTTAAAAAGCGATATAGTCTAGAGTATAACACAAGGAAAAAGACCCTCTGAAAGCAGAGGGGGCGTTCTGAAAGTCAAAAAAATCCAGTTTCTCCTCAAAGGTTCTGAAGAGCTTTCCTCTCCTAATTTAGAGCTGGCCAGTTTGAAGAAAGTAAGTATGGTTCATTGGCCCAGAACTAATGTGTGGCCTGTCCCGAGCAGCCTTGAACTTGTAGAGCTAGTCTATCAGTGGGAGACAAAAGCCTACAAAGTCTTTGGTTTAAGACAGCCTTTCTCAATCTGTGGGTCGTGACCTTCCCAGGGGCCACATATCAGATATTTACATTACAATTCACAACAGCAGCAAAATCACAGTTATGAAGTAGCAATGAAACCATGTTATGGTGGGGGGGGGGGGTCACCACCACATGAGAACTGTGTTAAAGGGTCGAATCATCAGAAAAGTCGAGAACCACAGGTTTAAGCTACCAGGTTTTTAAGTCAGGAAGAAGCTGGTCACATGTATTACCTAGCCACGGCCCTTCTCCCTATATCTGCTTACCATAGAGTCTGTCTAACTGCCGGTCTCTCAAAAGCAGTAATAAGGGAAGGGGGGGGGGGAATTTTACTGAAGAGTTGGGCAGCCAGGCCTGGTGGCACACACCTTTAATCCCAGCACTCAAGGTAGAGGCAGGAGGGTCTCTTAAGTTCGAGGCCAACCTAGTCTACAAAGCAAGTTCCAGGACAGGCAGGGCTGTTAAACAGAAAAACAAAGAGGGGGACTGGGAGGTTAGAAAAGAAAAGAAAAAGAAAAAAAAAAGAAATCTAATTTCAACAAGGTTGCTCTCATGAGAGATAAGTTGTTTGTTTCTTTTTTATGATGATAGATTCCTGTCTCTATCTTTTTTTAAGCCACTAAAAAAAAAAAAAGGAAAATAAAAAACAAAATGTCTTCAAATTTGGTTCTCTGTATATACAATTAGAGAACCATGTGATCTTGAATCTTCTCAAGAAATTAACCACAGATAGAAAAAAATTCATATAAGTCACTACATAAGAAATATGTTTAGAAAAACATTACATGGCAGACTTGTAAAGGCAAGTGGAAACATGCATACTATTATTGTTATGAATTATTGCACGCTGTGGGGGGGATGACCCTGAGAGTATCCCTCCTGTGCAGGGAAACATGCTAGGCAGATGCAGTGGTGGGCTGGGCAGATGCATGCCATGTGGGCATGGTATCAGTGGCAACGGCCAGTAATTCACACCTCAGATGCTGCATCCATGTGGAAAGTTTATTATAATAAAGGGATAGAGAGAAAGAGAGAGAAGAAGAAAGAGGTAGAGAGTGCGCACCTTATGGGAAGAGAAGCAGAAAAGAGGGAGGAAGGGGAGGAGGTTTTCCTTAGAATGAGGCTTTTACATCAGGATGCAGGGCGGCGCCAGGGGTTGGGATTTTAAGGGGCAGATCAGAATATTAACAATCATTCCCTGGTATTTTATTATGTTAAATGTTTATTATCATTGATCATTATTTTTAAATTGTTTTAGTTCAGAATGCACAGAATTGATTTGTTTCCCAGATCAGGTTGGTCCCTAAAATGGTCTTCTCTTTGCTAGCTAGCTTTTCTCCATCCCTATTGAAGTAGCCTGTGCAAAAACTCTCTAACGTAATTTTTTTTATTGGCAACCAAATTTTTGCAAGAGAAATTCCTTTGGCACTAATGCAATTCTACTTATTTCCAGAAAAACTTTATATAGTACACCAGAATATGCACTGAACATGAGAACAGAATTCAGTGTGTACATGATGGTTTCATTCACTTATCTACTTATATGAGAACCCATTGCCTATTCACACACAGTACATACAGATATCCAATGCTGGAGCCTCGACCTTGACAAGCGATAGGGGATAAGAAGATTCAGATCGGGGGCTGGAGAGATGGCTCAGAGGTTAAGAGCACTGGCTGTTCTTGCAGAGGTGCTGAGTTCAATTCCCAGCAACCACATGGTGGCTCACAACCATCTGTAATGAGATCTGACACCCTCTTCTGGCATGCAGGCAGAACACTGTATACATAATAAATAAATCTTAAAAAAAAAAAAAAAGAAGATTCAGATCACAAATGCTTACTGAGATTCTCTTTATGGCATGCACTGTGTTAGGATCAGAATGCAGTGGTCCTCAGAAGGTTTCCTGCCTCAGGGGTGCTAGGGGACTAGCACACATTGCTGGCCATCCAGATCAATGTAATAAAATATCATAAACTGGATTATTGTAAACAAACATTTATTCTCACAATTGCAGAAGCTAGTGTGTCCTGGTGGCACACACCTTTAATCCCAGTACTTGGGAGGTAGAGACAGGAAGATCTTTGTGAGTTCAAAGTAAGCCTGGTCTACATAGTGAGTTCCAGGCCAGCTGGGCTACATAGTGAGATTCTGTCACAAAAAAAAAAAAAAAAAAAAAAAAGACAAATGAACCAATCTGTAGTTGTGGAAGCTGAGAAATCCAAAATCAGGGGGATGAGTAGGTGTAGCTGAAGTTTTCTCTGGTCTTGCCCAGCCCCACGGACCCCCACCGCTGCTTATAAAATAATCACTCAGAAGCTTATATTAATTAAAACTGCTCCGCCATTAGCTCAGGCTTCCTACTGGTTAGCTCTTAAACTTAAACTCAGCCCATTTCTGTTCATCTATATGTCGCCACATGTTCCATGGCTTTACCTGTGTGCCGTTACATTCTGCTCCTTGGATGGTGGGCTGGTGTCTCCCAACTAAGCCTTTCTCTTCCCAGAATTCTCCCTGTCTGCTTATCCCATCTATACTTCCTGCCTGGCTACTAACCAATCAACATTTTATTAAACCAATGTACAAAAGCATTATCCCACAGCAGGCAGGTTGTCTGTGAGTGGCTTCTTCCTTACACAAGGTTCCTTGTACATCTTCAGCCATGGAAGGGGCAAAGCAGCTTCCTGAGACCTCTTCTGCAAAGACACCAATCCAGAGGACTCCATGCTCATGACCTAATCACTTCCCAAAGCCTTCACCCACTGAAATCATCTCCTTCACAGATTTCAAAATATGAATTGGGGAACAGATATCCCTAGAGTAGATATGCATATCTGCAGTGTTCATCAGAGTCCCTTAATTATGAGACATATGCACAAAGGGGTAGGAAAAGAAGAAACAACCTTTCTTTATGGTTTATTTTTTTCTTTCCTTCTTTCTTTTTTTAAAGTTATTTTTATTTCATTTGTTTTTGTGTTTTGCCTGCATGTATGTAAGTGTGAAGGTGAACTGGAGTTGCAATTGGTTATGAGTTGCCATGTGGGTGCTGGGAATTGAATCTGGGTCCTCTAGAAGAGCAACCAGTGCTCTAAATTGCTGAACCATCTCTCCAGCCCCTGTTCTTTCTTTCTTAAAGACATCTTTTTACCACTGGCTTACCTTTGCTTATAATAAAGTTTGCATGCTTTATTTATAACCCAAGGATTCCGAGCCACTGGTTAAGTAACTTGGACAAAAGACACTTAGGACTCTAACAGTGATCCAGAATGCCAAGCAGTCTTGCTTGCGTTTTGTGTTTGCTAGTGCATTTTTAATTTTAATAACATCACAATATGCATGTCATACCCTAAACTGATATAATAAAGCTACAGTGACTTGAGTTTCAATCTTTGCAATAGGCAAGCTTCAACCCATTTTTACGTGATCTGACAGGATACTCAGCCCTGCCCCAGGGTTTCTAATTCTGAAGGATTATAGTGAAGCCTGACAGCTTTGCTTTTAGCATTTTCCCGGAAATTGCTGATGTAGCAGGTCCAGAGGCAACACTTTAAGAAGCATGGTTTAAAGGATTAAACATATTAATTTACCAAATTAAAAACATTACTAAAGGCATTCAGAACAGATAATATCTTTGCTGTATGGAAGAAAAACAGGCTTAGGATATTTATAAAAGTTAGAAGTAGTAGGCAGAGCTAAATTTAATATTTCCTATTCTCAATGGCCATGATGTATTGTTAAGTTGAAGGCCCAAACCTCTTTGTATTACAGATAACTAAAATTCAAACTACTTAAAAGGTAAGATGCTTTATGCTTTGACTTGAAATAATGTTTTTTTTTTCTCTTCTTCATACATAGATGGTTTAGAAATCTGCATTAAAAGGAGAAGCTTTCTTCTCACCTGTAACAGACAAAATGCTATGCTTTGGGATAAAGCTGGTCTGAGGTTGGGAGAGAGGCTATTTCCTGTGTGTGGACCTTGAGGATCGACTGCCTTAATCTTAAGAAGCTGACATCCTAAAGACACCATCAATGGGAGCAACATGGACCAGGATGGTGAGACAACCCAGGAGGGCTTAACAACATAGGACAGACATTGAGGTGCTTTAAAGAGGAAAAGCACTGTAAGCATGGAGACATCCTGTATTCTCCAATTCAATAAAGATTGCTGTTGTGGATATTATTTCACGATGTGTTACATTTGTTTATGCTGTGGAACATTTGTTTTAATGATGCAAAGATGTGTGCATTCTTTTATGTTGCATTGGTTTAACTTTGTGAAGCTGTGTTACTATGCCTGTCCAAAAACAGCTGATTGGTCTAATAAAGAGCTGAACAGCCAATAGCAAGGCAGGAGACAGGATAGGCAGGGCTGGCAGGAAGAGAAAATAAATAGAAGAAGAAATCTGAGAGGAAGAGAAGAGCAAAAGAACAAGAAGAGGAGGACACTACGGGCCAGCCACCCAGGCACACAGCCAGTCACAGGGTAAGAATGAAAGTAAGATATACAGAAGTAAGAAAAGGAAGAAGCTCAGAGGCAAAAGGTAGATGGGATAATTTAAGAAAAGCTGGCAAGAAACAAGCCAATCTAAGGCTGGGCATTTATAATTAAGAATAAGCCTCCATGTGTGACTTATTTGGGAGCTGGGTGGTGGGCCCTCCAAAGAGTTAAAAAACAACAGGTCGACGTTGTCAGTGGACTATGCTAAAAACAGAACTGGTAAAACAGAACCTGATTAAAAAGCAGCTGTGCCCTGAGACTCTGCTGCTGAACTGAGGGCCTATTGCATTCTGGGTAAGTGTTCTATCACTAAGCTTTATCACTAGCACCCCCACCACAGCCACTCTTTTGAGACCAACTCTGGACATATAGCTCAGGTTGGCCTGGAACTCTATATAAACTCTAGGTTGCTGAATTCAAGGTCTTCATGGATCAGCCTTCTAAGTTCTGGAATTGCAGACATGTGCCATCATACCCGATTTCTTTCTTTTTGAAGTCAGGATATTTTTATCATATAAAATAATGGATTTGGGTGTGTTATTTTCATGTATGTATATTATATACCTTGATCACATTTACTCTTCTTTCCCTCCTAGCCTCATATATTCCCTTTCTCTACTTATATGTACTTCTTTTCTAAATTCCTCTTATAAGGGAAAACATGATATTTCTCTAAGAGACTGGTTTATTCTGTTTAACAAGATGATATCTAATTCCATCTATTTTCTTACAAATGACATACTTTTTTCTTTCTTGTGGCAGAATGATAATTGTGTATGTATTACATTTTCTTTGCCCACTTATCACTGATGGGCGTTTGGATGAGTCCATAGCTGGCTACTGTGAATAGTGCTATGGTAAACACAGTGTAATGTTATCTCTAGTCCATGATGCCTTGGTTCCTCTGGTTGGATATTAGGAGTAGAGTCATACACTAGTTCTCAGTCTTCTGAGGAACCACCATATTGATTTTCATAGATACTATACTAATTTAAATTCTCACCAACAGCATATTGAATGCCCCATCCCATTGTTTCCTCATTGATAACCATTCTGATTTTCTGTCTGGGAAGAGATTTGATTTTGATTTGCATTTCACTGATGGCTAAGATGTTGCAAAGGCATCCATCTTCAAACAGTCAAGAACCATCTTAGGAGAAACCATTTTCTAAGAAATGTTGGGCAAGAAGTCAGAGATCTGGATCTTGACTAATATGAATGAGCTGCTGTATTATGAAATCCTAGAATCATAATATCACATATCAGTATATTAATATACAACATATCCAGATACATTCAATGCTAAGGTCAATGGTATTTTTTTTTCTTCTGATAGCTCCCCAAATAGCTTGCATACACAAGTAGTATCATGGAAATTCAACAATCCAACTTCTTAGGAGAAAAAAAAAACACACTGGCTTTTTATTCTCTTATTAAAATACTGGCTTTAGATTACTGGCCAGATTTCTAGGTAAGAGATTCTAGGAGGCTCCCCGCCCCCAAAGGAAAAAGAGTCATCAGTTTTATCATTGGATCAAAGTATTGAACTAGAAGCCTACAATTCATCCATTATAATTAACCCACATGGTGTCCAGTAATAGAATAAGTTGCTTGTATTTACTCTGTAAATATCTTACAGAATTAATTTCTATATAAGCAAACATTTTATAACTCAAAGAATCTCTGAGATTCTGTAACCCACATTTTTAAGCTTTGCACTAAACTCTCAATATGTGTTGATAAACTAATTTTTTCTGTTGCTATTGTGAAATTTAACCGAATCAGAAGATGTGACCATGGCAACCAAAGAGCAATGGTGGCTGCAGCTAAAATTCCACAGCGCTCTTGTTCTGCTTCTGTGGGAGAGAGACCTGTCTTCATTTTTCCAAGTTTCTTGTCCCTAATCTCCTTACCTTCAGCAGAAGCCTGTTCTGAGTCCATCCTGGTGTGTACCATTGCATCTTACCCTCATGTGCCTCATTTGAATTGGGTTGTTGGAACTCTGTGGACCTAGTTAGATTTTAGAGGGGGACAGGTACTCTAATGAGCAGTGACATTCAAGATTCCCTGTGGTGATATATTGTGTACCCTAATAAACTTGCCTGAGGATCAGACAGAGCCAGACACTAGATTAGACATAGAGGTCAGGCAGTGGTAGCATACACCCTTAATCTTATCACTCGGAGGCAGAGATTCATCTGGATCTTTGTGAGTTCAAGGTCACACTGGAAACAGAGCCAAGCAGTGGTGGCACACACCTTTAATCTCAGGACTGGGAAGCACACATGCCTTTAATCCCAGGAAGTGATGTCTGGGCAGAGAAAGGTGTATAAGGCGTGAGGAAACAGGAACTCACTCTCTTTAGGCTGAGGATTTGGTAGAGATAAGAACTAGTGACTGGCTGCTCTGCTTCTCTGATCTTTCAGCTTTCACCCCAATATCTGGTGCTAGTTTTTGTTTGTTTGTTTGTTTGTTTGTTTGTTTGTTTTTAATTAAAAGACCATTTAAGATTTGAACAACAATTCCCTTCAAATAACATAAAGGAGGAATGTCTGTCTTGGCACCAGTGGGGAATTTCATTCAGAGCCACATTCTTGCCAATTTGAATTGAGAACTATTTGAGAACAATCTTGCATTGAGAACTATTGGTTAAGAATACATTTGCAGAGTTTTTGTTTTGGTCCCCTTCCCCCTTTAAGAACAGGAGTAAAAAAAACTTGATCTGTTCCCAAGTCAAGAGAAAAATGTCAAGTCAAACTTTAATTACAAAGTCAGAGACAGAGAAGAGGTGTTCTTGTCTCACTAAATCAGTGGTTCTCAACCTGTAGGTCATGACTCCTTCAGGGAGTTGAATGACCCTCTCACAGGAGTCACCGAAGACCATTGAAAGATGCAGATATTTACATTACAATTCATAACAGTAGCAAAATTACAGTTATGAAGCAGTAACAAAATAATTTTATGGTTGGGGATCCATGAGGAACTGTATTAAAGAGTCAGGGCGTTAGGAAGATTGAGAACCACTGCTCTAGATGGACGAAGGTGGCTTCTAGAAGTCTGTATCTGTGTCTCAATGATGTATATAGAGTATGGTACCGAACTGTACAAAAGCCATTTTCTATGTTTTTGATGCTTTTTAACTTCTGGGGTTTCCCTGACTTGGGAGGAACTTCTTACCCAGTATTACCAAATTCCTGGGTTTGCAGAGCATGCTTTTCATGTGCACACTAACCAGTCTACCACACAAGCCCCCACTGAACCCTGACATTTCAGGCTAAGTGTCCCTAGCCTTAATAGCCCTAGGGCCAAGTACCAGGCAATTTAGAACACTCTCCCTATGCTGCAGAGCCTGTTAGGGAAATATTCACGGTAGCCCATCCTAAAACAGTTTTGTTTTTCTTTCCTTGCCTCGTTGTTTCCTCAGAAATCGCATGGTGCTTGCCATGGTTGTCTCCTGTTTCTCCTGTCCTGAATGACCTTCACATATGTGACCCTTCGTGGAATGTGTCTGGTACAAGAATAAAAAATTCTTTCTTACATGGTAGTCGCTTTATATCTGTTTGACTTATCCTGCCCCATCTGAACAAATTCTGAGTAGATTTTAAAAATAGAAACTCAACTCCTAGATCTGCTAGGCAATCCAGGCACAGGAAGTGAAGACATCCAGGTAGGGATGTGCTTTCCATGCAGGGGAAAAGTTTACCTGGGGCCTGTTGTTTGAGGTAGCATAGAAAAATGAATTTTCTTAAGATTTGTTTATCCATGTATTTTATGTTTATGAGTGCTCTATCTTCAAGCATACCAGAAGGAATCTGATTCCATTACAGATGGTTGTGAGCCACCATGTAGGTTCTGGGAATTGAACTCAGGACCTTTGGAAGAGCAGTCAGGTGCTCTTAACCGCTGAGCCATCTCTCCAGGCCCATGAAATGAATTCCTATTTGAGTGGAGGAAGGAAAAGGAATAAGAGCTAGATCATGAGTCAGTCCCATGGGACCTTGAAGATAAGGACTGGGAGTCAGGATTATTCTAAAGGTGAATGAAATGAACTAAAGCATTTGAAGCAATGAGTGAGGTTATCTAACTTCTTTCTAAAGGATTACTCCACGGCCCAAGTGGAGAGAGAATTACAATGAAAGAAAGTAAGATTTTCTTCACTGTGACAAAGCAACCGAGGAAATCAACTTAAAGAAGGGAAAGGTTGTACTTTGAAGTTTCAGATGTGCCAGTGCACGGCCTATTTTGGTGGCCACATTGCTTTGGCCTCATGATAGCGGAGTAAGTATATCATTTCAGAAGCACAAGGCAGAAGAAACTGCTCATCTCCTTTCATTGAAACAAGGAAGCAAAGAGAGAGAAGAGGGGGCGTGAGTCTTAATAGCCTGTAAACAAGTACTCCCAGTTGACCTTCTGTCTGGTAGCACTTCATAAGGCCTCCACCATCTCCAAATAGCACCATGGGAAGGTTTCCAGACTTTCAATATGTGGGCCTTTGGAGGATGTTCAAGATCCAAACTGTAGCACAAGGGTAGAAAAACAAAAAACAAAAACAAAAAACAGCTGGAGCTACTGTAGGAGCTGAGGCCAGAGATGAATGCACAGGAGCAAGAAAGCAGCCATACATATGGAGCCCACCACCTTGCAAATGAACAGTCTAAGAAATCACAAGCCAACTTAGGCTGAGCTCACCAGAGATGACCACTCACACACACCATAGAGACAGTTGAAGTCTTTATTCCAGCTAGCTGGGACCACATCCAAAGGTTTAGGGACCTAGGTGTGGCCCTGAGTGTCCAGAACACTGGGTTTTTAAGGGCAGGGACCTCGTCCAGGCCTCTTGCTGGGCAGTTGCAGGGGGCTTCGCAGAGTAAGCAGTTTGATGCTTGCTGTTTTAACAGAAGCTAAGTTAAGGGGTTAGCTGGCGGGAGGGAGGCTCCCCACACACAGGCAGCTAAGACGAATGGTTAGCTGGAGCAGGTTCTGCACAAACAAGCTAGGACATCCTGACCTTTAATTCCTAGAATAGAGTTGGCTAGTTTTCCAAGGAGATCAGATTCTAGTTCATTAATCCTGGAAACGGCCTCAGCAAGAATACAAGATGGAGGAACCTCTGCCCTGTCTTGTCCTGTCATATTAGTGTGACACAAATTCAAAGCCCTGCAGAAGAAGTCGTTTTTGAGAAGTATAAGTCGTCTTTTGTTGACAGAATGAGAAGATATTCCCCAGGGAAGAAGGGCTACTGTATGACATTGAGTTGTTTGGTTTCCCAGATCCTCAGGACCACGGTGTCTCTGACCATTCCCAGCATCATTCATCAATGCTCAAGCAGTCCTGGTCTCACTGATGGTCTCCTTCAATCCCCAGGTTTTCTAGGTCATAACAAAAAAGTGGGCTTTGCTGGGCAGTGGTGGCGCACGCCTTTAATCCCAGCACTCGGGAGGCAGAGCCAGGTGGATCTCTGTGAGTTCGAGGCCAGCCTGGGCTACCAAGTGAGTTCCAGGAAAGGCGCAAAGCTACACAGAGAAACCCTGTCTCGAAAAACCAAAAAAAACAAAACAAAACAAAAAAAAAAGTGGGCTTTGCCATGGTGAAGGTCTTGTCCTAATTAAATATCTGGAGTGTAGATTATTTACTGGCCTAGAGGCTTTGTGTGTGAAGAGGACATTGTGTTTTCTAGTTTTATGTCAACTTGACACAAGCTAGAGTCATCAGAGAGGAAGGATCCTCAACTGAGAAAATTCCTCTGTAAGATTGGGCTGTAGGTAAGCCTGTAGGGCATTTTCCTCATTAGATTGATGTGATAGGGCCCAGCAGTTTGTGGATAGGGCCACCCCTGGGCTTCTGGTTTTCTGGTCTGTAAGAAAGCAGGCTGAGTGAGCTATGTGGAACAAACCAGTATAAGCAGCATTCTTCCTGGCCTATGTATGTGCTTCTGCCTCCAGGTTCCAATCCTGCTTGAGTTCCTGCCCTCACGGCTTTTCCTGGTGAACTGCTATGTGGAATTGTAAGCTCAAATAAACCGTTTCCTTCCCGAGATGATTTTGGTCATAGTGTTTCATCATAGCAATAGTAACACTAGTTAAGACAGACATGGTCTTTGGAATTTGATCAATGCTCAATTTAACCATTGAATATATCTATTAACATTCTGAAATTTGGGGAAGATTTTAAGAAGTTAGTTTAATATGGTCTCTCTTTTTTTCTTTTTTCATGTTTCTGTAGTTTTTTTTTAATACCCTAAAATAAAACTGAGTATAGTAGGTAGCATCCTTGTTATTAAAATGTTTCAGAAAATGGAAGTACTGGTAATTAGACACTATACAGAGTGCCAAATTGAAACGTTCAGAGATTCAAAGTCAACTGTAATGGAATTCATGCCTGTTACATAATTTTGTGTAAAAACAACACCAATCCACCGGGCCTAGTGGTCATGCCTGCCTGGAACACCAGCTACGTGGAAATCTAAGGCAGGAAAATGGCAAGTCTGAAGACTTCCTGCTTTACAGAATGATTTCAATGCTACCCAGGGGGCCGGAACTCTGTTAGGATTTAGAGAGAGAGAGAGAGAGAGAGAGAGAGAGAGAGAGAGAGAGAGAGAGAGAGAAGGAAGGTTGGGACCGTGGGTCAGTAGTGTTGCACTTGCCTAGATAGCGTACATTGAGTCTTAAGTTCAATCCCCAACTGTGCAAAATAAAATAAGATGAAATAAAACTAATCCCCGATGTAAGTGATAGAGTAACAAGATCCTTTTTTGTCCCCAAATAATTTCTTCTGTCGTTGAAAAATAATAATTGATTAATTTCTCCAAAAATACTTAGTGCCTCTGTTTTTCTAGTGCCCCAAGGATATACTTAATCTACATTTGGATAATTGAGTTCTGAGAGTTAGAAACACTGTGGGAGCGTTGTCCCTAGGCCAGATGTCGTAATAGGGAGACATGGTAGAGAATGGCAGTCAATTAAGTTTCCATGAGGAAGGAACACCTAATTTGAGCCTAAAATAATAAGGAAAACCTTGCTATTTATAGATCCATGAAACAAATAACCAAGACAATAAGTTAAGAAGAAAGAGGACACCAGTTCACTCTCCATGCAGTCAGGGAGAGAGGTGTGGGAACAGCTCATTTTCACATCACTGAGTTCATGCTATACCAGGTACAAGTGCTCTGAGAAGCGGTAGCAGTGATTAATCAGAACGCACATGCCAAGCAGATATAAAAATACTGAGGATCGCAAAAAAACAAAAAAGAAAAAACAAAAGCAAAAACAAAAAACCTTTAAACACTGGCATCATCAGAGACATCTAACAGTGGGTTATTTGCCCTACTGCACACTTAATCAGGATCATTAGCTGCTTGAAAACTTTGTCACCCTCTGTGATATAAAGAAACTTGAGAACACTTGAGACTAGAAAATGGGTCTTGAACTCAAGATGACTTGAACAGATGTCCCAAGCCCAACGTTTTGTCCTTGTTTGTGAAATGACAACGGTGATGCCATCTTCTTCTCATGGATGACTCTGAGGATGAAGTGAGACAGGGTTTGTGAACTGTGATCTATTGTGACGATTGTAATGGAGTTACAGTTTTGATTATAACGGAGCAAAGAGCAAGCTGTCCCAGCCCTCACAGCCGTAGCTCAGCCCTTTAGGGAAAGAGCTGTGAAAGGGGGCAGGTGTGGTGAGAGAGACTATAACATCACCCATTTTTTAACTGAGGCAGAAAAATGCTTATCAGCTAGGAAGTTATAAGTCTCCTGTTTACAGGAAACAGCAGCCTTGGTCACGGTCCCAGTCTCAGACCTTGGGTCTTCTTTCTTCCTGCCCCCCTTAATTCCCTCTTTAAAACAGAAGTTATTAGCTGGGCAGTGGTGGCACATGCCTTTAACCCCAGCACACAGGAGACAGAGGCCGGTGAATCTCCTGAGTTTCAGGCCAGCCTGGTCTACAGAGTGAGTTCCAGGACAGTAAGGACTACACAGAGAAACCCTATCTCAAAAAAAAAAAAAAAAAAAAGTCCCTGAGGCCCAAGCTTTTTGCATAAACAAAAGTGAGCCAATTTGTTAAGAAAGGGGAATCTTGGGGGAAGATAGTAAGTTGTTTGAGCAGAGTTGAGCTGAGAAGAAAGGATTAGGAAACAATGACTCAAACCCCTTAAGTAGTGTCTGGAGGTGGCTACCAGCAATTGAAAACTCCATTTCCTTCTAACTTCCCATAAAAATCTGGGGAAGGGAGAAGGACTGGTGATACCCCTTCTGTCTACTCTGAACTATAAAATTCTCCATTCCATCTTGACTGACTACTCCCAAACCAACAACAAAAACCATCACTTCCTTTGGTATTATGACCAAGGGAGTTGTTTTCAGAAAATGCTCACCGAGAAGTGTTACTCTTGGATGAACAAGAAACTGCTTACTCTTCTAAATCCCTGACCAGAGAAGCAGAAAGTGGAGTTCTTTCACTCACTGAATTTAAGACCAATGTTTCATCATTCTGAAAATGAAATAAATTACATTCTTTATATTGAGTGAGAATAACGGCAGCAGGATGCTGTGTGAGCAGTTCTGCACACCCCACACCCCACTTCCTTGAGATCCCAAATGAGAACTTAAACTGTGATCATTTTGCAAGAGTAAAATGAGGCTCATGGGCTGCAGCATCAAGGAGGTCTAGGTTCAAATTCTTACAGGGGTTCAAATTAGCTGGGCCCTTGCGCAAAACGCCTTCCCTCCTAGAAGAGTGCCAGGTACACTTCCTGAACTTCTAGACCACCATACACGGTCATTCCTTGGGTGTGAGATTCCGTCGGTGATCATTTCGCCCTCGTCATCCCCATCGCACCCAGGGATAAAGCCTCTGACAAAGTGAGGTAAGGTGACAGCGATGGTGTGAAGGAGAATGCCCCCTCACAGGCGCATCTATTTGAACAACCGGTCCCCAGTAGGCGGTGCAGGTCCAGGAGGTTCAGGAGACTCGTGCTTGTTGGAGGAAGTGTGTCATTGGAAGCAGGCTCTGGGCACTTAGAGACTCATGCTATTTCCATTGTTCTCTCTGCTTTTTGCCTACCATGAAGGATATGAGCTCCTAGCATCCTGCTCCAGCCACCATGCCTGCCTCCTGCTGCCATACTGTCCCTACCGCTATGGATTCTAACCTTCTGGAACAGTATGCCAAGATAAACCCTCTCTTCTGTAAGTTGCTTTGGTCACGGTGTTTTACTACAGAAACGAAAAAGTAACTAATACAGGGTCAACAACTGAAAGGTCTTCCCGTTTTTGTTTTTGTTTTTGTTTTTTTTTTAATTTCCATTCTTCTCTCTTATGTTACATCCTGACTGCAGTTTCCACTCCCTCCCCTCCCCCTAGTCTCTTCCCCCACCTCCCCTTTCTCCCAGATCCATCACCCCCCCCTGCCTCCCCTCAGAAAAGAACAGACCACCCAGGAACATCAACCAAACAGGGCATGGCAAGCTACAAGACCAGGCACCTACCATCATCATGGCTGGATGAGGCAACCCAGTTGGAGGGAAAAGATTCCCACAAACAGGCAGAAGAGTCAGACACAGCACCCCCCCCCATTAGGAATCCAACAAGAACATCAAGCTATATCTTAAAACACATGTATCCTCCCATTTAAAGCACAGGAACTCATCTGTCTGTCTGTTTTGTACAATTCACATGCAAATGCTACCGTGTGTGGTTAGTGTTTAACAACTGGTTATTTTTTTTTTTTTTTTTTTTTTTTTTGTTTTTTTGTTTTTTTGAGACAGGGTTTCTCTGTGTAGCTTTGCGCCTTTCCTGGGACTCACTTGGTAGCCCAGGCTGGCCTCGAACTCACAGAGATCCGCCTGGCTCTGCCTCCCGAGTGCTGGGATTAAAGGCGTGCGCCACCACCGCCCAGCTAACAACTGGTTATTAAGTGACAAATTGACCTTCATTTCTCAGCTGTTTGTTATGGGCACAAAAGAGCTGAGGTGAGAGGCTGAAGCCACCTTTGAACAAGAAATGTCTGGGCAGAGAAAGAAAAATATAACCTTGTAGCCTGTGACTGTGATTAACATGGGACAGGGTTTGTGGCTATAGCAAACAGGAGCACAGGTCGTTGTCTGATCATAACTAAGTGATGGCTAATAGTATAATTAACTTTGCCAAGTATTTGTATTATATATGTACAACCTTTGGTCTGGCTATTACCCGCAGGGGCCACAGGGACAAAAATAAGCTACAATAGCTACATTATGTCAATACCTAGCACATGTCTCTAACTACAACACCCGACTTTATATCATACACTATGTAACAACAGTTCAGTGTACAATTGTCCACATATATAATGGTAGTCTTGTAAAGCATTATAGCTGAAATGAAATTTTTCTATTGTTTTGAAGCACTGTAGCCATTGTAATACCATGAAGGTTGTATTTACTCCTGCGTCCATGTTGATGGTGGTATAACCAAACCCACGGCACAGCACTGCCAGACATCCAAACATATAGCACATCTATCTATCATACCAGGTGCAGTATCTAGCACTCAAGGGGTCTGAGGCAGGAGGATTGCAAGTTTGAAGGCTGTTTCACAAACCTAGCAAGTTCCTGCCTCCAATTTTTAAATGAGGTAAGGTTTGCCCTAGAATGTGTGAAGGCTTTTGTGCGATCCTCAGTAGAGAAAAGAGGAAGAGAAACACGGAGGAGGAGGAAGGGGAAGAAGGGGAGTGAAAAGAAGGGGAGGAGCTTGCAGAGGCCAAGGACAACCTACCTCTTGCTTCTTAAGACTTGAGACTGGGTCTGCACTGGCTGTGAGCTTGCCTGGATTGTAAGTTCTCACTTATAGAGAGTCACCCTTGTCCAACTACTGGGTCCTCCTGGTTGCAACACAAACACCTGAACAATTGAGCTGTCACTCCAGCCCTATGCTTGTGTGTTTTTTTGTTTTTTTTGGTTTTTTTTGTTTTTTTGGTTTTTTCGAGACAGGATTTCTCTGTGTAGTTTGCGCCTTTCCTGGAACTCGCTTTGGAGACCAGGCTGGCCTCGAACTCACAGAGATCCACCTGGCTCTGCCTCCCGAGTGCTGGGATTAAAGGCGTGCGCCACCACCGCCCGGCTATGCTTGTGTTTTAAGCTTAGTGTTATCACAAAGAAGTAAGAAGTGAAACATGTTAAAGTGTAATATTACACCAATTTGATTTAATTAAGAAAAATACAGGCCGGCGGCGGTGGCACATGCCCTTAATTCCAACACTTGGGAGGCAGAGCCAGGCAGATCTCTGTGAGTTCGAGGCCAGCCTGGTCTACAGAGCGAGATCTAGGACAGGCACCAAAGCTACATGGAGAAACCCTGTCTTGAAAAAAAAAGAAAAAGAAAAATTTATATTGTTTTTAAAGTTTGCAGCAACCCATAATATTGCCTTAGGCTTCACTTTCATGCATAGTTCTGTCATTGGCCATTCAGAGCAACTTTCAGACCTGCATATTCTGCTCACAGCATGTACCCTAGCCTACATTTTTACTCTGCCTTTTCTAAGTTTAGCTGTGTTTAGATACATAAATTCTTACTGTTGCGTTACAGTTGTTACAGCATTTCCTATGGCCACACACTCAACATGTTAGCAGTCTGTACCATATGGCATAGATATGTTGTAGGCTTGGCCATGTAGTTTGATATAACCTGCGATGTTTGCATGTCTGTAAAAATCACCTAGCAACGAGTTTCTTGGTTGTTAGGCCTCGGATCAGTAGTCTACCAGTCATCTCATGAAAGAGCAGAGGGTCAAGGTTTAAGGAATTTGTCGAAGACTCGACATCAGTCTGACTAATGATGAGCCTCCAGGCTTCACTCCTTCTATGAAAGAGAGAACATAATGTTAGGAGAGTGTGATGAGCCAAGAAGCTACTTAGATAGTTGTAAACAAAATGTGTACTTTAGCAGGAAAGCAAGCTAACCGCAAGGGTCAGACTTCAGGCTGTATGTGAAACTCTGGCTGGTTCCCATTTCCTGGATTTTGATTCATTAGTAACCATTGGGCTTGGGTAAAATTTTGTGCTGTTCTTAAGTCTTCAACATAAAAACCAGGAATTGATGTTCCTGTGCCTATTTGCATGTATAGATTGTGTACTTTTTTTTTGTCTGTTGTTTGTTTTTCGAGACAGGGTTTCTATGAGTAGTCCAAGGCTCTCCTGGGTCAGGCTGGCCTTGAACTCAGTGATTCTCCTGCCTCTGCCTCCCAGGTTCTGGGATTAAAGTTGTATACCACCACCTCCCAGCACAGATTGTGTGCTTATAAATATTTTTATTAATAAAATTTTTATCAATAATTTTTTTATTAAATAACTTTGAAATAAAACAATGAATAAAATTAAATTTGTCTATACCTTTTTCCAAAGGAAATTAAATACCTTCTTGTTTAGATTTCATTCCCAATATAAATGAATAAAGCAATAGTGTTCCCTTTCGTAGAGGAGGATTGTGTTGCAGACTTCTATGTAAATATGGAACATTAAAGTCAAAATCCATGGTGTGATCTTAGGTAATTAATCTAGCATAGTATCTAAGCCCTGTTTTCCTTATACACAACAAGAAGTCTATGTCATGAACATACTAGCATTCATCATGTCCACAGTTACAGAAGGAGTGATAGACAGTGGTTGCTGGCACACAGGATTTGATTCTGGAGGCAAGTCAGTTACTGTGTGCTCTTGTCATGGTCAGAGATATGATTTGGGGGAGCCTCAGTTTTTCCGTTTACAAATCAGGGAATAGGTGCCCCCTCCCATTGCTTTCCTTCTCTTCTGTGTATGTGAGACAGAAGAAAGAGATAGAAACACACACACACACACACACACACACACACACACACACACACACAGAGAGAGATTGTAAAAATGTGACAAGGAAGTGAGCTGATGGAGACACATGTCTTTAATCCCAGCACTTGAGAGGCAGAGGCAGACGAATCTTTGAGTTTGAAGCCAGCCTGATCTGCAAAGTGAGTTCTAGAATAGCCAAGGCTACACAGAGAAACCCTGTTTCAAAAACCAAAAGCAAACAAACAAATAAACAAGCAAAGAAAAGAAAAAAAGAAAAAGACATATGACAAGAAGATCTCCACATGTGAGTCACAGCAGGTCTTTGATTGCATGTTTAGGCCTTACACTGTGACTGTTCTTTAAGTGGTTTTGAGGCAACACCTTCCACCCTGTGTAAGGCTGGAGTTTCCTCCCATGTCTTAACAGTATACGCACCAATGAACTGACTCAAAGAGCAGATAGGAGGCCCCATCTGTCTACTAACCAGGATATCAAAGAGAATTGGAAAAATATAAATAAATGTCAGTCTTCTCACCCCTTTATGTGTCTTAGAAAGGATAGCTATTTTTAAAATGCATTATTCTAACCTATAATGGGCTTATTATTATACTACATAGCCCAGACTAACCCCAGTCTCTTGATTCTCTTGCTTCAGCCTCCTAATACAAGCATTTGAAAATTCCCTTCTTTGATTTCTAATATGGCAACTCATAAATAATATGCCTGTCTTGACCGCCTCAGATAGAATAGGCATTTGGAACATTTTCATATTCTTTGAAAAAGCCTAGGTTTTGAAAGTAATTTTCAGAAAGATGTTTAAACTCTACATACCACATCAAAAGAGTGTGGTGATTTTTTTTTTCTTTTTTTTTTTTTTTTTTTTCGTTTTTCGAGACAGGGTTTCTCTGTGTAGCTTTGGAGTGTGGTGATTTTTATTTGTGCTGAAATGTGATATTTTATTTGTATGTTAATAAATATAAGTCAAATAAATATAATAAACATAAGTCAGGTGGTGGTGGTGGTGGTGGTGGTGGTGGTGGTGGTGGTGGTGGCACACGCCCTTAATCCAATCACATGGCAGGCAGAGTCTCTGTATGTTCAAGGACACAGCCAAGCTGGTGACACACACCTTTAATCCCAGTACCAACCATAGAGACCTGGAGGTCTGTATAGACAGGCAGTGATGAGGAAGAGATGTGGCTGAGCTTAGAGCCAATGAGCAGGCAGAACAGGAAGGCAATAAAGGTGCAGGTTAGACAGGAAGAGATTCTCTTGGGAAGCTACGGTGAGGTGGTAACATAAGGTTAGTTGGCGGCTATTGCTCTGATCTCTATGGCTTATAGCTCTGTGTTTCTTATTAATAAGACTGTTTAGAAATTTGTCTATAAAAGAGAAATAAAGTAAGAACAATGTCCAGGAGCAAAAGAATTAGACAAGGTGATAATATAAGCTCTCATGCTTGAAGATGATTCTCCATGATTCTAGAATTCTGTGGAAATCCTAGTAAAAACTTACTAGACACTTAGCCATTAATAAAGACTCCTTGACCACTAACCTGACTCACATCTCCTCTCTCACAGTAGTAAACCTCCCTCTCCAAATTCCAGCTCCCACCACTGTCACAGGTGTCCTGTAGAAGGTAGGGCCAAGAGCTCCAGCCAGGGCAAACACTACCTACCTAGCTCACACGAACACATCATTTGAACCCAGTAAAATATTTTTTAATGTAAAGGTTGGAAGCAGAAGCATAGAAATAGATTACTGTTACATAGAGTGAAATAATTAATGAAAGAAATATAGCCATTCCTGTCAACTACATGTGAGCATTTGATCTGATGTTTAAAAATTAGATACATGTTTTTTCAATGCCTAATTTGTGCTAAATACCAAGTATATGCTTTCTCCTAGTAACACTTAAAGGAGAATGATTTAGAGTTTTTCCTTCTGAAAAACACCTCTTTAGCAGAGTATTACATTCTCCCACCCACCCACCCACACACAAGCTTTCTGCTTGTGTTGACTACCAACAACATTTTTTGTGTTTAGTTTTTTGATATTAGGGTTTGGATATAGGGCCTGGTGCATATTAGGCAAGTGATCTCCCACTGAAGTACTACTATATTTCCAGCCTTCATTTAACTTATTTCAAGACAGGGTCCAAGTTGCTCAGGCTAGTCTTGAACTTACTCTGTAGCCCAGGTAGGCTGTCCTCACCCTTCTAAAGAGCAGGGATTACAGGCCTGAACCACCTGCCTCAGCCTCCTGAGTGCTGGGCTTTGAAGGAGTGTGCCACTGTGCCCAGCCATCCTGTGTCTTTAATTAAGTGCTATGGCTGACTTTTCTTGCAGACTGAAAAAAAACAAGAAAGAAAATTCAAATTCTACTATCAGAACTTGAGTACCACAGTTCATTATAGTTTCTCTTTTATCCGCTGCAGCCATTTCTTTCTTTCTTTCTTTCTTTTTTTTTGAAAAAACAAAAACAAAGAACTAGAGGTTATTAGTCTCCTGGGAAATGAAGTGCTTGAAATCTTTACTAGTCAGTAACAACTCAGAGTAACCAGCTACTCACGGTTAATAGACTGAAGATCTTCCTAGAATGTGAACAAGTCAAGGCCCAAATTGGGAAGTCTTGGACAAACTAGATGAGCTGGTTACCTTAACTGCCATATGTGACTCTTTAAACTCCCTGGTCCTTTCTATGAATACACACCATTCACAGGTCAGAAACAAACATCCATTGATAATCGAGTGGAATTTTGTTCCATTTTTTATGCCTTTTAAATGTATGGAATTTGATTTTTACCAAAACCCAGCATTTAACTCTTCTTTTATCTTTTGCTCTCCTTCCGTGTTATCTTACACCGATATAATCTCCAACACCTTTCATGTGGTTTCAATTTCTAGAACTCTTCTGTTTATTTTAAAGATTCGCTTCTCTACCACTTGTCAGGTCCTCTATTTGTTGTTATAGTTCAGCATAAATTCACAGAAACCCACTTGACAACAGCAGAAGAGAGACATTCCGTGGCTCAGTGGATGGATGGGCTTTGAAGACAGGTTAGTTCAGCATAAATTCACAGAAACCCACTTGACAACAGCAGAAGAGAGACATTCCGTGGCTCAGTGGATGGATGGGCTTTGAAGACAGGGAGACAGCTTAGCAGAGCCTCTTCTCTTCTGATGGGGAAGGAAAACGCCGACATCTGGTATCTCGTGTGTACTCATTAATCAGCCCCTCGCCCTTGAACTAATTAATCAGCCCCTTCCCTGGAGGACAGCTGGCTGAGGAGAACACAGACATCCAAAGACTTGAGTGTGATGTGAGTTGAGGATAGATGGCAGAGTTCTGTTCCCAGTAACTATGTAATAGTTCTACATTAGTTTTCCAGTCATCAGCAAGAGGCAAGGACATCAAAAAGCAATACAATTTACTGCTGCCTCGGGGACCAGCCTCTTGGCAGCTCAGGGTTCAGAGGGAAGCCACGGTGCTGGCGAAGCTAAGACCTTTTTCTGTAGGAAAGGATTAGGAAAAAGACGTTCACACATTTCTTGATTGTTTTCCTTTTTTCATCAGCCTCTTCTGATGGACTCTCTGGGCTGGAACACAGCCATACAAAAGCGTGTGTGTCAATTGTTCCATAAAGTATTTCCCCATTCCAAGGTCCCCAGTCTTAATCTACGTATCTTATTGAAGGGGAGCATCACATGCTCTCATGACTGTAGTCCTTCATTTAGCATTAAGCACATGAAAATACAAGAGCCCAGGTGTACCTGAGGTGACTTGTGACCAAGGTCATGGGATGGCTGCAAGGTCCCCTCAGTAAAACAATCATTGTTCTCCACAAGGATTCTTCAGGGTCAAAGATGCTGGTAGCTATGTGGGGGTGGGGGGTGGGAGTGGGAGGGGGGGCAACAATTTTATTCTTGTTTCACAGTAAGATGATGTTATTTTTTTCCTTGCAAGTATCCCTATCTTAATTTCCCCATGCCCCATTCCAAATTGCAAGTATCCCCATCTTAATTTTCCCATGCCCCATCTTCCAAGGTTGGGCTGTTTCCTATCTAGCTAGTGCTGTGCTTATGATTTTCTTTAGCAAAGGGGTTCTGAAACACAAACTATGGGCAATCTTAAGTTGTGAAGAGAAATATTACAAAGTCACTGCTATAAAGAGAAATATTGCAAAGTTACTGCTGTAATACCACATAACCTTTCTCATATATACAACATGTAAAAGACTCAGAGGAAATCCATTCTTTCTCTCTGTGAACTTTTGTGGTAAGTTGTGTTTCCTCTATGTAAAATGTTCTCCAAATAACTCTCACCATTCATATTTTGAATGTCATGAAATGGGAATCATTTCCTTCAGCCACAAAAGTCACTTCCATCGTGGACTTATGTTCTAATTGTCTGCATGATGAGTTGCAAGTAAGGGCATTTACTTTTATTTATCAGATTCTGAATTCTTCAGAATGACTAAGGATATGCTCAGGCTTTAGGCACAGTGACTCAACCTTTCCGTTTTCAGTAAATGTCACCGTTAATGAACTCTGTTCCGCCTTTCCCAAGGCTAGATGACGCTTTCACCTTATGTCCAGCTCTACAAGCAAGGCGAAGGTAAGCACAGATGCCTTCATGTCCTGTTCTGTCATGTCCAGGAGACCCTGCTTTGTTCCGGTCCTCCCAACCTTCAGCTCTTAACAATCTTTCTGCCCCCTCTTCCTTGACAGTCCCTGATCCCATTTTGGTCCTAGTGATCAAACCTGGGGTTTTGTGTTGCTGGATGTGGTCGTTTGAATGAGAAGTGTTCCCTGCAGGCTTGGGTATTTGGACACCTGGTCTCCAGTTGGTAGCGATGTTTGAAGATGTTATGGGGAGGTGCAGCCTTGATTCAGGACGTACTTCACCAGGGATGGGCATTGAGAGTTTAAAGCCTCAAGCTACTTTCTGTTCTTTTGGACTGATAGATTACAGAAAGATAAGAGAGCTACCTTTTTTCTTTACTCAGTCATCCAAACCTTGAACTAGGTAGCTTGGCAGTTTTCTTGTCTTTCTTTTTTATTTCTTCTTTTTTTGGGGGGTAGCGGGGTGGCGTTTCATGACAGGGTTTCTCTGTGTAGCCGTGGAACTGGTTCTGTAGACCATGCTGGCCTCAAACTCAGAGATTCTCCTTCCTCTGCTTCACAAGTGCTGGGATTAAAGGTGTACACCACCAGCAGACTTTAAGATTTTTTTTTCTTTTGCCTCTTTCTGAGGTCAATATCGTTACCTACATTTCAGTGATGAAGCTGACCATTTGACCACTTTGGCCGTTATCACTCTGCTATTGCACAGAGAGAAAGTATGAAAAGCCAGGGCTGTATTTTCTCTACGTTTTCCCACTTTCTTTTTAATAAATTTATAGCTCTTATATGTTATAAATTCATGTCTTATGAATTTGGGGTTTATTAAATAATTTATTTTTAAGTCTTCACTTTCTCATCATCTTTATTTTTCTGTATCAAATATAACTCCCAAATGTTACATGTGGTTATTAATAAAGCGTTGAGTGAGGATATTAGTAATTTACAATGGCATAGAGTAAAACAACCCTTCTTTGTTCGTAGTCATGAAAATTAAACTTAAGCATTTTCCTTCTCCTTCCCCCGTGTTTGGAATGGGATGAGAGAAAGACACCATGAAGCTTCAGCCAGTACACTACCTTGGACTGGTCATTCAGACATAGGAATGCATGCTCTCTTGTTCAAGGATGCTACATCCCCCAGCTCCAGTGCAGAGGGCACAGGGAGGCTGGCAGATTCTCCACGTGTACTGTTCTCCGAGGGACTCTCATGTCTCATTTGCAGAGCTTCAGGACCTTTCAGGGTGTTTGACGGCAGGAGGAAAGCTGCTAGCATGATTTCCTATTTGGCTTTGGTATGGAGTCCTTAGGGAACCTGTTTACGTCCTCAACTTCCTTCCAGAACCACCTCCACCCACCACAGGCCGGAAGGTTATGGGTGTCAGGTAGGTGGGAGAGGAGAGGGCTGCACACAATAAAGTGGTAGTGTGTTGGGTAACTAGAAAAGCTTTGGAACTTATCCCAGAATGGACTGAGAAAGTCTTCGTGGGCCTGAAACTACTCAGGGATTTTGCAATCAAGTGCCCTGGTTTCTGGGTGGGGGAGGGGGAAGGTGGCAGCAGGGACACCATCAGTGACAGCAGTGTTGCAGCCAGGAGCATTTGCTCCAAATGAGTTTCTGGTTTGTTTGAGAATTTATGATTCCAGGTTTCATAGTTCGAGGAATTACTCCTTCCGGTTCATGTTTTTCTTTTCTCTTTCACTTATCTTTGACACCTAAAGACAGTTTTATGTTGTCTTTAGAACAAAGGGGCTATAATTACCATTTGCTCAAGGACCCAGACTAAACCACCAGAAGAAATGTAACATTTATTTACGTACATTCATACGTAGTTCACAGAATGCCCTATTGGCGAAAGTTTATTTTGTTATACGTGTCAAATCAAGAGCTGCTTTTTTTTTTTTTTTTTAACAGTTAGGCAATGTGAGGAATTGAACCTATCTAAGCTTCCTGAGAAAACTGAAAAGTTTTTTGCACCCCATAAGCCTCTCCGCCGACACAGCAATCCAAATCAGACCGAATTAGAAAAAGCATTGGTTTAGCGGGTAAAGCATTCCCGGGTGATTCTCCAGCCCCCCCCCCCCAGAAAGGAGACAGGGAGGAGAGACCGAAAAAAACGCATGTCTGTTTTCTGGGGTGGCAGTTTAAATACCCTGTGGGAGTGGTCTTGAGCATCACTTGGGGAAGAGCTGTGTTTGGCGGGACTTTCTGAGGGGCAGGGTCTGGGCAGAGAGGTGGGGCTTCCACCAGAACATTCCAGACTCTTTGGGTATATGGATGCCAGGGTACTAGGAGCTAAGGCGGAGCTTCCATCAGAATAAAAACGTCCAAAAAGGTGATTAATTTTGTGAGCTCAATACTCAGTCAAGAGTAACTGCCAGAAGGGCTGATGAAAAATTATGAAGATCAGGGTAAGTTTGATCAAGAATTGTGAAAAATAGGACGTCAGCCGGACCTCAGCATGGCTACTTATGCCATCTGAGTAACTGCTGGCCGGAGCTTTAACTCATTTCAATAGATCTGAACCTCCACCATGGCTTTGTAGCAACGCTAGCTAGAAGCAAGAATCCACATGTTTTGTCTTGTTTGATTTCTGGGCTTCTAAATTTGCCCCTTCCTTGGATGATCATTCCTCGTTTCCCTTGGCAGTACTTAGTATGTGACTTGGTGTATGATGGCTTGGAATCAGATGTTCAGATTCCTTGTTCTATAGTTTTACCAGCAGAAATACAAGGCGAATTTACCATTTCCTAGTTGCAGTCTCACCATCTGTGAAATCTGAATGGTAATAGCTACCTCCAACATTGTACTAAGGATTAGGGGTAGCAGCTAAAGCCTGTGGCATATCCCATACAGCCAGGCTCCCACGATAAAGAGCCTACCCATGGTTTTGGGTTCAGAACACATCACTATTTTAAAATTTTCAAAATTTTACTATGAATCATATATTTAGGAAAAAATATTAAGTATAATGGAAACTGTAAAATCTGATCATTTTAGGGCCTAAATGTTGTGATATTTGCATGTGTTTTATGGAATGTGAGGGCGACCGCCCTGCAAGCAGTCAGGAGCTAAACCACTACGCTAAGGAGGCTGGGGTTGGGGGGACTTTGCTCAGCTGGAAGAATACTTGCCTAGCATACTTGAAGCTCTGTTCCATGTCCTTAGCATTGCATAAACTCTGGATATGGTGGTGCGTGCCTGTAATTCCAGCATTCAGGAGTGGGGACAGGAGGATCAGGAGTTCAAGGCTAGTCTGCACAGCATACAAATTTGAGACCAATCTAGGCTGCATACAACCAGTCTCAAGAGCAACCACAAAGAAGGCTGGTGGAAGCTTGGCTTCCTGAAACCGGAAGTTGCTCTAGGAAACCTAGGTGTCCTCCACGAGTCTTGCCTGTGTTTTTAAAACTGTTTTAACAGCATTTTCTGTTACTTGAAGCCGAATGCATCTTGACTGATTTGAAAAACATAGTTACTTTTAAGTTTAATTAATTTAATTAAGTTTCCTTACTTTTCAGAGCCCCAAATTAGAAATAAATCTGAAAACTTAAACTGTTGAAATTTAGCATAAAAAAATCACTGATGTGATTAGACCCTAACTGATAGTTTCCAAAACGACTGGGTAGTTATTTCCTTTCACACTCTGACTCCATACCAGCTACTTACTTGACACTTCCTGTGAAAGGCAAGCCTAGAAAATGCTCTCTGTGTCAAACACAGAGATTGCTGCCAGGAAAATCAGTAAAATGCATGCAACTGCCATCCGATTATCTCAATTTTGATTGAATTGTTGATTGTGGCACAAAACTATTACACCACAATAATGATAAGTCGCCTTTGCTAACTTGACAATTATGATTTTTTTTTGCCCAGTATTATAACTTTTAATTGATCTGTCTCCTGTATCTATGAAAGCAATTAAGTCAATAACCATAACCAATCTGTGAATGGTTTTCCTAGCAAAGGCATTAGAAAACATGAATATCACTAATGATAAAGTTCTTTATGACCACTTATCACGTGAGTGCTTTCTTTCTCATTTTTGATCACTTATACAGCCATAAGATCTTTGCAGCTTATTGCCCGAATCCTTATTATGCTGATCAGGAAATGACGACACAAGGAAATGACGGGCTATGGGCTAAGATACAGAGAAGTTGTGCATGGAGTCAAAGATGCCCAACGATGGGATGGGAGCTATACTACAGCCCATCTAACTACCAACCTAAACTCATATAATCAGAATATTGAAGTCATTGGAAAACATCATAGCAGCCACTTTTCCTACTTAGGCTTTTGGATTTTTAGAAATTTTTTCTTTATTTTTCTTCTTCTTACTTACTTCTTTTAAGACAGAGTCTCTCTAGATAGCCCTGGATGACCAGGAACTCTTTATGTAGTGTGGCTTCCATATGAGTGATTTCAAGGTGGACCACTTGGTACTTGATAACTGATTAGAGCTCATCCCTGTGGAAAACTGCTTCTCTCTCGGCACTTCTGGCTTGGGTTCAGGGAGTGAAGCTCAGGTCCCCACGCTTACAAGCCGAGCACTTTACTGAATGAGCTCCCTCCAACCCCTGCTGTTCTACCGTCATCTTTCTCTTTTCTAGTTCTCTGACTTAACCTTCATATCCTTTCCATTTTTCTCTCTTTTCCACTTCCTTAACCACTTCCATTCTCTTCCCCTCATTATTTTCCTTACAGAATTATGTACTGATATAAAGATTTATATGATTATGGCATGCTACATTCTGTTTCCAAATATGCATTCACTAGGTTATAGCTAATCTCCATGCATTCATTACCTTGCAAACCTTTAATTTTTTTGTGGTGAGAATACTTAAATTTATTCTCTTGGTGATGTTTACTACAGATTTTTGTTAATGGTAGTAACCATATTAATAGATACCTTGACCTTATTCCTCCAACATAACTCAAGTTTTGCATAATTTGATTACTACCTCCCCAGTCTCAGCCCTTCCTCAGCCCCAGTAACTAACATTCTACTGTTTCTTCAAACTTGAATTTTCAAAATTTCACTCATAATCTAGATCATGTGGTGCAAATTCTTCTGTGAATGGATTATGTGGCCTAACACAGTGTCTTCCACATGTATCCATGCCACCAAGCTGCTTATCCCCTTCCTGTGCAGGTAATCTCTTGTTCATTTCTTTTAAATTTTAATTCTTTTATTTTATTTTATATGTGTCTGGGCGATTTACCTCTATATATGTCTGTGTACCTTGTGTATGCCTGGAGCCAGCAGAGAACAGAAGAGTGTATCTAGAACTAGAGTTTCAGGTGGTTGTGAGTTGCATGTGAGTGCTGAGAATCAACTGAGGTCCTCTGAGAGAGCATTCAGTGATCTTAACCAATGAGCCAACTCTCTAGTTTTCTTTTTCTTTTGTTTGAAGAACAACCATCAGCCAAGGCCATCACTAACTGCTAAGGACCTCGAACCTCTCATATTCTTCTGCATAGTAGTTGTCATAGATTACTCTGTCAAAATGATGCTTCATTTTAAAAAAGAGGCAGCATTGACAGGCATTGTTGTACATGCCTTTAATCCTGCTGTGTGTGTGTGGGTAGGGGAGGTGGGTGGATCTCTGTGAGTTTGAGGTCAGTTTAGTCCACATAGTGAGTTCCAGGACATTGTATCGAGACCCCGGGGAGAGAGGGAGAGAGAGAGTCACAGAATCTTTAGTATACCACTTCATGCCTTTGATGATTTGTGTATGCTTAAGACCCATGACTCTAACTGTAGATATCTGACATTGGTACTTCATGAAAAAGATGAGCTTAATTTTCTGTCTGGTAAATATAATATCTAATATCTATTGAAAACAGAGTGTACAGCTGGGCGGTAGTGGTACACGCCTTTAATCCCAGCACTCAGGAGGCAGAGGCAGGCGGATCTCTGTGAGTTCGAGGCCAGCCTGGGCTACAGAGTGAGTTCTAGGGCAGGCTCCAAAGCTACACAGAGAAATCCTGTCTCAAAAAACTCAAAAAAGAAAGAAAGAAAGAAAGAAAGGAAGGAAGGAAGAAAGGAAGAAAGGAAGGAAGGCCGGGCAGTGGTGGCACACACCTTTTTTTTTTTTTTTTTTTAATTTTTATTTTGCAATACAATTCAGTTCTACATATCAGCCACAGATTCCCTTGTTCTTCCCCCTCCCGCCCCCCTCACCTTCCCCCCAGTCCGCCCCCCATTCCAATCTCCTCCAGGGCAAAGCCTTCCCCAAGGACTGAGATCAACCTTGTGGACTCAGTCCAGGTAGGTCCAGTCCCCTCCTCCCAGGCCGAGCCAAGGGACCCTGCATAGGCCCCAGGTTTCAAACAGCCGACTCATGCAATGAGCACAGGACCCGGTGCCACTACCTGGATGCCTCCCAAACAGATCAGGCCAATCAACTGTCTCACCCACTCAGAGGGCCTGATCCAGTTGGGGACCCCTCAGCCATTGGTTCATATTTCATGTGTTTCGGTTCGTTTGGCTATTTGCTTTAATCCCAGCACTCGGGAGGCAGAGGCAGGTGGATCTCTATGAGTTCGAGGCCAGCTTGGGCTACCAAGTGAGTTCCAGGGAAGGTGCAAAGCTACACAGAGAAACCCTGTCTCGAAAAACCAAAAAAAAAAAAAAAAAAAAAAAAAAAAGAAAGAAAGAAAGAATGAATGAAAGAAAGAAAAAAGAAAACAGTGTGCAACTGTCCCTGGGTATTTCATGTGTATTACCTATTTGAGCAGCTCAAAGAATACCTACCACACTTACATGAATTCTTGACCAAAATCTTTTAAAGTAGGTTTTTGAAAACTCTATGGCCATTAAATAAAGTAAGTAAAATACAAATAGTCGCATAGGAAAACTATATGGCATCTGATGTGATAAATTAACATTCTGATATGTAGTCTCATACATACATATTTTATAGACATATTTATAATTTAGGTCATGTTCAATCCATTTTGTTTCACTAAATACACATTTTTATTAGGTATTTCTGAGTGTGGGCTGTAGATTAGTTTGGACTATAGTCACACCTATTCCCTTCACTTAGAAAAGTCACTACCCATTTGTCACATTTCTTCAACTTGTCATGGTAAAAATGACCAATGGTGACAGCAAGTAATGAATTGGTAGGAAATAGATGAATGCTATTATTCTGAAATTTTTTATTTTCACTTACTGTTATTTTTGAGGGAATGAATGAATTAGCTGTGCGTTTTCACAACACCATTAAGAACACGTTCATCAAGTGTTTCTCCAAGAGTGAGTCTTGTGTTTAACAAGAGGCATCTGAGGTGCATGAAAAAGTGCCATGTGGCAGCATGTTGAGGGGCCCTAAAAGAGCTCTTTGTGATGACTCTTGCTGCCACACAAAATGCCTAACAGATGCAATGGTGAACTCCTATGACATTCACATTAAGAACTAGTGTCTTTGGCACATCTTGGACAAAGACAAAAACTGCAGGAGACTAAACAATGTTTTGGAACAATAGGAAGATCCTGAAATGTGGGTGTTATTTCTAAGGAGCTAATTCATAGACTGAAGTTTAGACCAGAGATAGGTTTGTCGTAGGGAGAAGGAAAAACACTAATGGTCATTGGCACCAAGTTTTCACAGCTGTCTGTCTTAAACACCTGGTGAACAGAAGCTAATTGCAAACTCTTACTTTGGGGTGGACATTACAGGTAAATTTTCTGTCATTTGTCACGGTTCCCCTGATTCATGACTTAGTCACGATGAGAATTTCCATAAGATGAGTAGGACAGTGAGTGGTTACCTGAAGAGTTCATGTAATGCTCAAGGGTTTTCATGCTCACAGGCAAGAACGTGACACCTTGGTGATTTACCAATTTTACTGGGAAGGGGTTAGCGCCAACTGCTTTCAGCTACGTTTCCTTGTCAGCAGTACAGGAGTCAATTCTCCATATGGATGTAAAACATTTTGTTGATTTTTTTTTTGAGACAAATTCTCAGTCTGTATCCCAGGTTGGTGTGAAATCCTCACCAATCCTCTTGCCTCAGCCCCTGAAATGCTAGAATTCCACAATTCTATCACAAGCATGTAATCCTACTTCTAAAGGACTGAGGGTTACTTTTTATTTGCTTGTGTCTGGTGTTATGTAATAGAATTAGTTATTTCTAATTCTAGAAGGATTAGTTGCCCTCACTACTAAACATAGCTGACAGCAAATCAACCACATTTTCTTCATCCATTTTTCTGTTGATGGACACCCAGGCTGGTTTCATATTTTAGACATTGTGAACAAACGGCAATAAACACAGACATACAAGCATCTCTGTCGTCTGCTGACCTAGATTCCTCCATGCTATACTTATAGCAGGCAGAAGTTTTAAGTGATCAATGCATATTTCCAAATTTTATTTTGTGTCTTATAGAGGGAAATTTTGCCAGCCGAAGTTTACATGAGTCCTATATTTTCTGTTTTTCTCTTATATGTTTAAATATATAATTTATTTGAGATCATTTTTGATGACAGATTGAGATCAGCACTTACAATTTTTATTAACTTTAGCACAATTATTTCTGAGTTAAGGTGTGGTCAAAGAATATGTTCAGTGTAATTTTGATGTGTCAGAATTTGCTGAAACTTAACCTGCAGTCTATCATGTTGTCAATTTTGGTAAATGTTTACATGTCCATAAAAGAGTGTATATCCAGCTGTTTTTGTTATTATGTTTTATGTCAGTAGAATAAACATTAGTAATTATTTACATCTTCTAAATATGGATTGATTTTTTTCAGCTTTCTCCATCAATTGTTGAGAAATTTGTGTTAAATTTTCCAACCATAGGAAAGTAAATTAGTCCAGATGCTATGGTTATCAGTATGGAGAGTCCTCATAAAATTAAAAAAACAAAACAAAAAAAAACTACCATATTTCCAGCCAATAGTGGGAAAGGAAAGGTTAAATGGAGTGAGAAGTAGGAGGGCAGGGCAGAGGTAAGAATAAGGGAAGGGTTAACAAACACCGAAATCTTTTCAAAAAAGTCATATAGAAATCTGCTACTGTGGAAGCCTCCTAAGGTGTATACATGCACATGTATTAAAAGAGTTCAAATGGAGTTATGCTATAATCAATGACAGTGCCAAAGTTGGATACCATGGCTAACAAATCAAAAGCTCAGTGTGAGGAATGGGTTAACTCTTTTGGAGCTGTTGGCCAGTGAGTTTCCATAGACCCTCAAAGATTACAGGCTTTTGCCAATGCTCCTGGCTACTTGTTAGTAAGACCTTATTGCTCGAACCTTTTAAACGGGCACCTCATCAAAGAATACCAATGACAGTTGTGCAAAAAAAGTTTTAAACAACATTAGTTATCATAATCAGAGAAATGTAAGTCAAGTCCCAATGAGACAGAAATCTACTTAGAATCAGATGAATAAATGTTTAAAAGAAAAAGCTGTTGATATCAAACATGGAGATGTAGGACAAGAACTCTCAGAGAGATTTGATAGAAAAATTGGCCAGCTTTGGAAAACTGTTTCGCAGAATATACTAAAGCTGTTCATACACACAGCAGTTAGCCACTTGTAAATATTCTCGCAAGAACCCTGTTTACACGTGTGTATGCATTGTCACAGGACTGTACTACCGTCAGTCTGGAAGCACAAATGTTCACCAGTATCGGAAGGGATAAATACAATATGTCACATTCCAACAATGGAGAATCCTCAGGGTGAATGTGAACAAACTGCATCATGCAAGTTGGAATCAATTTCATAACATCATAGTAAGTGAAAGAAACAGGTACAAAACGATGCACACTAGAGGATTCCATACGCATTCCATTTAAATATCAGACAATGGGAGTCAGGAAAGGTTACGTTGGGTGAGGCTAAGGAGAGGGCATAGGAAGAACACATTCCTGTCATCATGTTCCATTTCTTGGTCACATGGTTGCCATAAAGGTATGCACTCCTGCTGAGATAATCTGTTAATCTTGCTCATGGTGTTCACTTCAGTATATTACAGAGTAATAATGCTGATTTAAAAGTAAGCAAGGTAAAGGAAGCCAACTTTGGCTTTAACAGAAGATGAAATGAGGATTTCCTAATGGTCATGTGTATTTAACAGTATTTTAATTGGCTGGTCATGGTGGTGCACACAGAGGATCCACAGTTTCATTTGGGTTCTGTAGAAAGACATGGTGTTCTAAAAACATGTCTTTCCATCATCACAAGGGGGGAAAATCAAATTGCTTTACTTATTAGCCATGTGAAAATATCAAGCTTGAGAGAGAATAAACAATGTGTTCAAGTTGTCAGAGTGTGTTTTCCTGTCTCTGAAGCTTTTGTTTCCTGTACTGGATTCACATTGTATGTTGTAGTTTGTGTAGTTTGCTCAGAGTTCATAAATTACCCAGTTTGCTCAGAGTCTAACTTGATCTAGAATTTGGTTGAATCTAATCCTGCCAACTCCCAAGGAAGACTACCCACCTTACACAAGTATATCTTTCCTTTGCATGCAGTCCCAGGGAAGAGCAGTATCTCAAGGTAATACAGAACCTGATGACTTCACTGAGTCAAAAGCCCAGGGTCCCCTGTTGCCAAGCTGAGGCAGCTCAAGCATGACAGTATTCAAGGCAGTTTGCTACAGGCACTCACAGAGAAAGAAATCTAACATTATTTTGGTTTTCCTAATCAAATCTTTTTATTTGGTTTCCACACACTCACCAAAATTGAAAGACAACCCACTTTTTTTTTTTTATTTTACCACATGAAAAATCAAATTTTATCTCAGAGTTAAAGTTATTCACAATTTGCAGATGGACCTGTGATCTGGCTTCTGTCATTGTTGCTGTCAAAATGTTCATGGCCCAGGAACTCTGTTTCCTCCCCAGCTTCACAGTCAGAGACCTCGCAGCTGTGTGACCATGCTTAGTTACCTGCTGCGAGAAGTAGGCAGCCCAACCACTTGTAGACTCTTCAACACTCCTTCCCCTCACGTGAGCTTGCATGTAAGAAGAAAACTCCCTCTCTCTGACTCTGTCTCTCTGTCTGTCTGTCTGTCTCTCGTCTCTCTCTCTCTCCCTCTCCCTTCCCCTCCCCCCTCTCCCTCCCTCTCTCTCTCCCTCTCCCCCCACCTCTCTCTCTCTCTCTCTGTGTATGTGACATACAGAGAGAGATATATTTATCTTTTATCCTTGCTAAATTTATTCTTGAGATTTATTATTTATCTTTTTTTTGTGACAGGGTTCCTCTGTGTAGCCCTGACTGTTCTGGAACTCGCTCTGTAAACCAGGCTGGCCACAAACTCAGAGACCTGCCTGCCTCTGCCTCCTTAGTGCTGGCATCAAAGGCATGAGCTACCACTTCTCAGTTCTTGAGCGTTTAAACTTTTTATTTCACTTTTAATTAAAATATAATCCCATTATTTCTCCCCTCCCTTACCTCCCTCCAACCCTTCCCATGCCTCTCCCTCTTAAATCATAGCTCTTTTTCTTTAATGTTATTGCTACAAATAATATTAATGTCAGGCGTGGTGGTACATGCCTGTGATCCCAGCATTCTGGAGGTGAAGGCAAGAAGACCAGGAGTTCACAGCCAGCATGAGCTACACATCAAGTCAGAGGCCCGCCTGAATTATAGGAGATTCTATCTAACCACTCCTTCCCTGGAAAAAAAAAGAAAAAGAAAAAAGAAACCACATGCACAAAGAGATAAATGATAACAAGTGTAGGCAGTGACTAGAACAAAGGGGATGTTGCCACACTGTTAGGAAGAAAACAAGTCAGGACAGCCACTCTGAAAACCAGCACTGAGATTTCTCAAAAAGTCAGAACTAGATCTGCCGTGTAATGCAAGAATCCCATGACTGGCTTTATATGCATACAAAATGAAATCAATGTTCCAAGGAGAGCCTTGAACTCTCATGTTTGTGGAAGCATTAGTCACAGCAGCTGTGTCCACCAGAAGATAGGCTAAGAAGTTATGACAAGCAAACACACACACACACATACACACACACACACACACACACACACACACACACACACACACACACACGAACACTGATTGGGCTTTCAAAAGAAGGAGATGTTGGTCACAACAGGAGGGAACTGGAGAAGTTATGCTGAGAGAGATGCTCCAGACACAGGAAATGGGATTGATTAAGCTTTTGAGGATGCCACGCTACACTTATAAACTATTATGAATGGTGCAAAATACCGTGCTTCTCACTCTACTAGACAGACCTAGAATTCATCTGCTGGCTTTTGCTTTGACTCATGATAAACTCCGTCAAATCCTTTTTACAATATGTTAAAGTATAGCAGTCAAACAGATTTTAAATAACTACTCATTTTTTTCTTTTTTTTTCTTTTTTTTTTTTTTTTGGTGTTTCGAGACAGGGTTTCTCCGTAGCTTTGGAGATTGTCCTAGACTAGCTCTGTAGACCAGGCTGGCCTTGAACTCACAGAGATCCGCCTGCCTCTGCCTCCCGAATGCTGGGATTACAGGCGTGCACCACCACCGCCTGGCTCATTTCTTTTTTAATCCCTAAAAATATTTTGTCCCCTCAGAAAATTCTTCTTGTTTATGGACTCATGTTACATGCATCACATTCAAAAAGTGGCTAGAAACTTATAAGCAACCCGCTTGCACTTTCTAGGTGAGGACCCAGATCCTACAAAGCCATATGATTTGGTAAAAGCCCTTGGCAGAGCTGAGTTTCCCTCAGGACTAGTTATTGTTCCCCAGTGTCCTAGTTAGGGTTTCAATCGCTATGAAGAGACACCATGACCAGAGCAACTTTTATAAAAGTGAAACATTTAATTGAGAGGTTTAGTCCATTATCATCGTGGCAGGACATGGTGGTGTGCAGGCAGACATGGTGCTGGAGAAGAGGCTGATATTCTTACATCTTGACCCACGAGCAACAGGAAGTGGTCTGTGACACTGGGCATATCTTGAGCATAAGAGACCTCAAAACCTACCCCTACAGTGACACATTTCTTCCAACAAGACCACACCTCTTAATAGTGCCCCTCCCTATGAGATTATGGGACCAATTACATTCCAACTACCACTTTCCACTCCCGGGCCCCAGTAAGCTTGTAACAATATCATAATACAAAACGCATTTAGTCCAATTAGTCCCCATAGTCTATCACAGTCTCAACAATGCTGAAAAGTCCCAAGTTCAAAGTCTCTTCTGAGATTCATGTAATCTTTTGACTTTAATCTCCTATAAAATAAAAATAAAAACCCAGATCACTTACTTCCACCATATAATGGCACAGGACATACATTATCATTCTGAAATGTAGGGAAAGGAGCATAGTTAGGAAACACTGGATCAAAGCAAGACCGAAAACTAGCTTGGCAAACTTCAAACTCTACCTCTCCATGTCTGGTGTCAAAGGGCTCTTCGGATCTCCAGCTCCTTTCAGCTTTGTGGACTGCAACACACTTCTTTCTCTTGGGCTGGTTCCACTCCCTGTTAGAAGCTCTCCTCGGCAAGTACCTCACAACTCTGGCATCTCTAACATCTTGGGGTCTCCAAGGCAATCCAGGCTTCAACTTCACAGCTTCACACAATGGCCTCTCTACTAGACTTCCATTCAGGGTCATCCCTGACACATGCCTGGCCTCAGCAGTTTTCCTTAGTTGATCCTTGACTTTAAAGCTAGAACCACATGGCCAAAGCTACCAAGTTCTGCTGCTTGTTGGGGCTAGAACATGGCCACCTTGCTCAATTATATCTTTACCAGCTTTTTGTTTTCCATGGTTTTCTTTACTGCCTATGCTTCGTTGTTCTGGTACTTGGTTTGTAGACTAGGCTGGCCTCAAACTCAGAGATTCACCAGCCTCTGCCCTCTGAGTGCTGGGATTAAAGGTCTGTGCCACCACACCGGGTTCTAATCTTTTCTTTAATTCCTTTTCACAAGTTGGGAATTTAGCTGAGTGGGACCTGGCCCTGTGGTCACGACTCCCTTTATTCCATTTCTCAATCTGTTTATCTCCTTGAACACAGGATTTAGCTCCATTCTACTTTCTGGTGTCCCTTTTCTCTGCAAATATTTTTCCTTGTTCATCTTGCTCCTTTTCATTATATATCTTCATTAGAGTTAACACTAGTAACAACACAACAGAGACTATACTAGGCTGTTTTGTGATTTCCTCTGCCAAATGAATTAATCCAAAACTCTCACTTTAGCCTCAGGCAGACTTTTCAGACAAGGGCAAAAAGAAGCCACATTCTTCACCAAAATATCACAAGACCAGTCTCTAGGCCACTGACTGACACTCTTCTCCTCTGAAACCTCTTATTCCAGGCACTCACAGCTCAAATCAAACTCAGCACCACTGTCTTCCATGCTCCTACTAGGATGGCCCACTAAGCAGCTCTTAAAGCATTCAGCTTCTTTTATAATCCACAGTCCCAGAGTCCACATTCCTTCAAACAAAAGCATCGTCTGGCCTATCATAACAACATCCTAGTCACTGGTACCCACTTCTGTCTTAGTTAGGGTTTCTACTGATGTGAGGAGATAGCATGACCATGGCAGGCAACTCTTATAAAAGAAAAGCATTTAACTGGGGTGGCTTACAGTTCAGAGGTTTAGTTCATTATCATTATGGCAGGCCATGGCAGTGTGCAGGCAGACATGGTGCTGGAGAAGGAGCTGAGAGTCTTACATCCTGACTCAAAGGCGACAGGAAGTGAACTGAACTAGGCGTAGCTTGAGCATAGGATATTTCAAAGCCTGCAGCCACAATGACACACTTCCTCCAACAAGGCCACATCTACTTCAGCAAGGCCACACCTCCTAATGGTGCCACTCCCTATGAGCTTCTGGGGGGCAGTTACATTCAAACTACCACACCCGGAATAATTTCCTACTTGTTTATAAAGTGTTGCAAATGATGAAAATGAGAATGCTGTTAACAAGTTCAAGTTCTAAGAGAAGCAATGGAATATCTTAGGAAAATGCTACTGGTTGGGTGGTGGTGGCACATGCCTTTAATCCCAGCACTGGGAGGCAGAGCTAGGTGGATCTCTGTGAGTTCAAGGCCAGCCTGGTCTACAGAACAAGTTCCAGGACAGGCACCAAAACTACACAGAGAAACCCTGTCTCAAAAAAAAAAAAAAAAAGAAAAGAAAAGAAAAGAAAAGAAAGAAAGAAAGAAAATGCTTCTGCATCCAGGACATCCAGGAGTTGCTTAGATGAAGATTTTGAGATGCATTGGTTTGTGGGTATAATGATACATTTTTATAATACTATGCTAACTTGTCAAAATAACAATACTAAGTTCTACCCTGGGGCCTACTCCCTGTCTAGTCATAGCTCCTTGGCCCGATAACGGTGGCAAGTATGGGTTTCATCACGTGGAGCAAGACTTATATCCAATAACAAAGTGGTTGGTTACTCCCCTGATGTTTCTGCCACTATTATTCCATAGGTATGTCTTGCCAGGGCAGTCATTATTATAGTTAAAGTATTCACAGCTCGATATGATGATGAGTTTTCTCTCCCAGTACTGTGCATAACACCTTCTAGCATGTGGAAGTTAGCCAGTAAGGATGAGACCTCCAAGTCAGTACCAACTTGATTTTTCCATGTTCTATGACTCAAGCACATGGTATACAAATGGTTGTGAAAGCATACGTAAAACCTGTGCAAGTCCAAGCCAGAACAAATCCTAGCACGGAGATGGGAGTTGAACATGAAATCCCACGTGTAGCCACGGGACTACTGGCAATTGTTAGCTGCTAGGAAAAGGAAAGTCAGTTGTTTTTTGTTTTTGTTTTTGTTTTTTCATTTTGTTTTGTTTTAAGAATGTAGCCCGAGGTAAGGTGACCACACTCCAGTAAAAGACACACATCCAAGAATATTTGGGTAGCATAAATTGGTCTTGATGGATTAAAAAAAGGGGGGAGGGATCCAAAGTTGGGTGGGTAAGGAAGTGGGTATATCCTGGAGGAGTTGGTGGAGGGGGTGAATGTGATAAAAATACATTGTACAACCTCTCAAGGAACTAAATACACACACAGACACAGACACAGACACACACACACACACACACACACACACACACACGTATGCATGCATGCAAAAGAAAATATGCTACTGTCTCGTTAAGGACCAATGATAAGCTTCATTTTTTATTTTTTATTTATTTATTTATTTATTTTTTTTGGTTTTTCGAGACAGGGTTTCTCTGTGTAGCTTTGTGCCTTTCCTGGAACTCACTTGGTAGTCCAGGCTGGCCTCGAACTCACAGAGATCCACCTGGCTCTGCCTCCCGAGTGCTGGGATTAAAGGCGTGTGCCACCACCGCCCGGCTTTTTTTTTTTTTTTTTTTTTTTTTTTGGTTTTTCGAGACAGGGTTTCTCTGTGTAGCTTTGTGCCTTTCCTGGAACTCACTTGGTAGTCAAGGCTGGCCTCGAACTCACAGAGATCCACCTGGCTCTGAGCTTCATTTTTTAAAGGACCCATACTAGGTTTCAAATTTCAATTCATTCTTTCTGCATTTCCCAGGAAGATCTGCATGCCACCAGGAAATGTCAGAGGTGGAGAGACAGGGAAACTAGTGACCAGGTGTGGAGGGACACGCCTTTCCTTTGCTCCAGGAATAGATCCTTTCAGCATCATGAAATCTTGTACTCTCTGTTGAATTTACAATTCGGTCAAGTACCACAGAGGTGTGCTGTATTTGACTTCTTATCTTGAAAGCATTTTGTAAATTTTAAAATAACTTAGAGAACTTTCAACTTAGAGACGTTGAAAAACTCACAAATACCAAACACGACTGCAGCCAGTCAAGTACCTGGCAGTGTCTGGCATCAAATTGCTCCATTCTTATCAAGAGATGAGACCGATTACTGGAAATATCTCAAGACTTTAGAACAAAATCCACACCTTGCTGATAAATGTCTGATTAATTTCAACAAAATGTTGCTTCTAAAGCCAAGAAAAGGTACAGGAAATATTTCTGGAAATATGATTTCAAAGTTATTGCTAAAAAGATAAAATTTATCTGAAACCATGTCAGAATATGCTGCATGTGTTTGAGTGCAACTGCCCTTGTTTTGGTATTATTTTTTAAATGTACCCATTATTTTCTTACTTATATTTAGAAAAAGAAAAAAAATCCCGATATGGACTAATCTGTATTACAAATTAGTGTTAATGCATTATGCTTTCTTATATGAGGAGAAATTATGTAAAAGTATGTGTGTCGAATTTGAAACAAAATCTCATTTTAGCACAAGTTGACCTAGAACTCACTATTTAGCTCAGGCTAGCCTCAAACTGTGGCACTCCTTCCTAATTGTTGAAATTGTAGGCATACACCACTACACTCAGCTTTTCAAAAACTTATGCTTTCCCATATCTAGCACTGAAGCCATTATAATTTATTTCGGTTTTTGATTTCTTCCCATGAGGACAATAAGTCTTTCCAGAGGCAAGTACATTGATTGCATCAAATATATTGATTTCATCTTTTTACCTCGGTGATGTCTTTGTTACTTATGGCATCTAATCCTTCCTACAAGCCACGAAGCTCTGGCATTGGAATCCAGTGCCTGCAGTGGGGAGGTGCAACCTCACTGAGTTGAGGACAGAAACACAGTCAAGAAATGGTATCATTAGGTCCCAGAGGCCAATGAATGCATTTCCAAGTAAATTGCAAATAAAGTGCTCCATAGCTTACTCCACTAGAAAGGAAATAAAACTGACTTGCTGGATTCTCACTCATTTACTTGGTTACAGATCATCAAGAAATTTTTTTAAAATTTTTGTTCGTTTGATTGTTTTGGTTTTCAACACAGGGTTTCTCCATGTATCCCTGGCTGTCCCTGAACTCTCTCTATAGACTAGGCTGGTCTCAAACTCAGAGATTCACCTTCTTCTGCTTCCTGAGTATTGGGATTGAAGGGAACATCAAAGCGTTTTAAATCAAAACAAAAGGTAGGATTAGAAATATCAGTCCAGCTGGGGCAGTGATGTTGCACACCTTTAATCCCAGGACTCGGGAGTCAGAGGCAGATAGATCTCAGTGAATTTGAGGCCAGCCTAGTCTATAGAATGAGTTCCAGGACAGCCAGAGCTGCTATACAGAGAAAACCTGTCTCAAAAAAACCAAAAAAATCAAAAAAAAAAAAAAAAAAAGAAAGAAAGAAAAGAGAAAAACTAGTCCAACACAGTACCTCAATCACCATTCTTCACTGTGTTTCTGCCCTCAATGCACCAGTGAGCTGGCACCTCCCCACTGCAGGCACTGGAATCAAATGTCAGAGCTTCATGGCTTGTAGGAAGGATTAGCTGCCAAAAGAAAGACATCACTGAGGTAAAAAGATGAAATCAAGTTAGATGTCTTACTGGGTCTGAGTAGAGGACAGAAAGCAGTGGAACTGTAGAAGGCCTGGTGCGGGACAAGATCACAAAATCCCTTCTCTTGAAGCGAAGGGGACATTTCTGAACTACTGCTGAGGGAAACAACCAGTTACTGCCTCCAGCTGCGGCTCCTGGCTCAGTTCCTTGTGTTTCACACTCCTCTTTCCTTAGAAAATTTGGCCACTCTCATTTTCCAAAAATATGCTGTCACCACGAACCTTAAATCTTTCTGTTTTCTGAATCTTGTCCCTTTCCAGGAGGTGGCAATCTATTCCAAGGAAGAGGCCACAAGGCTCCACAGCTGAGTCTTGGGCCGAGACTTGACCATGGATGCTCAGAACATGAACCAGCAGCAGAAGGTGGGACTGACAGACTTCCTCCACACAGGGGAAGAAACTATTGCCAGCAGAGAGACAAACCCAATCCATAACAGTTAGTAGATATTAATATTTCATGCTGAGAATGGTGCTACCCATAGGGGAATAGTTTGACGGGAGGGTGAGTAATAAATAGACTTGGGGAGACAAGTGGGACAGGAGGGTCTAAGTTCATTACAAAAGAAGTCTTGTGGATATTAATTATATCGGGTTGTATCTTGACCCTCCCCCCAAATTCAAACTTCTGCAGTATGCTTGGAGTTGAACTGAATTTGATGAGAATATCCTTGTACAAGATAGAAGAGGAGAAATGAGGAGGAAAGACAATGGTACAGACTGGATTGGAGAGAAGCATCCACCAGCCAAGGGATAATGAGCATCACAACAGCTACCAGACTCTGAAAGTAAGCTCTCAATCAAAACTCCCTGCCCACTCGTCTCCCAAAGGAACCAGCCCTGCTAAGATTCCACCAACCTTGAACTCAGAAATCTGGACTCTAAGATTTGTTGGAAAATAAATTTTCTGCTGTTTTAAATTGATTGGTTTGTAGTCATTTGCTGCATCAGTTTTAGGGGGGAAATTGCAATTTCTGTCTTGAGTGTATCCAAAGTCTGCTTTTGTTGGCCTACAGAATAATGTAACTGAGTTTTGTTCTGGAACGATAGGATGGAGTGTATCTAGTTTGTTATGTGTACTCTTACGTTTCTAATGCAAATAGATCTGTATTGCAAAGGAGCTCAGCACACTGAACCCATCTATCAGTCTTATGATACAATAGACATTTTCCAGACATCCACACTCAATCTTTTTTATAAACTATTTCCTGTGAATCCCTGCAGTTGTATTTTGTGGGAGACCAGCTACCACATTTTCCCCAGGGTACTCTTGAGGAGGGAGAAGTGAGGAATATTTAGATAGGATAGAGGAGAGAGAAACCAATAGAAATACAGGATAGCTCCGCAGGGCCTGAATCCTTATCCACCGGCCCCTACTGTCTCTTCTAAAGGGCTTTTTATAGGAATGCAGGGGTGAAGCAAAGACCTTATCCTAGCACAGCGAAGTGCAGACCCTTCCAATCACCTAGTAACCATACACGTGGTCAAGCAATCCTCTACTGCAGCTTTGCTGGGTAAAGCAAGCTCAGATCTCACCAGGAACCTTTGTGGGCCTCCACAGTGTTTATAGTGTGTGATCTCACCCTGCTTCAGAGCCATAGCTGTTGTTTCAGGGGTACATCCCTGACTTCCCAGGCTAACTGAAGTTCTATATAGTACTGGAGAAGTGAAATTCAGAGAGAAGGGGTCAGGCTTTGCTGGTTGCTGAAATGAAGGGCATACAATAAGGTGACTCATTTGACCCCTTAGTCCCAAGGTAGAGAATCTGCAGAGAGGAAAAGAGCCAGACACAGATAAAGCTAGAACATAGAGAACAATCATTAGGAAACTACCTGCTATGCTTTTGACTCAAACCACGAAATCTCCTGACAGGGCCAGCTACGTGGCTCAGCAGGTGAAGGGCCTTCATGCAGAGCACCATGATGGGCTGAGTTCGATCCCTAGGACACCACCTCCTAGAAAGAGAAAACCAACACCCATGGAAATTGTCCTCCACATGTGTGTCATGGCATGAGTGTGTCCCTCCCCAACAAACAAATAAAATGTGATAAAAAAAATTTAAAAGAGGATTCTCATACAAATTTGTCACCATTGGAATATGATGGTGAATCAGAGTGAAGGTTCCTGAGGAGACAAGCCACGGTTGGAACTAGTGATAGAAGTCCCTTCAAGGGGTTACCATGGGGAGCACATGTCAAAAATACTTAGGGTGAGCCAAGGAACTCAAGCAAACTAATGCGAAGCACTTAGAAGCATATACTGAGGAAGTGATGGCTGTTGCCAATATTAACCCCAGGCAGAAAAAGGCTTTTAAAGTGTATTCCACTTGGGCCAGTACTTTATGCTTATAAAGAAATAGTACACTAATTGCCCTCCTATGTTGTTTGATTTCTAATGGTCTTATAATTAAAAAACCCGAAGCCAGATATTGGGGTGAAAGTTGAAAAATCAGAGAGCAGAGCAAGCCACAGCCAACCTCACCTCACCAACTCCTCAGCCAATTCTGTTTCCTCAGACTGAAAGCCTCTGAGTCCTCACCCAAAAGGATTTCAGCTGAACTGCTTTAGTTCCTGTTTCCTTATGCTTTATATATCTTTCCTGGGTTGTTATTTGTTTGTTTGGTTTTTGGTTTTTCGAGACAGGTTTTCTCTGTGTAGCTTTGTGCTTTTCCTGGATCTCGCTCTGTAGACCAGCAGGCTGGCCTCGAACTCACAAAGATCCGCCTGGCTCTGCCTCCTGAGTGCTGGGATTAAAGGCATGTGCCACCACCGCCCAGGCTACTTCCTGGGATTAAAGGCATGTGTGCTTCCCAGTACTGGGATTAAAGGTGTGTGCCACCACTGCTTGGCTCTGTTTCCAGTGTGGCCTTGAACTCACAGAGATCCAGAGTGATAGAATTAAGGGTATGTGCCATTACTGCCTGACCTCTATGTTTAATCTAGTGGCTGGCCTGTCCTCCATCCCCAGGCAAGTTTATTAGGGTACACAATATATCACTACACTCCCATATATGCCAGTAATTTTTGCCTGGTAGTGGGTTAGCTAGAAAATGAGACAGAAAAGAACATTTTAAAGTAGTCTAGGAACCCATTCACAGTCTGCACTGTTCTTTTCTTGAGGGGCAAAAGGAACCAGGCATCCTTGCTCCCAGAAAAGGCTGAAGCACCCACAAAGAAATTTACAGACCAGAACTCAGAAGTCTGACATCTCTGTAAGGATGATGGGATGGACGTTGCTGTGGTAACTATTACTATTGTTGGACCCCAAAGTTTAGGGTCTCAAGTGGGCACCCCAAGAACCCAGACTCCAGTCCAGTTGATGCAACAGCATGAGGATTTTATTGAGGCTTCTGTACAGAAGGGCTCCTCTGCTCCCAAGAGCAAGAGTCGCATCTTACTGCAGCCCCATAAGGGCTTTTAAAGGAAAAAACCCACAAAACCCACAAGATTACAATTTCCATATAATGTCATTTCAATTGATTTATGTCTAGAAGCTAATTTCATAAAATCATTGTCTGGTTACAGAGTGATCACAGAGGGGGATACAGTTACGTCAGTGTGCACATTTTTCTTGAAACCTCAAGGGGGGTATCAGGGAGGGAGTGGAATTTACATACAGGTCACGGTGGTCCTCCTTGGAACATTTGCAATTTTCCTAGTCACAGTTGAGCACATCTCTTAATAGAAATCTCTTTATATTGTTATATGGTTGCAGGGGAGATTGAGTAATGGCTGAGTCAGGTTGCCCTTAGAACTAGATTTTTAGTTTCTCATTTCCTGGTGCTTGAAGTTTCTCTCTTTCTGAGGCTTGGGGGTGTAAGCCTGAAGGGCTAGGGTCTTTCACTATGAATTCTGTGAAAGAGATATGGAGACATGGGCAAGCAATGAATGCTGGATTAAATGAACATTCATCTGCCCTGAACCGTATGTTAAGGACAGTAAAAAATGTCCACTAGAAATAATTATGTTAAAAATGCATGTATATTACTGAAAAGTATGTGGAAAGTATAATGAAATCCCCAGTTCCTGACACCTGGGCTTACCAATGGCCACTCTTGTCACATCATTATCCCACCTCCTTCCCTCTTTTTGGTTTCTACCACTGCATTCATAAATATTTAGTTGGTATCTCTTAAAGGACAAAGATTGTGACCATCTGAACTCAGGCAGTCAGGCTTGGTGGCAAGTGCCTTTACCTGCTGCAGAAGCACCTTGCCAGCCCTTCCTTTTGTTTTCCTTCCATGTGATTACTTGTGGAAGATGTGGAACATCTGTTTCTGTATGGTTCCTCACACTTTGGGTTGTGTTGATTTCTGTCTGTGGTTCCAGAAGCTTGAACAGATACAGTTAGACACTTCGTGACACTATTGTATAGGTCCATTAGGAAGCACCAAGTGCCCAACTGGATATATTTTTGCCTTGTTAGAAGCCACTGGTGATTGTTTTCTAGGTTACTATTGCTTTTATTATGTTATTTTTGAGATTCTAAGGATAAAGTATAAGGCTTCACCCATGCTAGGCAAATGCTCTACCTCTCAGTTACACCCTCAGCCGTAGGGTTTTGTTTTGATTTAAGAATTTGCTAAATGGTAAATTTCACAATGTACTGTTTCTTCATTATTTATCATATGGAATATTCCCAGAAGTTGAAACTTACCTTTATTAATTATTGATTTGTGTGTGTTAGTTGTTTATGAGTGTGGCATATATGCACATATGTGTATGAGTGTGTGTTCACGTGCCTGTTAGGAGGCTAGAAGAGGTCTTTGGGTTACAAGTATGACTGGAATTGTAGGAAATGTTGGCTTTTGGAATTTGATCACAGGTCCTCATGCCTGAGCAGGAAGTGCTCAAACCTGCTGATCTGTCTCCTTAGACCCATTATTTGGTTACTTTAAGGAGGCATATATAGACAAGGGGAGGTAAACCCTTGATAGTTTTCCTTTATTTATTGGTTTCTTGGTAAATTAGATCTCTAGTATTTTTATGTGAGCAGTAAGGGTTTTACTCTCTTTCCTCCTCTCTCTTTCTTTCCCTTTCTTCTCCTCTTTCTATGCCCTCTCCTTCTCCTCTCCCCTTCTCTTCCCCTTCCCCTTCTTTTCCCTCTCTTTTTCTTTTCTTTCTTCATGGTGATGGGGATCAAACCCAAGGTCTTTCTTGTGTCTGCTGGGCAACTTCTCTCCACTGTAGTGTATCCCTACCTCTTAGATATTTGAAAAAGGGTTGAGCTTTGCAGTCCAGGCTGGCCCCAACCTCATGATCCTCCTGTCTCTGACTCCAAGGTGCTGAGATTACAAGCTTGCACAACCATACCCAGCGAGCTCACAGCAATCCCAGACTAAGAACAATAACACCAGGAGTCGATAAATGTTTCTGCTGGTATAACTTGTTTGGCACCTGTGCATTTCCTTTCTGGGAACTTTAAAATTAGTTGACTTTGAAACCTGGATTTCCTAAATCTGGTTAATATTCTTTACACATTACTTTTTTTTCTAGATTTGTAGTCCCAATAACATAAGATTATTACCAAAGTTACTGCTTAATTTTTTATATGAACACTGTTATCCTTATCTATCATCTCTCTCTCTCTCTCTCTCTCTCTCTCTCTCTCTCTCTATCTATCTATCATCTGTCTATCTGTCTATCTATCTATCTATCTATTTATCTATCATCTGTCTGTCTATCTGTCTATCATCTATCAATCTCTATTTCCAAGTAAAGTTCAGAATCAGAATCAGCTTACATATCCTCCAGTAAACCCCTTACTGGTCACATAAAAATACTAGAGATCTAATTTACCAATAAACCAATAAATAATATCTGTCCAATACCACCAACCAAGTTTATGAATAAAGTCCTGTGATCCCGATGGCAAAAGTCCTAGTAGGGAACATGGCCAGCAATATAGCCAACTTGAATGACAGTGGTCAATTTAGACTGCCGTCCTGAAAACTGTAACTGTTAGTAGCAAGGTTTCAGGGGTAACCATAGCTTAAGCTTCCAGCAAGCCCTACCAGTGTCCTACCATTGTTCTTCAGCTATGTGACATGAATGCCACCTTCCTACCTTTTTATTGACACAGACACTATTCTATCTGAAAAAAATAAGTCCCTGTAAGGGGGGGGATATGAATAATTCCTCTTCAGGATATGAAGGACTTCAGGATATGGGCTTTGTGAAGTCTTCCTCTACATTTTATCAGAAACAAAAGGTAGCTCCATGTGTATTCCACTCTCATTAAAACCAAAGATCAGTTTTTGTATTTTTATATAATAGAAAATTGATAGCACATCACTATGCACTTACATTTTATTGGGTCCATTTAAAAGAGTAATCTGATAATTTTATTTTGTCAATTTGTACATTTGAAAACTGTGTCCTTCACAGTTGATAAAAATTTAAACACTGACTGAAACGTGTGTTGATACATACACTCTTCTGAGGTTAGTTTGCTCATATAACAGTAAGAAGAAAGTACAGTGCAAAGATATTGCCCGAATCCTACAGGTACATTCACTATTCCTTATAAAATAATAATGACCTGCTTCATAGATCAGCCATACCTTTTTTTTGTTTTGTTTTTAAGGCGGAGTCTCATTTTATAGTCCAGGTTGGCCACAAACTTACCATTTTACATCCTCAGCCTCCCAAGGACTGGCAGTACAGATGTTCAACAGCACATTATGTTCTGATCACTTTCTGGTGAGCTGGTAAAACTGTGTGGCCCTGTGGTACACACTCTATGAAGCTGTTGAACTGTTCTGCCCTATAAGGCAATGCTAAGGCAGCTGCTACTTTCTTGCACACTGGACCCTAAGTCTCCTTGCTTTCTGCTGAAGGGAGACAAATAGTTAAAAAAGTAAACACAAAATAGAACCATAGAACTGTGAAATGGTGTTTAACAAACACCATATTGTGCCATCCATATTTTATTGTGGATGAATCACATGCTCTTACTTATTATATCTAGACAGTGCCTTTCAAGTTTGTCCTTTCCTCCCCATTCCACTGCTGATACTAAGTCACACATCTTCATCATTTTTCACTAACTTATCTTTGCGTTTTAGGTTGTGTGTATGTTGTGAACCCTGGCCCTCATGCACACTATGTAAGTGCTCTACCACAGAGCTTCCCCTGAGTAATTGCTATTGTTCCTAGTGTCTGAACTTGACCTCCAATGGCCAACTATCAGTTCCTGTGCTTCTTCACACTGTGTTATCCTTTTAAATCACAAATATAGTCATGTCTACTTTTCTTTCCCGTCTTTACTCTCCTCCCCTCTACCTCTTCATTTCTTCTTTCCTCAGTTCCTTCCTTTCCTTCTAAATGGGGTCTCAGTATGTTGCTCAGACTGGGCTTCACCTTGCAATCTCCTGCCTCAGTATTCTGAAGTTGAGCATTACCACTCCTGACTCAACCTCAAACCCACTTTGCATTGCTCTCCCATTATGGAAGAACAAGGTTCAAGCACACCAACATGCATAAAAGATATTGTATTGTAGGTCCTAACATCTGTTCTCCTTCCCCAACCATTGACCACAGAATCAGTCACTGAAGTCCAACATGGAAAACTTTCATCCCACGAACCCCTCAGTGCCACTGCACAGAGGTCACTATGCTTGGTTTCCATTATCTGCTTCACACAGCCTTTGTTACATTCACCATGATGAATTCCACTTAGCACATATACTTCTCACTAGATTAAGTACATCTTGAAGACAAGACCCATTCATCTTTGATTCTCATAGCTAGCTTAAGCCCATGATGTTAATATGAAACTTACCAGGCCTAGTGGCACACACCTTTAATCCCAGCACTAAGGAGGCAGAGGCAAGTGGATTTCTGTGAGTTCAAGGCCAGCCTAGTCTAAATAGTGAGTTCCAGGACAGCCAGGGCTACATGGAGAGCCCCTGTCTCAAAAAAAGAAAAAAGAAAGAAAGAAAGAAAGAAAGAAAGAAAGAAAGAAAGAAAGAAAGAAAGAAAGAAAAAGAAAGGAAGGAAGAGGAAGGAAGAAAGAAAGAAGAAAGAAAGAAAGAAAGAAAGAAAGAAAGAAAGAAAGAAAGAAAGAAAGAAAGAAAGAAAGACAAAAATATTTGTTTTGCTGAACTGATTTAGTGTGGAGAACAACATTTAACAATTTTGTTTTATCATGTAGTACAAGCTATCTCTCTGGTGTTTTATAGGGACTTATTTTCTACCTATAGTATCACATTTTTGAAAACTGAGTAGAGGCACAAATAAGTTTTGTCTATAAGTATAACAGCTGCTCTTTTATATCTCAGGATTAAAATAAGCACAATGATTATCATATCGTATCAAAATATCTGTGAGCATCAGCAATCCTTTATGCTATAACCTAATACTATTTTGCTAATAGGAAAATTCAGAGTCTAAAGTGGATACATTGCATTGTAATGGTTTTCCTCTTAATCAGACTCAGTTCTGGCCCTTCAGAGGACCACAGCGTATTCATTCATACAATTTCATAAGTTTTAAATGTTTCCTTTCCAGTCATAAAGAAGGACAAAACACATCTACAACAGAAGGGACTGTATAGATGTAGGAAAAGTTAAAATTAAAATATATGTTTTGTGGTTCCAGAAAAGAAAGAGATTGCGTAAGGAAAGCCATGCTTTTTTTTTTTTTTTTTTTTAAAGCAGGGATTGTTTTCCTGGTTCTACAGGAAATTCTGCTAATAGCTAAGCCACACATCCCTCCCTCAGATGCAGAAGGAAAAAGAAAAGAAGCAAAATGTTTAAGTTACCCTTCTTTATGTAATAATAACAACTGTACACCGGCCAGGCTGATTTTTCTCCTTTCTTCCTCCACCTCTTCCTCTCCCTCCTTTCCTTCCCTTTCTCTTTGTATATTTGTAGTTGCTATTTGAAGTAGAGGGGTGTGGTTTAGCTTTTTCAAGAATTTCCTGTAGGAGCCAGGGAAATAAGCTGTGCTGAGACACCATGGCTTTCCTTATGCAGTATTTCTTTTCTGTAACCATCAACTCACTTGGCTTCTCCTAGTCTCCATGGTTTTATGAAGCCTTGTCTCTTTGCACTTATGTGCACAACTCATACCAGCAGCTTTGTCTGTTACCACCTCCCAAACAGTGTCTGGAGGAAACACAGGATAGAATTTTGTCTTCAAGAGGGATTCCCTCACACTTAGGAAGCATGTATTTTAATGCCTGTGGTTTATGGTATCTGCTATACTGGGCTACCTCTCCCAGATTTCCTTTCCCTTGCGTATCCTGTACAATTCTCTCTCTCTCCCTTGTGTGTGTGTGTGTGTGTGTGTGTGTGTGTGTGTGTGTGTGTGTGTGTAAGTAAACCCAGCAGTTTAGGTGCAGAAAGCCACAAAATGGTCACGAGTATATCTCAGAATGAAATGGACAGTGAGGTTTTAGAAGAGCAGGTATCAAAAATTAAGAGTAAATATTTACTCCTATTATTAATAGTAAGTATTTACTCCCCAAAGAATCAGACCTATCCCCAGTGAGAACTGCTGTAACTGAGGAGTGGAAGTGCAATAGGAGAGAAAGGCAGCCAATGTAGAAAATTTGGGGGTGAGGGGACGCCCAGGGAAGAGGATACTCTCAAGAAAATAGCACCTTTAAAGGAAAGGCATGTTTGAGTATATGCTGGGAATGATCTGCTTGAAGCTGACTTCTTCACTGAATGTCGGAAAGAACTACAGAAGCGTAGAACTGGTGGTCAGAGCTTTTGTGAAATTGAGGTGAGCCTTGGCACTAGAAGTGGCATATGCTTTATGTTGGGGCTGAGAATTTGGGAAAGCGACAGCCTCTTGAACAGATCCTCATTCTAATTGAGAAAACTCCCAACTCATTTCAATATGATTAGCAAAATAATTGCATAATTAGGGCGCCCAAAGAAAGATACATTAGGGAAAAATAGAGTGTTAACTTAGAAAAATACTAACTTAAAAAAACAAAAACAAAAACAAAAGAAAAACTTCCCAGCCAACTAACACTCACTTGAGAAATATTTTTTCAAAGCAGAGGATGGGTGTAACATAATATTCCAACATGAATAAAAGATAAATAAGTTAATGATATAATTGAAACTAGAAAGGAACACAATGAAAATATAAACAAGACCTCAGGAAACATGACCAAAACCCACTAGGATGGCCAATTAAAGGAGACAGTGGTCAGAAAACAACAAAATATGAAATGGTTGCTTGTGAAAGTTATGGGAGAGATGGAGGAAATAATCATTTCACAAGCAAAAACTAAATTACAAGGTACACAAGGGAAAAACAGAAACCACAGGAAGCACAGTGAGACACAGATTTTATTCTCGTGGGAAAAGAGAAGAAAATGAAAAAGAGAAGCAGGCAATGGAGAGATGACTCAGTGGTTAAGAGCACTGACTGCTTTTCTGGAGGTCATGAGTTCAATTCCCAGCACTCACATGGCAGCTAACAACTGTCTGTAACTGCAAGATCTGACACCCTCACACAGACATGCATACAGGCAGAATACCAATGCACATAAAATAAAAATAAATAATTTTAAAAAAAGAAAGAGAGAGAGAGAGAAGCAAAAATCCTTATAAAACAGAATAAGTGAAAGTTTAAATTGAAGGAAAAAACACCCCAAAATATTAATAATGGTAGTTCCTTCAATCAGGAGAAAACCAAAACAATAGAGACAAACACTAGAATGTATTTTGGCTGTTCTGGAACTTACTAGAAAGATGAAGCTGGCCTCAAATTCAGAGACCTACCCGCCTGCCTCTGCCTCCCAAGTGCTGGGATTAAAGGCCTGTGCCACTATGCCTGACTTAGAATGTGTTCTTGAAGTAAGACCATGTGTTCTTGAAGTAAGAACACTCCATCTAAAATCTGAGTAAATTGTCCTAGAATGATCAGCATCGAGACTAGGATCAGGAGCCAGTAGCTCTGTCTATTAATACATAAGCTAGATCTATTAATAATAAGCTAGATCATCTTGCTTACTCTAGTCACAACTAGACAGCTGGACAAGAACACTGTGCCATTCTGTTGGAAAGAAAAGCCAAGTTGGCAGAGCCAGAGTCAACACCAGAAACAGACACCATCTATTCAACATTTAAGGGAGCTTGAGCCAAAGATTTTAAGTCCGTTTAAGTTGTCCTCCAAATGTCAAGGTTTCAGATTTGTATTTTTTCATGCTCAAGGACTCAGAAGATTATTACTCACATCAGGGCTTAATGAAGCATGTCCTAGAGAACCAAAAGGCCAGGAAATCATTAACAAGTGAACTGGTGTGAACTCTGAGCATCTTTAACAATAGACCCAGGGCAAAAACACAGATGACATAAAGTTACAAAGTACAATGCAGGTATGACAAGTGCATTTTTATAACTCTCATTATGGAGTCTTGTTTATTAAAATTATAGTTATACTTTTATTCAAGTAACTGATTTTATAATTAGAATTTTGCGCAGTAACAGCTGAATTCTACTCTGAGCACCAATGAATTAGCTTGGGGCTTCTCATATCTCCCTCCCTTCCTTCCTTCAGATAATTTTTTCCCATAGTAGTATTACTACTTGCCATACTGTGTCCTTCCAAATGCATATGTTGGAATCTTAATACCTCAGAATGGCATGGCATTTGAGAGAGGGTCTATAAGGAAGATGACTACACAATCCAATCTCGCTGGAGTCCTGGTAAAAACTGGAAGTTTAGATGCAATGAGAGACACCAGAATCATGTGCACACAGAGAAATAAAACAGAAGGCAGACATGTGCAAGCCAAGGAGAGCAGCCTAAGGAGCAATCCTTCCTCCATCCTGATCTTGGACTTCCAGCCTCCAGAACTATAGGAAAACACCTTTCTAACACCTTTCTGTTGTTTAAGTCATCCAGTCTGTGGTACTTTGTTATGACAGACTTAGAAGATAGATGTAGAACATAAGGGCTGGAGAGATGGTTCAGCGGTTAAGAGCACTGGCTGTTTTTCCAGAGGTCATGAATTCAATTCCCAGCAACCACAGGATGGCTCACAACCATCTCTAGTGGAATCAGATGCCCTCTTCTGGCATAAAGTCACAGTTGCAGATAAAGCACCCATTTACATAAAATAAATAAATAAATCTTTATTAGGTACAGAACATATTCTTAGTGCCTCTCTGAGTATTGAATGCTCTTGTATTTAATGCTGGTGCATAGATAGCAAACAGAAAGCAACATGATAAAATGTGCCTGTGTATTGTTCTCCCTGTTAGGCATAAATATATTTCTGGGGTGATATTTTGTTTGTGCTCTAGCAAATAAAGCTTGCCTGGAGATCAGAGTGCTGAGCTAGTCGCTACTTGACCATAGAGCCTAGGCAGTGGTGGCACACACCTTAAATCCCAGCACTTGGGAGGAGGAAGCAGGAAGATCAGGAGTTCAAGGTCACTCTGGGCTACATGAGATTTATCCAGTCTAAAGAGAAACAGAGCCAGGCGGTGGAGGCTCATGCCTTTAATTCCAGCACTAGGGAGGTGGAGACAGTAATATAAGGTGAGAGGAGACAGAAGCTCAGCCCCTTCAGTCTGAGGATTTGGTAGAGATGAGAAGTCCCTCTAGTGGCTGGCTGCTTTACTTCTCTGATGTTTCAGCGTTTACCCTGATATCTGACTCTGGGTTTTTATTATTAAGACCAATTAGAATTCACGCTACATAGTTCATTTACTATTATAAAATTATAGGCTTGATCCAAAGTAAAACATTATTCTTATTAAAAGGGTAGGGAGGAATATGAGTGAACGGCAGAGTGAACGAAACTGGAATAGACAAAGATTGACTACAATGGATCCCACAATGAATTATGATAGCTGTGTGTAGACGAATTTCTAAACAGTCTTATTAAATAAGAAACACAGAGCCAAATACAGAGATAATAGCCGAAGAAGAGATCAGAGCAAATAGCCACGACTAGCCTTAGCTTACCACCAGCAGTAGCTTCCACACAGAGAGAGCTTCTTCCTGCCTAACCTGTGCTTTTATTGCCTACCTGTTCTGCCTTCTCATTGGCTCTAAGCCCAGCCACATGACTTCCTTGTCACTGCCTGTCTATACAGACCTCCAGGTCTCTATGGTTGGTACTGGGATTAAAGGTTCGTGTCACCATGCTTGGCTGTCTCCTTGAACACACAGAGACTCTGCCTGCCATGTGATCGGACCACCTGACTTCTGTTTATGGCTCTTTGACCTCTGATCCCCAGGCAACTTTATTTATGAACATACAAATATCACATTTCAGCCCAAATAAAATATTACCACAGCTGTGGGTGTGTTGCTATCTAGAACCCTGGACTGGGTTTGTTTTCTCTACTAAGTAAAGAATTAAAAGAAAAAGGAAATGTCAACACAACAGGTATCGGCAGGGAAAAATCTCAGTCATAGCAGGCACAGGCAACTGGGGAAAAGCTTTGACTAAACGAGAAGCCTGCACACAGCAGGGCAAATAGAAATTCCTAAAGCAGTGGAGACTGAGGAAGCCCACGTCTGGTGTCTCCCCGAGGGCTGGGGCTTTCACGGGTCTTTAGTGGGTTAGAATGGGGGTCTTCTTCCCGAAATTTAGGGCTTGTCAGTTTAAAGAGAGTCAGGAAAATTTAACAATTTTAATGAGTCCTGCTCCAAGCCTGAATTTGTGGGACAGGTCAACGGCAGGGGGACAAAAGTCACGCCTTTGTCTCAGGTGAGGAAGAAGTGAGAAGTTTGCTATCTTTATTATTTATGTATGTCCCCTTGCCGTGTCTGTCTGTCGTCTGTCAGGATTTGTCTAACTCCTTGTGCCCAGGCGTCTGTGTGTTTGGTAGTGAATATTTATTTGTAGACCTGTCTCATCTACAACAGACAACCTATCTCACACCCAGGCCACTCCTGCTTCCTTCTTTGGGGCTGCCAACCTAGATTTGCAGAGGATTCTGTCTTCTTTTCTTAATTTCATGGAAGATAACTGTTTTGTGAATGTTTGTTATTTGATGGAATCATTTTTGGGAAGAGAAGTAGGAGTATTCAGTACCAAGAAACTAATATAACGTTACTAAAAGTTTTAGAAACTTTGTTTTCAGTTTTAGTAAGTTGGCAAGCTATGCCAATAAAGTAGTGATAGCACAAATCTTGATCTTGTTTCAGACTTTAATGAGACTGTTTCTGAGAGTTCACTGCATAGGTTTTTTTTTTTTGGTTTTTTTTTTGTTTTTTTTTTTTTTTTTTAAACAGGGTTTCTCTGTGTAGCTCTTGCTGTCCTGGAACTTACTCTGTAGACCAGGCTGGCCTGGATCTCAGAGATCTCCCTGTCTCTGCCACCCAAGTGCTTGGGCTAAAGGCATGCACCACCATCACCAAGCCAGTGTATGTTCTTTATAATTACACTTCAGCAGATTTGAGTTTTCCATCTACTCAGAGTTTACCAAGAACTGCTCCCCCACCTTCACCCCTCAACGGCCAGCTCTTGCTATCTTACTATGTATCCCAGGCTGGCCTGGAACTCCATGTCCTTTGCCTTTAGCTCTCAGGTGCTAGGATTACAGGTTTATGTTGTTGAATGTTTTATTACTCTTTATTCTTTACTCTCTTGAGGACCTGCCACCGAGCTCCCAAATAAATCACACACAGAGTCTTATTCTTACTAATAAATGCTTGGCCTAAGCTTGGCTTGTTTCTAGCCAGCTTTTCTTAAATTATCCCGTCTACCTTTTGCCTCTGGGTCTTAACCTTTCTCTGTTTCTGTATATCTTTTCTTTTCTTCTTATTCCATGTCTGGCTGTGTGACTGGGCAGCTGGTCTCCTCTTTTCTCACTCCTTGATCCTTTCTTCCCAGATTTCTCCTCCTTTTTATTCTCTCTGCTGCCAGCCACACCCCCTCTTCCTTTCTCCTGCCTTGCTATTAGCCATTCAGCTCTTTATTAGACCAATCAGGTGTTTTAGACAGGCAAAGTAACACAGCTTCACAGAGTTAAACAAAGGCAACATAAAAGAATGCAACACATCTTTGCATCATTAAACAAATGTTCCACAGCATAAACAAATGTAACACATTAAATTAATATTCTATAATAGGTTTACATAATAATGTTTTTTTTACCTATAACTTTTAAAATCACAAATGAGCTAATGGTTGTTGATTATTAAATGACTTTTAAACCTGACTTCCAAAAACACATAATGCTGTATATTAATTCCACTCTTTTTGAAAACACCAACCTTGATTTTTATTTTGTCTAGCAATATGGATTGGTTTTTATCCACTACTACAATTCTTCTAATGTTTAATTTTTGTATCATGATATTGACTTAAAATACATTTGTATTTGGGAGGGTTTTTTAAAAATAATATATAGTAGTTATATAGTTATAAATGAATAAAAACAAGAAGTAAAAAAAGAAAGGTCATGACTGCTCCTAGGTATGGTGGAGGAGAAAGTTTATTGTAAATAAATAAATAGGTATGTGGGAGAGCATAGTCAGAGGCAGGGATGTCTATGAAAGTCCAGAGTGGACTTGACCAGACTGAGCTGGGCCATGTGGGGAGAGAGGGTGGGAATGGCAGAAGGGAGAGAGGGGAACCAGGTGCATCAGCCAGGAAGCCAAAGGTCCAAAAGGGGCAATAACCAAAATGTCTGGATTATACAGGGAAGAGCCTCTGAGAGGAGGTCAGCCCTGCCCTTGGGCTGGAGAGTTCAGGGTAGAGGGCAGGGTGTCTGAACCTTACTCTGTAACAGGTAGGGACTGAATGATATTGAGAGAACCTGAAAGCCAGGTCTGACTTTGATATGTTAAATAGACACTTCAGCTGTTTGTCCTGGGTTTGAAATTTAACAATAAAATATAGTAGTTCTGTTCACTTATAGTTGCCCAGTCTTCATATTCATGTGAATGTATTTTTGTGTTAGGACCCTTTAAACTCTTTGCGACTAGTAATTGTATAATTGTGGGATACAGTTTTGCTACTATCCTAGGACAACAGAGCTACTTCCTCCCCTCCGACTGTGTTTTGGTACACACTGTCCATCCTTTCACTGTTATGCTCTTGAGCTCCCCTTCAAGCTCTAGTGACCCCTGTTTTCTTCCTTCCTTCCTTCCTTCCTTCCTTCCTTCCTTCCTTCCTTCCTTCCTCCCTTCCTCCCTTCCTTCCTTCCTTCATTCTTTCATTCTTGTCCACCTATTAACCTTCCTTTTAGAAGTGTAAACAAAGGAAAAGATTTTTGGTTTTTACCCATTGTAATGTTTATCTGTATGGAATATCGAGATTTTTCATCTTGTTTTTTAGTCAGTTTTGGTTTTTTGTGTATTATTTATTTGTTTTTCTTATTATTATAAGTTATTTATTTCACTCAAGTTTCAAATTTATGTTAATAACACAGGCCACAGTTTCATCTTAATGTTAAAATACTAACTGGTTGGAGGTGGCACATGCCTTTATCCCAGGAGGTGGAAGCAGGTAGATTTCTGTGAATTTGAGGTCAGCCTGGCCTACAGAGTGAGTTCCAGAACAGCCAGGGCTACACAGAGAAACCTATCTGGAAAAACTAAAAAACAAAAACAACAACAACAACAACAACAACAAATTCTTGTCTCTGTTTGTAGTTATGCCCCCTTTTTCTTTATAAAACTGTTTATATATGACTTCGCTTTGTTTTTCTTATGATCACTCTAAAATTTCATCTGTTCTGTTTTAGAAACGCAGTATTAAAATACAGAAATGTTTCTTGCTTTGTCCCTTGCATTTTGCATTATTAGCCCCTGTGGTCAATGTCCTCTAGCCAAAGGCCACCGGAGAAACACTGAGTGAGTTGTGTTTGTTATTTCAGCGGCATGGAAGAGTGCTCTCAGTAGGGAAAGGCAGGCAGAGATAGGTGGTCAAACCTGCTAAACCTGTTCAAGTTTACCAGGTGGATTTGGAGAGTTTAAGGAAGTGGGACTTGCCTGAGGATTGGAAACTGGAGAAAAGTAGAGGGATTCTGTAATTTGGCATTCTTTTAAAGAGAGTTATGCATACTTTTAACTGAAATGTTTTCCCCCCTCTGAGTACTGTATGCCGAACTGAATCCTCAGCTTTAATTTTAATGATCACATAACAATTACGTTTAATCATGGCATATAGAGTAGTAGTACTTTGATATATTTAATATAACATGTAGTTGTCAAATCAGGGTAATTAGTATTTCTAACTCCGCAAATACTATCATTTTTATGTTAGGGCCCTTTAAACCATTCTCCTGTAGTTATTTCAAAATATGTAATTAATTGTGAGATAGAATTTTGCACTATCCTATGACAATAGAACTACTTCCTCCTCTCTAAGTGTATTTTGGGACATACTGTCCATCCTTGTACTGCTCTCTCTCTCTCTCATATCCCCTTCTTAAATTCCAGTGACCCCGTGGTAGTCTGTATTTCTGTGTACTCAACTCACTTGGCTTCCACAGATGAGTGAGTGAAAGCATGTGTCATTCATCCTTACACCTGATTGATTTTATCTGACGTAATGCCTTCTAGTTATATCTGCATTGCCGTAAATGATGAGATTTTGTGAATGGAACATTCACATTGTGAATGGAATATTCCATTGTGCATATATACCGCACTTATTCTTCCAGTCATCAAATGATGAATACTACAGTTGATGCCATATCTTGGCTATTGTAAATAGTACTGAAGTCAATATGGGCATGCACCTATCTCTTTGATATGCTTATGTCATTTCTTTTGGATATATAACCTTGTAGGTATATAACCTTTGGATATATAACCATGTTGCAGGGCAACATGGTAGTTTCGTTTTCAACTTTTATAGAAACCTTTGTACCATTTTCCATCAGTGTGCTAATTTGCATTTCTCCCTTCTGCAACAACCTGCATGGCATTTGGACTGACCCGACTGGGGTAATGGGAAATGAAGAATGAAGAAATGACACACACATACAGAAAAACTGAGATCAGCTGGGCAGTGAGCTCTGATGGAGATGCAATAGTAGCCTGAAAGCTCAGGACATTGATTACATATCACTGAACAAGGAGCCAGGTTTATTATATACACCTGAATGAGGAGGTGGGTTCGCTAACCTTGGTAACAGGTCTGTGTAGGTGGCAGTGCTGGGCCGCAGTCATGGAAGCTGTAGTTGACACTTTCTGCATATACAGTCAGTATCTGTCTTTGGACTAGGGGGAAAGCCTTGCCATTGCATTGGGGTCCTTCACATAGCCATGCTCATGTCAAGAATACACATTCACTTGGGACTTCATCCACCCCCAGCAAACAGCAATTTGTAAGAGTGTCTCTGTCTCTGCATCCTTACCAGCATGTTCTATTTTTATCTGGTGATAGATCCTAACAGGTATGAGACACTATGTCATTGTGGTTTTGATCCACAACATTGTTGGTGGTTACTGGTGGGAGCTACTATTATCTTATCCACATAGAGAGCAAGCAGCCTAGAATGGAGGACAAATTACATTTGCAACAGTTGTTTGTATTAGTCAGGAGAGAAGAGAGTTGATGTTTAATGCTCGAACAACATTATGATGTATGAGTTTCTCTCATGTTATTATGATCTTTGAGTGACCTTGTCTGACGCTGGTATGATGAGATAATATCCCATTGCACAGTAATTGTGAGTTCCAGGTTACCTCTCATGAAAGAGTTTTGGGTGGGGTGTAGACATTTTAAAATGTCTTATTCCTAAAGAGACAATAAAAACAGTTATCAAGTAAGAATTAGAGTTACAAACTTTAAGTCTACTTATTTAGTCTTTAACTCTATCAAAGACCCCAGAAGGATTTAATGTTACCTAACAACAGAGACATCTGGCTGCCTGGACAGTCACTCAAAGTTCTTCTGTAATGTTGGGGGATCCAGTTTTGCCCTACAGGCCTAGTATACCTGACAGGCATTTCTAAGAAGCAGGGAATTTTGAAGGACTGTCCTACCTTGTCTTGGCAAAGTTTGTCAGTCACTTTTTTGTGTGTCCTGCTGGTCCACATTGTCAGCATATTGTCAGCAGTCAAAGCAAGTTCAGTTTCTTGCCCAAATGGCTAGATTTTGCCATAAAGAAAGCAGACTCCATATGGAGATTCTTCAATGCCTATCATCTTCTCTGAAGTAAATTGGTGCTTCCAGGAGCAGACATGTGTCACTGTCAAGAAAATTTTTATGGTACTAAAACATTTTAAATGCCATATTCTGTAGATCTTTGAAGTGTTTGAAGACCATCTATCTATCTATCTATCCAAATATATCTGTTCTTAATTATACATTATATTATTAAATGAGCTGTATAAGCACAATACCCCAAACAATAGTAGAAACATACATACAGTATAAAAAACTTTATATTTGTATAAATAAACCAAAATCTATACCAATGTAAAATATTTTGAAACTAATAGTTGTTTTTGGACTAACATAGATTCAATAATCTACCCTTTTCCTTTCCCCTATCATTCCTATATCATATACCCTTTTTTTCTTTTAGAAAGAGATTTTTGAATTTAACTCTTTTGTTTAGTGCCCACCCCTTTTTTTAACTAAGGCCAATAACAATTTGTAACCAACCCCCCCTTAAATGATAATAAACATCTCTAACCCATCTTTTGGGAGTGTGATGTCATTCTTGAGACTATTTCCTATGGTTTAGGGGCATTGGCATCTTTGGGGGATCCTGAAAAAGTTCAGGATAATGGTTAAGTCTTGGCTGGAGTAGTTTGTGAGGCTGGACTATCTCAGCTAGCAATCTTGAAGCTGTTCTGGATGCAGAACTCCAAGGAAACTGCAACAGAGGCATTCTTAGAGGCTGGATCACTTGGGCCATTTGTTTTCATTGATGTCTGGTCCCTTTGCTCCAAAAATACATAAACTTTTAAAGGTAACACACATATCTGCATTAGTACAAGTATAGACTGTGTGTCTATTAAAAAAAAAGATGAATTTTTATGTTTGAGCAGGTAAAATATACATCATGTGTTTTTGTAGTTTTTCTAGGTTTATTTCTTTATGTGTGTAGTCAGGATTTTTAGGGGGTTTTCCTCTATCAAACCTGATCACCTTTGACCTGGAATGAATCCATAGCCTCTCATTTCCTGTGGAAATAAAAGCATAACCTCTCTCCCAAAGCAATATACCTTTTGACTTCCATTCTGAAGTCAAGATATTTTAAAAATATATATGTTGGTTTAATCTAGCAACTTTCATAATCCAGTGTCTCTTAGAAGCCCAAAAATTTAAAGACAATACAATAACATACAGGATCCAGACTCTCTGTGTATTTTTCATCTTTCTGTGGCTTTTTTCTTTTATATTACTTTACTTCCTTTTTAAGGATTTTACTATTATTTTAAAACTATACACATATATTTTTACAACTGTCTATACTCTTTTTTTTTTTAAACAAACTGTTATTTATTTGTTTAGAGGTTTTTTGTCTGGATCTGTCTTTACTGAGCAGCTGTCACCTTTTCTGTCTGCATGAGCAAAACCTCAACCCACCATGAAGCATGCTAGCAACTCAAGCCTGCAGGCAGCAGCTGGGAGATGCCTCTGTACCACTGCCATATGTAAGATTGTGGGAACCCACCATGTGGCTTAGCTCAGGTCCTGCTGGCAGTTGCCAGGAGACACATCTCTGGCTGTGCCCGGCATGAGAGACACAAGACCAGGAAGTCTCATTTGGCATAATTTTTGAGTGTTTAGAACACTTTTTAAGCTTTCTTATGTAGATGTAGGTGCCGGACATTTGGGTGCCATTTGTAGGCAGAGTTTCTCCGTGTCTTGGTAGCCACTCTCAAATAACCATTCAGTGGCTTATTATTAATTATACATGCTTGGCCAATAGTTCAGGCTGGTTCCTAGCAAACTCTTACATTTTAAATTAACCTATGTTTCTTATCTACCCTCTGCCACATGGCTGTGCTTTTCAACATGGCACGTTTATCTTGTTTCTCTTTGCATCTCTCAAGACTCTCCTTAGATCTTACCATCTGGGAATATAACTCATGAAAATGAGGATGCAGAGACAGAGCCACCAAAAATGTGCCAGAGTGGACATAGCAGCTTTTTCTGTAATATCTCAAAATTGGAAATAACCCAATCATTTATCAAAAACAGAGTAAGTACAATGTGATGCCTTCATTCAAAGAGATGTGCTGCATATGAATGAGAAAAATAAAAGACAGAAGCAAGATTTTGCACATTTTGTAGAATTTCAAAATGTATCAAAGATACACAGGGTCATAGGTTCAATACCCTGCACAGCAACAAAGCAAAACCAACAAAGAGATAAAAGTATCTACGTGGTATAAGTTGAGAATGATGTTTATTCATGAGGAAGATATTGACTGGATGAGAACAAGGGTGCTGGAGAAAAATATGCATCTTAATTTCACTGGTGTTCACATGGAATTCTCCATAGGTAGGTTGTGGAAATACATATTTAAGATCTACTTCCCTGAGAGGAACTTACCACTTAGAAAACAGCAACAGCAACACACAGCAACAATAAAAACAACCAACAGTGAAAGAAGTACAGCCAAGCTGACTATGAAACACCTGTGTTTTTTGATTCACCCTTCACAGGTACAAAACTCTTCTCAGTTTTGCCTCGAGCTCAAACCAGCAGCATTTAGCATAGCACTGAGTGTCATTTCTGGGTTATACTAGGAAAATCTCTGGTAGGATGGCCTCTATGCTTAGCAACTTTATGGCTATGATAATTCCCCCAGAAAACTTGCAAAGCACATACTAAACGAGACATGGACTTTAATGGCTTGAATTCCTGGTTTATGGAAGAGAACCAGAGTTAGATGCATCATGTATTTTGAGATGTCCTTGTTATGTTAACCTGTCTGGGTAGATGACTGGAGAAGTGATCCTGAATAACTTAATTTAGAGCCATCATTATAGTCATATCCAAAGTCGATTCCAAAGGGATCAAGAAATACACATAAATAAGGCCATAAAAATGGGTAAAACAGGTTAGTGGCTGATTAGTGAATGAACTCTTTTCCATAACATAAAAAAAATCAAAAGGAAAAAGTCTAATAAGTCTAAATATAAAAACTGAAATTTCCCCAGGTAAAACTTTATAAATAAAATTAAAACACAAACAACTGTGAGAGTAATATATGAACCAAAGATTAATCTTTACCAGCATTTTATCATGGCAATATTTACCTGTACAACAAAGCTGAAGTATGTAAAAACATTTGGAGAAAAACTAATTTGTATTATTATTAACTGATTATATGTTTTTCACATATATTCTTATGTCTTTATCATTCATGAATTCACTATTTCATGTATTTCCAGGTAAACTGTCAATATTAATGTGCTCATGTCCTGTTGTACAGGACTGTCTTCCCAGATGTGCCCCACTTACACAAGATTATCCCAGCTAGGCTTGCTGGCTGTTGATGTTCCTTCATGGAGGGATGTGTCAGAGGGAGTCATGGAACCCTCACTGAAGTATCTATACACCCCTCCTCTCCAGTTATATCTAATTTCATGTAGCCTCAGGGAGGGGGTAGAGTATATAGATGGGGAAGGTTCCATGCAGGAAGGTATTAGGATGTCATCATCCGTGCTGGGTGCAAACTTTCTGGTGTGGCTGCTGTACAGCTGTTTATGCTCCTGCCTGTAACCCCTTACCCATGACTCTTGTAAGTAATTCTAATAGACTCCTTGGTTCCCTGAATGAGCTCTGGTGGACTCATACCAGGATTTGCTATTGGGACTTTAGAAGGAGGGGGCAGTTTCAGAGACCTGAACAGTCTGGAGAAGAGGGTGAGTGTACTCCACATCCACTCCTAGGTTGAAGATGGAGCAGGCAAGAACTTGAATCTGACCCTCTGGTTCACAGGTCTGAGTCTGCTTTTGGTACCAATATTTGACATTTGCTTAATGATAACCATGCTTACTGGAGTGAGGTAGGAGCTTCCTATAACTTTGATTTGTAATTGCCCAATATTAAGAGCATTTTCTTGATGTATTTATTTATTATTTGTACTTCTTTTGAGAAGGGTCTGTTCAAGTCATTTGCCTGTTCATTAATTAGACGATTTGTTTGTTTGGTGTTTACATTTTGGTTATTTGTGTTTTTGATAACAATCCCTTGTCAGGTAAGTAGCTGGCAGAGCTGATTCTCCCGTGCCATAGGCTGTCTTTTTCACTCTGAGAATTACTCCCCAGGCGATGCAGAAGGGCTGGGGTTTGATGCCATCCCTTTGTCCACTCTTTTTTTTTTTTTTTTTTTTTTTTTGAGACAGGGTTTCTCTGTGTAGCTTTGCGCCTTTCCTGGAACTAGCTTTGGAGACCAGGCTGGCCTCAAACTCACAGAGATCCGCCTGCCTCTGCCTCCCGAGTGCTGGGATTAAAGGCGTGTGCCACCACCGCCCGGCCCCTTTGTCCATTCTTGCTGTTATGTCTTGACCTACCATACTCCTATTCTGAAGTCCTTGCCTATGCCTACACTTTAGAGTAATTTTTTCTAACACTTTCAGAGTTTCAGGTCTTACATTAAGGTCTTTGATCCAATTTGAGTTGTTTTTACCCAGGTTGTATTGGAGATCCAGCTTCCTCCTCCTTTTCCTCCTCCTTCTCCTTCTTTATTATTATTATTATTATTATTATTATTATTATTATTATTATGTTTTGATTTTTGAGACAGGGTTTCTCTGTGTAGCTCTGGCATCCTGGAACTTGCTTTGTAGAGCCAGCCTTGAACTCAGAGATCTGCCTGCTTTTGCCTCCCAAGTGCTGGTATTAAAGGCATGTGCCACTATGCCCAGTGTGGTAGTTTGAATGTAACTGGCCCCTATAATCTCATAGGGAATGACATTATTAGGAGGTGTGGCTTTGTTGGAGTGGGTATGGCCTTGTTGGAGGAAGTGTGTCACTGTAGGGGCGGGTTTTGAGGTTTCCTATGCTCAGGATACCACCCGGTGTCTCAGTTGACTTCCTGTTACTTACAAGATGTAGGGCTCTCAGCTACTCCTCCAGCACCATGTCTGCCTGCCATGCCACCATGCTCCCCACCATGATGATAATGGACTGATCCTCTGAGTCTGTAAACTGCCACCTGTAACACGAATCTTAAAGGGTCTTATTAAATAAAAAACTTGGAGCCAGAAATTGGGGTTAAAGCCTGCGAGATCAGAGGAATAGGAAAAGCCACAGCTAACCTCACCTCACCAACTCTGAAGCCTCCAAAGGTCTCTACTTCCTGTATACCCACGCCTATATGCCTTTCTGTTCTGCTATCACATTTGCTCTCTTTATCCAGCTACATCACTTCCTCTTCTTGCCCAGCTCTGTCACTTCCTGTCTGTCTGTACAGACCTACAGACCTCCATGGTTAACTAGTGTTGGAATCTAAGGTGTGTGCCACCATGCCTGGCTCTGTTCCCAGTGTGGCCTTGAACTCACAGAGATCCAGACAGATCCCTGCCTCTGAAGTGATAGGATTAAAGGTGTATGCTACCATTGCCTGAATTCTGTGTCTAATATAATGGCTGGCTTTTTCCTCTGATCCTCAGATAAATTTTATTGGGAGACACAGATAAAATATCACCATAGCCACCTCAATTAAATGTTTTCCTTTATAGGAGTGGCTGTGGTCATGGTGTCCCTTCATAGCAGTAGAAACCCTGAGACATCCAGCGTGGCTTCATTCTCTCACTCTCGGAACACTCAGGTTTCCCAGAACAAATTAGTGCAAATAAGAGAAATGAGGGAAAATCAGTACCGAGAACAACTGTAAAACCAAACCAAGTCAAACAACAAAGAAAACATCAAAACGGAAAATAATGTGACTCCAGCCAATATGTCTTCCTGGCTCAGTATGGATTCCCCCAGCTCCCCAGGGATGTTCACAGTAACTTATTCTTCAGGTGGGATGGCCACAGCTATCCTCTGGCATGCAAAGAAGGTAGATAGTGATGCGCTGGGCTGTTGGCCCTGTGTGTTCAGTCTGTCTCCTCAGCTGGATTGAATTCCTAGGCTTTTCCATCCAGCTGAGGAGAACCCTCTCCAGCCCACATCTGGAGATGTCCCCTTGTCGCCACCTCCCCTGTTGGCTTCCCTTTTAGAAGCTGCTACTGGGTAAAACAATCTAGACTTGTTTTCTAATGAGAAGACGTATTCATCCCGAGTTTCCACCTTTTACCCGAGTTCAGACTGTCCCTCCACTGCAGATTAACACCCGCGGGCCTCCCTGCCATGAGCAGCTCATGGTCGACACTCTCCCACAAAATCTATTCAGTTCTGTGGGTTTGAGTTTATGTCCCCTTCCTCCTCTTGTGTCTCCAGTGCTTCTTGACAAGGAGTATGGTATGGGTTTTAGAGATGTAAAAGTGCCAGGCCTTCTACTGGCTAAGCAGGAGGACGGTATCTAAAATCTTCTCTCAGCGTGTCCTCCATCCTGCTGCAGTCGGGGAGGGAGTGGGGAAGCATCCGGGTGCTGTCTGTCTCTAGGATCTGCCCGCTGCCTGTCATGACTCAGGTTCCACACATGAGACCATTTCTTCAAAGTGCTGGCTGAGATGTCGGTGGTTTGTGAACTGAAGTTACCGTAGGAGAGGAGGCCTGCACCCACACATTAAATATTCTGGAAGACCTATTGACAGACGTTCGATGATTTAGAATGTTGGAATGCTGCAGGTCCAGAGTCAAATTCTCTTGGGCCATTTTAGCCGCCCCCCCCCCCCTCGCAAGTGTGAGGAGGAAATGAAGTCCTGACTAAACATGTACTGCCGACATCGTACTGGCCACGACAAGAACCCCAATGTCGCCACCGGGCGGTGGTGGTGCACATTTTTAATCCCAGCCCTGGGGAGGCAGAGCCAGGTGGATCTCTGTGAGTTTGAGGCCAGCCTGGTCTACAGAGCGAGTTCAGGACAGGCTCCAAAGCTACACAGAGAAACTGTCTAAAAAAAAAAAAAAAAAAAAAAAAAAAAAAAAAAAAAAAAAAAAACCCAAAACAAAACCAATGTCTCAGGCCCAGGGGAATGGCTAAGCCTTTCCTGGGTGAGGTCCAGAGTGATAGAAAAACTTTCCTTAGGTCTGAGTATGAATGTTGACAGTGTGTGCTGAAAATGTCTACCATAGCTTTCTCACTGTGGATGTTTATAGCCTGAAGACTGCTGCCCAATAGAAACTGCTCCTACCAAGACTAGCTAACCCTACCTCCTTGTTCTGCATATAACAAACAAGCTGAGCTTCCAGGTACTGAGGCTTCTCATCCGATCCCAGCTTTTCTATCTGTGTGTCCGTATATCTGTGTTTGTCCCTTCTCCATCCCCTGGCTGACCTAGTTAGATCAGACCCTGAAGCTGTGCAGAGCACAACGCCTAGATGTTATTTATTGCCTGTCTCCGCGTGTGAGACCTACCATCCTGTGACTGTGGTAAATCCTACTGGAAGGTACAGACGGCTAGCTTCCACTCCTAAAATCTTAGCGTCTGGGACCTTGTAACAGAGGTTTTCATGGCTCACTGTTTACCTGATGCAGCCCTCCAGTGCTTTTGCAAAGTGGCTTGCTGATAAGCTTTCTCTGTTCTTTTACTGCAAACCCTTCATGAAACTGTTACTACATTCAGACATGAGGCTTGGGATAACCTAAATCTGTATCTCTGGTCCACAGACACTCACATTTGTTTCTGGAATAAACTGTCTCTCATTCCCACTAAGGTGAGAGCCATGATCTGTTTTGGTTTGATTTTGCACTGTCGGTGGAGCGTCTCACAGCTTTCCATTTGTTTTCTGGAGCCTGGCCAGGCAGCAGGGCTCTACTCCATGCTCTAACTGATGTTCGGCTGTTTCCTTTATAAACTCAAGCCCAATCTGTCTGGCTTTCCCTGGTGTCTGACTGTACCCTGTTCATTGTCTCTCCCTCCCTACCCCCCACTTCCTTTGCAGGAACGTCACCTTGCCCTGGAGCTGCTCATCAGATGCTCTACTGCAGACTCCAGAAACGCAGCAGAGTTTGGGGGAAACGGGTGGGTGGCTCCATTACCTCTTCAGCTCATGGTAGTCTTCTTTCACATGGGTATTTATTTCGCAGTTGAGAATCTGTGTTTCCAACTGGAAAATGATGCCTTTTAAGGAGCATTTCACAGTGTCTGGAGAAGTTTTTTGTTTGTCACAAGTACAGGACGTGCCCTATCTGAAGCAGAGGACCTGGATGCAAAGGACACCCTCCTCCCCACAAAGCAGTGAGCTACTATCTCTCACACTCAAGGCATCCACAGTGCTAAGGACCCTGGGGGGTGTGGTTCAGTTGGTAGAGTGCTTGCTTGCTTAGCACCACAGGGAGCTGGGTTTCATCCTCAGCACTGGAAACAATGCCATAAGCAATTAGGAGGCAGAGGCAGCTGGAGAATCAGATCAAGCTCATTCTTGGCTATACAAACTGGAGGCCAGCCTGGAATGCATGAGAGCCTGCGCCATAAATAAATAGTGAAAAAAAAATACTAAGGTTGGTTGAGATGTTTTAGAAAAATACTAGATAGTACAAATAAAACAAAACAAAAACAAAAAGTCTTGTCTCCCTCCTGCCTCTTATTCTGAGACAGGATCTTTCTATTAGTCCAACCTGAGAATCTGAGATGACATCTAGAATGCTTAATGGCAGTTTGAATATTGATCCTTTTAAGGTTTTTGAAAGATGTCTATGGCTGATTCTTATATCCATATCTTTTTGTTCAAACAAAATTTGCCTTTTTCTAAAGATAGTCCTCCAGTTTTCCCTGTGGTGTTTTCTTACTAGAAATGTTTCTTAGATATCAGCTTCCTCCATGCTTTTAAGTAGCAATATATAGACAGGATACATACTTTGGACAGTTTGCATTCTAAGTACTTTTCATGTATTAATTTATACCTTATGAAATATTAGTTTCATTTTATAACTAAGGTTATAAAGAGGTAAAAGCTCATGCATGGTCATCGGACCAGTTTTCTAGCTGGGACATAATCCTAAAGAGGTTCCCATCTCTTCTCAGGTGGTGCTAGCCAAATCAGCCCTCAGAGGTCTATCCTGCACTACCCTCATCAGTTCTGAGAAGTCTATCCTGTACTATCCACATCAGCCCTGAGAGATCTACCCTATACTGCTCTTGATTTCTATCCTGCACTACCCACATCAGCCTTGAAAAGTCTGACCTAAGTTTGTGTCTTTCTTTGCTCCTGAAAATAATTATTGCAGTATGCACCAGACTGCAGAGAGTTAACCTCTGAATAACCCAGCCAAATCTACTGCTGCCTTGAGAAAGCACCTGGCCATGAGTTAGCCATTTGCTTTATGCCCTTCATGTAAGGGTCAGCTTTTCTGCACAAAAAAGTCCTTTTAAAGCTTCATTTAATGTGAAGAAAAAAACCCACTTTCCAATCTTAAAATGTGTACACAAATGAGGGCAGGACATTGAGATTAAGTTTTACCACTTACTCTAGTATAGTCTCTTGTACTTGAATTTACCCAATTATTTGTTCTTTGAGAATTTCAAATAAGACATGTTCTCGGCCGGGCGGTGGTGGCGCACGCCTTTAATCCCAGCACTCGGGAGGCAGAGCCAGAAGGATCTCTGTGAGTTCGAGGCCAGCCTGGGCTACCAAGTGAGTTACAGGAAAGGCACAAAGCTACACAGAGAAACCCTGTCTTGAAAAACCAAAAAAAAAAAAAAAAAAAAAAAAAAGACATGTTCTCATCATATCCACCCTCCACATGTCTCCTTCCAATTTCTCCAGAATTTACCCAAACGACTGTCACTGAGTGTCTGGGGACCATAGAATAGGGTGGGAGATACCTTTTAAAATGTATATAATATAAGCTCCAGGAAGTCCTCACCAACCCCACAGCGATAGACCTAACCTGTGTATAGTAACCTCTTCATATAAAATTACATTGCAAAACAGATTTATTTTCATCCATGAGGACCAGGAAGATAAAAAGGAAAGCATTCTTCAGGCAAGTGGAAATGACAGACTTTAAATTACTGACTGTAGGACCGGCAATAAAAAGTTGCTCCGATTTGCTTCCACTCAGTTATCTTCTTGGCAGTTTCCATGTCAGGGGGCGGGGACAGGCGTGTTTCCTCTTCCTCCTCCTCCTCTTCTTCCTCCTACATCTGAGCCTGCTCATTATCTCCCATCTCCTGCTCATCACCTCCCATCTCCTGCTCATCACCTCCCATCTCCTGCTCATCACCTCCCATCTCCTGCTCATCACCTCCCATCTCCTGCTCATCATCACCTCCCATCTCCTGCTCATCATCACCTCCCATCTCCTGCTCATCATCACCTCCCATCTCCTGCTCATCATCACCTCCCATCTCCTGCTCATCATCACCTCCCATCTCCTGCTCATCATCACCTCCCATCTCCTGCTCATCATCACCTCCCATCTCCTGCTCATCATCACCTCCCATCTCCTGCTCATCATCACCTCCCATCTCCTGCTCATCATCACCTCCCATCTCCTGCTCATCATCACCTCCCATCTCCTGCTCATCATCACCTCCCATCTCCTGCTCATCATCACCTCCCATCTCCTGCTCATCATCACCTCCCATCTCCTGCTCATCATCACCTCCCATCTCCTGCTCATCATCACCTCCCATCTCCTGCTCATCATCACCTCCCATCTCCTGCTCATCATCACCTCCCATCTCCTGCTCATCATCACCTCCCATCTCCTGCTCATCATCACCTCCCATCTCCTGCTCATCATCACCTCCCATCTCCTGCTCATCATCACCTCCCATCTCCTGCTCATCATCACCTCCCTTCTCCTGCTCATCACCTCCCTTCTCCTGCTCATCACCTCCCTTCTCCTGCTCATCACCTCCCTTCTCCTGCTCATCACCTCCCTTCTCCTGCTCATCACCTCCCTTCTCCTGCTCATCACCTCCCTTCTCCTGCTCCTCTTCTCGCTTCTCCTGCTCCTCTTCTCGCTTCTCCTGCTCTTCTTCTCGCTTCTCCTGCTCTTCCTCTCGCTTCTCTTGCTCTTCTTCTCGCTTCTCCTGCTCTTCTTCTCGCTTCTCTTGCTCTTCTCGCTTCTCCTGCTCTTCTCGCTTCTCCTTCTCTTCTTGCTTCTTCTGTTCAGCAATTCCATTTGTCAAATATTCTTCACTCTTTGTCTGTTTAGATATTAACAATCTCACAAATTTTGATGTCTACATAAATAAATAGAAAAGGACTCTCATTAAAGACCATATCTACATTGAGAGGCAGTTGACCCAAATCTTAGCCCAGGAACCAGCAGTGCCCAGACCATAGCAGAAACATATTCTCAAGCTCTATCAGACCCACTAAACCAATACTTGCATCTTTAAAGGGACCAGGAGATTCATATGCATATTGGAGGTCCCAAAGAACAGATCAAAGACATTAAAAACCTCTAGGTAGACACAAGCCCCCACTTGGAATGAGTGATGGAAAATATCAAATGTGTAGATCACTTTAAGGATCAAGACTCTATTATTGTCAAGCTTTTCAATCATGTTTACTTGCATCTCATGGAGATTGACTGGATACCCAGAACCCATTTTCAAAGACTTAGTGCTCGGACACAAGGCTCAGCTATTTACACCTCCTTAGAACCCCTTGGTTGAGTGCATTGTCTAACTGAGGTGGAGAACTTTCGTGCTACAACATTTTCTTCCTTTTGACTTCTTGAGATGCTATGGGCTTAGTGACAGAGAAGGCTCACTTTGAGCCAGATTGTTCACCAACTGTTAGGAAGGGATCCCAGAGAGTATCAGAACCAGTTTGCTGCTTACATCGGTATCTCCAATATTAAAGGCTGTGGCATACAGACTTCGCAGGACCTCAGTTAATTCTTTTTCCATACATAGAACAGTCATTAAACAGTCAATACATCTCTGGTGGCCTAGTTCAGGTCTCTGTTGGAAATGAACAGGTAATCAATTTCCTATGTCAAGGTAATTTCTATGTATGATGAGGACTAGGTTTACGAGTGAGAAGGCTTTCAAACTTTGTATAGCATAGTGGAGTCAGCTGAAAGTCTGAACGACTGACACCTGGTCTACCTGCAGTCATCTTGATTAATTGATATGGACCTCAGGACTGTAAAAAGATCCTTGGCAAATTCAGTTGCTGCATACCAAGGGTACTAAAGGCAAAGAATACAGGTTAATAATTACTCCATTGGCTTTGAAATTCTATAATGGTTTGATTTTGTTATGTACTTCCTTAATAAAAAAATGCATCTAAAATAACATTATACCTGAATTTTCTGTAAACTGAAAAAGGATGCTAACCTCTCCAGGGAGAGCTCATGAGAGCCCTGCCTCTAAGCTCTTTCAGAGCATTAAAACCATCTGAGGAGTTTGTTAAGACACAGCTTCTTGGCCCCACTCACAATCAGATTCCTTGGGCCAGGGTCATGAATTTGCATATCTCACCATCCTCATATGGGGCTGAGGCTGGTGATGCAGAGAGCTGTGTGGCTGACTCATTGAGAAAAGCTAGACAGATTTGTTGTGGCCAAGTTTTAGCCCTGAAGATATTGACTTATGTTCAGTTACTAAGAACATGAATAAATGCCAGGCAGTGGTCATGCACACCTTTAATCCCAGCACTCTAGGAGGCAGAGGCTGGTGTATCTCTGTGAGTTCAAGGCTAGCCTGGTCTACAAAGTGAGTTCCAGAACAGCCAGGGCTGTTACACAGAGAAACCCTGTCTCGAAAAACCAAAAAAGAACATGAATAAAGGGGGCTGGAGAGCTGACTCAGTGCTTAACAGCACTGGTTGCTCTTCCAGAGGACCTGGGTTCAATTCCCAGCACCCATGTGGCAGCTAACACATGTCTGTTACTCCAGTTCCAGGGAATCTGACACCCTCACATCAATGTACATAAAATAAAATTAAATAAATTAAAAAAGAGAAATGTTAAAAAATGAATAAACTAACTAGTAAGCTTAAGTAGCAAGCAGTTGTATTTTGGATCTAGTAAAAATCCCCCCAAAAAATTATCATAATAGAATTAGTCACCTGAATATCCGGAAGGCAGACTTTATTACCTCTTTTTATGATGTATCTCATGGATTCTTTTGCATGATACCATTTCACTGCAGCCTGGTCCTGAATGTATGCTCCAACACCGGCCACTGCCACATCATCCATATAATAACAACTCTAGGATTGAGGTGAGAATTTGGGGGAAGAGATGGAGATAGGAGATGTTAAATTTTCAGGTAGGAACCTCATGAAAATAGTTGACTATCTCAGTGGTCATCTAGAAAAGGTCTTTGATTGCTCCTAGGTGGCTGGTTTGTCCTTTGAATTTCAGAAGTTTCTGTTTTCCCAACTCAGGCTGCCCCAAAAAGCAGCCACCCAGACTAGTCCCTAATCTTTCTACAATGCAGCTTTTCTTTGGATCAGACATGTTAACACACACACTACCAGTTTCATCCATTAACTGTATAGGTCTCTGACATAAGCCTGGCACAGATTTACTAAAAAGTTAAGAGCAGATTTATCATACTAATCCAAACATTATTAACGGTGAGTATGAAATTGCATTTAGGTATAAAATTGTGTATTCCGCCACCATTGGTTATTGCCCAAATAATTTTGGGAACTCAACTGAAGAATTGTGTTTCTCCTTCTCATAGCCTGTAGTTTGCTATCACAGTTATAAATCAGCAGTCTCATTATTGGACCACGGTTTCACCTAATGTTAGACTGCAAGGTAAGAAGTTAGTAAATGTATCATCACCCAGATCAGAGCAAAGCCCTCCCTCAGAGTTGCCCAAGAGACCTACTAACCAAGAAATAATAAGCATCGCTGAGGTTCATCTGCAGGCAGGCGATTTTCTGTATAAAAGGTAAAGACTCTTCAGGAATGACCTCCTTTTTCGCCCCTTTTCTCTGTGCCATTTTAGCAATAGGAAATTTCAACTGTAAGATGTGTTTCCCACATCACTGGAGAGCCTCTTAAATGCTAAAAGGTGTGGTCACAGCCCACTCCTTGCAATGAGATGAAATCATGACCACCTGAGGCGGCAGCTGCTCATCCACCAGCAAAGATACTGTGTCTAGGGTGGGGGTTAAAGAAATCAAGTTGTGAGTCCCGGGACCAACGCCATGCTGCTTTCGGCCGTCTTTTGTGCCAAGAGCAAGTCAAAGACCATTCTGGTGAGGCTGGTGAGCCAAGCTGGGACAGGTTTCTGGTTCAACCACAAGAGAAGCCGACTCCGAGAAAAGCTGACTCTTCTGCATTATGATCCAATCGTGAACAAAAAAAGTTCTCTTCATGGAACAGAAAAAAATAAGCTCCCTCTAAGCAATGGATTGAGAGTGAATTTGACTCATAAATGGGAAGATGGAGGTGAGGCCCTGGCTCAGAGACCTGCATTGTGTACTGACGAAGAGGAACCGCCATCACGGCCGCTGGTGAGGTGAAGGTCACTGTGAAGGAACAGTGCCGTGAAAGAGTTCTTCACAGAGACCAGATAGTTCTCTCTCTGTAGTTTTTATAGGCAGTAATAAAAAAAAAAGTCAAAACAGCCAAAAAAAAAAAAAAAAAAAAAAAAAGAAATCAAGTTGAACAGAGAAAAATGGATCAGAAGAGGATGTGGGGATTTGTCTTCTAATTCTCTCAATGGTCAGTCTCTCTTTTCATTTTCTGTTTTAAAATTATTATTGTTAATTAAATGTATTCATTTATTTTACATCCAGACTGCAGTTTCCCCTTCCTCCTCTCTCCCATTCCCTCCTCTCATTCCCTCCCCCTCCTCCCACAATCCACTCCTCCTCTGTTTCTGTTCAGAAAGGGGCAGACCTCCCATGGGTGTCAACAAAGCCTGGCATATCAAGTTGAGGTAGGACTAACCTCCTCCCCTTGTATTAAGGCTGGGCAAGGCAACCCAGTATGAGGAATAAGTTCCTGGAAGCCAGTCAAAGCATTAGGGACAGGCTCTGCTTGCTAGAAGTCCCACAGGTAGGTCAAGCTACACACAACTGTTACACATATGTAGAGGGCCTAGGTCTGTCCCTTGCAGGCTCCCTAATTATTGGTCCAGACTCTGTGAGCTCCTATGAGCCCAGGTTAGATGTTTCTGTGGGTTCCCTTGTGATGACCTTGACATTACCACCCCACCCCCACCCCCACCCCCGCCACCGGCTCACACAATCCTTTTTCTCTCTCATTTTCTATTTGAGAAGGCAGGTATATTTCCTGAAGAGTAGTGTGAATTATCTTTAATGATATCATAGCATACTCAAATACATTGGATCTGAGAAGCATGTTGAGAACACGTATCTGTTTATAGGAAATACCACAACCCCTTCCCTCCTCCTCGTACATATTTGAGCTTACAATGGAATATGGTGGTGTTCTGAAATATCACAATCCTGTTAGCTAGAGGAGTTTTACAGATTTCATTGATAAACTGGCACTTTAAGTCAGCCTTGTAAACAGAAGGCAGACGGAGAATAGAAGAAAGGCCTTTTAATTGCAGCTGTACTAGGCACACCCAGCTGCAGCTACAAGATGAGGCTGTGATTTCCCTATCTCCCAACTGGCATCTTTTCGACTCCTTCTTCCTTCCTCTTTTTTTCCCAAAGGTCTCCTGGTGGCTCCGTATGGACCTATTTCACTGATCTTACGGCTGATAATGGGGTGCTTGGAGGTATGTTCTGAGTCACTGTTGATGAAAATGTGATGGACACGCAAATAAAGCTTAAACTTCTCCCTCTGGGAGACCTTAACTTTGAGCTAACCCCTGTCTGCTTGAAGTGAACGGAAATGACAACTGCCCAGGCAGGTGCTAGACTGTAATCCCAGCTATTCTGGAGGTGAGCAGCAAGAATCTCGATGTGTGAGACAGTTTTAAAGAAATAGCAATTGCCTCAAAGTCCATCCGCCTCCTGAGGGAGAACTCATGTTAAGGGAAGGAGCCAGACTTTCAAACGTGGGACAGAGTCAAACAAGGTGGTCTTAAAGAAGGAACGGTTACAAAAATGTCTTTTATCGATCGTTTTTGTTTCCTAACCCAACACTGCCTTTGTCTCCAATGGAGTCTGAGATTATTCCTAGAAAAGGAGAAGTGGTTTAAGACAGTGCCTCTCAAACCACAGCTTGCATAGGAATCATTTGGGACTTTTGTTCAAATGCAAAATTGTGGTTGGTGGAGCCTGAGGTGGTGCATTTCCAGCCTGCTGCCAGGTACTTCCCGTGCAGGGACACACCTTGAGGAGAAAGGTTTCCAGAGCATTCCTGAAAAGCGTTCAGTAAATGTTCTATAGGGCACCTATGACTATAGCTGAAGTTTTTCTGTGTCCTGTCCCATCCACAGCTGCTCAGACCCCAAGTAAACACACAGAGGTTTATATTAATTAAAGCTGCTCGGCCATTAGCTCAGGCTAACTATTGACTAGCTCTGACATTTAAACTCAGCCCATTTTTGTTAATCTATATGTTGCCATGTTTTCAATGGCTTTACTTGTGTGCCATTACATGCTGCTCCCTGGATGGCGGGCTGGCATCTCCTGACTCAGCCTTCCTCTTCCCAGAATTCTCCTTGTCTGCTTATCCCGCCTATACTTTCTGCCTGGCTACTGGCCAATCAGTGTTGTATAAAACCAGTGTACAAAAGCATTATTCCACAGCGTATGGCACAGTTAGGAATCCTGAGTAAGATGGGAAAGGGAGGCATTTTCTAGAGACACTGTGCTGGCTTGACATGTCCAAGCATTCTAGAGAGGGCCTTTTGAAATAGCTGGGCTTTGAAGGTCAGAACAGGCCAAAAATATGGCCCCTGTGCAGATCATCCACCACTGTTTTTAAAACCTTGCTTTTGTTTCATCATATGAGTATTTGTCTGCATATATGAATGTGTACCATGTGTGTGCCTAACCTGTAGAAGTCAGAAGATCACAAAACTTGACTCACAGTGGTTCAGAGCTGCTGTATAGGTGCTGGGAACAGAACTGAGATCCTCTGCAAGAGTAGCAAGTGCTCTTAACCACTGGGCCATCTCCAGCCCCCACTGATTTTTGCATAGGTGATACATGACCCCAATTCTTCTTCCTCAAACCTTGTGGTTCTTTTTAGGACATCAGAATTGTGTGAGCAATGGTAACACATTTCTATTATCCAACCTACAAGTTAGTAAATCCGAAATTCATAGATTTGTTTCCTGGAATGGTCTGAGATTTTGGATATTTCTGGGTGGTTTTAAAGATTCTTTCATGTAAACATTGTTATGAAGTACGCAGGCATGAGAAACCCCCACCTGGCCAGGCCAGAGTATCCCACTCGTGCAGGGACCCATGCTGGTATGCAGGGCAGATGCAGCAGCAGGTTGGCAGGTGACCCACTCCATGCAGGCATGGCGGTGGGTGGACCTTCACAACCCATAAGCTACATCTGCTCAGAAATGGTTTACTGGAATAGAGAGATGAAAAAAAGATAGGAAAGGAGAGAAAGAGAGAGGGAAAGAAAGAGAAAAGGGTCAAGGGTCGAGGGGTGCACACCTCATGGGAGTGGAGGGAGAGAGAGAGAAAGAGAGAGAGAGAGAGAGAGAGAGAGAGAGAGAGAGAGAGAGAGAGAGAGAGAGAGAGAAAGGGGTGGAGTTTTCCCTTAAGAAGAGGCTTCTATGTCAGGGCTCAGGGTGGCCCCAAGGATTGGATCAGAATATTAACAAACATTCCATGATTCTATTATTCGATCTGGGCCACAATAGAGAACTGAATGTATATTTAAAAACCAGGTTTTATTCTTTTAATTAGATTTTTGAAGTATTTTGAAGTAGTAAGTATTTTGTTATCTAAAACTACACACACACACACACACACACACACACACACACACACAAATGAATGAATGGAAACATATCACATCTTCAGTAATTATTGTACAAATACGGCAGATTTACAAAAATTTTTCTTTTAATTTCCAAATCTTCCACTTAAAACTTTTATTACATTTATTCATTTGTGGTGTGTGTGTATGTGTGTGTATGGATGGACTTATAGGTACATGCCATGAATATCAGAGGACAACGTATGGGATTCAGTTCTTTCCTCTACTCTGTGGGTCCCAGGGATCAAACTCACATCCTCAGGCTTGGTAGTAGGTGGCTTTGCCATTCCCATAACCCTTTCAGATTTTTATAATTATATTTTAAATTTCCACAGTCTTCCTGCCTCGCATCTCAGGTTAGTGCTGGGTCTATGGATGCTTGTGCTACTGTGTGTGTAATGGGTTGAGAACTTGGCATGTCAGGATGCCAAGTTGATGGCCCATAGGGCCATCTCTCCAGCTTTACTTTTTTTTTGTTGTTGTTGTTGTTGTTAATGAACACATAATTATGGGACATGTGTGATATTTTGACACAGCTATGCAGTGAAACATGATTAGATTGTGGACAATTTGACTATAATATGTCACAAAAAGAATCTTCTCTGATTGACTCTGACTTGGATCCTTTGAACTTTCTAAGCCTGGATGTCTGGATCTTCCCCAAGACTGGGAAAGGGTAGAATATTCTTCTAGTAGGTTCTGTGTCTATTCTTCCCTTACTCTGAATTTCACTGGGTTCTCAAAGGTCATGTAGATATCCTTCATTTTCCTTATTCATTTTTGTTTCTGCTCCCCCCTTTCTTCCTTTGTTATTTGTGTGGCTGAATGACTACTAAAGACCTATCTTGAGGCCCAGAAATTAATTTTTCCACTTGACTTAGTCTGTTTTTGCAGTTTTCATTTTTGTGTTTTGATTCTGTTTGTGATCTATAACTCTCTTGAATTTCTCATACAGAGCACGAATCTTATTACATTTTGAAAGCATTTTTTGTACTGTGTTTTAAATGAACTCAATTAAAAATCATAATGACTATAAGAAGCAGGTGTTATTTCTAATTTTTTCTGATGGATGAGAAAACTTAGGCTCAGGGAGGAAAAGTAATTGCTTAGGTTTACAAACGGCAAAGCCAAGTTCAGGGTGACATTTAGGCTGTTTAAGTCACCTTTGGACTGATGCTTTAATGAAGTGAACTAAAATGCAGATTCTCCTGCCTCTCCCCAACCTGGGGCTATTCTCTTCCTTTTTTAAAAAATAAAATATACAAAATCAGTGATTCTATCTCATTAAGATTTGAGAACTAGTAAGTGTGTGCTCTTTAATGGGTACACACAAGCATCACATAATGGTTGTGGCTACTCCTGTACTATTATTGCAGCAAATCTTTTCTTGTTTGTTTTGTGTTTTAGATTGTACTCTTTATACAAGAGTCAAACTTCCTGATGCACATTTTTCAGAGCTGTATCAGTATACAGTATAAGTGATTTCCATAGAAATCACTGAACAGTTACTATTACCCTAAATTTGCTTTTGACACAAAAACTATATATTCAATGCCAGATGACTGTCCCAGGCCTCAGCTGTTCTTGGAAATTCAGTTTCTATATTGGAAGTCTTTGCTCCATCATATCTGGCGGTCAGGATAGAAATCTGTAGCCCTTGTGTCTAGAAACAAGTGGGACAAACCACAACCACTCTGTGAGAGGCAGACTTTCCTCAGCACAGCTCCTATGGCTTCGCCGCACCAGTAGTCAGTCATCTCCAGCAGGCAGCTTCTTTCTATAGAAAGGGAAGATTTATTCATCATTTCCCCTTATGTTATCTTTAATTGAGAGCTGGGAGGGAGAGAGGCCACTATTTATTTGTGTGTGTGTAGCTAGTTGTTTATCCTCAAACAGAAAGCAGTCCTTTGCACTTGATAGGTCCGTGCTATGTCTGTAACCAAACAGTACCCCCAAATACAATGACTAGAACAAAATTGGATTTTTTTTCTTTTTGTTATAACTGTACAGAGATAGCAGTCCAGGGTGCATATTACTCTTATTCAACACATGGATTCCATTTTTTGGGTTCACAGTGGTTGATTTAATTCCCTTCGTTTTGTCTGTATCCCAGACGGGGGAGAAGAGGCCAGAGGAAAGCAAAGCCATGCCTAACAGATTTCTCCACATCTCGCTGACCAATATTTGGTCAGAAGCTTCAAAAGAGGGTACACTTAATAATTTCAGAGAGTGAAACACTTGCCCCAGTGAAACCTAGAGTTCTGTTGTTCAAGAGAGAAGAGATAATGGATTGTAGGAGGAAAAAAAAAAACTGTCTCTATCACAATTCACACTTTGTATTTATGTTTTAGTGCAAAAGTTCTCTGTGCCAATTGTTCATAGTTATTAAGCTAGAAGTTGTACCTATCTCTACAATTCCAATTGATGAAGTGATAGGGTTCTTTATAGAGGGGCTACTGACTCTTGTGGGAACTATCTTTCTTTGTTCGAGAGACCTTCATAATGGTCACTTGAGTAATTGTGAATCTAGGTAACTGAAAAGTAAGTGCCAGCTGCCATTGTATTGCTGGTTTTCTTGGGCACATATTATAGTTTGCTAGCCTGCCTTTAGTTAAATGTCACAGTCCCCAAAGAGCACTGTTCAAATGTCAGTTACCTCAGTTGTACTTAGTGTGCACAGTACAATGCGCTTATTGTAAGAGAGACAAACTATGCTAGCTCTTCAGTCTACAGGTTACTGCATAAAGAACAGTATTCGCAATGTTCACTGGTCAATCATGTTACTTTTTAAGGAAGCTTCTGGTGTTTGGCTACTGTCGGTCTGCCACTCAGTTCATGCTCAGTGGGTAATACACGTAGCCATGTTATTTCTTTGTCTCCCAGTGGTATACTAATGAGCCATTCTTATAAAATGAATGATAGTGAGAGGGGGTGAGGATGAAAGAGAAGGAAGGAAATGGAAAGTGATAACACTATGGGGTAAAATTCTGGTCAAACTTAAATGAACTTATAGAAGAGATAGAGGATATATATAAAATCTTTATATATTTCTAACTGTCTGGTCAGGGAAGCAGAACCTGTAGTAAGCTTGGGTATGCATGTGTATTTAACATTAATATCATTAAAATTCACATAGCACAAACACACACAGAGATATTATTTATGTAAAGAGACAGAGACAAAGTGAGACAGGGAGAGGGAGACAAGGATAAGGGAGAGAAGGGATCTTTATCTTAAGGACTTTGGGGTTCTGGCAAGTCCACAATCTGTAGGGATGGAGAATGAGACAGCAGGCTGGAGAGCTAAGGAGAGCACACTATGGTTCAAGTACGAGTGTTTCTGTAGCAGGAATGTGCGGCATTTCTTCTTGCTCAGGGAACAGTTTCCAGGTGATGGAGTTTCACCATCCACATTATAAACTTTAATTTCATCTAAAATCCAATTTAACGGGAGCATACATGATGATATCTGGCCAAATATCTAGGAAATATGACCCAGCATGGATACACAAAATTAACCACCACAAGCTCTTCCCAAAAGCAGACTCATGGACCTGCATGAAGAACCTGTTTGGGTTAGATGAAGACAGCATAGAGAAGGTGACATAAGTTTGAAAGTAAAAAGGAAAGAGAAAATAATAATAAAAGGCAATACCAAAGGACCTGCTAGAGTATTTCAGAGAATCAAAGCCCAAAGAATCTAATCGTACAAATCGATACACTTGTAGAAATGAATTCAGCACAGCTCAGGAAAGACTCCTGCTCCAGGCCAGAACAAGAAGGCAAGCATGGCTCAAGTCATTCAAAGTACAAAGAAAACCTTCTAGCTAAAAAATATTTTATCTATTTTCACTCATAATTTACTACAACGTAGTTCTTTTATATTGGTGAAACTATTAAAGCCTCCAGAAAGATCCAGTATTTCCCACTGACTGTCAAGATTGATGTGGCTTCTGCTTGTGGGTCATTTTCATGGTCCTGCAGCATCATGCAAAGTGAGCCATAAATTTGAAGACGCAATCTCATGGCTCAAATGGGTTGCTGCTTCTGGGGGCTGGGGCTGCGGTGGACTGATAGCGTCTCTGTAACCCTGAAGTTCCCAGTAAGGTACATGTGCTTAGTAGATATGATTGACACTGCATTAGTAATAACTTTATACCAGATGAAAGGCAGTGCAGTAAGTATAAGAATGTTAGGAGAGCATTAGAGACAAAATCTGGACTTGGTCTCCTCTAAACCTACCCAAGCTTGAGTTTCCTGATGTACCATGTGAGTGTGGTTGCAATGGCCCTCTGTACACATACAATTACATGAACTAACACGTAGAAAGTTCTGATATAAAGAAAACGAATGATTCTGGGCTCAGATTGATTAGCGGTAGTAACCCTATGGCATTCTCATAACTTTCCATTGCAGTTGAGGTTAGGGATTGTACTATTCAGAATGCTCCCTGCTTGGAGAAATGCCCGAGAAAACAACTGAAGGGAAGGAGAAGTGTATTCTAGCTCTGGGCTTCAGAAGTTACGGGCCAAGGTTGTCTGGACCCGTCACTGTGAGATGAGGCAGAGTATCATGTTGGCAGGAGCTACCCTGAAGCTGCTCCCTCATGGGGGCCAGAAATCCGAAGGAGGAAGAGGGAAGAAGGAAAGGACTGATGGGAGTGGGGGGGGGGGGGGCAAGAGAGAGGAAGGGGAGGAGGGGCCAGGAGACAAGTTCAATCTTCCTGGGTTGTGTCACGGGTGGGTGACTTCTTTGGACTCAGCCTCATCACCTGCTCTTTATCATGTTCCTTTGAATAACACCCCTCGGAAATAATCCTTTGATTTAATTCAGAGTACTGAGGATCCGGTCACTTTCCAAAGACCAAAGTCCATTCTTGACTTCTACGCTTGCTGGATAGAGCCTCACTGGTATGATTTAAGAAAAGAGGAAAACAAATCTTTGGCCACCCATGAGGTCTCTAGAGTTCGTATTCTCATTCTTTTGGTTTTTCTGTACTGTCTCACTCCTTTCAGCAAAAAACAAAAACAAAAGCAACGAAGTACCGATCATCAACCTCAAATAAACAGCAGCAGCATAACTCCCCACCCTTACTACCATGGGTCCTGTTTCTGTGTAAGACTGGCTGCTGTCCTTCCCGACTTTCTGAAGCTCTAGTCACTACATGAGCACTGACCTCTTCCTGTATTTACATTCTCTGTTGATTGGACAGGGAACAGTTTTCTCCCTGAGCTGCTTTCCTTCCTAGTGCCATCTTCTGTCCTGCTTCTGCGACACTGCCCCAGACGGCCCAAGGTTTCTTGTCTTTTTTTTTTTTTTTTTTTGGTTTTTCGAGACAGGGTTTCTCTGTGTAGCTTTACGCCTTTCCTAGAACTCACTTGGTAGCCCAGGCTGGCCTCGAACTCACAGAGATCCACCTGCCTCTGCCTCCCGAGTGCTGGGATTAAAGGCGTGTGCCACCACCGCCCGGCAGTTTCTTGTCTTCTTTGTGATCGCCTGTTGTCCTATGTTCTGACTTTGGGCTCTTTATCTGTTGGTTTTTATCTTCTGGGTGATTGTGAGATCTCTTGCACATCCCTCCTGTCTTCATCTGGGGCCTCCATCTGCATTCACCAGCTATTTCAATATGTCTATAGTACGAGAGAATTTTGCGTTTGCTTTTCTCTCCTTCTGGATTCATTCAACCTGTCCAGTTCTGAAAACACCTTTCATGGTAAATCGACCAAAGCATGAAGGGTAGTGAGAGAATGGATTCTTGGCTGAATGGGACTTCAATGTGGGTGTCCTGCTTGGAGGTTATTATGGTTTGTCTGTGAGATGTCCCTCACAGGTTCACATGTTTGAATAGTTAGTTCCCTGCTGATTGTACTGTTTGGGAAGTCATGGAACTTTTCTGACTTGTGATGTAGTTAGCTGAACAGGCCATGAGGGTGGGAACGCAGGATTACAGCTAGTCGTTGCTCTGGCCCCAATTCCCTACCTCCTAATCGGTGTGTGAGCCAGATACCTTATGTTCCTGCTACCATGGACAGAGGCCATTCCTGTTGCTGTGAACACTGCCATGCCATCACCCGGAAACTGTGAGGTGACATAAATTCTTCCTTCTCCAAGTCACTTCTGGCGAGTATTTTGTCACAGTGACAAGAAAAGCAAATAATACAGATACAAAAAAATCCTGAAGCCCCAGGAAGATGATTTAACTAATACTAATCAGACATTTTAAGGACTCAACTGAGCACACTGCATAGTGTTTTGAAGGAGACAGTTTTTGCACAGTGAGACTAGGATGGGGAAGGTTGGAAGCTAGTGCACCATTTGCTCAGGACCAACTTTTGTGCCTTGCCTGATGTCCTAAAGTTACATTTTTACTAACTTTATATTAACAGAAGCAAAGGATTTTTGTTTGTTCCAGAAAAATAGGCCCAAAGAGATTTGTTTTATTGAATGTGACTTTTCTAAAGCAGGAGGTCCTAGACATTCCTAATAGGTGAAGGACCCAACCCTACTGGAAGTGCTAATTCTCATCTTGGCTTTCCTCCTAGGGCTTGGTATTCTCCATGAACAAAAGCACTGGCCTCTACCCTCATGTTTCCTGCGCAGGGTTGAGGAGAAAAGAAGACAGGAAGAGTCTTGGCCTGGCCTGCAGTATGGACGTTTGTTTTCCTGGTTGTTGGTAATAAATGTAAGACACACACGGTAGCACCCTGCAATAGGGCAAGCAATTTTAAGTTCCACGCGTTTTAATTACCAGGCCAGGACTTTGTGTTCTGGCTTAATGACACAGTCATTTTGCTTTTCCTGTTTTTATGTTTGTAAAGTCATCAAATGGGCAATGTTAGGCACAGAACTGGACTTGATCCCAGACAGTTCTTTTCCTAGGATTTTTTTTTTTCAGGAGCCCTGTACTTAGCGCTCTTCTGATTCCTTGTAGAACTCCTTGGGCAAGTGGTACCTAGGCTCTGCTTCATCTCCAGGAGCTCTTAAGGCTCTAAAGGACTAGTACTAGGGGTAAAGGGGCACCCCCAGGCCCACACACATTACCTGCAGTCTGCAGGTCTTGAGTAAAGATATAAGGCTTGATGGCAGATGTGTCTTTATGTCATATTTCTTTTTATTTATGTTTTTAAAAAAAAAATGTATGAATGCTCTGTCTGCCTATATGCCTGCATGTCAGAAGAGGGCATCAGATCCCATTACAGATGGTTGTGAGCCACCATGTGGTTGCTGAGAATTGAACTCAGGACCTCTGGAAGAGCAGTCAGTGCTCTTCACTGCTGAGCCATCTCTCTAGCCTCCATATTTTTGCTCATATTGTCCTCAAAACCCAATTCTTCTCTTAGTAGGTAAGAATACAGTTACCTCCGGGGTTGTATGTGACAAGGTAGACTTTCTTAATTCTCGGTTGGGTTCCACAGCCTGCCTGCACCCCTGATCCTCAGCTCTCTTCCTGTCAACTGGTCTCCCTAGACATGGTAGATCTCCATTCCCTGGTTCTAGCAATCTAGATCAGGTGCAAATGGAGCTAGGCACTGGATTCCAGCCGCCAGCATTCCTTACCCTCCTCCCTGACCCCACACTAGCAGGCACTCTGGGTGAGCAGAGCCTTTGCTTGCTTGATATTTTTAAACATTTACTTATGCACCCACGTGTATGTGTGTTCTTGGGTGTGTGCACATGTGTGTCATGCTGTGTATGTGGTAGTTGGAGGACAGCTTATGAGAGTCAGCATCATGGGGATCTTGGTGATAGAAGTTTGGTCACCTATATCTGCTGAACCATCTTACCGGCTCCTGAACCATGCAGTGGTGTGTGTGTGTGTGTGTGTGTGTGTGTGTGTGTGTGTGTGTGTGTGTTATATAAATGTCCTATTTAGAGCTAAGCACTCCATTATCACTTCTCAGCACTTTGACCATATACGGATGTCTCCATTAACTGCTGTCTACTACAAACAGAAGTTTCGCTGACCAAGGCAGAGAACACTAATCTATGGGTATAAATAAAAATATAGATATTTAGGAGGCAGTATGATACCATGTCCCTTTATTAAACCAGTAGTAGCAGTTTTCATCCCCCACCCAGCGTCTATGACCACCCCAGCTCCAGACTTTTATCCAGATTTACAGTACCAGACATGAACTCCATCCTGTGTTGAGCCTCAAATCCCTTCAGAAAGTTGTTACCTCCATAACAGTCATGTGCTGTAGTGGACATTTCGAGAAAGCTGGTATTCTCCTTCACAGTTCTTGTGCCTTCATTATTGACAGCTCTTCTTCCTTGGCATTCTGTATAGCACCTCCTCGCACTATAGAAACTGGCCAGCAGGGAGGAAACTTCCAGCTCAGTCCCAACTTGATTTCTCTGTGTTTTATAGTCAAAGTATATGGTTTCTTCAACGGGGTATTACCATCTAGTTCTGATGGGCAGCCAAGAGCATTGACAGTAGCCTACCTTGTTTTGGTGTCTCCCTGACCCACAACTTAAAAGGTAGTATCCTACACCTAGCCCTGGGATTTTTATTTAACAACCTATAGCTTCTGGGAGTAGTGATACCCAACCACACAGGGTACCATTCTTCAAACTTTTAAAAATTATATATTTTTTAGTATCTTATCAAAGAGAAGGTCTGTTAGGGTTTAACTGCACAAGAGTACCTTGGCAGATCAGGGTGAAGGGATGCCACAAAGTCACACCATGTAACAGACCCTCACGTAAGAGATTTATTGGGTTGGGGGTATACAAAGGCAGGCTCTGATGGAGGGTGGGGGAAAGAGGGAACAGTCTGTGAAAGCACTGGTTTTATAAAGGGAATAATGCATGCACATGGGGAGAATATGTGACTCGCTGTGACAGTGGAAATGTGTCAGATTTGGTGGCCGGTGATGACATGGCTGTTGGCAGTGAGTTACTGAAGGTGGCCTTGGGGGGTTGTTTCCAAAAATTGTTGCTCTTGTTTATTATAAAAGGTGAGAAAATAGGAAGGTGTGACTGGTAAGGCAGAAATGGGAGTGCTGTGCTCTTTAGACTGCTTCCTGTTGTCTAGGGGTGTTGACATCTTCAGGGACCTGTTGATCTCCACCATCAGGACATATTCTGTAGTCCTGAGGCTCCAGCTCTGTGGCTAAGGGTTGGTATCCCTGTAACAATACCTGATTGTTTGATTAGAGATTTTTTTGAATTTGTTGGAGAAACAGAGAAGAAATTGATAAAGTTAGGGTGCAATTAGTAAAAGCAGGAAAACACAAAGGAGGGGGTCAGGAGGGGAAATATCTACTTCCATGTGGGGTTCTCAAAGGCCCTGAGTCTGGAAGCATCGAGATGTTTCTTACATTTTTTTAGAAGTCTGTTTGAAGTTGTTGGATTTTGGTTTTTTTACTATACCCAATTGGTTGACACAGAAGCAGCATTCCTCTTGGAGGAAGAGGCAAAGGCCACTTTTTTTCCCCCAGCTCTTAGAAGATCTAGTCCCTAGCACTTTGAGAGTAGCACCACTGCCAATTTATCCTTGAAAGGTGACTACAACTTGGGCCACCTGTTGGAAGTCCTGGATGAACCAGGAAGAAAATTGATGAAACAAGGTCAGAGGGGTGGTCAGTTCAGCTTTCCTGGTGACAGCACCACAGTTATTCCTGGGATGGCCAGAGGAGCAATATTTGAACCACCCTTTTATTATATCAGATAGCTATTGAGTTCAGAACCGGAATTGGTAGGACCCTTGGCTTATTGAATTTTTCTTACTGTTTTTTCTTTTCTTTTTTAATTTTCTTATATTTTTTCTGTTTTCTTATTAAATGTTTTTTAACCTATCAGCTTTCTTTGTGTTTAAAAAGTGTTAATATTACACAAATAGGGGCTGGAGATATGGCGCAGTGGTTAAGAGCACTGGCTGCTCTTCTAGAGGACCTGGGTCCAATTCCCAGCACCCACATGGCAGCTCACAATTGTCTGTAACTCCAGTTCCAGGGAATCTGGCACCCTCACACAGACAAACATACAGGCAAAACACCAATGCATGTAAAAAAAAAAAACCAAAAAAACAAAAAAACAAAACAAAACAAAACAAAAACAACCAACCAACAAAAAAACAGCACACAAACAAAACAGACAACAAAAACAAAACAAAAAAAAGCCAGGCAGTACTGGTGTACACCTGGCACTTGGGAGGCAGAGGCAGGTGGATCTCTGTGAGTTCAAGGCCAGCCTGGTCTACAGAGAGTTTCAGGATAACCAGGGCTCACAGTGAAACCCCGTCTTGAAAAACCAAGAAAAAAATTTACATAAATAGAACACAAAATCTGGACAAGTGCTGTTCTATGTATTTTATATGTATTCATTTACTCAACAGTACTTCATAAAATAATTAACCTCATTTTATACACTATTAAACTCAGTCAATAAGGATGTAACAACTAAACTCATGCAGAACTAATAAGGTTTGGAGCCAGAATGCATGCTATAAAGCCCCCTATTTCTACACTAGCCTCCTTATTAGCCATAGGAAGTCTGATCTAAGTTTACACTCTAATTGTTTGCTCCTGAAAGCAATTGCTTCCATAGCTGTTAGTTGGCCCACTGTAAAGAGTAGAGGAAGCCACATGCTGAACTGTGGTTTAAGTTAATTGCCTCTGTTTAATTCCACCCATATTTATCTCTGCTTATGAAAAGGGACCAGATGGCATTACCCATCTGTTGTACATCCTTCAGGTGAGGGTCATCTTTTCTACACGAACAACTCTTGTTTTCAAACTGCATTTAATTTGCAAAACAGAACAAGAAAAACCTCTAGTCTTTTCAGACATAAAATACACACATGCATGAGGTCAGAAAATAGAGACTTTAACTTTTACCCCTTACTGGAGAGATGGCTTAGATGTTAAGAGCACCGGCTGCTCTTCTAGAATACCTGAGCTCTAGTCTCTTAAGTAACTGGAGTTCCAGGGGATCTGATGCCCTCTTCTGGACCTCATAGGCACTGCATGCACACGGTGCACAGAGACACATGCAAGCAAAACACCCATACACAAACTATTTACCATTTAATTTCTATACATTCACTTGTATTTGAATTCCCCTAATCTCATTTGTCACTGAATGTTTGAGAACCTTGTGGGAAGGTACGAAAAACAAATTTAATGTGCTTTGGTGAGCCCCTCAGGATGCTTTTACCAGTCTCAGATTTGTGAAACTAAATTTTCTCACAGATTAAACTCTTAAGTCATATTTATAATGCAAAACAGATTTATTTTTACCCAAACAATGAGCATTAGGAAAATGGAAAAGAAAGCAGTCTTCAGCAATTGGAAGCTATGAAGGCTCCCAAATCAGATGACTTTGTGATCCCCAACTTGCTTCTTTACCCTTTGAGGTTAAACCCCTGCACCTGATGAGGAAGACGGCCTTTCCAGCCGTGGTTTCTTTTGTTCCTTTGGTTTTGCTCCTTCCAGAGAAGTACGTTGATTTTTCAGATACTGTTCATTTGTACTCTGTGTATCGAGAAACGGTTTCACAAGCTTTTCGAGCTACAGACACAAACAGGGAAGGACAATTCATTACGGACCACGTCTCCAAGGTGAGACAATTTATCCAAACTGTAGCCTGTGAACCACAATCCAAAGCACAGCAGATACGCAGAATCTCAAGTTCTGCCACAAATCTTCTAAATCACTGCTTAGAGTACTGAGAAGGACCAGGAGATTCGTATGCAGATTGAAGGACCAAAAGAATTGGTCAAAGACATTCCAAACCTCCAGGTAAACACAGGCACCTGAAGGACCAAAAGAATTGGTCAAAGACATTCCAAACCTCCAGGTAAACACAGGCACCTGAAGGCAGAAGTGCCAGGGTATTTCATCAGGGACACAGACTATTCTAAGGAACGAGGTTCTACCTTCATGCTTTTCAGTCTCCTCTACTTCAATCACATGGAGACTTCGACTAGATACCCAGAGCTACTTTTCAAAGACTTAGCTCTAAGTGTTCAGGTCTAAAACCCAGCTATTTGCATCTCCATAGAGCCCCTTGGTGAGCACATTCTCTAACTGGGGTGGAGAACTTTTGTGCTATGGAGTTTTTTTTTTTCTTTCCCATTTTGACTTCCTAAGATGCTATGCGCATGGGGAGTGAGTTCTACTTTAAGGAAGCGTGTGTTCATCAACAGTCAGGAAGATTTAATCAAGACTACAGTCCAATCACATCTCAAATGGTGCCTCCCAGCGGGCAGCAGCATTCCTTGGAACTTACTTCGAAAGCAAATCAGAGACCCTTCGCAAAGCCTCAAACAAAATAAACTGGGGGTGGATGCCAGCAGCTTTTGGTAATGAGCTCTCCAAAGTGTTTCCGGAGATCAATGAGCTTAGGTATTTCTGAATGACTTTTACAAGCTGGCACCAGGCCGTTATTTTGTATAATTGTCCAGAGCACATCATTTCTGAGAAGTCTATGCTATAATGCATTGCACTCTTTCTTATTAAGATCTCTTAATCTTTCATACCCCAGTTACTCTTAGCAGTTAAGTTTCTGCCCTTCCTTGGGGATGGACATGCATATAACATATACCTGCCCATTCCATAGGCAAATTGGTAGCCCAAAGTGAGAAATGACATTGTGAGAATCAATGAACTACTTACATCAGTTTCACGATGTCTAGTAGCTAGATTCTTTAGTTCTTTCAGGTTCTGTGTTAATGTTTTTTCCAGCTCCTGGGCTAATGCTATGGCTTGTATAGGAGTGGTTATTTCATTCATTTTAGGCTTCTGTTGGAGAGGAACAGAACTGTTAATTTCCTTCCTCAGGACAATGTTACATTCTACTTTACATATAATGAGGAGATTTGCACAATCCAATAGTTTCCACAATCTGAAGTGCCTTGGAATCAGCTGATGGCTCATTTCCAAACACTGATTTCATTCATGGAATATGTAAAGCGAGTTTGAGGATCATAGATTTTACCTGCGGAGATAATTAAGATAATCAAGGACATTGAGAATAAATGGCCCAGGTATATATTTTATAATTCCATTAGGTTTGGAATTCTATGGTGACAGTTCTGGTTTTTTTTTGTTAGCAAATATTTTTTTAAAGGTTCAGTTAAAAAGCAACAGCAACATTTTAGCTAATCAGGGGTGTAATGTCCCTGAGTTTCAGACCATTTCTTTTGAATGTCTTCCCTGAGAAATGAGGTGGAGTAAGACACTAAAAAGACAGATAATAAATACCTGAACCTGTGTATGAATTAGTGTTATGAAAGAGGATGTTAATGGGCTTGTGAAGAGGTTGTGAGGATACTGCTTCTCAGTCTATACAACATTCAGATCAAGTTAGGACAGAATGAGGAACTTGTTAAGATACAACTCTGAGGTCCCACTCACAGATTCCTTGGGCCTGGGTTGGGGTCCATGAATTGCATTTCTTAGGATCCTCAGGTGGAGCTGATGCTGCTGATGTAGAGACTACCTTTGTGTAGTTCATTGAGAAAAGCTAAACAAACATTCAGTAACTACGTTTTACCCCAAAGGTATTGTTGACACCTGCTTACCCATGAGCTCAGTCACAAAGAAGACCATGTAAGAACACAAACTAATAAATGAGAGAGCAACCAGTTATTTCCTAGGCCTAGACCAGGCCCTGCAGAGATGATTGCTGCAAAATTATCGTTACCTTGTGAGTTAGAAGGCAGATCCTACTACCCTTACGTTCCCATAGCTGTCTTAGGAATTGATCTGCAGCTTCCCTCTTGGTGTTAGCCTGTTTTTCAAAGAACTGGGCAAAAGGAGGCATTGTCTTGCCAACAGTGAAGCGGTAGGCCTAGGATAGAGGTGAGACTATGAGGATGCTGGGGATGGGAGGAGGTTCATCTTGTTACTGGCACTTTCATTAATTGTTAGAGCTGTGACTGAGGTGCAATGAAAGTTTCATTAATCCCAACATGTCTACATTAAAAACAAAAGTCACACATTGGTATGAACCTATTTATTTTGCATCCCACCACTGTTGGGTGCCCATTTAATTCGGGGGGGGGGGGAACCTACTGAGAATCAAGGTTCTATTTCTCCTTACCATATAGCTCATGATTTCCAATTACAGTTCTAAATCAACAAACTGCGGAACATCAATATCCTGACCACTGAGTTGCCACTTCAACTAGTATCAGATTGCAAATCTAGCTACAAATATTTCTAAGGGACAACAAATCCCTCGTCACCCAGAATAGAGCAGAATCCCCCCCCCCCCATAGCTGCTTAAGAGTCCACACTAACCATTTCTATGTACACATGGGAGACATGCAGGTGGAAAGCCACAGCTCGGTTCAAAGCATCTACGCACTTCTCAGGAAAGGGGTTGAGGGAATACATTTCAGTATTAGGGAAATTCAACGACGCAATGAGCCTCCCAGTGCTGTAGAGGGCTTCTTAAATGTGGTCAGTCCACGCCTAATGACCAGGTGAATTTTCTTCCAGCTGTGACTGATAGTAACTAACCTACCAATAAAGACAGTGTTTCTGAGTGAAAGAATGAATCCGTTCAAAGGATCCCGAGGGGAGGTGTGGAGGGAGGAGTTACTCTATCTCCCCATTCAGCGATCTTGCTCATCTTTCTAAATATGATCAGAGAAGACGGATACACACTGAGAGAGTGATGTATTGTCAAAAGGGATTCGCTGCTTTTACTCGTTCCTCTCCCTTAAAAAACGATGATGGTACAGCACGCTGGCTCCGCAGTGATGCTACCCGACAGCCCCGAACCTTCTGCATAAAGCCTCAGCAAGACACAGCTGAGCTCAACCTGGGAGAAGGCAGAGTTCTGAAAAATCACAATCATGTCAGCTAGGGAGAGCAGGGCAGGTTCCCTGATAAATATATGTTTTAAATTTGTCTGGATAATGGCAGGCAGACAGAGAACTGGAAACGGACGTAAGGCACTCTTCTGGGAAACAGGAATGCACAGCTGTAGCTACCGGATGAGGCAATAGTTTCCCAACTTCTCTGTTGGATTCCTTCTCACTCCATCTCTCTGAAGTTTCTGTGTGGCCTGACATCTACTTCTTCATTATCTTCTGAGGGCAGGGGCTGTTGTACTTATTTCACTATTTCTATGGTCCATAATGAAGTGCTCTTTTTGTTGTTGTTGGTTTTTTTTTTTGTTTTTTTTTTTTTTTTGGTAGTGTGTTGAATCAGTGCCAATTAATTACAGAATATTTTCCATGTAAGTAAAGGGTAAAAATGTTCCATGCGTCTGGTGGATCTCTACTTGGGCCTAAATCACGTTTGCATGAATACAAATGGAACCAGAATGTGTTCAAAAGTCTATCTCTGTGAGGCGGTGAGGGGTGAGCAGCCTCCTGAGGGAGGAGTCATGGTAAGTGAAGGAGCTAAGCTTTCAAAGATGGGCAGAGTTTCACAAACAAAGTCACCTTAAGGAAGAGATGACTATGGAAATGTCACTTCACTTGTCTCTTTTGGTTCCTGATGCAACACTGCTGGTGTCTCCATTGAATTTATGCCTCCATCTTAGAAAGATAGTGCCTCGCAAACCATGGTTTGCATAGGAATCACCTGGGGCTCCGGTTCAAATACAAAACTGTGATTGGTGGAGCCTGACAAACTGCATCTCTAAGCTGCTGCCAGATACTGCCTATCAAGGGATACTCCTGGAGAAGAAAGGTTTTAAGACCATTCCCCAAAAGCTTCTAATGAAGTTCTGTAAGGTAGAAACCATGCTGCTGGTGATCTTTGAGCAGGAGGGAAAATGAGGCATTCTGCAGGGGTCACTGTGTTGCCCTGACATGTCTAAACTGTCAGGACCTCCATGACAGAGTCCTTGGGAAGCAGAAATGCTAAGACATTTGGAGATCCTGGACTCAGAGCAGGCCACAAGGAAAGAACATAGAAGCTGTAAAACTTGTCCACTGGTTCTGCTCACAGCTCAGGAAAACATGAACCGATTCCTCCTCCCCCAATTCATGAAATTTTTCAGAAGCTCAGAATACTGTGTGAGTAAGATGGGCTAGGGCTAAAACATTTGGTTTATCACTCTCTATATGCTGCTGTTTATCTGAGAATGAATCCACAAGCTGTAGAGTTTAGTTATATAGAAAGATTTTTATGAGCAGTTGGATATCTCTATAGGATCCTTAACGTCCTATAAGGATACTTCCATATAAACATATCATGATTCTACCATTCCTTCTGTGACAAAACATAAAACTGAATGTATGTATTTATATTCATATATACTTTGTATATATACATACATATATGTATGAATACTAGCTCTATCCTATGGCTAGACATTACTAAGCATATTAGCCAAGTTTCTCTAGAGCCACAGAACTTGTGGACTGAATCTCTCTCTGTCTCACTCTATACAAAAGGGGAATTTATTGGAATGACTTACAGGCTGCATTCCAGCAATGGTTAGCTGTGAATGGAAACTCCAAGAATCTAGTAGTTGCTCAGTCCCATGAGGCTGAGTCTCAGCTGGTCTTCTACATATGCAGGAATCCCAAAGTAACAGGCTCCAATGTGAGGGCAAGCAGCCAAAGAAAAAGGACACCTTCCTTCTTCCATTGTTCTTATGTAGGTTTCCAGCAAAAGGTGTGGCCTGTCGGAGCCTGCCCATGAGTCAGGGATTGTAGAGACAATGAAGGAGACAGAACAGAGACGAGAGGACTGCCAGTCAATGCCGGACAGCCCCTGTGTTTACTTCACAGCCAACTTATATACAGCCTTGAAGGACAGAGGTAGAACAATGCACGGCACAGGCATTCAACCACTATCTATTCTGTCCTTGTGTCAAGGAGCAGGCAGTTTCATTTTTGTATCTCGATGTACCTCCGGCTAGTGGCGTCAGCAGCCTTCATCTAGCTAGATAGTATGCTCCTTCCTGTGGGCTAATCAGGACTTTCTCGCAGCCCTGGAGCAAGCAAGCCTGAACTCTATTGACTCAGAGTAGACTTCAGATTCAAACTGGGAAACTGAGTCAGTTGTGGGCTCCCACAGTGGCCCGGGTTAAAAGTGTGTCTTCCTGCCTCAAGATCCAGATTAAAGATGTGTGTCATCCCGCCTCATGATCTGGATCACAGGTGTGCCCTCCACTTCTAGATTTTAGTTCATTCCAGATACAGCAAAGTTGACAACCAAGAATAGCCATCATACTAAGAAATACTTTATATTACTATTTTACCATTTTGAAAGAGCTTCAGGGATTTTTTTTTTTGCTTTCCATAGTTTTATAGCTTTTATCATCATTTTTGCTTTGATAAAGTGTGATGGTTATTCCTTGCCTTCCCAGCTTCTAGTAGTCAGCATTCCATCTCTCCTCTCTATGGACTCAACGTTTTCAGTCTCAGCACAAGAGTGAGAATTCAGTGTTTCTTGACACCTGCCTGATTCTGCTTAACACAGTGTTCTCCAGTTTCATCTTATTTCCACAAATGTCAAGATTGAAAATTTTAAGATGGAATGATGCTCCACACTATATATTTACCCACACTTTCTGTATCTGTTCATTTTTAGATGAACGTTAGTTGACGCCATATCTTTGTCAAATTGAATAGTGCTGCAATTAATTAATATAACATAATATGATGTGATATGATAATACCAGTAGTAAGGAAGCTGGATGATAGAGTGATTCTATTTTTATTTTCTCTTTCTAAGTAAATAAATTTATTTATATATATTCTGTTTTGGATGACATGTGTATCTGTGGATGTGCACATCCTATGGCATGCAAGTGGAGGTCAGAAGACAGTTTTTGGAGTTGATTTTCTCCTACTACTTTTTCATGGGTTCCTGGAACGGAACTCAAGTTACTGGGCTTGAGGGATCAGTGTCTCTCTCACTGAGCCAAACTAGTTCAGTGTTTTGAGATCACTCTGTAGTGATTTCCAACTGTGTATATTTATTTATTTTTATTCTTCCCAACAGAACATGATTTTTCCCTTTCTCTGGCTCTTTGCCAACACTTACTATAAATATTATAAATGGAGCCAGATACTATCTTGTTATGGCTTTGATGTACATTCTTTAATGATTAATCATGTTGATCAGTTTATATACATGCTGCTTGTAAATATCTTTTAAAGGGATGTATATTCATACCACCTATCTATTTTAAAATCTGATTTTTCAGCTTTTGCTTTTGAGATTTTTTTTTCGATATTCTGAGTATTAATCCCTTTCAAATACTCTGCAGACTTTTTCTGTGATTCTTCAGCTGTCTCTCTACTGTACTAGCTGTCTCCTTTTCCATGGGGAAGAAGCCATTGGATTTCATAGGATCTTCTTTATCTAGTTTTGATTTTGTTGGCAGTGTTTTGAAATCTTATCTAAAATAGTATCACCAATATCAGTGCCTAAGCTCTCTGCTTTTTGATCTGCTGATATGTAACAAGCTGAACAGTGAGTGCCCACTTCCGTGGGCATGGCTACTGCAGCAGCCATGGCTTTCCTGCCGTGATGGACTGTACCCACTCAAACCAATTACTTCTGGGGATATAGCTCAGGTAGTGTAATCACTCAGTATGCATGAGGCACTGATTTTTGTCTCCCAAGACAACAAAACAAACAAAATGAATTTAGTATTTGTGAACTCTTCTCTGTTATAAAGTGAAAGGAAAATGAACAAAGTATAAAATTTTATAGATAGCAAACAATCCTATTTAGAATGTTGCATATTTACAATTAATTCTGTAGACTTTCAGGTAGGCTTAAATTTTTTTTTCTGAAATCAGCCCCTACTGTCTGAAATATATTTATTATATTCTAGTAAAATTATATGAAATTACAGTTTTAAAAATGAACAGTCTTATGACTGAATGAAAGATCACTGACTATATATAACCTTAATGTATTCTTAGGAAAGTATAAATCACCCCTATTACATGGTCAGTGAAATATGAGGTATTGTTACATCACATTATAATAGATACACATGCAAATCCCTAAATATTCATAGAAAAGAGGATGACTAGGGAATAGAGTTTGCTAGTATTTAGAGCTTTAACCATTTTCTGGAGACGCAATCACAGCATCAACAACGTGTCTCTACAGTAACTGTAGTGACCACACATGCGCTTTCATTTGGCGAATGCCTTTGTGGTCCACCTAAGTGTAATTACTAGTGGAAAATGTGAGTATCATCCACCAAAAAGCAATCTGATCATAACCCAGGAGAAGGAAAATTAGGATCTCACTAATGAGACTATAGTGCCTGCATTATTAGCACTCACCCTAGTAAATACTTACTACAATAAGATAGACATTCTCACATGAAGTTTTCATCATCTATTTTACACACACACACACCTCTACTACCACCACCACTAACATCATTATTACCCAAACTAACAATTACAGCAACAGAAAATAAAACAATCCCTCAAACCCACCCTTTTGTGCTAATCCGTGGTGTGAACAATCTTCTTTGAGATCAGTTTCCCTCGACTGCTCCCATTCCTTCTCTGCTGGGGAACTAATGAGGAGAATTTGAGGAGAAAACAGCATGGCTGTCTCTGTTTTAGGTGAGTATGTGTCTGGTTTGATTCCAGCGTGGTTTGACCCAAACACCGGGAAAAAACAAAAACAAAAACAAAAAGGACAGAATCAAAGCCACCAGGGCCGTCCTACGATTGGAAGATGATGCAGGATTGGCTCAGGTATAAGGAGAAGGATGATGAATGCAGGTGTCTGACTTGTGAACTTCCTTCCAGCAAGGGCTGACATGCTGACTGCATGCAACAGGAATGTGATGTTAAACCTTGTGGGGAAGAGAACTATTTTGAGATGTTATGTGTTTGCCTTTCTCCATCCCCTTTCTTCTAACGAATCCACATTAATGGGTGACATTTTATATTAATGGAATTTTTTTCCATATTTTTATTATGTTCGTAACCAACTGCTTCATGATCCTACTGCCTTGACATCCATGCCACGGTGGACTATATCTCTCTGTAAACCACAAGGCAAAGACTCTCTTCTTTAAGTCACTCTTGTCCTGCATCTTCTCACTGTAATGGGAAAAGAAACAATTCAGAAAACTGGTACTAGGTGGGGAATAGTTGCTGAGACAAACCTGACCATGTAGTTCAGAGGCCTTTGGAACTGGTTTGCCATAGGAATCTGTAAAAATTTGGAGAGTTCTAGAATACAATAAACAGAACTTAATGGACCATTCTTTTGGGGACTGGAAGATCAGAATGCCAGGAGCGATGCAGACAGTGGAAGCCTGGCATGATATTTCAGACTGGGACAAGGATTCTATCAAGAACTGGACTGGCAACTATTTGCTTTGTGGTCTGGTAAAGAATCCGGCTGCATTCCGCCTGTGGTCTTCACAACTTGAGTGAGACCAAGTTTGGAAACAATGGGCTAATTTGTGAGACGGAAGAAACATCAAGACTGGGTAGCATCCAGGCTGTGTCACAATTGCTGATCATTGTTCTCATCCAGGTACCCAGTGAGAAAGAACAACAAACAGCAGAAACATGGAGGGGAGGGTGTGCCGAAAGGAGACTGAGTTTAAAGATACAGACAGGGTTGGTATGAAAACAGCTCCAACCTGTCATTGTTAATGCTATTAGCATCAACAAAGAGAAACCTAATCCTCTGGCCTGGGACAATAGTAACATGTCCTGGAAGTAAGACTGTACCCATCAAAGTCCCCAGGTTGTGAAAATGAAAATTCACTTGCAATGAGGCAGACTGAACTGAACCACCTGAGGAGATGTTTCTTCAGGCATGTAGTGGCCACTGAAACTCCATTCCAAAGGGGACAAGTCTACACCTTGAGCTGGTAGTAGAACAGGCAGTGTTGCCTAATAGTAGAAGTAGGCAGTGTTGCCTAATAGTACTGGTTTTGCAGGCATGAAAGTTATAAGACTGTGTGTGATATTTTTATTGCATGCTGACCATAAAGTTTGTTTTGAACCAGAGGATGGAGCTAGCTACTAGCTGACCAAAATTAATCATAGAGGTTTTGGAGGACCGAGGACAGAGAGAGAGAGAGAGACAGGAAGTAGTAGGGCAGGCCTTAGAGAGGATCTCAGCCCTTTTGGATAGAGGAACAGAAGAGATAGGAAGTCACTGGTCCCTTTACCACCACTTCTCTGATCATTCAGGTTCTTACCCCTATATCTGACTCTTGATGTTTTTTATTGATAAAGAAATAATTAGATAAATGCAATGCAAGTGTAAGGGAGTTACCATAACTGTGTCAAGATTCTAGAATTCTTCTGTAGCTAGGCAATGTGTGGCAGGGTTGGAGTCTCTGCATGGATGCAGCTACCCAGGCTGGGGATGGGCAAAGGCAGGCTCCACACAACCTACCACCCATTTTATGGTGTTCCAAGACTCAGCTCCATTCATGTTATATGTAACTGTGTTCTCCCTGGCATCTTGCAGCTGGCTTTCCAAGCCACCTGTCTTAAGAGGAGGAAGAGACATGTTACCCCATGCTTCACACACCAGCCCGACACTACAAAGAACCGACACTACAAAGAACTCTCATCACCCCTGCTCCCCCAAAGACTCTTTCTTCTTCAGGGCCAAACTGGTTCTCGAGGCAGAGACGTGCTGACTCAGTGTAGAAATGTGGATTCCCAGCGATAAGAAAATGCAAGGTCCTTTGACGTGGTAAGCTCAGACAAGATATTCTAAGTGGCCACGAGCTTCCACTATGAAGAGAGTGCAGAGAGCTTCTCCACAGGAAGTGCGCTTGCTGATCACTGGACTAGTTCTGGATTCTGTGCAGGGGCCCTGCTCACCTTACTGTCTCATCTCTGTTCTACTATCCGAGGTGTCTGACTTCCCTCAGGTATCTCACAGACTCCTCCTGGATTTCAGGAGTCTCACACAGTTATCCACAGTGCAATGGGTGACTGCTGGGTAACTCTAATCTGTTCTGTGAGGTCTCTGCTTTGCTTTGTCATCAGCGTACTGATTCTACCCCCCCAAAATGTCCTAAAAATTCTCTCTGATCTCATCCTTTACCATGAGTTGAAATAACAATCTTCAATTTTATTTTTATAATCATGCATAAATAACTGTTACCTATTTGGGATTTGTTTCTACCCTCTATAGAGAGATAGAATTAGCTTAATCATGACTTTCATGCTTCTCTTTAGTCTCAAGATTCAAAGAAATGACTCATATCACCTAGTGTTTAAGTGTTGTGATAAACAGCAGAGACAGTCCAACCAAAAACTTCCAACAACAAAGCCTGCTGAGACATATGTTCACATTTTAAATGACTTCTTAGCATTTTAAATAATTTGATAGCAAAATTTGAAAGCCATTACATTTGATTCCTTTTATCTTAAAAAAAAAGTCTCCTTCTTAAAATCCTTTGAATCTATAATGAAAACTTTAACAAAGGGAAGAGCAGTTTTGCCTGTTTATATTTCGCACATTTACAGCTTAGAGACTAGGTATGTGGAAAACAGAGGAGGCTTGGATAAGTGTAAAGTTGGAGATGACCCAAGACAATGTCGGTGAGTTCGAGGTAGACCTGAGGAGATCTCAGGCACTCTCTACTTCTGTTCCTCTTACTACTATGCCGGGCATAAACATCTTAGGAGTAGAAACATTAATGCCGGCTCACAATTTTAGTCCTTGATGGCTTGGAAGGCATGGCAGAGTGATTACGGGAATTGGACCGTGGGATTAAGGCTGTTCATATACCAGTGGATCAGAAAGCACAGTATATGACAGGAAGCAAGGACCAGGCATCATCTTCAAAGACTGACCCCCATTGACCTACTTAGGGTCTCAAGCCACACTTCACTGAAGTTTCACAGTCTCTAAAAGAAAATGGCAATACCAGCTAGGGGGCATTCAAAATAGAAGGGTCTTTCAGATATGAAGTGTACCATTCTCTCTCTGACCTCCCAAGACTTATGGCCATCATTTAATGCACAGTCCATTCAGCCCAACTTCAAGAGTCACCATGGTCTTAACTGTTCCTGCATTGTTCAAAGGTCTAAGCCCTGGCTCTCTACTGAGGCTCAAGGCAGTCGCTCATCTAGGATTCTGTATAAAATAAAAACAGACAATGAAATGCTTCTAAACTACAAGGGCAAAGAGGAAACAGTCCCATGCGAAAAGGAAGAAACAGGGACATAGAAACAAGAGTTGAGAACAGTGCAAACCCAAACCCATCAGGGTAAATATAGCATTCTATAACTCCATGTCCAGCCCTGGGGTCTATGGCATCATGATATGAGCTCCAATGGGTTTGGCAGACCAGTCCCCATGGCTTTGATGTTTGTAGCCCATGTGGCCACTCTCTGGAACTTGCTCTATTTGGAGCTTGTACAATTATCAATGGCCACTCCATGTCCTAAGTGCTATACTGTCTTGAAATTTCCTCTTCCTAGTTGAATTCAGCCTCACTCAAATTGTCACAACATCAGCAAAAGATTGGCCAATTCTTTGCCAGACTGTAACATGACTAGCCTCTAGTTTTATCCTAATCTTTAGAGATTTTTGTCTGAAAAATTATGAATATAGCCTTTATTATCTCCATTTTGTTTCAGCATTTTGGTTTTCTGAGCTCCCACTGGAATGACTATCAAATTCTACTTAAATCAAGCTATGGCTTCTCCAGCCCACATCTCCAAATTTTTCCAAGTTTGTCCTACACATCAGTTTCAAAGACTTAGCCACATGGTCAGGATTAGTCATAGCAGTGACCCTAATTCTCTGGCACCAGCCATCTGTGTTGGTTAATTTCATTCCCTGGGGCCACAATACCTGACAACATAAAGAAGGGCAGGTGTATTTGGGTTCATAGCTTCAGAGAATTTCAGTTCATCATGGCAGGGAAGCCATGGAGACCAGGGCACATGGGAGAGGTTGTTCACAGGGCAGCAGGCCAGGAAGCAGACAGCATGGGAGATCCAGGGGCTGACTATTGCTTTCAAGGGCTATACCCAGCAATGTGTGTCTACCAGCTAGGCCCCACCTCTCAAAGATTCCACAGACTCCGAACATATTACCATTGGCTGAGGAATGAGCACTCAAGACTTGAGTGTGTGAAGGACGTTTTAGATACAAACGACAATACGCACTCTCCTCTTCCCTGGCCCCACCTCCGACCCCTCTGGGCAAGCCTCACCCATTCTGGCTCAGGATGATAAAGTGGACTGAAATGTATTTCAGTATCTCTTGAGTCAGACACTTCAAAGCTCCCATGGTTCCTGGAAACTCATCACATTAGCTACGGCTCTGCCAGGCTATCTGAGGAATGCTTGTCCTTCTTGGCTTTTTGTACTATGAAAAGCAGCCCTGCTTTCCCTTGTGGTTGCAAAGTTTACAGGCTCCTCTTTGTAGGACTGCATGCTCAACACTTAGGAAGGAGTCTGCAGGGTTACTTTATAATATGCACTGTGTAGAAATCAGAGAAGGTTCATGCAAAGCTTTTAATTAGGCTCTGTTGTACTCCAAGACTATATTTTGCACATAAGAAGAAAATATTTATAAGGTCCAAGTTGTTATCATTAGAGTCATAGATATAAATAGTTCCAGTGTTTTCTGAAGACTCTTCTGTAGACTAGAAAAGGGCCTTCGTTGTTGTTGTTGTTGTTTGTTTTTGAGACAAGGTTTCTCTGTGTAGCCCTGACTGTCCTGGAACTTGCTTTGTAGACCAGGCTGATCTCAAACTCACAGAGATCTGCTTGCCTCTGTCTTACCAAGTGCTGGGATTTAAAGGTGTGCACCACCACTGTCTGGCCCAGAAAATGTTCTCCATTCACTTGACCCCAGACCCATCCTTCATTTCTACCTCTTCTCCTACAGTGATTGTCTCAAGTATACATCTGGTCTTGCTGTCTGACCTCTACCTTAATGCCTTTTGTAATGGATCCCACCCATTCACTTCTGAGTAAAGGATAAAGTCCGAAACAGCGTGCAAAGAACAGCCTCACCTCACCACTTTCACTTCCCACAACTTTGATTACCACCACTCTGTGATTGTTGCAGCTGAGGCTCAGAACTTAAGTTTGGATAGGCTACACTACAAGAGAATCATTATTTATTTATTTTTTTTGGTCGACAAGGTGTTATTTATTATGTAACAATTAGTTCAGAAACAAATCCAATTCAATACACATTACAGAAGATTCTGTTAGCTGATGTTAGAAGTGGTACAATCCAAACATATTTCCAATAAACTATCATATCTTTGAGAACTCCTCCCCATCCCAACACCACCCCCACCCCCCAGACAGGGTTTCTCCTGTAACAGCCCTAGCTGTCCTGGAACCTGCTTTGTAGACCAGGCTGACCTCAAATTCATAGGGATCCATCTGCCTCTGACTCCCAAGTGCTGGGATTAAAAGTGTGTGCCACCAAACCCAACTTGAGGACTCTTTCTTATGCAGAGTATTTACAGTAATGTGTCAAATTAGCATGGGTCAAAAGTAATAATGGCACAAACAATCCTTTCACAAGCCAGTTCTTATTTTCAACATACATTTGACCTGTTTAAATAACTGATGTTTTATAAAAACCCAAAACTTGAAAACTGATTTTATTGTCTCCTTTGTTCTAATGCACTATGGGAAAAATTCACTAGGGCTTCCTCAGGGGAAAAGTGTTGTGCAGAATGCAGGATGGGTCCTGCTCTGAATAGAAAGTGGGTCTCCCACTGTCTGGGAGACACCAGAGACCACAGGAGGCAGCAGGCTTTACCTGGGCAAGAGCTGAAGAAATGAAGACAGCTTTTAAAAGAAGCTTCTGGCTAAATTACAATAGTACATCTTTACTCATTCCTGGTACTAGAGGTAGAACCCAGGGCTTGTGCCTACCAAGCATGTGCTCTATCAGTATTTTAAATGGTAGAAGAAATCATGTATTTAAATTCTCTGTCACTGATGTTTTAATAAACTAGTATCAGACAGTGTTAACAGAATATATTCAATAGGTTTTTTTAAATCTTTCTCAAACAAAATGTGGTTATCTAAGTTTTGCTACTCATTAGTCATCTGTTTTGAACATAACTGTTCATTACTGGCTACAAAGTGTGTGTGTCTATAGGATGTAGTTATGAAGACACACATTGAACTGTGTTGCATGTGAAAATGAATTCTAGTACTAAAGAGCTATGCTGAATGAGGCCAATTTATACATACGCACATTCACTCATATAAAAATATATATGACTCTTACAGAACTCTCTATTACATATCTTTAAAATAGTTTTTTTTTCTTCTAAGCATCTTTTTTTTGCCTGGCCATCAGCATCATAAGACTAGGGGGAGTAAAACCTTTTAAAAACAAGTTTCTCAGCGTAAATTCACTACAAAGAAAAGCTCAGCCCACTTTTAAAGCAGCCTTTAGAAACTTTGTTCTAACATGTGAATACTTGTATTATATCAAACTGAATTTAAATAAATTCAACAGTTTCTCATTTTTTTTCCAGAAAATAAAACAGTATCTGTGCTACTTCATGGCTTCTCCTTTCTTCCAATTCCATGGGATACACAAGTCTCCATCCTGCATAACAGAATAAAAACGTGACACACGGAGGTGTATCCCACGTAGATAAGGCAGTGACTGCTGTAGAAGTCTCTTACAGCAATCCACCGTTTGTCCGCCAGAAATGTTGGGCTCTTTATGTATGTCTTCATGGAAGCCTGTATCAACTCATTTTCCATAACTCTTAACTCCTCCCTTCTTGTCACGTTTTCTCACGCCTGCTGGGCTTTGCCTCTCATAAATGACTGGAAGCTTGTTGGATCTGAGAGGGCTGGGATGTTAAAATGCCCAAGTTCATGCAAGCTTGGCTCGTGCCTGTCACTGCTAAGGATCATCTGCAAGACACTCAGACTCTGAGGGTGGGAAGGTGCCCCACGTTTCGGCAGCTGATTATAGAAGACGTCAAGGAGGGAGTAGTACTCATCAGGTGTGAGTGTTGGCTGCAACTCCTCGGTATAAACTACCCGTATGCCCCCCTAGAAGATTGCTTACCTGGTCTTCTAAGGCTAACATTCTCCTCTGAAGGTCAATATTGTTAGACCCCAAAATCTTGGGTCTCAATTGGGCACCCCAAGAACTAAGACTCCGGTCCAGTTGATACAATAGCAAGAGGTGTTTATTAATGCGGCTGTACAGTCGGGCAAACTCAGCTCCAGAGAGCAAGAGTCGCATCGTACTCTAGTCACATAGGTACTTTTAAAGGAAAAACCCGCAAAAGCCACAAGATTACAATTTCCATACAATTTCGTTTCGATTGATTTATGTCTAGAGGTTAATTTCACAAGATCATGGTCTGATCACAGAGTGGGTATAGTCACGTCCGCATGTACATTCTTCCCAAAACCTCAAGGGGGATATCAGGGTGGGAGTAGAGTTTACACAAAGGTCACAGTGGTCCTTCCTGGAACACTTGCAACTATCCCAGTCACAGTTGAGCACATCTCTTAACAGAAATCTTTTTACATTGTTACATTGTTGCAGGGATGATTGAGTAATGGCTGAGTCAGGTTGCCCTTGGAACTAGTTTTTTAGTTTCTTATTCTCCTGGGGCTTGGGGCGTGTAAGCCTGAAGGGTTAGGGTCTTTCAAAAATAACTTGGCAAGCTTTCAAAAGGTCTCATCCAGTGATGGTTCCCCGCATCAGGTGGCCCAGTGCACTCATAACGGAGAGGTCTGTGCATCCTTTTGCATTCTGAAGTGGCTCCAAATTCTGCTATGCTAGGCGGCTAAGACTGTGCAGCTGGCTGCAGCGATGGGCAACACCCCAGCCCCTCTGCCACCTGATATCTGAAAGTTGCAGAAGCTCAGATAATTCATTCTTCAGACGATCCAGCTCCTTCCTAAGTGGCAAACTGTTCTTCGGCTTTTTAACAGCAATTTTCCCATTGCTACTGAGCCAGGACATTAGGGTTGTTTCCACTCTTTTTTTTTTGTTGTTGTTGTTGTTGTTTTTCGAGACAGGGTTTCTCTGTGTAGCTTTGCGCCTTTCCTGGGACTCACTTGGTAGCCCAGGCTGGCCTCCAACTCACAGAGATCCGCCTGGCTCTGCCTCCAGAGTGCTGGGATTAAAGGCGTGTGCCACCACCGGCCAGCCTGTTTCCACTCTTGAGACATGTTCAAGGTCTTCGTCAGGGTCCTTGAAACCTGTAAAGGAATAATAGAACCTATGCCATTTGATGGGTTTGTCAGGCATCCCTATAGCTTCCTTGAGAGGCTGGGGATGCACATTAGTGTTCAAGCTTTGGATGTATTCAAAAGACAAACTGCAGGAGTTGAGAATATACAATACTGTGCTTAGCGGATCGCTGGTGTGCAAAGTAAATCTGATGGCTCGAAATCCTGAAGTACTGACAGGCTCTTGGCCTTCAGAAGAGTTCTGGGCTGTTTTTTCTCTTATATAAAATGTAAGCTGAGTTGGTTTCAGAGACTTGAAGCCTGGTTTCTGGAGATTTTCTAAGCAGACACTTACTTAATCTCTCTCTCTCTCTCTCTTTTTTTAATGCCAAATGCCGTTTATTGAAAGAGGGAGGAGGTCTTAAATACAGGCTCACAGCACAACGGGAGAACCCCGGAGAGTAGAAGTTCGCTCCGATGTTTTACAATCTTGCATCTAAGCTGTTAACGCCCATTATGCAGGATACACAGACAAGGAACTTCCCTTAAGCGTTCAAGTGGGTGGAACCCGGCAGGGAATTAGCATAGGGAGGATATCAAGGTCAAGGTCAGCAGGCAAGGCAACAGTTATCCAAAATGGGGGCCAGGACCCTACAGGTCCCCCTTTTACTAAAAAATGAGCTTCTGACTTAGGTTGTGTGGGATATCAGCAGGTCACCTTACCCGTCATGGAGACACCTGCCCAGGCCATACAGGCACTCTGTCTTAGGTTGGTGAGCGCCCCCCAGGCATTACCAGTCTCTGAATACTCATTATCATACAGGCTCAATCCTGTGTGAGCTGCAGAATTAACTGCTGCCAAAGATCTCAAAGTGGCGCTGGGCTTGCAATCTGTGTATTCGACATAAAAAAGACCAACAGAAGTCCTAACCCACCCATAGCCAGTAGGCTAAAGGCAACTGAGTAGACACTTAATTTCTTAAGAGAATTTTCATTGATTTCTCTTTTCCTGGGGTGCTGTCCAAAGAAATCTGAATGAACTGTAAAGTAGAAAGGCCTCAAGGCATTGATGGCTTCTGCTCCTGATAGAGCTCAAAAGTAGTGAAGCCAATGAGGGAGGATCTTCTTCAGGCAGAACCTCTTCAAAGGCTTCAGGTGGCAAAACATTTCTGAATATGCACGACAACTTCCAAGCATCCATTAATTGCCTATATACAGGCCTTGGTGCTGCTCCAGGGTCCAATTAAACTCACTGAATTTAATTCATCCAGTTGAGTGTCAGTCTCCAACCCCCGCTACCTGCGGGGTTCTGAAGGGAGCTTCAGGAGACACAGCCTTCGCTCCTGCGCTGACTATGTCTGAGTGAGAATCATCATCTTTATTTTTTAAAAATAATCTTGTGCCCCGTGGTTCACAGAGAAAGTCAGCAAACACCTTTATGAAAACAGTACTCCTGATGCTATATCAACAATTGTTCTGCATTTGTGTTTTAAATTTTAAGACATCTGTGACAACTGCTTTTAGAGGTGAGCTCTGTTTCTAACCTTTCTGATGGGTCAGGAAACTAAAACAAACATCGCCCAAGTTCACGAATGACAAAGCCAGGTTCCAAAGCCCGACGTTTAAGCTCCACGGGCTGTCCTCTTAATCATGCTTTTGTGTACCCTTCACTAAAGTGCAGGTTCACAGGCCCGTCCACAACTAGAGTTTGAAGTACGGTGTTAAACATTTGAGGACTACCAATAGGCGAGCGCCCTCTAGTGGCTATACTCAACTGTTACACCGTTCTCAATGAATGAGGTTTAAAAACTTTTTTTTTGAGATTACAATATTTACATTCTCCGATGTTTTACAATCTTGCATCTAAGCTTTTAGTGAGTTGTTCTCCCAAATGTAATTTCTAAATAAATAGTTCCATTATCACTATCTGTGGATTATCTGCAATACCCAACCCCAATCTCTTGAAGTCCCCTTCTCTCTCCTCCTTTCAAGTCCTCTCATGTATGAACCAGACTTTGTGATGCTCATGTATCCTACAGGCGTAGCAGGATAAATTATTTTCATTACGATGACTCTTTAATGACCTTCAATTTGGCTTTGTCACTAGTGTATGAATAGTACCAGATGGCTGTCATTAGCACCCATTTAGTTCCGGAAATTAAATTTCATTAAAAATTTAAATTACATGCTGTGTGTTTATGTGTTTGTTCATTTATTTATGCTTGTATGCATATGTGTGTGTACATATCAAAGCACCTGAGGAGGTCAAACGCCAACTTTTGCTGGTCAGTTCTCTCCTTAAGCTATGTGGGTCTCAAGGATCAAAATTAGGTCATTCATCAGATTTGAGGCAAGCACCTTTGTGCACTGAACCATCTCTCCAGCTCAAAATTCAGCTTTATTTCTGGAAGTCCACATCCCAACTGACAAGAGGGAAACACTGTGCCAGTGGCAGATTTCACTCATCGCGGCTGCAGGGGCTTCCCTGCCATCAGTTACCTTCAGTAGGGCCTGCTCAGTTTATTTCACAACATGAATAATTTTAGATTCGTGTCCCTCATTTTCCCTCTTGTCCTCTTTAGATGAAAGTTGGAAGGATGAGAATCCATTAACTATTTATTATACTATATATGTTATACACATTTAGTAACGATATGTGTATAGATCTCCCCCATTTCCTGGGTAAATAACTGGATTGTTATTTATCCCCAAACAGAAGCTGCTAGGTAACACTTGTCAGGCTGGAGCCAAGTGTCTATAAGTCCAAAGTCCCTAAGGTTAGAGGATCAAACAACGATGATGTTTGTTCTTTCTGAGGCAACTGTCAACAGGCAGCCGTCTGGGGGTGCAGAATGCTGCACTAGCTCTTTGCTCAGACCACACATTGAAAAGTAGAATGAACTCAGAGTAGCTTGTCTGATCCCCACCCTTACATCTGTATCCTGGCCATAGAAGAACACCTCCTTTCCTTTGGTGGCCAAATCCAGAGGTGGCACACACATGTCTTCACATCCCACTGTCTGTAATTTGGTCAGAAACTTTAAGAGATTGGGGTTGGGTATTGCAGATAATCCACAGATACTGATAATGGAACTAGAAATTATATATATAATTATATATATAATGATTTAGAAATTATATTGGGAAGAACAACTCACTAAACAGGATAAGGCAAAATGGTCACAGAGTCCTGGAAGGCTGATGTCCTGTTCCACGCTGCGCCTGCTGCCTGAGTTAGTCTGCACCATCCAAGTCCAGGAGGGAGAGAAGAGTGCAAGGCGTACATGCCCCTCAGGTCTTAAGCTAGCCTCGAGGCCACGCCCTAGGGGCTGGTACCTCAAGGTCATAGGTGGAACAGGTGCCCACTACAAGTTGGGGATTTCTTAAGAGGAAGCTATGTGTCTATTTAAACCTGGAGTGCTGTTAATAGAGGAAGTGAAAAAATGAAATGGATTTTTGGTGGGAAAATAACTCTTTTGCTCACAGGATACTTCCTTTATTTGGACAACTTTATATATTTTTTTTCAAGTGCTGATTTTTCACAGAAATTATGATAAAAATGTCCTGTGTTTCAACAAGTCTAGTTAATGAGATGTTACAGTTCTTGCAGAGGTGCTGCTGGTTCTGTTGAAATCCATGTTGTCTTCATGGGCCTTCTGGCTGGGGACTTCAGTATATGAACCAAGGCAATTAGTTGGGAAGCAGTTGCTGGCGGTCCCTAAACTGCTCGCTTCAGCATGCACAGATTACAGCTAGTTACCCTGCTTGCGTTAAGTTATTTCCAATTCCCCAACCACACAATTCAAATGTTAGTGAGCAGCTTTGGCTTACTGTGTCAAGTACAAACTTTAAGTTACGTCTTTGGCTCACAAATCATGAGGTAAATAGCAGTGTTCTTAGTGGTCACTGATCAATCCTGTTACTTTCTGAGCCTGCTTCACAGATGTTCAGGGTGCTATTTGTATAGCTAATGCTGTTTCCTTGTCTCCCGGAGGTAGACCTGTGTGACATTTTATAAAAATGAATGATTGAAAAAGAGAATTATTTAACAAGGGTGAAAGTGAAGGAAGGAAAGAGAAAGTGAGTGGTTACCATGGAAATGAGGGTCTGGCCAAACTTAAGTGGAATTACAGGAGAAATTACTGACCCAGGGAATGACACTGTTCTCATTTTGAGGCACCTATACGAGATGGAGAAAATTATTAGTCAAAGTTTGTCAGGACCACCTGTGTGTATTTATTAAGAGAGAGGAAGCTGGGTGGTGGTGGTGCACACCCTTAATCCCAGCACTGGGGAGGCAGAGGCAGGCAGATCTCTCTGAGTTCGAGGCCAACCTTGCCTACAGATGGAGTTCCAGGACAGCCAGAGCTATGCAGGGAAAGTGTCTTGAAAAACCGAGAGAGAGAGAGAGAGAGAGAGAGAGAGAGAGAGAGAGAGAGAGAGAAGAAGAAGAAGAAGGAGGAGGAGGAGGAGGAGGAGGAGGAGGAGGAGGAGGAGGAGGAGGAGAGAGAAGCATGCATGTGAGCGTGCGTGCGTATGTTTCAAGGATGTTTGAGTCTGGCAAAGCTCAAATCTGTAGCTCATCCATTATTCTATTTGAGTCTTCAACTGATTGACTTAGGTTTGCACATATCTTGGAAGGTAGACTGTCCACCCACACAAATTTCAGTTTCATGTGAAACTACCCTTACATGAACATACAGAAAAATGTTTGACAAAATATCTAGGAAATGTGGCCCAGCATATGAAAAATAAAACTTATAGAAGCAGTTAGTGAGATTGTTCAGCAGATAAAGGTATTTGCTACCAAGCCTGATGACTTGAATTCAGTCCTTCGGTCCCACGTGGTAGAAGGAGAGAGCATTGATTGTCATCTCACCTCCACAGGGTGCTGTGGTTCACAAGTACGTGCGCGTGCGCGCGCACACGCACACACACACACACACACACACACACACACACACACACACACGAGGTAATAAAAATTGTTAAAAAAAAAAAAAAGAACTTACAGACATCAAACTATTTAATACACACAGAGAACCTGTTAGAGTTGAACCAAGATGATCCAGAGGAAGTAAAGTGGATTGGAAAGAAAAACAAGCTGACCAACCACCACCACTACCACCTGCTGTGGGATGTTCTGTATGACAAATGTGTTGCTAATTAGTCAATAAATAAAACACTGATTGGCCATTGGCTAGGCAGGAAGTGTAGGCGGGACAAGGAGGAGAATAAAGCTGGGAAGTGGAAGGCTGAGTCAGAGAGACACTGCCAGCCGCCACCACGATGAGAAACAGCATGTGAAGATGCCGGTAAATCACGAGCCACGTGGCAAGGTATAGATTTATAGAAATGGATTAATTTAAGATATAAGAACAGTTAGCAAGAAGCCTGCCACGGCCATACAGTTTGTAACCAATGTAAGTCTCTGTGTTTACTTGGTCGGGTCTGAGCGGCTGTGGGACTGGCAGGTGAGAGAGATTTGTCCTGACTGTGGGCCAGGCAGGAAAACTCAAGCTACAACCACCACCACCAACAACAACCCAACAACACTAAAGGCACTACTGGAATATTTCAAAAGACTGAAAGCCCAATATATGTAATATCTTAAGCTGGTCCAGAATAGAGACAAGTGTGACAATTTAGCAAGGCCCAGGAAAGGCTCCTGCTCTAGGCCATGGTATATACAATAAGAACAAGGAGGTGAGCATGCTCATCCTATTCTCCAAAAGTACAAAGAAGTAAAACATTCCACGTCTCAACATCACCAGTGTTTTAAATTACTAAGTGGTTAATACCTCAGATATTCTTTTATTTATAATTTATTATCACTTAGATTTTATGTGTTGACAAAAATACTAATGAGCCCAGAAAGACCCAACATTTTCTATTTATTATTAAGAATGACATACTGCCTTTAGCTTGAGGGTCATTTTTATCGTCCTGCAGCACCATGCAGAGTGAGGTCTGCAGGTGGAGTAATTCATCTGAAGCCCTGATCTCATGGCTCCAACAGAGTTTCTGCTTCATTGTTGAGAAGGCCAATAGCGTCTCTGTTTCCTGAAGCTCTTGGCTTAAAGGCAGGCAAGGACTTTCTAGATTCCAGAACTTTCTTCTATTGGGCACTTGTACTCTATTGATCAGACAGTAGCACTTAAAAAAACAAAACAAAACAAAGTTGTTGTTTTTTTTTTTTTTTGAGACAGGGTTTCTCTGTGTTGTTTTAGTGCCTGTCCCGGAACTCACTCTGTAGACCAGGTTAGCTTCGAACTCACAGAGAGATTGGCCTGGCTCTGCCTCCCGAGTGCTGGGATTAAAGGCGTGCGCCACCATGGCCCGGCCTGATTCTCTCTTCTTTCCGCCATCTTACCCACTGCTTCAGTGACACTGTATCAGAGGCCTGAAGGCTTCTGGTTTCCTTTGTCCCTTGATAAGCTTCGGTGCTCTTCTTCCTGACTTTGAACCCCATGCTCTAAACGGGTGTCTGTGTGAACCTTCTTCAGCACCAGAGGTGGTTCACCTGTCCTTAGCCCTCAGCCCCTTGGAGGTCCTCGTCTTCGTTCATACAGCAACCCACCTGCAGCAAAAAGCCTTTCAAATGCGGTTTTCCCTCTCTGCTGTCATCCAAAGGCTCTTCACTTCTAAGAAGCAGGTTCCAAGAATGGGGTAAAAACATTACTCTAGGTAGATGCAGAGAACAGAGAGAACTGATTTGCCATCTAAATCTAAAGCGATGCCAGTCTGGTTTAAGATAAAACCTCTTAAATGTGTATTTTCCAAGAGTGATCCCTCCCACCAGATGGGACAAATGTCTGGGGATCTGGGCAGAAGCAGAGTGAGTACCTTTTCTTGACTAAGTATGGCTGTGGATGATTGTTTGATAAATAAAACACTGGTTGGCCAGTAGCCAGGCAGGAAGTATAGGCGGGACTAGCAGAGAGGAGAAAAGGAAAGGACAGGAAGGCAGGGAGGGGAGACACCAACTGCATCCAGGGAGCATCATGTAGAGGCAACAGGTAAAGCCACGGAACACGTGGCGACATATAGATTAACAAAATTGGGCTTAGTATAAGAGTAAGAGCTAGACAATGGTAGGCCTGAGCTAATGGCTGAGCAGTTTAAATAATATAAGAGTCGGTGTGTTTATTTTATAAGTGGGATCCAGGACTGCCTGGGCTTGGCGAGAGCTGGAGAGAAACTCTCCAGTTACAAAGTATCTTTGGTTGTGAGTGCCGTGAAGACAGGAAGGAAGTGAAGAGAGGGGCACATAAGCAATGTTGAATTTCTTTCTCATTATATATGATGAGGGCTCCTCACAAGGTATCCAAGACTCACTATTCCTTGACTGCTTAAAACAAAGCACATGCACACATATACCGCTACTTTGTCCCCAAGGTCTTTCTTCCCAAAGGACCCAGACTACCCTTTGACTCCTGACATGAGTATGGTTGATATGGAATGAGAACGGCATTGATACTGAAAGGGTCTGATGGTCACACAGCCCTAAACGCTAGCAAATGTAACACTTTCAGTTCTTTGGCTAACTAGGAAGAAATAACTATACTGTCAGTTGAATGTATTCAATACTTGCCTCCTGCCCCTCACTGTTCATAAATGACTGGCTCTGTGCTCACTAGTTCTGAATCACCTTTTTAAAAAAACAAAAACAAACAAACAAAAAACCAAACAACCTTGAGACATAGTGAAGTTCTCCAGAATCAACTTCAATACTTTGTTTTAAAAAGTATTTGAGTGCTATTTCTACCTACCTGTGTGAACAGCCAATTAAAATTACTTTAAAGAAAGAGCAAGTCAACCACACTAAATTGCACTGCATACTTAATATATAGGGTCGTTGTAGCCTAGGCTGGTCTCAAAGTTACAGTAATCCTCCTGCTTCAGCATCACTTGTGTTGGCATAACAGATATATTGACTTAAGGCAATTCCTCACTGATCTCTTAAGATTAAGAAACGTCTGTACAAAGATGAAAAATTCAAAATGTAAATCCTAGGGCAAAATATTAAAAATCTCAAAAACTTTACTTCTTTGTTAATTTCATTTTCCTCACAACCCCATGAGAATTCCTAAGTTGGTAGGAAGCATGCCAAGGCCATGTTTAGCAATACCTTGTTACTAATTAGCCTGTGTTTCTCTATCTGTTTGAAAGCAATGGAACAGAGTTGGTTTGATAAGACATGACTCATGTTTGGATATCACAGAGAATTGGTAAACATAGTGTAATTTAGGGAAGATGCTTGGAAATTGTGTATGTGCATGTTTGAGGTATGCATATGCAAATGTATGTGCATGTGTATATGTGTGTATGTGCCTATTTGTGAGTGCGTGTGTGTGTGTGTGTGTGTGTGTGTGTGTGTGTGTGTGTGTGTTTCTAGAAGGCTGATGAGCTACCAGAAGAATGAAGTGGTTTCCTCAAACTCTCCCTAAACAGAGAAAATAATATACTAATAAAATTAGTTATTTTTAACTGAGGAAGGATCAAACTCATAAAGATTTTGAGAAGCATGTGGAGTTTGGAGACTGACAGTTGTTAAGTCTGTATCTGCATAAGGCTAATCAGAATTTCCTGGCTAGTGGGGTCATATAGAAAATAAAATTATATTGCACTGCAGAGCACCAAATTCAGATGCAGATAAATACCCCTACTGCATAGCTTTTGTTTACAACTTAATTTGTCCCCACTAGTTTCTGATACATGAAATTGCTTATAGAGGGAATATTTTATTTCTATGTCATAGACCAACAAATAGGATTTGGGAGTAATTTGAGCCCCCAGAAGGATGATTTCTTTTTTGTTGGTACCTTTTTTTTTTTTTTTTAAAGATAGGGTCTCACTATGTACACAAGGCTGGTTTCAAACTCACAGAGATCCACCTGCCTTTATATTCCAAGGGCTGGGATTAAAGACGAGCACCACTATGCCCGGCTAAAAAGATGATTTTTTTTTTCTCATACAAATCAGGCTATTTAAGGATTCCATTAAGTATGAACATTAAAATTGAATGTGAGGTCTGTGCTGGAAGCCAGAGGAGGGGAGGAAAGAGACATCCAAACAGAAAGACTAACGATGGGGAGAAGGCTGGAAACCAGTACACAATTTGTTCAGGACCAACGTATTTTGCTGGACAAGTCTCATTTGGCTTATTTTTTTTTTATTAGCTTCGCATTAGCAGAATGGGGAGCATACATGGAGGAATTTCTTACAGAGAAATTACTAGAGAGATTGCTTTTTATTAATGAGGTTCATTTATCATCAGCGGGGCCCGCCAGACCCATCACAGGCATTCACAGATGGCCAACAACCTTCCAGGAGATAATGCTTATCTTTGCTTCTCTTCCAAGCTGGTCTCCAGGCTGGGCACACTACAGCTAAAAGTTAAGGGTTTTTCTTCTCTGAAGGATTCACCACTTCTCTGTGAGGTCATTGGCCTGCCATTCTCTTAGCTGCCAGGGAAGCCTGTGGTTCCAGGCGGCACCAGGAAGCATGCGGTGCCAGGCCCTTTGCATGAGAAGCAGCGGAGTGAACAGACTAGTTTGAACCACACCTACTGAGCGTCTATTACTGCTCTAGCCAGAAAGGAAAGCTTGTAGGGAAATAACCATTGGCCTAGATTATTATTTGCTAGTAGAAATTAAAATCACCCCGGATAGTAAAAGGGCAAATGAGCCCTTCCGATATTATAAAACATGTTGACGTTAACATCTGTGTCTAGGCACCATCTGGCTTGGCACAAGCCGCTGACTGCTCAATCTGCGAGCTTCTGAGACCCTCATAATTTCAAAGCTTAGGGCTGTGGGGAGAAGAGAGATCCAGGAGAATAAACTGGAGTGTGCATGTTTTCCCTAGGATTTACTAAGGAGCCCACTATTTACTCAGTCTTTCCAGAACTCTTTGGGTAAGCTTAGCGCTTACCCCAAAAGGACGAAGGGGCACCCCCCAGACCCATAGCCAGGACTAGTCTGCAATCTCTGTTTGATATTTTAAGACAGGGGTGTCTGTGTCTGATTTCTGCCCGTTTGTCCTCAGCCTTCCAGCCCCCCACCTTTGGGTGAGTGAGCAGGGTAATCGAAGGTGGTGTATGTGACGAAACGGCACTTTTTTTTTTATTAAGAAAATTTTATTCATTTTACGTACCAACCACAGATCTCCCTCTCTTCCCTCCTCCTGCCCCTCAGCCTTCCGCCCCCAACGGATCCCCCATTCCCTCCTCCTATAAGGTAGGGCATCGTAGAGCCTGGTACATTCAGTTGAAGTAGGTCCAAGCCCCGCCCCCTGCATTAAGGCTGTACAAGTTGTCCCAACATAGGTAGTGGGCTCTAAAACACCAGCTCATGCACCAAGGATGGATCCTGATCCTGCTGCCAGGGGACCCCTTAAGCAGATCAAGCTACACAACTGTGTCGCTGATGGAGAGGGTAAAGGGCCCCTCTTATCAGTTCTAGCACCTCCACAGACGTTCACGTACTTGCCGTAGGACCCACCTCAGTGGGCGGGGTGGAGTCTTATCTTCCAGTCCTGGAGCAGCCAGGCGGGTGCAGGTGACGATAGGACAGGACTACAGTTCCCAGCATCCTCCACTCCCGCCTGCTGCCTGTCGGCCTGCGGCCCACACCCGCAGCAGCTCTTCCAGGCTCCCGGTTCCAGTTGCAGCGAGTCTCGGTCTCAGGACCCCGGGGCACTCCGGCGGCGGGTCTACAGGACCGGCGCTGCCCAGTCCCGGCGGGACATGGCCTTGAGGCTGGGCCGGCTGGGCGCGGGCCCCTGCTGGCGCGCGGTGCAGGGCGACTATGGACGGCTGCGCGCTTGGTCCCCGCGCGGCGCGTCCGCTCGCGTCTGCCGGCTGCCTGGCACCGCTGGTACCCAGGCTCGCCGCGGGCTGGGCCACAGCCCCTCGGCTGGAGGCGGGTCCTGGCTGGGGACCGGGCTGGCCGCGGCGCTGGCGGGGTTGGCAGGGCTGGCAGCCGCCGCCTTCGGGCACGTGCAGCGGGCGGAGATGGTGCCCAAGAGCTCGGGGGCGCGAAGCCCCTCGCCTGGCCGCAGGGAGGAGGAGGAGGAGGACGACGAGCTGGCTCGCCGCTGCAGCGCCTTCATGACCTCGCCGGTGACCGACCTGCGTGAGCTGCGGAGGAGGCCCGAGGACATGAAGACCAAGATGGAACTGATGATCATGGAGACCCAGGCCCAGGTGTGTCGGGCGCTGGCCCAAGTAGACGGGGTCGCCGACTTCTCCGTGGACCGATGGGAGAGGAAGGAAGGTGAGCAGAGGACCCTCCTGTCACCTACCGTGGGATGGAGGGGGCCCCAGCTGCAGTTTAGAATTGGGGTTAGGTTAAAGTAGGCAGCACCTACAGGGGATTGATCTATTAGACGGGACACCCTTAAAAAAAGACAGACATTGAGAGAGCCGTGTATTCTCTGCTTGCAGATGTGGACCCAGATGTGCCAATAACGTAGGACTGGCCATTTCAAAATACTGCCATTTCAAAATTCATAATTGCACTTTCTATTGATTTATTAAGGAACATTTGCAGGCAACAAACGGGAGCTTGCACGTTCAAAGTTCAAAGTGTGTTACTGAACAGATTTTTTTCCTATACTGCATTTCATCTGCTGGTTAGGGTGTATTTGTCCCTTGTCCTGTAGAGGCAGAAGGAACACTGATCCTTCATCCTGAGTGTCTACTAAACTCCCTGTGCCAAGAATCTCCCTACTTTTTTTTGGGGGGGGGGTTGCAGAAGAAATAATTTGGTTGGTGTTTCAGTAGCTCTTACTGAATTAAATACACAAGATTTCTGGAAGGAGCCGGAAGGTGGTGGTGGCGCACGCCTTTAATCCCAGCACTCCGGGAGGCAGAGCCAGGCGGATCTCTGTGAGTTCAAGACCAGCTTGGTCCACAGAGCGAGACCCAGGACAGGCACCAAAACTACACGGAGAAACCCTGTCTCAAAAAAAAAAAAAAAAAAAAAAAAAAAAAAAAAAAATTTTGAAGGAAAACATTTCCTTAGAGCCCTAAAATACCTGCCATTCGTGTTGAGTCATGTATTGGCGACCATGTTCCCTATATATTCTCCCCTCCCATCTAGATCTTAAACCTGAGGATTGCTGACCTTTTTCCAGCTGGAAATATAACAGCATATCGTCAACACCTTTTGAGCTGTGATGCTGCCACATCGATGTTAAATGACAGTCGGCCTGATCTAGTTTTCCATCTTGTGATGTTTTCAAGTAAAGGCCACTGACCCAGGGCACAGTTTCACATACTATATAGCTAGCTTTGTAACCTTTGGAAGTTACTGTTTTCTTCCCATGTTTCGTAATTTATGAATATGTGTAGAGTGCTTAGAATGTCAGAAACATGGTCAGCACTTGAAAAAAAAAAGTCACTTACTCCTCCCAATTGTGAGCTCTTGAATATGCTGTCCTGCGTCTCTTGAGTTGTTCTCATTTGGAATGTTCAAGGGTTGTATTGGACCATTTTGTGACACACACACTCTCTCTCACCAGCTCTTAGAAATAAAGCAACGCAGACATTAATTTTTTTTAAAGATTTATTTATTTATTATGTATACAGAAGAGGGTGCCAGATCTCATTACGGATGGTTGTGAGCCACCATGTGGGTGCTGGGAATTGAACTTGGGACCTCTGGAAGAGCAGTCAGTGCTCTTAACCTCTGAGCCATCTCTCCAGCCCCCAGACATTAATTTTTGAGAAGCAATGGTTTTGGGTGACCCTATTGTCTTGAAAAAAAATCCCATTAAACTCATATACCTAAATAGTTATGTATGTTTTACTCAGTTTAAGATTCTGAATCCCTTAAGAGCTTGAATAGCTACATTTTTAAATTGCATATAAAAGTTAAAGGTAATAGCAGGTTGAGGGAAGAAAACGTGAAGCAATATGGAGTTCTTGTATTCAGTGAAAGTAGAACACTGTTTAAATATACCCACTCCTGCCTGTGACATTAGCTTTCTATTTTGTGAATAACAAATGGATTCCTTTTAGTGATGTTTGAAGACAGAGTTCTTTGGTGATTGATTAGGCAATGGTGTGAGAACACAGAAGAAACAGTCATTTTAGTGGTTTGTGTCTAGGTTCAATGTTTGCCTAGTACGAACAGCTTATGACAGAAAGCTAAGCTAATCATCCAATTTACTGCGCACTAGAATATATGCTATAGATGGTTTTGGAGCTAGAGCAGGAAGTGAATGCCTCATGCTGCTGAGTTCACGGGAAGAGTTGGTTCCCATTTGATGGTCCCCTGTTCTGTGGTTTTCTGTTCCTGTGGACAGGAGGTGGTGGCATCACCTGTGTGCTTCAGGATGGGCGTGTGTTTGAAAAGGCTGGGGTGAGCATTTCTGTCGTTCATGGGAGTCTTTCTGAGGAAGCAGCAAGTCAGATGAGAGGCAGAGGAAAAGTCCTGAAGAGGAAAGATGGTAAGTCGGGTTCACTCTCCCTTCCAACTGTTTTCCTGCCAGTTTTACTTAAAAGTAGCTCTTTCTTCTGGGACAGCCGTTGGATGCATATGCCCAGTAAGCATGTTCACATGCTTTTACTGTGAAAAGTATATCTTAAGGGACAAGTTACAGAGCTGCTTATGATAATGGATTCAGAAATCACAGGAGAGTAATTTGTGTCAAACTAGGTGATTGAATGCATCTCACTATGTTATTTCACTTTCCAGGTAAATTGCCATTTACTGCTATGGGTATAAGCTCTGTGATTCACCCCAAGAATCCTTATGCACCCACTATGCATTTCAACTACAGATACTTTGAAGTAGAGGAAGCTGATGGTAAGCCTCTCAAGAGTTGTGCGGAATATCGCTGTGCAAAGTCTGTCTTTTAAAGAATCGAAAGGTACCCTATCAAAAAGTAAGAAAGGAAGCCTGGGCGGCGGTGGTGCATGCCTTTAATCCTAGCACTGGGGAGGCAGAGCCAGGTGGATCTCTGTGAGATCAAGGCCAGTCTGGTCTACCGAACGAGATCCAGGACAGGCACCAAAACTACACAGAGAAACCCTGTCTCGAAAAACCAAAACAAAATAAGAAAGCACAAAATTACTATGCTTTTTAGTGGTATTACAGAGGCTTAGTCTTGGCAGGGTGTATAGGACCTGAAACATCAGAATGATCCTGATTCTTTCGTCTACACAGAATGATTTTGTGAACCAAAACTTCAATCCCAACATGATATAAATTTGTTATTTCTGAAATTGAGAACTTGCCATTGGGGGCACACCCACAAATATATGTACTCTATATACAGTGCATGAGGACCTAAGTTGGGATTCCCCCGACACTTATTTAAAAAGCTGGGAGCTGGAGAGTCTAGACAGGAGGATATCAGGAGCCAGTCAGTATAGCTAATTCGTAAGTTCCAGGTTCAGTGAGAGACCATGTCTCAAAACAAATAAAATGGTAAAGTGATTAAGGAAGACATCTGATGTCAGCTGCTGGCCTCTACACAAATGGACACGGATGCATATGCACCCATGTGCACCTGCACACACACAACATTTTATACTCACACACACACGTATAATAGCTGGTAACTGGTATTGACAACTTATGGATAAGAGCGAGTACATGAAGCAGTTGTTCTTACATGGCAGATGGCTCCCTTAGCTTGTGTTTTCTCCCTTTATGGAGTAAATGGAATGTGTCAGTGGCTTTGGGGTGACTCCTAAGAGTGGGATCATCAGATTCTCCTGCATTGTTTTTATTAACTTTATGTAGAAATTGCTTCTTTTTTTTTTTTTTTTTTTAAAGATTTATTTATTTATTATGTATGCAGTGTTCTGCCTGCATATGGCTGCAGACCAGAAGAGGGCACCAGATCTCATTACAGATGGTTGTGAGCCACCATGTGGTTGCTGGGTATTGAACTCAGGACCTTTGGAAGAGCAGTCAGTACTCTTAACCGCTGAGCCATCTCTCCAGCCCAGAAATTGCTTTTTCAAATAGTGATCTAGCTGAGATATTTGAGCTGTGTGATCCAAAGTTAAGCCAACATTGAGATTCACAGCTGAGACCAGCTGTACGGACTGTTATTACTCACCATTCTCTTCCATTTCCCTGCCAGCTTCTTCTCTCTCACTAATTTCCTATCTCATTTTCTTCCCGTTTTTTACATCTTGCCAGCCTCAGCTTTACCAGCTGTCAGAACCAAATTCGGTTAAATGTTGCTTGGCTGTGACCTATTTCATATCCATAAATTAAGTTGCTGAGTTAAGCTTGCTAGTACTATCCTGGTGTGCTCGAGTCTCGCGGCAACATTGATTCGGCTCCCTTGCTTTGGTAGGTGACACGCACTGGTGGTTTGGGGGTGGATGTGACCTCACGCCAACATACTTGAACCAAGAGGATGCTGTCCATTTTCATCGCACTCTAAAGGAAGCTTGTGATCAGCACGGGCCAGATATCTATCCCAAATTTAAAAAATGGTAAGCTGTTGAGACTGTACTTTCGGTAATCTTTTGTGGGCCTTATATAATGATCATCGAAAGAGCTCTCTCTCCAAGTTAAGGGCTGTTCTACACGTTTGGCATTAGTAAGTGGTGTCTTAGGAGACTTGTTTTGTTAGACAGAGGACGGTGGCATCCCGAGCAGGTTGATGGCTTCTTGTGCTGGCTCCTAAGGGTAACCTTTAACACAGATGAAGACGTTCTGTAAACATTTCCTTCTGCCAGCCTCCCCCGCAGCCGTACATGGTTTAGAGTCGCCCCTTTTAGTCCTGAAGGAGACCTAAAGTTGTTTGCAGCATCCTGCTGTTGGTGAATGAAGACTCTTTGACACGTCAGAGCTCAGGCTCGCACCAACTGATGTCTGTGTTAGGAGATGCTCACCCTCTGCCTCCTGTAAAAACAACAGTGCCCCAGTGGTTGGTGTTGCTTGTTGTAGGAAGTAGGTAGCCGTACTGTTCTCTTGTGTTATTCGCTGAAGTTCTTAGTGTTCCTTATCCTTAGATTGGCTTGTTTTGAGTTGCCTGGTTGCTCCACACTTAAGAGTATATGCATGTTCTGCATGGGTAATATCCTCAGAAAATCTGGCCTAAGTCTTAGTTTCAAAGTATAGAAAATATTGCTGGTATGAGTCAGGGAGAGTGCCTTGAACCTAAGGGCCCGTACCTATTCCCATGTATTTCTCTCTGTCTTACCTTTTGGTCCATGATTTAACTCTGCTGCATGTTTTAGGTGCGATGACTACTTCTACATAGTGCATCGTGGGGAGCGGAGGGGCATCGGAGGCATCTTCTTTGATGATCTCAACTCTCCGTCCAAGGAGGAAGCATTCCGCTTCGTTAAGACGTGTGCTGAAGCTGTGGTTCCTTCTTATGTCCCCATTGTGAAAAAGCACTGTGATGACTCTTTCACCCCTCAGGATAAGCTGTGGCAGCAGCTGAGGAGAGGGCGGTGAGTGACCGAAGAGTGGACATGAACGTCTCTTTGTACAACTCACAGAAGTGGGGCGGCTCTGTGAATAGTGGCTATTGGATTGTTGTGGTCAAATACTTTATACTTATTAATCCACACTGTTAATTTTTTCTTAAGTAGATGAATATTGAAAATGAATTTAATAGCATTGTATAAATAACCAACATCACAAGGTTTACTTAATTCACACACACACACACACACACACACACACACACACACACACACACCCATGGTAGGCACATGTGCCGTATAAGATAAGTACTTGTGGAATTTAATTCTCTTTATTTCCTCGTGACAGTTTTTATCCTTCTGCTAAGATGAGGGCATCATTTAAGTTTTTTTCTGCTTATAAATTTGTAGTCACACTTTAAAAAAATTCATCTTAAATATTTTATGAAAGTGATTTTAATACAAACTATTCATTCTTAATGATAACCTTTACATATTACTGTGCATAAGGTATTTTGTGTATAAGGTATTTTGTGTCTGGTTTTCCCAGGAAACCTGTGGTATACATGGCATCATCAGTTCACTAATCATAAGGTGTCCTTAGCAAGTTAATTCCTTTACCCAAGATAACACAGCAGTCCGATAGCATCCCAGATATGACACTGAATTGTCCTGTGTGTGCTTTTCCCCCATACTTACCGCCAGCCACTGACTTTGTATTGAACTTGGTGCGTTCATAGCTGGTGAGAAAGGTTGTGTTCCGTCCACATAGCCGCTCTGCCAGCCCCGTTTCTTTTGGCCATCTTAATTGCATAATGCACCACGAGTCATAGTCATAACATGACTTCTTCTAATTCATGTTAATTCTCTCAGGCACCTGAAACTTTGAGGCCTAAGGAAGTAAAGCTGTGCCTTGAAAAGGCCTTATTACAAGTTTAAAGAGAAATGTTTGTATTTAACTTTCTGGGTTTGTTTGTTTTAATCTCCCCCTGCCCACTCCAACACCACTGCACACATGCACACATACACACATACACAACTATCAATCATACCCTTCCCATTCTGTCCTTCTTTCTCTAGATTTATCTTGGGTCCCCCTGAGGTTAGGCATGGGCCTGACTACAGAGTAGGCAGGCATAGCATAGACGTGGTGAAAAGTGGCTCATAGTTCAGTAGGAAGGATATTGTTAATTAAAGCTCTGCTTTATTACTGGGCATATTCAGTATGCAAAGCTTGAAAGTTTTATGGATCCTCCTTAGGTGAAGCTTTTACCATTTACCATTACACAAAACGAGAATATTTTTTTCTTTTTCATCGTTTGATGGCAGGTCGTTCTGTGAGTTCTGCTCTGTGTGTATCATTGCCTGTCTGCTGTCTTTTGAGTTAGGCAATGTGTGAAGTGCTAGATTAATTCCTCATGGCTTAGTATGTCACTAATCTTCAAATAAAAGCTCTCTGTCACCCTTATCTCGGGGTTGGAAGATAGCAGTGGACGCTGGGGCTTAAGATAACCCCTGCATCATAAAGATGCCTAGTGCTCAGCACCGGCTTCAGTTCTTACTCTGTATTCATAACTCGTTGTCTGTATCCTTTACAGACCTCTTCCCTCCCCCAACCTCTAAAAAGACTGTCCCTTTCAGGAGTCACCGGATTCCCTTTTGACTTTATTATTTTGACTTTATCCATTCTCTTATTTGGGCATCTCATCTAATTGGTTGTCTTGGTTACTGCTGTCCTCTTAGACCTTGAACTTTGGTCTCTTAGTTATCTTTCCATAGGAAAATAGGAGCTAAAATCTGAACTAATTTTTCTTTTTGAGAAAGAGGAGACAGCAGGATAGAATAGAGGCATTGGTGAAGTTGAAGAGGTTCTTTCCAGCCTGTGGATTATAGGAATGTCAGCAGTTAGATGCATAGGAAGCACTAGAAAGGTCAGGTCCAAGTGAAAGCTGCAAGAGTCAAGGCAGATGTTGAGCAAGGAGGCATCCTGACTCCAAAGCAGCACAGAGGCAGGCTACACAGTGCATCTTGAGAATTCCTCTATGACAATCCCTGAGCTAGGTCTCCAAACGTGTTGTCGAACACACTGTAGAAAGGCAATGTCAAGTGAAAAAGGTTGCTGAGAGGGGAAATCATCTCCCGCAGATTTGGGAATGAGGTTTTGTTCTTGTTTTTAATTGACTAATCTGTTGAGACAGGCAGAAGGAGGAATAAAATAGTCATTAGTGCATGGAAGCCAGTCAGTGATAAAGATGATGGAGACAGAAAGGAATCTGTAGATACAGTTGCTGAAATTGTTACAGGTTCTCTGACAAACTCCCACACAAAGCTTGTCTTTCCAAGAGTGAAGTACTAAGGATCCTAGAGGTGTTTTTGTTTTGTTTGTTTTGTTTTGTTGTTTTGTTTTTTGCTGTTGTTGGGCTTAATGACAACAACCTACGCACTAAATAAGAATGTCTGGCCGGGAGGTGGTGGCACATGCCTTTAATCCCAGCACTCAGGAGGCAGGCGGATCTCTGTGAGTTCAAGACCAGCCTGGTCTACAGAGTAAGTTCTAGGACAGGTACCAAAGCTGCACAGAGAAACCCTGTCTTGAAAAACCAAAAAAAAAAAAAAAAAGAATGCTGTTCCTTTCTTCATTGTTGTGCATGGCTGGTCCCAGTTTCTGTTGGTACTGTTTATTCATGGGGGAATACCCTTCCTGATTTGTGATTGCTCTGTGTTGAGCACAATCTGTATCCCATTGTTCATCGGGTAGAATACCCTTTTATTGATGCTTTCCAGAGGAGACGGCTCCCTGGTCTGTGAGCAGCTTCTGTGTCCTGGCTCCCAGTTGATAAGGGGTCTGGAGAGAAACTCCTTCTCAGTGTTCTCTAGGTATTTCTGGAAGGCTTTAGTCAGCACACACCCTTACTGGTTTTTTTGTTTGTTTGTTTTGTTTTTCATTTACATTGTTTTATTTGGAAATGTTTGTATCAGTACAGTGAAACTAAACTCCAGAGACAGTGGCTGTCGTTAGTTTAGGCATCATCAGTTTAGTATAAAAGGGAGACATGGAAATTATTTGCACGATGTGTGGTTCAGAACACCAGTGGAATGGGCAGCTTCATGCGACACCATTGCAACAGTGATTTCAGTCCACATACTTTCCAAGAATGTCACCATCTCTAAATAAGAAGTAATCCTTGTCATCTAGAGTGACTTTGGTGCCTCGGTGTTCTGGGAGAAGAACTTGGTCTCCAACGTTGACACTGACCGGCTGAATCTCTCTCCCCACTTTCCTTTCGCGCCTGATCCCACAGCCACTACTGTGGCTTGCAATACTTTCCTTGAGACTTTTCTGGTAGCAGAATGCCACCCTTGGTTACAGTTTCGGTGGCCCTCCCTTCAACCAATACTTGTCAAAGAGCGGAAGACGCTTTCCGAAAGCTTGTTCAGCCGTGGCTTGCGCTGCTGCAAGGAGAGTCCTGCGGACTGGCTCGGGACACGTGAAACAAACAAACAAACAAAACCAAACCAAAAAGACTCACATCCTATTGTTATTTGATATCTTTATGACAGGTACGTAGAATTTAATCTGGTGTATGATCGGGGCACCAAGTTTGGCCTCTTTACTCCAGGATCCAGGATCGAAAGCATCTTGATGTCTTTACCTCTGACAGCCCGGTAAGGAGACAGTTCATCATAGTAATCATCCCCCCCCCACCCCCACCTCCAATCCCTGTGCCCTACAGAAGCTGCACGTTAACCCTGACATTGTCTTACCTACAGCTTTATTTATTTTCCTTGTGCTGATTTTATAAGAAAATCATGGGTGGATAAGGCACATCAAATTGGATTTTGTAAAAACTGATAGGATGAATGTCATAGCTTGGTGCATGAGGACCTGGAGAGAGCACAGGCGGCCGGAAGTGGTGCTTGAGGGTTTGAGGTTGACGTTGCTCACAGCCTGGTTTCTGGAAAGATACATGTGTAAAATTAAGCTAATACCTACCTATGTATCATCCAAGGTTCTATACTTTATGAAACTCTAGTTTATTCAAAGTGTATTTTGACTTTAGGATCTTAATATTAACCCAGATATACCTAAGAATTACTAAGAAATTTAACCTCTTAAGTAGCAGTTTTTTTCCCCTTCCTTCCTTATTTATTTATCAACAAGTGGGTGCAGGGCAGGGTAGGCACAGGGAGGTGAAGGTACAGTGCATTCTTTTTGCTCTTAGGATTTCATACTTCATTAGTTATGTGTGTCATTTATTGTTATTTTGTTTGCATTTTCTTGGTTTGTTTTGCATGTGTGTAGATGGGAGTACATGCATTCGCCCCCAGAGAATTCCAAGGAGGCTGAAATTCTGGAAGTATTGCGCCATCCGAAGGACTGGGTACACTGATGCAGCAGAGCGTTGTTCCAGGGCCTGGTGGACGCAGGCGTGGTGGTCTTCCTGCACTGCTGCCACTGTGTGGCAGGCAATCCTTTGTGCCTTACTGTCCCAGCCTTCTCCACTCTGGGCAGCACCTCTGTGGCAGGTGGTTTTGAATCTTTCCCAGGCTGTGGGGTGAGGTGGTAATGATGGATGGTGATGTAAAACTGCCAGATTCATTGGATGTAAAACCCATTTGTACTTTTAGAATCATTGTCTGTGACCAGTTATTTTGACATTCCAGGTCTTAAGATAAGGGAATGTAAGTACTATAATATGTACCAGGAAGCTCTTCAACTTACTTGTTGCTGGAAGTTGTAGTTTTTGCCACAGAAATTTATCAGGGGATACATTTTAGCTTTCATTAGTTCAGTCAGGTTGGCCCTCTTGGTAACTTTAGAATGCAATTTGAAGCCTGGTGGTGCACACCTTTAATTCTTTAATCCCAGCACTCAGGAGGCAGAGGCAGGTGGATCTCTGTGAGTTTGAGGCCAGCCTGGGCTACAGAGAGAGTTCCAGGACAGCTGCTACAGCTATACAGAGAAACCCTGTCTCAAAAAACCAAAAAGAATGCATTTTGAAGGGACATGTTTTCCTTTGTCATTTTTCAAGTTTCTCTGATGTAATTTTCATGTGTCTTTCTCTATAGACCAGAATATTATAAAAATACTCATTTTTTTTATAAAGATAGGTATTTAGGAGCACTTGAAAGTTTACATCAGTTCCTGCATTATAATTCAATGATGACCTATAGTTTACAACTGTAAATGGCATTATTATTTAAATAAGAAACTTCTAAGTGTTGAGTTTTTTTTGTGAGATCATAACTTGCTGGCATTGGGATTCTATGTATTCTTGAAAGCAAAAGCTTATATTCCTGGATTCTGATACTTAAAGTTTTATATTTTACACATTTAGGTATGGGAGTTTAGACTAAGAACAAATGAAAAACATTTTCCTTCTTTAATTAAAATGAATGAAGCTAGTCTAACATGTGGATATTTTATACTTTTTAAAAAATGGACCAATTGAAATTGTCCTACTTTTCAAATGAGAGATTCCTCAACTTTTATCTTTTCTTTTAAAAGTCACAGCAGATTTCTTATGCATGATTTGTCTGTCTAAATAATAATATGACTGGAGTGTCTTATTTGATTCGAAATATATTGAATTTGCAAGGAGCAGTGTCTCATACATATATAAATATTATTCTGGAATATGTTGGATGTATGTGATCGTGTTTGGCTCTTTTAGGGTGAGAAAAATCTACAGATTCTTCCTCGTGTCTTATACAGACCCAGCTAATAAATTTTATTTTGAAATAAGACAAATAAGGATTTGTATTATTTATTTTATTGGAATGACTTAGGAATACATATATTTCTCAGTGCTGAAACCATAGTTCCTTATTACTAGGTGTTTTATCCAAGAGAAATATAAATTTTGCATTTCATTTTCTTAGCAATTTTAGTAAGAATAGACAAAAACAACTCAGATGGCAAATTAGCAGGTAAGTAGATAAACAGTTTGTGACTTACACATGCAGTAAAGCACAGAGCAACAAGAAATGAGTACCTACTGAAAATGCAACAGTGTGCCAGGCTAGGCATCAGAAGCACCATGGCAACAGAAAGACGCCAGACACAAAAAGAACGTGCTGCCAAATGTCACCCGGGAACACTAGACCAGGAAGACTTTCCGCAGGAAAGCAGGTCAGGGCTGCCACAGGCTGCAGGTGGGGAGTTGATGGTGTTTTCTGTGCTGTGACTGAGGTGACGATGGTTATTAGACGCTATATGTTTATCAAAATCCATTGAGTTCAGAGTTACAACATCATAGAATTTTCTTGTATCTGTGGGTAATATTTCAGTATAGATGAATTAAAAGAAAAACATAAGAACAGTGTATTTGAATACACTGGTCTGGTTACCTTTTAAGAACTAAAAATGTCAAGCTGAGCATATGGTTCAATGGTAGAGCCTGTTTAGCATGCATAAAGCCCTGGGTTTTATTCCCAGAGCTGGGAGGGAGGGGGCGGAAATCACACAGATCTCTGGCTGATTTAGTTGTATTTAAGGCTTGCAGGTGGTAGGTACAAGACAACATTGAAATTTTAAAATCCTCTGCATCTGTTTTGAATTCTTCAGTTACCAGTTATCTGGAAGACCAGTAACAACTGCAAACTTGAAGATCATTCTATTGTTCTTCAAAGTGAATGGCTCTTTCACAATCCTACTGGTTTATACACACTCACGTGGTATAAACACCTAACTCCTTTTGTCTTACAGAGGCATGTTGTTGGTCATAAGGGTGCATCAGGAGAGGTATAAACACACAGGGACAAGTATCTGACTGCCATCCCACCACTGTGCTGTGCATACTTACATTAGTCTGATTTCTGTTACTATGATGAAATACCAAAGGCTGGGTATTTCACAAAGAAAGGTTCAGATTGTCATTTGGGATGCTAAAATCGAGGACCAGACAGCTCCATTAGTTTCACCTCTCATGAGAGTCTTTCTGGCTGGATCACAACATGGCAGAGAAGAGGGACAGGAAGTATTCATCTACAATAGAGGCCAAGCGTGTGCAGTGGGTATCCTTTATAGTAGCTCACTCTCATGAAAACCAACTTCTGAGAAATCAGCCTTTTCCCTTTCCAGGGCAGTGCCCAGTGACCTAAGTACCTCACATTAGGTGAGATCACTTCAAATTTCTATCACCTCGAAATCTCTGCAGAGAGGACCAAGTCTACATTGTGTGAACCTTCAGGAGCCAAACAGCAGAGGTCAGCTGTTAGGCATGCCCAGATCAGCCAGAGACTGAATTTCTATAGGATGAATTTTTTTTTTAATGTGTCTTTTGTTAGGATTTAACAAGACACAGCTCAACTGGAAGTTTGCAATGCAATGCGTGAGCTTGGGCAGGACAACTCCAAGTCCCCTCCATATGAGACAGTGTGGGTCATGATGCCAACGGCTCAGAACATGTACTCCGTGGGACGAGACGGAAGCCGCAGATGGGTTTTCTGCTCTAACCTCTGAAGTTATGAATTATCACGTGTTCTGAATTCTCCTGGTTACAAATGAGTCGACATCCAAGGGGAAGGGAATTGGTTCCCAGTCGCCTGCTTGCCTCCAAGCACTCTGGGTCCTTCAGAGTTGTTTATTTAGATCCCACTGGCACTTCCACACTGAGTCTTCAAAGCAAGTCCTACAGAAAATCCTAAGCTCGACGGACATTGAAAGCAGTCCATTGTTCTCCTGTTGCTCTTCCGCCTCTTCTGTGTTCCTTTTATACACTTTGCTTCAGACTATTTTCTGAACAGCCTTTCAGGTAAACCACCTCGGACCTTCCGGAAATTTCTCTCTTTGCCTGGACTCTCTCTCGTGTGTTTGTCCATCATTCCTGTGCCTAGTTCAGATTTCTGAGACTCCTGCCCTGGAAATAGTCTCATCTACTTTTTCAACACATTTCTTTTTATTGTCACTCTCATCACAGTAGTCACCCAGTGTAAATTTCATTAAAAACGAAGTATGTGAGATGGGGGTTTATTTACATTACTCATGAGTGCCCTGTTCATCCTTTGTGTTCTGTGTTTTTGCAGAATATTATGACATCAAACTTAACATCGTGTGATGAATCCTAATCTGTGAAAGCAAAGGTGCAAGCAAGGGTCCATCTAGAAAAACCCACTTGGAATCTGTGATCTTGCCACAAGTGTCAGCTATGTGTTTGAAAGCCCACATTCTAAAATTTAGTTCCTCCCAAAGAAGTGCACCTGTTAAGCTCTTATTTCAGAATAAACCTTAATCAGAACCTTTAAATTAGTGAGGATTAGGTGCTTCCAAATGCTTGACTAATCCCCTGTGTTCCCTGAATCCCAGTCACGATAGAGAACCTCACAGACCAGTTTCTACCCGTGGTTTTAACCCAAGCCCACACTGAGGTGTGCCAGCAGCGCAAGGTAACCATACTGCATTCCACCTTCCCAGCAGAGTTCCTGGCCCAAGTCTACAAGTCAAACTCATTCAACTGGTATTTCAAAGTGTCTTTCGCCTGCAGTCTCTTGTCTCGTTCACGTTTCAGAAACACGCTTTAACATGAAACTTGGCATGATCTAACCTGCCATAGTCTCAACAAGGTTACCACAAAGCTGGCCATAGGAAGACAGTTGCTACACTGTCCTGTCATGGGTAATTTGCTTCTGAAAATTTTTTTTTTACATTATTTGTTTATTTATTTATTTTAATGCCAAATGCCGTTTATTGAAGGAGGGAGGAGGTCTTAAATATAGGCTTACAGCACAATGGGAGAACCCTGGAGGGCAGAAGTTCGATACAGATGTTTTACAATCTTGCATCTAAGCTGTTAACGCCCATTATGCAGGATATATAGACAAGGAACTTCCCTTAAGCATTTAGGAGGGTGAAACCCAGGAGGGAACTAGCATAGGGAGGATATCAAGGTCAAGGTCAGCAAGCAAGGCAACAGTTATCCAAAATGGGGGCCAGGGCCCTACAGGTCCCCCTTTTACTAATAAATGAGCTTCTGACTTAGGTTGCATGGGACGTCAGCAGGTCACCTTACCTGTCATGGAGACGCCTGCTCAGGCCACACAGGCACTCTGTCTTAGGTTGGTGAGCACCCCCCAGGCATTACCAGTCTTTGAATACTCATTATCATACAGGCTCAATTGTGTGTGAGCTGCAGAGTTAACTGCTGCCAAAGATCTCAAAGTGGCACTGGGCTTGCAATCTGTGTGTTCGACACAGAAAAGACCAACAGAGGTCCTAACCCACCCATAGCCAGTAGGCTAAAGGCAACTGAGCCATTCCCTTCCTTAACGAGCCTTACTGCAAGTTGGAGTCCTTGTAAGATGGTATCCCAAAAGCAAATGGAACTTGAGTTTATAAATTTATAATTTTCAAAGCCAATCAAAATGTATATAACTATTATATTAAATTTATCATGCCCAATAGAATGAAAGATTAACTGTGGTAGCTACTTTTGCTGCCAGGGTTGCTTCTGAAATTAAGTTGGTGAGGCCTCCAACTAAAGTTCACTTTAGTAGTAAGTTAACACACTTGTAAATTAGTCTTCATGGCTATTTTTCCACGTTCAGGTGTGACTAAGGTCACTTCCATTTTTTCAACTGGGTAAGGCAGGAAAATCCTTTTCATGATCTGTTCCATCTGGGATATACATCCTCCTAACAACAAGTATAATGTGTGAATGCAACCCACCATACCACATTCTTGAAGTCAAGTTGTAGCTTAACTTTTAAAGACAATAGGTTCAATAAATATCCTTTAAAATATTTTAATTGTAGTATCTCCCCCAATACAGCTTAGCAGCTTGTGTTCAATGTAGTCTTTATTCTGTAAAGTGCATTTCCTCTTTTACCCTACTCAACATGAAGGAGTTACTTAAAAATAACGTATTTCAGTGATGGAGAAATGGTTCAGCAGTTAAGAGCACTAGCTGCTTTTCCAGACGACCTGATTCAATTCCCAGCACCCACATGGCAGCTCAACTGTCTGTAACCCCAGTTCCAGGGAATCTGGCACCCTCTCACAGACATACATGCAGGCAAAATACCAGTGCAGATAAAAAATAATTAAAATACAGGAAGCACTGAACAAGGACCTACTTTTCCTCAATTTAGTAAGGAACAGGACATACGTCATCTCCCTTGTCATAGCCCAAAGCAGTCTTCTCAGCTGACCCTTGACCTGTGACTAGAGACAAGCTATCCCTGAGATCCCAGAATCACTGATTCACAGAATCTTTGTGTGGGATCAAGTGGTTGCTGTGGCATGCCATTAAGTGTGAGGTTTGTTAAACAGCAATTGATAGCTGGAGCATGTTAGGTGCCATTTACAAAACCGAGGGGAGCTTTTTGAGGAGCTTTAAATGCCCGCAAGCTACCCTTGCTAGCCTTTAGAGATGGGACTCTACAGCCTATGAGGAAAGTTCAATTTAGAAGCATAAGTATACCTCTTATTTATACAAAGGTGATAACTGAAAAAGGGGAAGCAGATGAACTGCCCAAAAAAGTGAGAGCAGTATTATATGAAAGGAAGGCACTGGGTGAACCAGTGCAGAGAAATTATCAGGGGAGGAAGTTCCAGGAGAGGAAGCCAAGAAGCAGCTCATCTAAATAGAATAGGGAAGGGAGAAATTGAAAGACCATGTGAGGCATGACTGCAATAGGGTGAAATCTTTACAGCGGCTGTTTGTGAAGGAAAGAGAAGGTGATATTGTAGTATATGCTCTGTGTCAACAAGTTTGATCAGTTTGGAATTAATATTTTACAAACAGTTGTAGTCCATTAAATGATGAGGTTTTCTCCGTCCTGAAAGATAGGTAACAATGATTGTCATTGACATGTGCAGTGTCTGCAGGGTCTTACTGTGCATAAACATGACATTCTGGAAAGAACCAGTAGGTGGAGCAGCTTTGCTCAAGAAGTGTAATTCTTGGTTTTGGAGAGGGAGGTAGAGGGGAGGAAAAAACTCAGAAAACTGAGGAGAAGGAGGGAAAGTGAGAAAAGGAAGAAGAGGGGGAGGAGGAGGGAGGCAGAGACATGAGGAATATTTAGGAGAAGGGAGCAGAATAAAACAAGGTGTGAGAGCCTGAGAAGCCTATGCTCCTTAAACTACGCTTCTCTGGAGAGACTTCCCCGAGGGAGCCGTTAGCAGCGCCACAGACACAGTTTTACCGCTGTTCGTGTCTCATCGCGAGGCTCCACCATGAGGTTCCACGTCTCTCACAATCGCCAGGAACTTCTGCCCTTGCCGTGGACGACAGTCACAAGAATATTGCATGGCCGAAGTGGGGCTCTTGTCAGAATTCCCATAGGTCCCATCCTGGAGCTGACGTCATGAGAAAATGTGTGCCTTCATCTTCTGAGAATAAACAAGGATAGTTTGAGTTCTGATTAATAAACCATCTGGCAGAAATGTTGAAAGATATTCATTGAAATAGGGTGTCCAGTGGTATAGTTTCTGTACATTCACGGGGTGTTTTTGAATCTTCAGCAAGAAAAGAAAGAAAACATTTTTACCATTTCAGAGTCTCTATTTTTGTGTGCAATTAAATTATTTCCTCTGTAAATCATCACAATACTAATTACAGTTTAGAGGGAACTCATAGGTACTATCTAAAATCACAGAGAACTAAGGTAGTAAATAAAAATATAAAATATAGACGTATAAACCAAACTAAACTGGGGAACTTTAAACTGTAAATTTAGAACACGTAATATCAAATAAGATAGAGCTATAGGTAAAATATCTGTTATAGCATGTCAATAAAGGATCACATCATCTGTTAAAATAATTCAAATGGAACTATTCAGTAAAACCAAGAGGTCATATGTAGCAGAGACACGCTTAAGACACAGTGCTTTGGAGAGTAATACATGGTAGCTATCCCAAGCGGGTACAGAAGTTTAAAAATGAGTTAAGTGAAATAGCCACATCCAAAGAACACAAAGGAAGAAATGAAGAGTACTTAAATGTGACCATATAGCACTATGAAAGCTTGGGGCTGGAGAGATGGCTCAGCGGTTAAGAGCCCTGGCTGGTTTTCCAGAGGACCTGAGTTCAAATTCCCAGACACCGTAGGGTGGCTCACAACCCGCTGTAATGATATCTGGCGCCCTCTTCTGGCCTGCAGGCATGCATGCAGACAAAGTGCTGTATACATAATAAATAAACACATCTTTAAAAAAAAAAAAAAAGAGCTACAAAAGCCAAAGGACTACATGATGTAACCTCGCTCACACGGGAAAAAGTGCACAAACAACGAAATAGATGTAAGAAGACACTAAACTGAAACACACTTAGAGCAGGTAACGTGTTTTATTCCTGTGACAGAATAAGCACCAGCGACTGACCTGCACGTCTGTGTTTTGGGATTCAAAATAGCCAAGTTATCCAGCCAGCCTCGGTGTCTGTGAACACGTGAACAGATTAAGGAGACGTGTGTACAGAATGGAGTTTGCAGGCTCCCCGAGGATGCAGTTAGGACAATGGCGGCAAGCGGAGAGCATCACGGTTGTGAAATCGGTTGGTCTCAGGGACAGTGTTTCACGTTGTCTCCCATATAAAATCATATATACAGGACATGAAAGGAGAGAAGACCGGAGAGGGGGATGAAAGGGAAGAGTGAGAGAGAGGAGAGGAGAGGGTGAGAGTGAATGTGGCCACAGTGCTTGGCTTGTCAACAGCTTTGAAGCCCATGACTACGTACAATGAATACTAGACAATAAAATTCACTGAAAAAGGGAAAAAAAACCTTCAGAGGCAGAGATCAGAAAATAGGGGAGTTTGTGAAAGTTGTCCAGAACTGTGGACTCTAACCCAGCTCCTGCCCCCTTTCTCAGGGGAACCTGGGCTCCCACTGGGCAGGAGGCTCGTGAGTTCTTTTGGGCAGAAAAATAGTTCCAGAAGACAACTGCTTTACTCTGGAAGCTTGGGTGTCCCCACCAAAAAGCGGCGGGCTTTTTTTCATCCCCTAGCTTCCTCCAGAGTGTCTTATCAGTCAGTGTTTAGTGCCTTTGTATGCACTGTGGAGAGTCTTCGAATACGAGAGAAAGAAAAATATGCAAAGAAACACCAAAAAATTTGTAATGATATCTTCAGACAAATATGAGTTTAAACTTAATATAAAACGTGGGGCTAGGGGCAAGAGAGATGTCTGAATGGTTAACAATGCTTGCTTACTGATCTTCTAGAACATTCAGGATCTGTCCCCAGCACCCACACAGCAGTTCACAGCTGTAAGTCCAGTTACAGGTGATCCGTACCTTTTTCTGACCTCCCCTGGCAACAGGTATGCACATGGTGCACTTACATACATGCAAGATACATGGCCATACACATAAAATAAATCCCTTTTTTAAAGGTGGAGGTAAACAAAAGGCTGAAAAGACTTAAGAGTAGTTGCTTTAGTATAAAAAGAGTAAATGGTGAAATCCTGACTGGTGTTTTCCTTACAAGCCTTTACTGCTTTTTAACACTTTAAAACTGTTAAGCTTTATGAGATTAATAGAGGTTAAATTAAAGGCCTTGGATTTCTTTACGCCCTCAAAACACCATTTTTATCACATGTAGATTTCTATCAGTTCGTGTTTCTTATTGGAAATGGCTTCCTTCCTGTTACAGTAATATTTTTATCATGAGCTGCCACCAGTTTATCAGTGTTCTGAAAGCCCTCTCTTCCTGTTGTTCATGACGGCTGAGATTAATTAACACAGATTATCTCCCAAGGTGTTTTAGGGAGTCAGACATTTTCAGAGGGAAGAATTACAAGTTCTAATAGTTCTTAAGGATCCATTGAAGTTCCACATTTTTTTTTTTTACCATTGCTTTTGAATGCAACTTTTGCTCATAAAATTCGACCTGTTAAATCACAGCTTCTGTGTACCGCAAAGGGCGTGGGAAGCGTATCTCTGAGGGTGGGTACTGAATGATAAGAGGTGTGTGACCTCTTGAAATGCTTCACCACTGAGTTTAGGGTTATGCTGAAAGCAGCAACTGTTGGAAAACCTGACCACTCTTCCTGGGGTTATGTTTCCTCAGCACTGAAGCCCTCGGGCTCAGCCATGGGAACACCTCACGCATTCTGCACGACCCACCATAGTTGTGTTTCTGTAGAAGGAAATTGGAAAAAAAAAAAAAGCATATTCTGGCTCTTACACATCCACCTCATGCCTTTTTCAATGTATATTTTTATGACAAATTGAAAGAGATGCTATTTAAATAGTTTCAAAAACCTCAACGTCATTTTCTTGGCCATCAGCAGAATAGGGAAATGAAAGGAAACACCCTTCCCAGCTCCTCTTCCGTGCCTTCCAGATTAGAAGAAATCCAACAGAAGGAATGAGCCAGTCTGGTACACAGAGGAGACGTGTCCCATTTACTGAGAAGTCACAATATGTGTGTGCTGTCACTCACTCTACACCATTACTTCATGGTCTCACTTGTGTGAGATGCAACATAAATGGGCAGAGGAGACTGAAGGACACTTTCTGTTTGGGGCAAATGGGCCACAAGATAACTGTTTCCTCTTGAAATCTTTGAGTCTGCTCTGCATGTTGCTTCATGGTTTGGTTTTTGCTTTGGCCAGGGTCTTATGTGGGCAGGCAGGGTGGAGCCCTCCCTTTCTTTCTCTAGCCTTGTGGTGACATTCTGAGTTCACTAGTATTTGTTCCTCAATTTTTTTTTTTTGGTGTGTGTGTTTTTCTGAAATCCTTTATACAGTTAGAAATGTCCTTTGCTCCTCTCTCGTATTGACAAGCATAAAACAGTACCGGAATTTTTGTTAGCACAGAAAAGTAATTTAGAGTAAGAAGCAGATACAGAGAGAGCAGAACATTTGCAGTGCTCATAGCATCCTCACCCTCGAACACTTCCCTTTGCTTTCATCAGAAAATATATTACTTACATAGCACTTACAAACTTCAGGTAGGGATGCCCAAGCAAAATTCATTTTCCCTTTCCTGCATGCAATTCAACTTTTAATTTCAAGTATTTATTATTATTATTATTATTATTATTATTATTATTATTATTTTAAGATAAAGTCTCACTCTATAGCCACACTAACCTAGTACTCACAGGCTTGCCTTGCACTTATTACAATCCTCCTGCCTCATCCTCCCAAGTGCTGGGATAATACACGTGACCCAAGCTTCAGGTTTTTTTCTATAATGATTCTTTTTTTGTTCTAACTTACCCTTTTGTGGTTTGATGTTTAATCCCATAGATTAATCCCAAGACTCTGTTTTATTACAAAAATGTTTTCCCTTACATACATACTGGGATTTCTATATCATATACATATTATATATTATATACGTATGTGTGTGTGTGTGTGTGTGTGTGTGTGTGTGTGTGTGTGTGTGTATAATCTCCATGCCCCTTCCTTGAATGTTGAAAGTTAAAATATAGGTTATGTAACTTCTTCATTTGATAAGAATCCATTTGTTGAGATTTTTAATTTGTCCCCTTAAAAGAATTGTGATGACATATAATAGAGCTAGAAATACAATGGAAGGAATTCAGTTAGACATGAGAGCCAGCAAAGGGAGCTAGAAGTGGGTACTGATGACGAGTGACGTCAGTATCCAGGCACCCAAGGCCACAAGTTTGACTGGTGCCAGATCCTTGCTGTCCTGCTGAGCAGCTTCAGTTCATCTCTTTACACATCGATGGTCACAACCTACCCCTGTTAGGATTCTCTAGAGCAGCAGAACCCACAAGACATGCAGTGTGCGTGCCAAGAACAAGACCAGTATGAAGGAATTGGCTCACGTGAGGATGGAGGGTGGCAAATTCCAGCGCCGCCGTTGTGTTTCCTGGCAGATTCCCTCATGTGTGGGAAGGGCAGTCCTGTCTAATTTAGAGCTTCCACTAGTTAGATGATTTCTAAAGTCAAACTGCTTTCCCCAAGATCCACAGATGAGGATAAATCAGTTTCACAACCACCCTTGCAGGCCTGGGAAGACGGCTCAGTAGGGGAAAATGTTTGTGGCATAAACATTGGGGACCTGAGTTTGAATCTGTAGCACCTACATTCAAACAGGCTATGGGGGCAGAAACAGAAGAGTGACTGGACCACTCTCCAGGTTCAATGAATGGTTCTGTCTCAGAGAAATAAGGCAGGGACTGACAGAACAGTCCACCCAACCTCCTCCTTTAGCTGCTGCACACGTATACCCCAACACGTGCTGCCTACCCTGCCCACCCCCCACACTTTAAAAAAATACACAAGAATCTTGCAGATACTATGGATGTAGCTCTTGGCATAGTACTCGCACAATACTCATGAAGCCCTAGGTTTGAGCTCCAGCACAGAATAAAGTCAGGTACGGTGGTACATGTGTTCAATTTCAGTACTCCAAAGGTAAAGGCAAGAGAATCAGATGTTCAATGGCCAGCCTCAGGTACATAGCAAGTTCAAGGCCAGCCTGGGCTTCATGAGACCCAGTCTGAAACAAAACAAAACAGAAAAACAAGCGAACAAATAATAAGCAAAACAAAACAACACACTCAAGCCTTTTGCATCTGTAACAATCAGCATCTGATGACAAATCTAGGCACTGTGCCCCACTCATAAAATTCTGTTACATGCTAGAGTTTGCCACTGGCCTCTGCCTTCTGTCCTTTCCTTGTGTGAAGTGTCACATTTTTCACCTTAGTCCCTTTTCCCTCGAACTTAACACTACAGAGGCCCAGGGGTCTAGAACACCAAGCCATAAGCTCATACTTCCCAGGCTAAGTGAAACTTTAGCCTCCTCGTGGGCAGTGGATGTCTCTGAACAGACAGACCTTGGGCCATGTTGTAGTGGGTAGCCATTCCAGCTTTGTTCTGGAAGTTCCAACCCCCATTGAGACTTCGGCAACTGTCACGCCTACAAGGCGGGGCCAAGGGAGGCGCCTGGGGACCCGAGATCCGGATCGGGGAACGCTCTCTTGGTTCCAGGACGCTGGATGGTGGAGGTAGACAGAGGAGAGCTCCAGAGAACACCGCTGGACTGTGATACACCTTCCCCAGACCCCGCGACCTACCTATCCCTTAATTTGTAAGTTACGCCATTAAATAAATCTCCTTTTAACTACGTGGAGTGACCTTAATAATTTCACCAATACCATGTTGCTAGTTCAAGGGCTCTTCTTCAGTGGCCCTGTCTCCCTGTCCTTCCCAAACTGAGCTCTTAATAGAATTCCTTTCATCATGACAGACTCTGATGAATTGCTTCTGTTGAAGAGTTCTGCAGCAGGAATTAGATTTGCTTCCTCCCATCAAGCCTGTACAAGGAATGTAGCTCTAAAGAGCTCTCCACGGGAGTAGAGAAATAAGGATCTTCCCTGAAGCTTCTCAGGACCGAGTGGTCCAGGGTGTCTGCTCTGGCAGGAAGAGCACAATTCATCTATCATTTCGTGTCTTGCTTCCTTGCAGAGGAAAGCTTCTTAGGTTACTTTTAAAAAGGAAAAGACAAAACAAAGATGAAATAAACTGAGGAGGTGGAGAAATGGGGAAACTTCATAGGCAGAGATCCCAACGTAACTCTGTGTTATCCCCTTTCCCCATTTAAGCCGTCACCTTAAATACAGAATGGTAACTTCTGAACACCTTTATTGTATTCTCAGGCCCTCTGAGACTAGATCGCAGGCCACTCACACCTGTGATCTCAAGGAGACTCTATTCTCAAGTTAACGTGTGTGAAAAATGTGTGCTTCCAGAAATTCCCGTGAGAAGTTAATGAAATAGCATGCGGGGGAAAAGTCCTGTAAACTGACCAGCTTGACTCCTCAGCACCCACGCTAAAACTTAAAAAAGGGCTGTGAGTGGCCCCACACGCTGTGGGAGAGAGCTGTGTGGATGCTAAGATGCTAATCAGTTAGAGGCATACTGAAGACGTTAAAAGCGATAGCCAGATATTTCACCTGGAGGAGATCATGTGATCGGTTGGCACTTTAAAGATAGGAAGCCAACATAGAAGCGAGCTTATTTAGAGGGAAGAGCTCAGTTCTTTCCATCCCACCCTCTTCCCCCTCCCAGGTGAAATACAGATGCATGAAGATGCTTCATATTCACAGAAGCGCCAGGAGGTGCTTTTTACTTTCTCTGATCATCAAACATCAAGTCATAAAGATTTTTAAGTCAAAAGTTTGAGTATCCTGAAGAACATGGCTGAAAAAGTACAGGACAAGTCAGTGATGGATATTGATACATAATCAAAATATTAGATACATGTTTGTGGATATACACGTTTTTTTGTTTTTTTAAACAGGGTTTCTCTGTAGCTTTGGAGCCTGTCCTGGACTAACTCTGTAGACCAGGCTGGCCTCAAACTCACAGAGACCCACCTGGCTCTGCCTCCCAAGTGCCGGGATCAAAGGCGTGTGCCACCACCGCCTGGCTGATACACACGTTTTACTTGGGAAGAAAAATAACACCTTAACACCTTATCTTCTACACAGAGCCTGAGTTATTTTATTCTGTGTTGGCTTCACATCTGTTGCTTGGCTTTTCATTTTCTTTGTTCTTTCTTTGTGGTCAAGTACAAACTGAAGTCCGAAGCTGAGAGCTTTATACCAGGGGCAGCAAGGGAACCTGGACCACATCAAAAGGGCATAAAACAGGCAGTTTTCTGTCTCTTACCCCGAAACTCTACCCTGGCGGCCCCAGGTTCCCCCACCTAGAACAACTCACCCCCTCCCTTAAACCCAGGTGTATTTGATATCTCTCTCATCTGACTTTCCCATGACATTTGGTAACATGATTTAATCTTGTTGTAAATTTACATGTATATGTAAATGGTCTACTTTGCCTCTTATTGGTGGTGGTGGGGGCCGCTCATTTCAAGACAGGGTTTCTCTGTGTACAGCCCTGGCTCTACTGGAACTCGCTCTTGCAGACCAGGCTGACCTCAAAGTTGGAAATCCACTTGCCTCCCGAGTGCTGGGATTAAAGGCGTACACCACTATGCCTGGCTTCCACTTTGCCTCTTATTGCCTAATTCTGAAGATAACACACACTGAGGGGCGACTTACCAGGTGTTGTTCTAAAACCAATGTTGCCCTCTTCATCATCTGAAGTAATCCCAGTGGGGCGCTCTCCCCACTGAGGCAAGAAGTGGGAGGAGTGGAGTGTGGGCTCAACATCTTTCAGCCGAATGTTGGCTGAAAAGAGGCTGTATCGAAGGTTCACTCTGAGTCACTGAGGAAGGACAACTCAGTAGGAATCAAGGCCTCCCCTCACATCTCAGTCGTTCCTAGGCCCCAACTATGACCTGCAATGTCTTGTGGTTGGTGTTCTGGGAAAGGAATCCTATACTAACGGAAACAAGTGAGAAGGGCTGGAGTAGCTGTATTCTATGAATCCTCCATCATTGTCTTCTTTGTCTTTTTCATATTAAATAAAAAAAACAGATTAATATGATTTACAGAGCTCCAGATTAAGGAATGTTAATAACATCAAGGTCTTGCTGGCACTGAGTTTTTGGAAAGGATGGACGTGTGACTTGATGCAGCTACAGAACTATGGATAGAAACTCACTATTATGCAGCAAACCATTTCCTGCATCTGTTTACTCATTAATCTGCAGTGTTTGAGCCAAGCCCTTCACCACTGGTAGGGGCTTGTGTTTGTAACTAAGATACTACATTGATAATAAAAATCACAGAGAACAGGAAAGTGTGTACTGAAAGGCCACATTTTGGGGTTAGAATCCCACGTAAATGGCAAACACCTTGATAGAGTGGAAGAAAGCATCGTTATGTTAACACATGAATGAAGCATGTCACAGGCCAGGTCCATAATAAGTGTTCACTGTCATCATTCAAACCCACAGTTTCAGGTAAAGGTCTTGGCTTGGTCTTCTGTAATCAGAAACTTTGACTCAGTTAGACCTATCCCTATCCCTTTTGTTCAGGGCAGCAGTTCTCAAGCTGTGGGTTGTGACCCCTTTGGGGGGGGGTCGAATGACCCTTTCACAGGGGTCACATATCAGATATCCTGCATATCAGCTATTTACATTACAATTTATAACAGTAGCAAAACTACAGTTATGAAGTAGCAACAAAAAAAAAAATTACGTTTGGGGGTCATCACAACATGAGGAGCTGTATTAAAGGGCCTCAGCATCAGGAGGGTTAAGAACCACTGGATTAGAGTCACCAGATCTTAGTTTTGGAAGGGTTAATTGTCTTGGTCCAGTTTGATTGCTAAAATAGAACACATACACTGGATACTTTATGAAGAAAAGAAATGTATTCCCTACAGAATACAAAGTCAAGCAAAACCAGGCAAAGGGACTTGGTTGCTGGTGTTGATGCTCTGCAGTCCTGAGACAGTGCAGGCCATCCCAGTGCAAGACAGTGCGAGCATGCTAATTAGTCCACTCTATAACAAAGATGATGTTCCCACAGCAACCCATTCATCCATTCAGAAGAGGGGGATCCTCTTTACACAGTAAGCTCCCCAAGTTCATCTGCTAAATGACATTAACTTCAGGAATTGGTCAGTAACATGAAATTTAGGGTACACATTCCCAAGTGTATTTGAATTGAAACATTAAAAAAATGTTACTGGTATAAATATATAGAATAAAATAAAATGTTTACATGCCCCCAATATTTACCTCCCCTGGCTCCACGTCACAGTGATAAACGTCCACAAATGTGTTCCAGAAATTTCTTACTCTTTTGCATACAACTATTCCAAATATCTGTTTTAATAAAAACTCTGAAGGAATCTTACAAATATGCATTTCATGTACTTTATATTTTGGGCATTTTCTGGAATAATATATACAGGTTGTTTGCTTTCAAAGGTTCTACAACATTTCACAAAAAGTAAACATTTATTTAACTAATATATCAACAATGGGCATCGGGGCACTCTTTCTGCTACTACCCTCCTCCTCTTTCCAAACTGTGATAGGCAGGTACAAAAAAAAATTATCTCTACTAAGCCTTATGTCCTAGTACCTGCTTTCTTTTCTATCCCCTTCTTTGGTGGTGTTTGGCTGACCGATATGGGAAGGTGCTGTGGAAATGTTAACATTTAACTGGAGAACTGGCCAGTGGAAGCCTGGCGGCCTCTGCCTTACTCTCGCTGAGATCCTTCACTTTGATAGACAATAGTTAGGGGGCTATGGGGATTCTCCAATAGTCATATTGAAAGGTCTGATGAGGGGTGAGATTTAACATCTGCAACTTGGCAACCTGTGAGTGAGTCAGACTGGAATTGGACCTTTTTGCACCAGCCTCTGCCACATGCCAGCTACAGCCTGCTCTTCATGGCTGAAGTAGGTGAATTCTCTGAGTCAATAGTGCGATTATGACTTTCTGCTTTGCTTCATGTATAGCTAGTAGACAAGCGATACCACGATGGTCATGCACATCTGCTTATTTCTATGAAAACATGCAAGTCTCTAAAGCAAATTCCTAGAAGTAGAACTGAAAAGAATTAAAAACACTGATTTAAGGTTTTAAGTATTATTCTGTTTAATTGAACAGTGTCTCACAGTGGATGAGAAGCTTCATGCCAATCTCAAACACTGTATAGCTCACATTAAAATTTGCCATTTTGGTAGATAGGAGAATAGCAAGGTACAAGTGACCTGAATGGGGAAATTGGAAAAACGGGGGAGAGCTTTATCTAGAGAGGAGGAGGCAGTCAAATACAGAAGAGTGACCAGCATAACATGAAAACCCTAAGGGTGCAATAATGGTACACATACCTTGGCAGTAACCAATGTTCTTAACAAGAAGGATACCATGCCTGGTACTGCAAAGCTTGCCTAGTACCCAAGGCTAGTGAAGTTGTGGATCTTAGAGAAAAACCTACCACCACTACTTTACTAAACTAGCATAATCCCTAATTACATTCTAAATATTTATCCTTACCCTGAGAGATAAGTATAGTTCTCATCCCTCATCAGTGAAACATCTCTTTGCAACAGATGGAGACCATTACAGATGGAAACCATAACCCATCCAAATGCAGAATTGTGGAGCCCAATCCCAACTGATGCATACACAGCACAACTCCTGCACTTAAGGCTAAAGGATCATTGTAGAAGAAGTGGTGGAAAGATTGTAAGAGCCAGAAAACTGGGGAGTTTGCTGTGAGACTGTGTCACTTCAAAGTGTCAGAGAAGCTATTCCCATGAAGCCTCGACAACATGGCTACCCAAAGAAGACCTGAAAGAGGACAACTTCGATAGACATGCTGACATGGAAGGGCGGGGTTCAGGATACCTCAACCCTAGAAAAAGGACTACAGGCAATAGCAATGTAAGCAATGCTGGGAGCCTGAGAATTAGTTTTCCTTAGGGAAGAGCACGCCGCTTTCTATATGGTCAGTCCAGAAAATACATACATACAAGTAACATTATACAGACTAAGTAGGTTCTATGTTGTCTTAGTTAGGGTTTCTATTGCTGCAATGAAACACCATGACTAAAAAGCAGGCTGGGGAGGAAAGGGTTTACTCCGCTTACACTTCAGCATTGCTGTTCATCACTGAAGGAAGTCAAGACTGGAACTCAAACAGGGCAGGAACCTGAAAGCAGGAGCTGATAGAGGCCGTGGAGGGGTGCTACTAACAGACTTGCTTCCCATGGCTTGCTCAGCCCACCTTCTTATAGAACCCAGGACCACCAGCCCAGGGATGGCATCACCCACCATGGGCTGGGCATCCCCCATTGATCACTAATGAGAAAATGTCTTAAAGCTGAATCTCATCAAGGCATTTCTTCAACTGAGACTCCTTCCTCTGATGACTCTAGATTGTGTCAAGTTGTACCAGCCAGTACATATGTATGTATTTAGAAATGCACACACACACACACACACACACACACACACACACACACACAGACAACAATGAAAGAAGAAGGGGCCGTGAGATTGAGAGAGAGAAAGGTGAGGTACATGGGAAGGGAGAACATGTCAAAATTATAATATCTAAAATAAAAAGTATATATGATAAAAAGTAATTTTATTATTTTCTTTTATAAAGGTTGCACTTCATATTTATGCATGAGATAATTTTTTAATAATATATTGTGGATACTTACATTTATATTTATGTCACCCGACAGTTGATGTCTTTTACACATACATGAGATTCTTCATCTTTTCCCCCTTTTCCTCATTTTTATTGGTTCTTTGAAAATTTCATGCAGTGTGTTTTGATCATATATTCACCTTTCCCCCACTCCTCTCAAATACAACATCGTACTCTCCCTGCCTTGGCCACTCAATTTTGGATCTTTTTTCTTTCTTGCCTATGAAGTCCTATTACTTTCAGATGGATGCCTTCCACTGGAGCACAGGAGAATGGACGGAGTAAACTAACTAGGGACCACACCTTAAAACTGACTCTTCCTCTCCCAGTACCAAGCAAGTGCCAAGAGCTCCTTAGCTATGGTGAGACAGACACTGTGTCCTCCTCCTCCTCCTCTGTCCATGCTTAGATTTTGTTTTAGCTTAAGCTTATGCAGGTCTCATGTTTTTTTTTTTTTAATGTATACATATTTTCCCTACTGTGAGCTTTTTATTGAATATTATTCATTAATTATTTTCAGAATATAAAGGTTTTTTTTTGTTTGTTTTTACTTTTAAAAAATACCAGCACTTGGAAGGCAGAGGCAGGTGAATCTCTGAGTTTGAGGCCAACCTGGTCTAGCTGTCCTAAGCCCAGCTAGGACAGTATAGTCACACTCTATCTCAAAAATACACATTAAAAAGCTGCATGTGGTGGCACACTCTTTTAATCCAACCACTTAAGAGGTAGAGGCAGGTGGATCTTTGTGAGTTTGAGGCCAGCCTGGTCTACACAGTGAGTTCTAGGCCAGCCAGGGCTACATAATAACACTCTGCCTAAAAAGAATAATTACACCTTTTTGATATAATATATCTTGGTATAATGCATCTTTTAAAAAATGATCTTAAAAACCAGACAAAGTGGAGCATGCCTGTAATCCTTGCACTAGGGAGGTTTAAGGCCGGAGAGTGAGGCATTCTGGGTAATTCTCGGCCACATAGCAAGTTTTAGGCTAGCAATGGCTACATCAGATCTTGTCTTAAAAGAAATCCAAACAATCTCTAACAATTAACAAGAGGAAAAAAAATACATTATCTTCTAGTTTGTGCTTTATGCTCTCCCTATCAGCAATGGCAGCTGAGAAATTGGTTCTCAGCAAAAACAAAGAACAGCCCTGATTTATGGTGTCTGCCAGTTTCCAATGTCTAGGTGCTTCCTTCCCCCGGGTCCAGTTTCAAGCCAACAACATGTCACAGAACACAGAGGTAGGTAGACAATTTTAAAAACACAACTCTGCACCCATACCCCGGGCCAGCTGGGCTCTTCCAGCTCTCACATGTCACCCAACAGGACATGCATTTTAGTACAGGGAAGAGGGAAACCCAGTTTCTTCTTTCCTCTTGTTTCTAACCAGCTCAGAAATTCATTAAAATAACTAAACCTTCAGGCCAACCTACGTTTACTTCAGCTGCATTTGCACTTTAATACTCTGTGTGTTGATGTGAGCTTTTCTTTTAATATAGGTTGTCATTCTTAAAACACAGTTTGAAGACACCATGTTATGCCTTCAGCCAGATGTAGGGATGGATGGGACAGAGAGAGATGTGCCTTTAACTCATTTATGAAGATGATGGGGTTTCTGTCTAGTTGCAGACATATTACATTGGGCATCTAGCTTGCTGGTCTAATTTTTGTTTCACATAAACTCCTTTCACAGGGAAAAAGATCAATAGCCGATGGGTGACTTGAATAGGAAGAATATAAAGGATTTTTAGTGCAGTGAAGCTATTCTGTGGCTACAATGGTGATGTCCAAAAGCACACAATATATAATGTCAAATGTGACCCCCAAGATGCTCTAAGCAGCTGAATGTTACGGACATGACAATGTTAAGTTCATCAGTTGTAGTGTATTTATCAGTCTGGTGGGGATGTCGACAACAGAGAGGCTACCCATGCACCTCACTATCATCTTCCGGGTTCTGGGAAGCCTAAAATTCCTTCCAAAAATAAAGTCTTCTTTAAAACCACACCAAAATACCACCTCAGATCCTGTGTTACCTGGAAGTGTGAATGACTGATGAAAGATTCAAAGGCTTGAGTGCTAAAAGGCAAAATCTTTTTTAGAGAGAAGAAAGCCGTAAGGCTGCTGGGCTAAAAGCTCTGGCTCCGGATGGGGGTGAGAGTTGATGGGATCTATAGTTTTCTCACAGATCATGAGGAGGGCAGGGGAGCAGTCCCCAGAGCTGAGAGGAAAAACAGAACTGCAGAGGACTCGAAGGCTCTGGCTTCAGGTTCTGGTCATGGCTGGATTATTTCCTGCATGAGTGATTTTAAGAACTCCCTGAGACTCATTTTCCTTACCTGAGTAATAAGCTGAAGATTAAGCATCTTCCCAGCACAGTGAATGGGGGTAAGCTGAGACTGTAAATCTCCTGCTTAATGCTCCGAAGTGATGCCAAGATTTTGATTATTACTCACAAAGGGAACAGTGCCTCAGTAGCATGCAGGCAGCCAACATGCATTGGGGTCTGTCTGCTTGGGTTCTGCCAGTTTGTCTCTGCTTGTCCCTGACCTTGACATGTTTACCTTCTCACTTCTAGTACTGGAGTAAGAATCAATTTACCTTGTTGTTTTAAGGACAAATTAGATACGCTTGGAACATATTTAGTGCGGTACCTTTATCCATCTTACCCCAGCAAATGACCCACAAAAGCTGTCCTCCTTCTTTCCTGGGTGCACAAGGCACAACATTAGCGCCTATCTGTGAAGATCACCTCAGCCTAAATTCTTCCCCCACTGCCCCAGGAGAGAGGGGAGCTGACTTCTCCATTGTTTCCTTAGTCTGTGATCACTTGCTACTTTTTTTTTTTTTTTGCTCACTGTTGTCTGATGAAGAGGGAAGCCTCCTCCCCACCCTACCGATGTTTTAATAGAGGAGTCTAAAAAGACTGACAATAGACAGACTGACCTGGAGAAAAAAAAAGAAAAGAAAAGAAAAGAAAAAGAAAAACAATTCCTCACATGCACCGAAGTCCCACAGAACATGATATATGAAGAATGGCTCATGGTTACAGTTTAGCATCTGAACTACAGAAAGAAATAGGAGCTAAGAGCTTCCCGAGAAGATTGAGATGAAGCATGCAAGGTGCCAGGAAAAGCCAGTGGAGACAAGTTGTGTCTGAGCATCCCTCAGAAGACTAGGTGACAGTCTGTGACAGAGTCTGCCTGGGAACGATGTGTCTTCCATCTTTTTTTTTTTTTTTTTTTGTGTGTGTGTGTGTGTGTGTGTGTGATGCAATTTGTCTTCCTCTACATTGAGGAGATTCCTGCAGAGGGGACTCAAGACAATGGCAGTGACTTGTGGATCCTTTAGCAGATGAGAACATGTCAGAAAAGGCTGATCTCTCTGCCCTAGGGGCTGTGGCGGGGGTAGCGGGGTGAAGGTTGAGGACAAGAAGGCAGGAGGTTACAGACCTTGGCTCTGACATCGTCCCATTGTCCTTACCCCCAAAGTCTTCAGCATGCCTTAGTGATATACTTGAGGTATTATTTCCTGAACCCCAGCAATCTCTGGGATGGACGACATCTGACCCTTTTGTCTTTTTTTTTTTTTTTTTTGGTTTTTTGAGACAGGGTTTCTCTGTGTAGCTTTGCGCCTTTCCTGGAACTCACTTGGTAGCCCAGGCTGGCCTCGAACTCACAGAGATCCGCCTGGCTCTGCCTCCCGAGTGCTGGGATTAAAGGCGTGCGCCGCCGCCGCCCGGCCCTGACCCTTTTGTCTTATCGCTATTAAAAGTGTATCTATTTGAGACGAAGTAAACCACAAGGGGATCTTTGGACAGTTAAAAGTGGAGTGAGACATTTAGAAAAGGAGAGAACTTTAAAAATACAAAAGAATGATCAGTTCTTCTGGGAGGGGAAAAAAATCCTGATTGTTCATTACTAGTGTTACATTTTTATAAAAAGATGTCTATTCTTTTCTTCTTGCCTATGTTTTCATTTGACACCTGTCGTCTTGGGTGGAAATGACTTTTCTACAAAGCTGTTGGGCTTCTAGAGGAGTGGGGAGTTTCTGATCCTTGCGTGTGACTGCTTTTCTCTGTTCAGTAACGAGATCAGTCACCAAGTCACACTTTGCCCTCCAGTGATGGCCACTACCTCTCGATTTCACGAGAAATGATAAAACGAATGAGTCACCTCCCAGGACCCTTCAAGAATGGCACGCTATGCTCAGGCTGGCCCCACCTTCTCTGTAGTCGAAGAGGTTTCAGAAAAAAACCTTCCGAGTCGCTCCCCCAGAAATACAGGCTGCTTCTCTTTCTGAGACACTCCCCCAGAAACACAGGCGTGCTTCTGGCTTCCTTCTCTTTCTCTCTTCTTGCCTCTTATTTGGCTTTCTGGATTCCACTGAACCTTTTGAAACGCCAAAGTATGAATTCGATTTGAAATATAAAAAGCAGTGATCTGTGATCTTTGACCTTTGCGGGAAGCTTCTACACAATCACACATACAAACAAGGCATCGCCAATAGTGGAGGGCAGCTGTGTTTATTCTCCTAATTACCCGTCACCCCAGGCAAACAGGTCCAATTTTAGAAAACTCGTTCTGCTTAGGCTGCACTCTTCCTCTTCCTCCTGAGATAAGCTTTGCTTAGTGAAGTGTTTTCATAACACTTGCCATGTGTTTTAGATGCTGTTGCTTTTGTATCTTTTAAACTACAACCATTCTTTGTTTAAAGGCTTGGAACATTTTGCAATTAAATAATTCTATTAAGCCCCAGGAGAAAAAAAACAAAATATAGCCACTTTATAAGAACAGACCTGTCTGGTTGTTCACATAACAAGAGCGGAGAAAAGGATTTTTGACCTGGGTCTTTTATAATTGTCCAGGTTCACATGTCCTTTGGAAAGAAAGCAAACCAATGGCATTTTGGAATCCCTTAGCCATAAGTCCTGTCTCAGAACATTCTTTCCTATCTGCTGATTTCACTGTATAACCCTGGATAGGATGAGGCTTTGAACACGGGAGCTTTGGAAACTGGGAAGGTGATTGAAAGTGGTAGAAAAGGCACCATTCAAACTGACGAAACTTCCATAGCCCAATACACAGGACAGAGAAAACCAACTACTTGCCGAAACAGTTTTGATCAAGTGAACAGGTAGGACTCTAGCCCTATTGCTTTTTTTTCCTATTTATGAAAACTCCTTAAAATTACCCAGATCAAAGTGTTTAGATTGGGTAGCATTATGATTATACACTTGAGTAAATTAAGATACACAGTAAGAATGTTGCAAGATTATAAGATTACTTGGTTTAAGGTGGACCAGATGTATGTTTCATCCACCTTAGTCCTACCAGTTTTAGATCCAGGGTTAACATGCATGGTGATCTGTTGTCTTTCCTCTGTACAATTTCTAAGGTTTAGGGACAACCTGTACAAAACACCCGCACCCAGTGTCTTGCTAACATTTGGTCCAGTGATGGTTTATGTTTGTGAACAGAAAAATGAAGGGTGAAGTTTACTGTCATGCCATCCTCTGCATTCTTCCCCCAACTAACCTGTTACACATTGTGCATGACAAAGTTTTCATTTTAAATGCCTTAGACAGCTTTAAAATTCACCGCTTTTATGCAAGGAATGTTATTTGATTCGCACTAAAGCAAAAGACAAGCAAGCAATGACACCCTCATATTTTATATACTCCCTACCCCAGTTGAACCCCAATCTCATTAGGCAAGTCGACCCACACTGGCTTAGGTTGTAAGCCCTAAGCCTGTAAGAAGACATTGTTTTGTAGAGTATTTATAGTAAGCAGCATGACCTTTCTGAAGGATAGGTGTTAATTATTTATGACTACTGAGTTCAGGGATGTCACAAGATGAACAGGAACAGCTAGAGAAGTCTGGTTTATTAGCAATGCTGGGAGAAGGCTAATTACTGGGGGTAGTTATTACTGTGTGGGAATGGTGTATTGCAAGAGACCCTGACAAAGCCTTTGTAGTCTGTATTACTAAGGGGTTTAAAGGCTTGTGTTAAGTAAGGGAGGAAGCAGAAGCTGATTTCCTTTGGCTGACAGAGAATCTGTTCCCAGAGGAACTCTACCGTATTTTACAGTTTGCAGGAACCAGCGCAGTTGGTTAGTCACATCTGTGGAGCAGAGGCGTGGAGAATGGAAGCGCTTTGCTGTGTAATTTGCCAGTTCAGAACTTGCAGAAAATTCAGCTTGGTCTTTTGGGTAGAACAGACCCAACTGAAATGAAGGAAAAGTACTGGCTAGAGGATGATGTCCCTTAAGGGATTCAGACTCTAGCTGTATGGCAAGCCCTTGGCGGGTTCAACTCTAGTGGTCTTCTGAAAAAGTCCAGGGAATTTAAGGGAGGGCTGGAGAGCTGATTTCTTCCCTGTTGTAAATCCAGGGGCTTAGTCATGCTGTGTAACTGTACTCACACTGAGTGTGTCCAAAGAAAAACCTGTCTAGTAGTGTGTTACTCACACTACTAGAGCTGTTTCCTCTGGTATCTTAATCTGTCGAGGGGCACAGTTAAGGAATCGTGTTAGACCAGCCCTGCACACACACGTCTCCCTCACCAGAAAGCCGCGGTCATTTGCAATGTGAGCTGGTCGGAGAATATTCTACTTCTGGTTTTTCCTCACGAAGGATGCACTTGGAATAGATAAAAGACAACAAAGAACTGCTTCGTGAGCTGTTTTGGCTAGCAAGGGCTGAGATAGTTTTACTCCTTGAGCTGGCATCCCGGGGGCTTATTCTCCTGATTCCATCCTGTAGGGCTGCTTCGTGGCAGCCTTCTCTAGAGACTCCATTCTACAACCCACGGACTAAAGGGTATCAAATCTGGGCCAGCTGTGTGAGAACCACCGACTTCTCTATCTAGCTAGTGGATCTACTGCCTCTGTATGGCTTGTATCACTGTTGGAAATCTTACTCTTTTATTCCCAAGCAGGATCAGTTAATTTTATAATATTTTCCTTATTAATCTATCATATAAATCTCTTTACCCTTTTTTTTGGTCATTATACTCTACTCAAGAGTTCTTTTACATTTTTGGTTGTGAGGCTAGCCTTTAACGGCTGAGCTATAATTCCAGCACTTGGGAGGCAGAGCCAGGCAGATCTCTGTGAGTTCGAGGCCAGCCTGGGCTACCAAGTGAGTTCCAAGAAAGGTGCAAAACTACACAGAGAAACCCTGTCTCAAAAAAACAAAACAAAACAAAAAACAAACAAACAAACAAACAAACAAAAAACGCAAAAAATAGAGTTCTTTTAACTCTTGAAATTAGGCTTGAATAAAAAGTCTTTGCAGCACCTATACATTCCTTCTTATGAGTTATGTCCAATTTCTTCCTACCATACATGAAAACACTGTGGTCTCTTACGTGGTCTTCACCAAAGCCCATAAGCCACAGAAGCAAAGCTGTTGATGAAACAAGTTAGCTGGGAAAATAGAATACAAAAATAGCTGTTAATTCACGCAATCATTTTCTTAGGTATTTTTTGAGAATTGTGGTTCATCCAGAATCCTCTAACAATCCAGACCCCTAACACTCATTGCATTTTTAAACAGGGGAAAGTGTTGTTAATAAATATTCAAGGGTTGAGCCCATGCCTGAGACAGTCCTCTCAGGAAAGTGGTTCACTTCCTCCTCCAGGTTTTACTTTAGTTGTGCTATATTAAAAGTTGTGAGAATTTTCCCAGAAAAGAAACCTATATAACAGAATGTGAAACTGAAATTTCAAGTAGACATCCAGATAAAATAAATGCAAGATATCCAAGTGGGTTGCAAAAAAAATCACAGTATGCAGATGAGCAAATATGACTTCTGAGAACATATTCCATAATGCTTGGAGCCCTATAGGTCCTAGGGAATGAGTGTGGCTGTGCTGTGGCAGCCTAGACTTTTCCATTGGAGAAAGCCACTACTTTCTATGCCAAACTCAGCAAGCAGATGCTTCACTGTGCTCCCAGTGAGCAAGGTATACTGGGCACACATGACTCCTCTCAAGAAATTTCAGGGAGAAAACTATCTCACTTGCACTTTAGACTAAGGCTGGACTTTGCTGCCGTGTGGTGGTGAAGAAGGTCCCGCCTGTTTTATTCCCAGGGGCAGAGGGTGGGCTGTAGGGGGTGGTGAATGGGATAGAGCTTCTAGGCTGGAAAGATGGCAGCTAAAGATGTGTGAACATACACGGCGGTTCTGGTGATGGCATGAATGTGGGAGAGCTAGTCCCTCCCTGCTCCAGCCACCACAAGACTTTCCTCAGCTGATGGCTTCTAGTGCAGATGAAGGTGGAGAAAGACTCATCCTCCCTTGTGGGGATGGCCACTAGGAATTTGATCTTGCTTCAGTGAACATATGGACAACAGAAAATGGACTTGCTTGGGGAGGGGAGGGAGTGGACATGGGAAGGCTGGGAGGTGAGCACAATCGAGTGCATGATGTGAGATTCCTAAGTAATCAATAAAAATTAATTAAATGAAAGAAGTGTGACCATCCTTGGACAATGGGGAGCACCACTCAAGGCTTGAGAGTTGACAGTGGAGAGGCCTATTTGAAGCAATGTTCAAAAGTCTGCAGTTATCTCGTGAGCCTGTCTTAGCTCTTCGCTTTGTCCAAAGATCATGAAGCCATTCAGCACTGTAAGGACTACAAAATTCCCTCTCTTCCCTTCTTGTCCTCATACAGGATTGTCAGATAAAATTAACACTCAGATACATTTTAATCTCAGATAACAATAAAACTCATTTTGTTATTAAGTATTATTTCCCAAGCAATCTTTGGGATATTCTTACACTAAGACATCATTTGATATTCATTTTAAATTTGCACACACACACACACACACACACACACACACACACACACACACAAATGTCCTATATTTCTATTTACTAAATCTGGCAACTGGAATCATATTCCACCTTTTTTCCTGGAGCAGCTGGTACACATGAGATGAGTTTCTTTGTCATTTCTGAATGGACATTGTTTTCCGATTCAAAGCTCTTCCCAGATAACAAGCACAAGTCAATGGATCTGCATAGGAACATTGCCCTACTGAACACATCCTTAACAGACTGGGTAGGAATTAAAACAATGAAAATTATGTTTTGAGTACAGCATCAATCCTCTGTTAATGATCCCAATCTCTCTGTTTAACTTTCTTTACTGAATAGCTCTTCCCCAGGACCATGACTATTACCTTTTGAATGGTCTTTGAACTTGTGCTGTTAGCCACGTATTTTGAAAACTTGTACTCAGAGGTACCAATGACTACAGGCAGTACTGCCAGAACTCCTGAAGAACAGTATGAATTAGATCCCTTGGGGGTTTTGAGTAAAAGTTTAAACAAACACGCTTTAGCAAGTGTTTTCAAGTCCAGGTACTTGGAATGCATAGATCGAGGAAGGACTTTGAGACGGATTCATCTGTAGACTCAGCCATGGCAGCCTGGGCCCAGAGTTTCTAGTTTGTTTTGATTGAGTAGCTTAGTATCTTTTTTTTTTTTTTCCACAGTGAACATTGCACACTTTAAGACTGGCTCCTTTGTGGTCAGCAAGGGAGCTACAAGTTTCAGTGTGATGCAGGGGGAGGGGAGCAACAGAGCACTGGCCTCTCAGACAGCCCGGTGGTCTCTCACATGTTTGCCCTGTGGTAACTGTGGCTGTGGTGTACAAGCATGGAGGGCCTGAAGTCTACTAAAGTGTTATCGCGTGGCTGAGGATGGATTGAAGTTTTACCAAACACACTAGCAACAATGGAAAGTGCAGGCAGTTAACTGCTTGAGGGTGAGAGTCCCCCCAAGGAGTGGGAGGATAGAGGGTGGATGCTGGACCAGCCAACAACGTCCTTTAGAACTAGAAATTTGAACTTTCAGTCCTGATGGCAACAGGGTTCATACCACTAGACTAAAGAGTTTTCACTCTTGTAGACAACACCGAGACCCAAAGTACATATTTCTCAGGGCAGGAGCCTGGATTTTGAAGGTCTTTTACATTAATCATTAACTCCCTAGCTACTTGACATTGAGAGATAGATGCAGGAACTGGGGAAGGTTGCAGGGCCATGATTGGGTGGGGCACACAGAGCACTCAGATCTGTGGCTGTTACCAACCGGACTAACTGTGTCAGCATTATAACAGTCTTTGTTATCATATCCATGGTTCTCGATTAAAAGAAAAACAAACAAAATTTTGAGTAGATTCTTCCTTTAGTTTTCTCATTTGAAAAATGAGTGGGTTGAGTTAGATGATCTTAACAATTCCTCTGAGAACCGTGTTTGCACTGTAATCTGTAACAATTTATGTAAATGAGCTTTAATTCTATCTATCATGCACACTGTGACGTGCCTGTTTTAGAATCAATAGTTGTTACATGATTTAAAATGCATAGGACCAAATTTCCATTTGAAATTTGGCACATTAACTATAACTGAATTTAACTGGATCTTGACACAGATTTTTAAACTCTGTTCTTCCTAAGAACATGAGCGGTTTCTTGTTTCTCATTTTCTGTGTTTTGCATATAGATGAGGGAGAGAAAAATATCCATTTGACATCTTAAAAACCACTGATGTTGTTTTGACCTGAACAGAGAGAAGACATGCACAAAAACAGAAATAGTTACAGAAAAATTAGAGTTAAATGGAGGGATTTCTTTGTCTGAAGATGGGGTGGTGGCTGAATTGATCCACTCACACTGGCTGCACTTGACAGGGTCATCCAAAGTGAAGGAAGAGGGAAGGAGCTACAGACATTCTGACTTTTCTTTGTCAGGTCCAAGGTCCTCCATGGACATGGACTTCACCCCCCACCCCCTATTTCTCCTGCTTACGGTGACACTTATTAATATACCTACCCAGCCTTTTAGGTTTTGTTTCACCAAACATCAATAAAAAAACTAGAAATATGAACATTTTATAGTTAACATTTATGGAAATTGTTATTTTAAGTCCATGATGTATCTAGCATACAAAACACATAGAACAGGGATAGGGATAAAAAATCTGCAACAGTGATGGTGCTGATCCCACTCCTTAGATACTTCTGTATTCTCTCCTCCATGCCCAATGCAAACCAGAGAGCAGAGCTGGTAGACCCCACAACTCCAGGCAAGAGGGAAGAAGGTTATGTATTTTCTACCTATTGACATAAACGTTTGTAGTATTCGCAACATTTGAAACATTTCAAACACTGGCAGGTTTATATTTACAAACTATCCTGCACTTTGTCATCAAAGCCAAGAGAGTCTGTTGACCTTTGAAGAAAGAAACTCCTGCTTCCATCTCACACCCCTGTCTTCAGAGCGCAGCCATGGATCAGGAGATCTTTAGGCATTTCTTTCCATATTTATGTATGATTATGACTTAACTATGAGTGTATACACATCTGCGTTAACCAACCAGCTAAAACCTTATATGAACTTCTGAAGGAAGACGTAGATTCACAAGTCTAAGTACTTTTCAAATACATGCTGGCTTTATCACTAGATAGAGTTAAATGAGGAACATTTTCATTTGCTTTCGGTAGAAGTTTAAAAATATAATTTATAGAATATGTTCTTTTTTAGGAACAATAAGCAAGGGATTCTTTTCCAGCATAGTGTTTTCACAGCCTTTTGGGGATCTGTCTCACGTATAATACCCCTCTACCCAAAAGTTGCAACATCAAATATGGAATCTACACCTGGACCTTGTGGAAAGGTGTACAACAAACAGCCCAGCCACAGCTGAAAGCACTACTCTATCACATGGTGACTGGGTATCACCATTTTTGGTTACAGTCACAAAGAACTTCAGCCAGAAAAGTCTTCCATTAAATAATGCGTCTGCTATACAGATTCAAAGGGTGTCAAGGGAAGGTTGCCCCAGCATCCATTTCTCTAATCATACTACAGCTAGAATGACCAAGAAACTTCAGACTGTTCACATAATTTTTAAATGATGTATAATGATGTGTACACGTTACCTTTCATACTCACAATGTATCAGAAGAAAAGGAATCAATAAAAAATCAAAAACAGGAGCTTTTAATATTTGAAACAGTTGTAAGAATTTTTCATTTTCATTTCTGTCAATGATATTCTGGTTTAGTTCTAGTTGAGTGTCTCATGTGGGACAAAAAAAGAGATGGGATTTCCTTCCTTCCTTCCTTCCTTCCTTCCTTCCTTCCTTCCTTCCTTCCTTCCTTCCTTCCTTCCTCCTTTCCTCTCCTCTCCCCTCCCTTCCCCTCCTTTCTCCTTCTTTCTTCCCTTCCTTCCTTCCCTCCTTCTTTCCTTCCTTCCTTCCTTTCTCTCTTTCTTTCTTTCTTTCTTTCTTTCTTTCTTTCTTTCTTTCTTTCTTTCTTTCTTTTTGTGTGTGTGCTTTTTCTAGACAGGGTTTCTCTGTGTAATAGTTCTGGCTGTCCTGGCTTCTGCTTTGTAGCCCAGGCTGGCCTCAAACTCACAGAGATCCACCTGCCTCTGCCTCCTAAGTGCTGGGATTAAAGGCGTGGGCCACCACCACCACCTGGCCAGGATTTTCAAATATGAAGACAGTTCTCCAGACCCCACTCATGCTGCAGGATTAGGAAAGAACTCTTTCTCTTACTGGGAGATAGACATAAAAACATAAGATTTGATATGAAGTGTGCTAGTGTAAAATGAAGGGGTGCGTGAACTTTGGGTTAACCATCATCTTTAAAACTTTCAATGCATGGCCGTTCTCAAATGGTTGGTTTTAAGGAGTTAGATGTTCAGACATGACAAAGATCTCAGAATATTCTCTTATGCCTGTATAGTATGTGATAGTAAGGGTGTGCATGAACCTTATTTAGTCAATTCTGGACATGTAAGTTTTCATTTTTCTCCTACAAACAATGCTGCAATAAAAATATATGGAGAAATTTCCTTGCCCATATCCATCCATGGACATGTCCACATTTGTTTGGGGTCAAATCCTGTAAGTGGAATTGCTCTTGATAAAGATTTCTAAATTGCATTTAGAAAGCTTAATCAGATGACACTTAGTAAATCCTCCCTTGCAACTGCACAGCTCTAACCCTGGCCAAACAGTATTTAATGTATAAGAGATTGCCAGTTTTACAGGTAAGACTGTGTTTTGTTACTTTACCATGGTCATCTTTGTTTATGTGAATATTTTCTGCGAGACTATCGCCAGTGTGCTTTGCTTTAATTGTGGAGATGAAGTGGCTTTGACTTTAAACCCTTGAAGCTTCATGGATCATGTAGTTCTGCATTCACTCTTTCAGTTCTCAACTGATTTTAAACTAGTTTGGCAATGCAGGAGTCCGGTCTGCGTTTCATGAACCTTTTCAATACAAACAGAGAAGCCCTTTCCATCTGCCTGCAAGCCCTGCGAATTTGTATTTTAGCTTCAAAAGCGAAACCGCAGGCGGAGTTCCGTTTCTCATTTTCCACTTCTCTACCTGAGCTGTTAGTTTTGCTTTTGCTGGAGGCTGAGGGCAAGCGAGAGGGCATCTTACCCAGTTACAGAATCTGGAAAGTTCTTTAGAGATGTCTGCTTTGCACCTCTCTCTCTCTCTCTCTCTCTCTCTCTCTCTCTCTCTCTCTCTCTCTCTCTCTTTTTAATTTTTGATTTTCAAGACAAGATTTTTCTAGCTCTATAGACCTAGCTGGCCTTGAACTCGCAGAGATCCTCCTGTCTCTGCCTCTGCCTCCCAAGTGCTGGGATTAATGGCGTGCCTCACCACGCCCTGCTGCACACCTCTTTAGTTTGTCTTCTGAAAATAAACATAAGCCGGGCGGTGGTGGCGCACGCCTTCCATCCCAGCACTCGGGAGGCAGAGGCAGGAGGATCTCTGTGAGTTTCAGGCCAGCCTGGGCTACAGCGTGAGTTCCAGGAAAGGCGCAAAGCTACACAGAGAAACTCTGTCTCGAAAAAACAAAATAATAATAATAATAATAATAATAATAATAATAATAATAATAATAATAAAAACATAAAACTGTTCAGAATTCCTCGTCTTTAAAATGATCTATGGAGTCTAAAAAACAACTTTTAAGAACAGAGGCAGCATTTTCACTTCCTTGAGGGAGTGGCCACCCCCTCCCCCCAGGTGACCGACCACACTCAGCCCTCTATTATCTGAAACAATAAGTTACAGCTGCTGTACAGAGTAAGTGTGTGTTTTTCATCAGCATTGGAAAAGACCAAAGAAATTTATTTGACTTGTAATCGTCTTAAATATAACGGGCTCTTCTTGAGTATCAGTACGTCATTCTTTGATTATAAAAAAATAACTTTATGGTAACTTCATGAATAAGTTACGTTCTACTTTGGCATCTTTACATACTATAGTCTAATAAAGTCCCAGATAGATGATGGAGAGAATAGATATATGGACCCTAAATCAATGGAGAAGCAGGCTATTTGTTTAAACTGTTACCAGGGCATTTAGTCCACTCGTGCGTTTGTTTGTCATGAAGTGTTGACTTACGTACAGGTGCCACTTAGTTTTACAGTGTCATGTTCTTTCCTTTACAGCCACATTGTATTCCATAGTTTAACAAGTACATAGAGAACAGTTACATTCAGCTCAAGTAATTTACCTAGAACATTAGTAAAAGGTGAAAGTTTTCTGTGTTCCAAGAAACCACAAGATACTTAATCATGATAACAAAATTTAATAGATGTTTATTAGCCGTGATTGCACTATAGGTTTGTATACTTAAGTATGTATATAGGAGAAAGTGTTTTTGTCAACAGAGGGACTGCAGTGTGTCTGCTTTAAAAAATATACGTACAATGAGGAGATTTAACAAAGTGTTACAACACATTGTTTACAATTAACACTGTGTTTAGAATAGTGTGTGTGATATGATTGCTTTTAAAGAACTCCACAGATCTATAGCATAAAAATCATATATTCAAACCACAAACATCAAGAAGAGAAATCGAACCATTTATCTAGAGTGAGGCCATATACTTAGGACTGATACCCCATTTAGGCTCATTTTCTGTAATCCAGGCAGTTTTTCTGAATGTTACACTTCACTAAATTTCTATGAAGTTGATTATGTTATTCTGGAATTGACAAATTCAAGGATATGTGAACATTTTACAATTGATTGCCATTAATTGCAGAGGATTGTACTTTATAAGAGCAAAGGTGAGTTTGCTGAGGACTAGCAGAGGAAAAAAATTAAAAAGTAGTCTTTAGTGCTATATCATTTTTATGCATAAAATTTTATTTGATGTACAAATAGCTTATAGCCTATGCCTTATACATAACAAAGAACAAATACAAGGATGCATTTATGGAACACAGATCACAAATACGCTAAGAAGGAGAATGTTTTATACTTTCCTTTGAATAAGCAATGAGATAAAAGTAAATATTTTCTAAAAATAATTGATAAGCACTAATGAAAGTATTAAATTTCCTATCAATGTTGACAAGTATGGAGTACTGTTAATGAAGACTAATTCTTAGAAGGGAGTGATAGGAGACTAGTTAATTATTAAATCTTCTTAATTAGAAACAAAAATAACCAAGAAGTGTTAGACTGGTAACATCAGTTAGAGACAAAGGACAAATTATAAAAGTAAGGTTAACATTGTATCACAGGTCTTCTGAATTGACACTTGTCTAACTGGACTACATTTCAACCTAACCACATGCAGCCAAGTAAAAAGCACTCCATGGTAATTTTAAAGTACATTTGGGCTTTAGAAATCTTGTGCATACTAACTTAATACATATAACAAGTAGACTCTTTATTGGAACTGATAATTCACTGTGTCCTAAGAACCTATTTTAGTAGTTTGGTGTACTAGACATTTAAAGCAGCGTTTTGGGGGGCTCAGTCATCATATTTACAACACAATTCTAATTTATCAATTCAGTCATAAAATACAGCTCTATTATGGAAATGACTAAGCTAACCAGAAACAACAAGGGCAACTCATTGTAAGGCAGACTTTTTTTTTTTTACATCTGCAAAATAAAATCAGAACATTGGAAGGCTCTTCACCTTGGAAAACACTATATAAATTCTAGCCACAATTAATTTCTCTCCAATAAAAAAAAAATTAAAAAAAAAAGTTGACTTAAAGCAAGCAAATAATCACAGGCTTTGCAGAAGGAAATCCAAGCTTCATTTACGGAAGACAAAAGGACTTGGAATAGCTAGTAAATGCAAATAGCTCAGTGGTTTGAATGACCCTCTGGTTCTTCCACTCGGGCAAGGCTGCGGCCATCATCCAGTTAGCGGGCTACACCTGTGGCATGACTTTTAATAATACATCCACAGTTATTTTAGTATCACTCGACTTTTGTGAATGAGCTCTGTAGAAAAACCTAGGCTTACTCTTTTATGAGGCCAGACACAGCAGGCAAGTCATTTCACACTTCTGAGATTGCCAGTGAGAAAGGAGAGTGATTTGAGGGGAGGAGATGAATCATAGGGCAAGATTTCTTCCACCCACCACCATATACTGTGCTTTCTGCATTAAAAAAAAAAAAAAAAAAGAAATTAGCTTGTGACCCCAGTGATAGATCACTTCAGTCATATGCATAGCTTCCCCTCGTTATTATGGTCAGCACAGAAGTGATTTGGCATGTCAGAAAGGAGAGATTACATGAATCGCAAGATGTATCAGGTTAGTGCTGATCTTTAGATATGTGTCTGTGACTATGTATGTCTTCATTATATTTTTTTTGAAAACTAATCATTGATGATCAGGCAACACTTTATCAAGGGTTTAATGGAGGGCTTCTTTGGGAATAAATTCAGTAAAAACTACTCTAGAAATGCTTTGAACATTGGTATACTTTTGGTTTTGTTGTTAAAGACAAAGAATGGCTTAAATAAATGAAAACAAGCAACCTTACTATATTACTTTAGGTTATTACTGTCATTTTGTTTTACTAAGCCTGGGTGTAACCTGCAAGATAGAATGTGTTGGGATGTCAGGTTTATCTTCTGAAAATTCTTGACAGTGTGTGTTGTTTTATCTAGTTTTGACACTGGTTGTCAGAACAGGTAAGACCCAACATTAAGACAGTGCTTACAGTTATATCTCAGGCTTTTTCATTTTGAATGACTTTCTGGCTGGTTAATTTTTTAGAGGCATTTCTCAAAAGCAGTAACTCCTATGACTACTAAGGTGTTTCATTGTTCTGTATGATAAAAATGTACCCTTGGTGTTCTGTGTTCTGCTTTTGCTTAAGCTTTGAGGAACTGTTCAACTATTTTGAACTCAATTTTGAAGTTTGTCAGAAAACTTTATTTGCTATGGTTTACACAGTCTTTCTTCTATAAATGCAACGATCTATTAAATAGCTGTTTACCACATTTTTGGTACTGGTAATAATGTTATTAAAATTAATATTTTAATATAAAAAATACTTATAGAAGGACATAATATTTTATTTGGTAACAGTGTACAGAACACATTGAATACTTTGTCGAACCCAAACTGGTACCTCTCCCTTCAAAATAGGTTCAGTGTAAGAACATGTCCAATGTTTGAGATTTCTCTTACTGTGAAAGATACTGGGGAAGAAATTCAATAAGCTGGTCCCTGAAAATAATCTGTATTTTCTTACTTCTAAGTCCATCATTTAGTGATCAAAAGGTAATTCATTTAAGCCAACAATGGGACTAAAACTCCATTTTTTTTTTTTCTGGAATCAAAGCCCAAACTTACAATAGCCCACTTGCTGGGGTGCCTTTTGTTGTTGCTATTAACTGCACTTTTTTTTTTTTTTTTTGCTTTAAATAAGGGTGTAAGCCAATTCAGTATTATGTTAGGTAAGGAGACTCAGCAAAGCCTTTAGGATTGAAAGCATATGGAAGATACTAGTACCAGTTCTGTTACAGTTCTTTTTTATTTTTGGCTGGCTACAGAACTTCCCAGTCATCTTGAAATTATATACACCAAGCAAAAGAATTGTTAAAAGAATGTGCAGCACTAACATTTTAATTAGAACTCCAAGTGATAAATCTGCATAGGGGTGGGCCCAAACCTCCAAGCCCCAATTAAATTAGTAGTAACGTTTTCATTTGATAACTGGATGACAGGTAATTAAAAACATGTAATTACAACAAAGTCAGATTCTAATTTATAAAGGCATGAAAACAAACAGCATATTAAAACCTTAAAAAGCAGTTACCATAGCATTATAATAAGCTGCTTTGTTACCAGTGTTTCTTATAAGGCAAAGGTCAAACTTTGCACCATGCTTCCTTGTTAACATACTTTAGATCAGGTGATGAGGTGAGTCCTGGTTCATAAACACAATACAAAGTGGCTTTATCTTCATGAACTTTTCCTGCCAGACCAAAGCTGTCAAGAATGGCCTGGGATGAAAGCCAGTGCTGGAAGGAGATGAAGACTCACCAGACAGACTATGAAATGGGACCAGAATCCATCTCAGTCACTCAGGGACTGTGAGCTACAGAGTGCAAGTGTACTTTTGTTATTCTGCAGCCCGATATGTTGCTTACCAGATGAAAGTGTCTCTTCAAAACACAGCCCAGTGGGAACAGTGGGGTGGATGGTCCTGAAAGGCCTGAAGGTTCACTGATACACATGAGGAAATCAGCCCATGAGTTCAAGGACAATGGAGCTTGTATTTTGCCTGGCTGGCTTGATTGTCAAGTAAGACCAGTTAGCTGAAAATGCAGCATATGGCCTAATTATATCCACAACACAGGAGCTCTTCCGGGGAACTTTAAAAAAAAAATCAACACTTTCTTGGCTTTATGAAACAATGTGAATTTCATCTTTAATGCTTTTCTCTTTCTCCATTGCTGACAAAACCCAACGTCCTAAGAGTGCCAACAGCGCTTGAAATGTCACAGCTCCCTTTAGAGCGATACAGACCTCTTCCTTCGCCTGACAAAATCCTCTGCATGGATGAAGTTGGAAAGAGCCTTAGTGAGGTGACTGTCTGATGTCTCAGTGCTGCTCCCCAAGTCATAGTTCTTCAGACAAGGGCACAGACGATGTACAATGGCCCGGCGGATGTAGCTGTCAAAGACATAGTAAATCACAGGGTTGACACAGCTGTTGGCAAAGGCCAAGGGCCCACATACCTCCATGGCCAGCTGGAAAGACTCCACGGAAAACTGGTATTCTGGCTGCAACCTTGAGACAATGGCCAGGAGCTTGAACGTATTAAAGGGCAACCAGGAGAAGATGAAGGCTGATGCCACAATAATGATGATCTTTATGGACTTCCTCAGCTTTTTGTTATGCTTTCCTGACTGCTGGTAATGAGCACACAGCCTCCTCGTGATGCAACAGTAGCAGGTCAAAATGCTCAGCAGGGGGACAAAAAAGGTGACAATTAAGGCTACCAGACCCCACATCAGTTTCAGCGGAGTGGGTGTCTTCTCTGCACAGTATGGTTTGCCATCCATGTGAGTGAGCTCCCTGGACAGAAGAGTGGGCAGTCCCAGGAGGCACGAGATGACCCAGACACTGGTGCAGACTGCATAGGCACAGTTTCTCCTTCTCACTCTTCTGGATAAGGCTGGGCACATGATGGCCAGGTAGCGGTCCATGCTCATACAAGTGAGCAAGAAGACACTGCAGTGCATGTTCACTGAGATCACATAGGAGCTGCCTTTGCACAGGAAAGAGCCAGTCCTCCACAGTCCCAGAGAGGCTTCCTTATCCACCCAAAGAGGCAGCGTGATAAGGAAAATGAAGTCAGAGGCAGCCAGGTTGATGATGAAGATGTCGATCAATCTTCGGTTGCCATGTTTGAAATGCAGTGCAACCATGAGGATGAAATTCCCCAATACTCCAGTCAGGAACACAGCTGTGTAAAAGATAGGGAGAAAGACAGATGTGTAGGAAGTGTGGGAGAGAGTCTTCATGATAGGATGATCTGTGCTTGAATCTTCATAGTAATCCAAATACAGAAGGGTTGCTGTTGGGTCCATCATCGAAGCTAGATGCTGAATCTGGTAAGTGTTCTTACTTTCCATGTGTCTTAGGAACTTGAGAAATCAAGGGAGCGTCTTGATGCAGTCTTTCTCTCTCTCCCCTCCGTCTGCTCTCTCTGTCTCTATCTCTCCCTCTCTTTCAAGATCTTGGACGAACATGAAAACAGGTTAAAAAGTGTCGTTTCTGTCAGTCTTCTGAAGGCCCACAAGGAGCGCCCCTGTGATTGGTGTTGGCTGTGGTTGTGGTTTTCTTTATTTGTACTTGCCTGCGAAACTTAGGTGTTTTTTGGACTTCTTTATTTAAGATGTTTGATTTGTTTTCTTAAATCCAGAAATTAAGAAATGAATCAAACATTTTTATTTTCACTTCTTTTAAAGAATGTGGCTTTTTTTTTGGCGTCAAATTATTTGATTGCAGCCTTCCATGTCGCCTTTAAAATACTGTTATAGAATTGTAAATTGCTGATGAAGATGCTCTATTTTCTCACTGTGTTGATATGTTTATTAGGTTTTCACTGCATACAGAGGGAATTTCAATCTTCCCAAACAATGAAGTTCTCTCTCTCTCCTCTCTCTCTCTCTCTCTCTCTCTCTCTCTCTCTCTCTCTCTCTCTCTCTCTCTCTCTCTCACACACACACACACCCACACACACACAGAGCAAACACTGTGATTGCAATTAGGGCATAGGATTATTCCCATTCATCTGGCTCTTTTGTTTCACAATCAGCCCTATCTGGATAAACTCATTGTTAAAATGGTTTGGATTGCATCTTTTACTTTTATTTATAATTTCATGTTTTTGTCATTCCATTCATTTCTTTCTCCCCCCTTCCTTCTTTTTTTCTCTTTCCCTCTCCTCCCTCCTCCCTTCCCTCTCTCCTTCCTTTCCTTTTCTCTCCCCTCCTTCCCTTATACGCCCCCCACTTCTTCTCTCTGGGGATCAATACCAAGTCTAGCTGTAGGTGCTATTGCGATTTATGGAGTTTACAAATATGTTTTAAAAACACTAACAGCTATTTTTACCTTCTCACCTGCTGTCGTAACTCAATCACAAAGTTCTCTTTTATTTCAAGTTACATCTTCAATTAAAAGAGAATTTTCTTTTGCAAACCATAGCTACCTTCGTCTTTGCTTGGTCTCTGTGCTGTGCTACATCTTTGTAGCAGTGGTTTTTTTTGTTTGTTTGTTTTGTTTTTGTTTTTGTTTTTGTTTTTGTTTTTTTTTTTTGAGATAGGCTCTCACTGTGTACCCAGGGAGGCCTTGAACTTAAGACATTTCTGCTTCATCTTCCCAAGTACTGGGAATAGAGGTGTTTGCTATTGCACCCAGCAAGAGTTTTTCTTTTAGCTGTCAACCCATCACTGTTCATTAAGTGTCTTCACACATCAGTGACCTGGCAACAGATGCAAATACTGTATAAAGTGCCTTCATAGGAAAGCTTCTTGCTCCAGAATTTCGATATAACAAAGTGTTTGAGAAACAAACTAAAACAGAAGGCATTTCACCGCACATTTTCATGTATATTTCTTGTTCTCATATATAGGGACCGTAGCAAACTATAACAACTTTTGAAATCGACTCCATTGATTTCAATTCTTCAACTGTCTGATGTGTCTTGAGTCTCTTACACTCCTCTCCTCTCCTCCTTCCATCCATCTCATTTGATGCTCAAATTTTCAGTTTCCAGTAGTCGCTATTGACCAGAAGAAGGGATGCCTACAGGTAGAAATATAACTGCAACGTATTTAAAGTCCTTTCTGCAGAAGCACGTATTTTTCAATAACTGGTATGCTGAAAAGACCAATTGGCTTTCCCTCCTTGTGGTCTCAGGTCACCTCTGACCTCTGTACCAGACAAGAGAAGTAAGATTATGGAAGGCTGAAGACTCCCCTCCCATGGAACAGGTCAAGAAGTCACTCAGGAGTTGATCTATGGGGTGACTGACTTGTTTTATTCTTTGTCTTTGACTGTTCTGTGCTGTTCATTCATGTCATGGGGGGTGGTGGTATACTCTTCGCTAAATATAGACTGTAGTTGAGAGAAACTAATTAACAGTTTGACATTTCTGGGACAGAAATCCTTCCCACTGGGTAAACTTTAATTATTTAAGCGGATAATTCATTTTTTTTTCAAATAGCTTGAAGTAGGACAATATTTACATGGAAAAGAATAGTTGTTTAAAACCACATTTAAACACTGCATCTATATGTGCACGTGTTGAAGGGCCTGTCACAGAAATATTCTGCAGTTGTGCCTTAGCTCTAACACTAAACTCGTTCAATCAGAAGTTAACTGAGCATTTGATACCCTAAGTCTGATTTGGGGCTAAGAGTGTTTTGCTTGCCCTGCCTCCCAGACCTGGCTGTTCCCTAGAGGAGGGTCATGTAGCTCTCAGCCAGCCAGCTTCTATGGACACAGGTCTACAATCTGTCAGGTGACCTCCACAAACGAAACAGTATAACATCTACTTGGGAACTAGCCATTGGGCTCCAGGGCCTGTGTGAATCACAAGCTGAGCTTTTCTATGATTCCTAGAAAGGACACTCTCCAAAGCGTTGGGCTACCTGCGGGCTGTGCAGTGTGCTCCAGGTTCCCAGCATTGTGAGCTGTCACTCATGCTGGGGTGGGCTTTGGAGATATGAGTTGTCTTTGGGTCATTTCTGCTCCTGGAAGTAAACTCTCACCCATGTTCCTGTAATAAATTCTTGTAACCCCCATAAAACTCATTAGTTCACACACACACACACACACACACACACACACACACACACACACACAAAGAGTGTTTTGCTTGTTTGCTTGTTTTGAGACAGGGTTTCTCTGTGTAACAGCCCAGGCTGTCCTGGGACTCACTCTGTAAATCAGGCTGGCCTCCAACTCAGAGATCCACCTGCCTCTTTCTCCTGAGTGCTGGGATTAATGGCATGTGCCACCACTGCTTGGCAAAGGGCTGGGACTTTTTAAAAAAATCTTTAGATAAGTGTCAGGAATGGATCTTGGCATCAGTGAAATGGCTCAGCTGTTTGTAAGCATTTCCGACTAAGCTTGATAACCTGAGTTTGACCTTTGGAACCTATCTGGTAGGAGAAAACTCACTCTATGAGTGTTCCCTGACTTACATCTTATACACACACACACACAAAGGTAATAAAAATTTTAAAAGGAATTAAAATTAAGATATAAAAATCAAAAAGAGTTCATGTTTATACTCTGGAGGAAAATATTAGTTTAATAGAATGTCTACTTGTAGATGACAATAGAATTGCTAGCCAGGCGAGGGAGCACACACCTTTAATCCCAGCATTCAGGAGGTAGAGGCAGGTGGATTTCTATGAGTTCAAGGCCAGACTGGTCTACATAGTGAGTTCCAGGACAGGCAGGATTATATAGAGAGACCTTGTCTCAAACAAACAAACAAACAAACAAACAAACAAACCAAAAAAAGGAAAAGAAAACTGGTAAACATTTGCAATTTCACTTTATCTCTGTAGGCCTCAATTTTCTTTCAAGCTTCTGAAGTTGCTGAGCTGGGGGTGTAAACCATATCTAATGAATCTAACATTTACATCAAACTCTTGAAGCAGATATAGATAAGGTGACTAGCTTCATCATATGTGCCAACTCTGAAGTGTGACATGTGGTGAAAATATGAGAATGAACGTGCTTCATAATGAGAAAATCCATCATGGATCGATAGAATCTCCTCCAGACCTACATGAGGAAGCAAATGGGCTGTTTTAAGCTAAAGATGGGGAGAAAGTAGCATGGTTCTCTGCTTTTAGCAACACAGGATAAAATGCTGGCATAGAAGAAAACCCACAGTAGAGGCTGGCTGTAAAATAGGGAAGTTCCAAGAAACCTGCGTGCAAGGGTCATTTTTAGCACTCTGAACATCCTTTGAAATGCACATGCAAATACTATAAAATAACCAGTTAAACATAGTTAAAAACTCAAAAGTATCAGTGAGTCCATAAGCATGTGAAAGGGTGATATAGGTAAGATTCTTTAAAAAAAAAAAAAAAACCACCAGGACACAAGTATTAGTTATTGAATTAAAGTACGCATGCACCTCTTGAGAGAACTGATTTTCTCGGAAAAACAACAACCAAACACTCAAGTTTTCTTCCCAATCCCTGCCTAAAATGATTCCATTGCATTTTTTTTTTATTTTTTATTTTTTTATTTTTTTATTTTTTTGGTTTTTCGAGACAGCGTTTCTCTGTACCTTTGGAGCCTGTCCTGGACTAGCTCTGTAGACCAGGCTGGCCTCGAACTCACAGAGATCCACCTGCCTCTGCCTCCCAAGTACTGGGATTATAGGTGTGCGCCATCCATTGGATTTTTATTTGTTATTATTTTTGAGACAGGGTCTCAAAAAGCATACCAAGCTGGCCTTGAAGTCACAGAGACCTGCCTGTCTCGACCTCCTTTAGTGCTGGGATTAAAGTCATGTGCCATACCACGCCTGGCTTCTTTGGATTTTTTAAATATATAGTACTCATGATGTTATTTCATTGGCTAGTTACCTTGGCATCTGACCCACTGAACTGATCATAACTCAACTGCAGAGGCTATTCACCCCCTCTAAAACAGACAGCAGCTACCCACTCCTTTTGAACTCTCTAAGCTATAGTGTTGAACTTGTGGATGCCAGGGCCCATTACACCCACATTAGAACTGCCTATGCCATATACTAATTATAGATTCTTAAACCCTGTTTAGGTTTATAGACTCAGTCATTGGGGATGCAGCCTCCAATACTGTATTTAACACACAAAAGTTTAGAAGCATATACTTATTTGCATAAAATAAACACCATGATATGCTGTGCTTTATAATTACTTTGGCCATTTCAAAAGACATGTCAAAAGCTGAAACCTGTAGAAGGCTTTTAAACTGGAGTTCACATCATTTTAGGAATTTTTTAAAAAAAATTTCTGTTCTCTACTTTTGTTCCATCCTTAAGATACGTTCAGAGCTGGATAAGATGTTGAACAAGAAGAAGCAGGTTTACTCCGTTGAGACATTTGCTCAGGTGAGTCTACTATCCTGTTATAAGGTTGTAACTGCAGTTTGTAGCCTCCAACTCACAAGAGTTGATTAAGCATTCTGTAAGAACAGAGCCAGTCCCAGTAGTTTGTAACCTCTGCCACTGGGTGGAATTACCTTCACCTCTTTCCACTCATCAGGTCTGCCCTCCAAAGCTGGTTGATATGTTATCAGATTATTCACAAAAAATGAGGCACAAAGCCATCTCGGATATAGGTCTTCTGTTCATGTGTGTTCTGCAAACTATCTCTCTTTATTCTTATAGACGTGATTATTTATATTTAAAAACACTCTCTTGTTCACTTATATGAATATAATAAAGTATGCAATCATTTAAATAGTTAACTTTAAGGAAACAGTTCATACTCTAGGAGTTTGTTTTTCATTCCTGCAGTTACTGGGAGAATTTAGAATTTAGTAAAATAGCATGCCAAACTAGGCATGTAATCAATGAAACCCTCATTTAGCTTATTATTTTCCCTGTTAGCTCATATTTACATGGATAACAATTATGCTATTATTCTAGAAGAATAGCTTTAGGCCTCTTTGTAATAGGAAATTTGCAGATGGCAAGATGGCTCACTGGGTAAAAATGCCTGCTGCCAAGTCTGATGACCAGATTCTGATTTCCTGGAACCACAGCATGGGAGGAGACACCCCATTATCACAAACTGTCCTCTGACTTACAGCATGTGCTGATAGCATATATGCATGCGTATACACATTCACACAAATAAAACAGTAGATTGGATCTGGATTTATGCTATACATAACAAAATTATTTATGTTGGTGTTCCTGGCAATCCAGCACAGTAGACACTGCAGACACTTCTGGCTGCAGCAGGTGACCAATAAATGCTTATAAGCCTGGATTAAATCATGATTGGATTCAGAGAGCCATTTCCAATGAACAAGAATGCTTCAAAGTCCTCTGGGTAGCTTCCATTCTACACTAACCCTACCATTTTCACCACATCATAAACTAACAAGGAGAGATGTTTCTAGTTAACATAGCATGCTTTTTTTTTTTTGCTTTATACAAATGTTTTAATTTAGTGTATCTTGTTAAATCAGAAGCCATTAGATTTGAATACATCTCTATAATGTATACCTCAATTCCTGCTGCTGATCACAAATCTATAACTATATTTTGAAGTTGCATTCCTATCCTTTCAGTTGTATTATGAGTCATAAAATGTAGGGCTTCAGTAGTGGTTTTATAACTATTTAATTAATGAGGTCACTGGGACCCAGAAGGATCCATAGTCTTTTAAAATAAAGTAGAATTTTAACTAAACTTTCTCATCTCCAAATGGTTATTTACTATTGTCCATTACAAGCAATAGGAATAAAACAACTATAATTTGTTACACTTTGAGGCACTTAATAGGATTTGCTAAATGAAAAGGATGGAATTTAATATTTAAGGCCCAAGACCTTAGTAGACCCCCGACTGTAACACAACTGACTCCATGATAGCTATGAAACTTGGCACACAGACAGTACCACTGGCGGAAACAAAAACAAAGATTCAATTCATCAAAGTCCATAATTCTCTAAAAGTCTCTAAACATACTAACCTTGCTTTTTAGCTTCTGTGGTTCTGCTTCTTGCTAACTGAAGTATGTCAACCAGAACATAGTTTTTGTGCTTAAAAGTTCACCCCGAGAAAGGCTCAGGGATACACTGGGATCCTGAACACCTATTGTAGTCGCCGGCCAGCTAATAAAGACTTTTGATTGGCTTAAACCCATGTCTGAGCAGTCTTCTCTGGTGAATACCCTACAACAATTTTAAGATACATTTTTTATTTGCTTTTTTTAAAATCAAGTTTTGTCATTGTTCTATAGAGAACAGACGCAAAGCAATTTTGATCAAGAGTAGGGTTTGGCTAGAACTCATAAACTGACTCTATTTCTCTTTCTGAGCTCCAAACTTTATAAGAAAAAATAGAGCAAATATTTGAGATTAATACAAGGTAGTTACATTTTGATTCACATAAGTTTTGTTTCCTAACAACAAATAATTGAAAAAAGAAGAATTGTATTTAAGAATATTAGAGAACCCAGGATGGAAGGGAATTATTGCGAAAAGAGTATTATCTAAATATATAGATTTTCTGTTACTGGGCTCATTTACAGTGCACTGTATCTATTACACCCTTCTCCTGAAAACTAGAAACATCAAACTCAGCAAATTTAGTCAGAAGCCTAGTCTGAAGTCTATATCCCATAATCAGGGATGGTTGCTAAGCTGTACTTGGTTTGTTAACAATGCATATAAGACCAGCTGGTGTTCTCAAACAGCTCAGCAATAAATAGGAGCAAAAATTTAGCTCTAATAATTGATTACAGGTCTGTTTTGCCTACCCACAGAACTTGGTATAAATAAAAATTGGAAAACACCAAAGATGCAGAGATAACCCAGAAATGTGAATGTGTGGTTGGTGGGTCTGTGTGTGAGAAGGAAGTTCAGGTCCTCTGTGCTGAGGCATTCAGGGTGGCCCAAACCTCCAGCATACCCTTTTATGTCGACACTAAGTCTGTGACTGAGAGGTGTCCTGAGTGTTTTCTAGGCATTCTGCAGAGTTGGAAGATGAAAGCACCATTCTCCTTCCTAATCAAGCCCATTGGAAATGCCTTCCTGGCAAGTCTTTTGTAGTCACTTGGTGGTTAGTAGACAAGTCCAGAAGCCATCCAAGGTGAGTAAGGACATCTACCTCTATTCACAACAGGCTTCTCTTCTTTACCAGGGAAATCAGCAGTTTTTTAAAAAAACTATTCATTCTATCTTATTTAAACACTGTAGACATTCGGTTGTAAACAACAATTCTTTAATAATCCTCAGGTCCATTTTTTTTTTTTTTTTAGCTCTTTTTACTCTTTGGGGTGCCACCACCCAGCTCCCAAATAGATACATGGAGACTTATTCTTACTTACGAATGCCAGGCCTTAGCTTGGCTTGTTTCTAGCCAGTTTTTCTTAACTAATTATCCTGTCTACCTTTTGCCTCTGGGCTTTTACCTTTCTCTATTTCTGTATATCTTTTCTTTCCTTCTTATTCCATGTCTGGCTGTGTGGCTGGATGGCTGGCCCCAGGCATCCTCCTCCTCTTCTCCTTTTCCAACTCCTTCCTCTTCTTCCTTCTTCTCCTATTTATTCTTTCTGCCTGACATCCCTGCCTGTCCTTTCTCCTGCCTAGCTACTGGCCATTCAGCTCTTCATTAGACCAATCAGGAATTTTAGGCAGGCAAAGTAACACAGCTTCACAGAGTCAAACAGATGCAACATAAAAGAATGTAACACATCTTTGTGTCATTAAGCAAATATTTCACAGCATAAATGAATGTAACACATCTTCAACTAATATTCCACAACATCCACTGCCTAGTATTTTAGATATTTTCTTATCTAATCCTCACAATGTTCACATAGGACACATGCTATTTTCAAAAATTCATATGCTGAAAAAAAGACAACCCTATCTTAATGATTATTAAGTAAATTGTCCAAAGTCACAAAATTAGTTTACTTACCTCAGTGTTCATGTTTTCCTAGTTGGTTAGTCTTTATGGGCCTCAGTGTCTCTGTCTATAAACTTAGGCTGTTTCTTCTCATCTTTTTGAAATGTCCATTTTACCTGCACTAGTTGAGCATGTTACTTCAGGAAGTAGATTTTTAATGAAGGCCAGTAGATGAAGACGTCTGGCACATAAAGGCATTGACAAGTCTGACTGTATATTCACTGTTTGTCTGTGCACACCCATCAAGCTCTCAAGCTGATGCCTGTGGCAAAATTGTTTTTTGATTTGATGTAATACATGAAAATCTATAGTCATGTCATTTGGATGTTATGGTGTATTTGGCTAACATCTTGTTTCTTTTAGGTAGGACCTAGATGACATGCTCCACCATGAGTCCATTTGCTAGCCAGAAGTCCTTTGCCAGACACAGCCCATGATGGCGAACCAGAACCATGAGCCAAAGACTCACGGCCAAATGTTTTTCTTTAGAACTAAAATAGTTCTTGCTACCTATTCAGAAATTCCTGTGAAATAGCTGAGGGCTTAGAACATCCCATTACTTCCATGCCACACAATCTACTGTCTCCAAGGCTGCCAATGACTGTTTTTTTTTTTTTTTTTGGAAATGATGTTCTCTAACTCCATTTCATATTACATTCACACGTTAAAGTTGCATTTTTGATATCTGGTATCCTTAGGATTTACGAGTTCGAGGCCAGCCTGGTCTACAAAGCCAGTTCCAGGACAGCCAGCACTGCACAGAGAAACTCTGTTTCAAAAAACCAAACCAAACCAAACCAAACCAAACCAAACCAAACCAAACCAAACTAAACCACAACAACAACAACAAAAGCACAACAAGTTTTAAATCAACCAATGGAAAATTACTGAAAAAGAAAATTTTACTGATTACGGATTTCTTCAAATGAGAATAATGTAATTACATCCTAAAAGGTTATATCGTTAGTTATATGCTGGGTTATATCTTTAGTTAGAGTTAAACGAAACAGAAGAATTCTTTGCTCAAATGGGAGGGAGGATGTAGGAAATGGGGAGGAGGGGTGTCGATATTTGAAGAGTAGAGTCCCATTAACGTTCAATCTACTCCGTAGTACGAATATTTAGAGGTAGGGTATTATGGTAAGGAAAGCACAAGACTGAAAGTTAGACCTGAGTTACATAAATCACAGCCTTTGTCTATGGGTAACCAAAGACCCTCCCCCATCACTTTCTGGAGCTTGGTCCCTCCTTTTCTGAGGCGTAATAATCCCCCAGCCAAGACCTCTGCTTCGGGCACCGTTCTGCCTTCGGAGAGAACTACATTCCCCACAACGCCCCGCGCGGCACCGGGCATGCTCTCCGCCGCCTCTAGCAGCTTTTCCTCCGGTCTTCCTACAACTCCCACAAGACCCCTCGGCGCAGGCCCGCCTTGGCCCGGCCTAGGGTGGAGGCGGAGGCGGAGGCGCGGGAGTTATGGAGGGGGCGGGCTCTGCAGGGAAGTGCGTCAGAGGAGGCGCGGGGAGAGTAGGGTGCTGTGGTCGGAGCTGGAGGGCGAAGCCGGTGGAGTGAGAGGATGGGCGGTGAGTGCGCGGGGTCGCGGGCCGGCACGGGTCGCGGCGTGGGGGAAGAGGACCCCTGGCTGGCGCGGCCCGGCGGGGAGGCTGGAGCGGCGGCGGCGGGCGGGCGGGAGGGGCGGGGAGGGGCGGGGCTCTGGGCCAAGGGGGCCGGGGCTGGCTGGGCTCGGGTACCCGGGACACCCGCCCAGCCCAGCCGGCCTCCGCCTGCCCATGCCAGGCCCTGCTGTGCCGCAGGCCCAGGGTGACCGCGCTGGGCGCAGCTTCCAGAGCCCGGCCTTTAAGGTCATCCGAGAGCACCAGGATGGACGAGATTTTTGAAAATCAAAAACACAAAACGGCAGTCCCGTGGATAATTGCAATCGCCCCGGTCTTTCCGGAGTCACTTCTATTTTTTTCCCCCCCAAACTCTGCTCCCCAGTTTGTGAGCCTGTGGTCGGGTGCTTATGTGAGGGGTTCGGTGCGGTCATGGTGTGTACCTACATACACCTGGCAGGGTTTGACTCAGCGTGATCCGCCTTGAGTCATTTTACCGCGGCCATTTACTACTGCCGTGGAGCCCGGTCCACGCCTAGGGAGTGTTCAGATTTTGCCTAACTCACGTTTCTATTGGCGAGTAGGGATCATTTAGTTTTTATGGCTACATGCTGTACTTTAGGATTTAGGGAGCAGGATTGCAGTTCTGGAGGCTGAGAAATGTAAGGGATGGGGAGAGTAAGAAGCTGGCTGTGTCAGGAAGCTTGGCTTAGCTTTAATTGGATTGGGGGAGATTGATACCTAACGATGTTATTGGTCTCTTTGCTATGACATACACTTAAAACAAACTTTCCCTTTGGGTTAACACCTTCAACTCTGATTTTCAAATAACTCCTCACTCCTGCCCTTATTTTGGAAGCCTTCCCACCGAAGAGCAGATGGTTCCTAGTTTCCTTTTCTTACGTCTTTTTCTTACCCAAACCCTAAACACTTAACATTTTGTAGCGTCTGTAAAAATTAAACCTGCAGTTAATGTGTGCATGCTACACTGCTGACCATGGGCATGTCTGTTGTTTGTATCTGTAATGTGTATGTCCATTTCAGTGTTGTCTGTTTTAGTATGCAGGTGATAGACTAGAGGCCAAGACTTCTGTCTCCGTAGCATCCTGGGTATGTGAGCATTCAATAAGTACTTTCATGAGAATGAGTTTTGTTTTAAACCTAACGTTTGCCTTTTTTGGTTGTAAATTTTTAAAATGATACATGCATTATAAAAAGGGGATGGGGAATAGGATAAAGGGTGGGTTTGAGATTAATATATATATATATATATTCTTATATATATATATTCTTATTTGTTCTTGAGGTCTAACTTTTTTTCTTTCTTCAACTTAAACAGAGCAGTCTGAATGCCAGAATGGATAACCGTTTTGCTACAGCATTTGTGATTGCTTGTGTGCTTAGCCTCATTTCCACCATCTACATGGCAGCCTCCATAGGCACAGACTTCTGGTATGAATATCGAAGTCCTGTTCAAGAGAATTCAAGTGATTCGAATAAAATGGCCTGGAGCGAGTTTCTTGGTGATGAGGCAGATGAAAAGACTTATAATGATGCACTGTTCCGATATAATGGCACATTGGGATTGTGGAGACGGTGTATCACCATACCCCAAAACACACATTGGTATGCTCCACCAGAAAGGACAGGTATTCTTTATTTCCATTTCTCTTTCCTTTATGACTTAATAATGATTACTCGGTGATGCATAAGCAGGTTTGTGCACGCCTTAAGAAATCGTCTGTGTTTGTTTTTTTCCTACCATTTCCTTCCCTCAATTTCTGTGCGTTTCCGATGTCCTCACTGATACCAGTTGGATCAGTGACTTCCTAATCTTGGGAAAGCCACTGGAATCCTCAGACTTACTTGCTAATTAGAAAATTTTTTCTTCATTTCGCATGTCATGAGGAATTAGTTTGAGGATCTTAAATGTTTGGTAATTTGTGGAAGAAATGGTATTCAAAGTCACGTCAACAAATGCGAGTTGATTGTCCTCTTATAATTAGCTATGTTAGCCGGGTGGTGGCAGGCAGATATCTGAGTTCGAGGCCATCCTGGTCTACAGAACAAGATCTGAGACAGCCAGGGCTACACAGAGAAACCCTATATTGAAAAACAACAAAAAACCCCAAACCAAACAATTAGCTATGTTATAGTAGGTTTCTAGCATTTGTCTTGTATTTTAGAGGACATAATTTGGCCACCTCTGCCTTTAAATCTGTATGTATTTGAGATTTGTACAACTATAAAGAGTTAATAAGCTAAAAGATACTACAGGGGAAAAAACTAAGTTGTTTCTCTTATTTATTCTTCAAACATTCTTATTGACACAAATATTTTAATTTAGGTATTAAAGTAGAAATCTTAGCATTCTTCATAAAAACATTTTACAGTTCATTTTTGTTTATATTTACTTCCTCTAGCCTCTTACTGGGGAATCATTGTATTCAAATCGTAGCAGAACGCACTTGAGTTACCATATGTTAAAAGGATGGCATTATACTGTATTTGAAAAATAGAAGTAACATGCAAAGAAAGGGATCACAGCTATAGTTTATCGGAAAACCTCCAGTTCTACTTAGAAGGCACAGAAGCATATACTGGGAAGGTGGGAGGGAGGCATTTCATGCAGGACGCTAGGATTTCTGAACACCTTGCAGACTGTAGAGAGCCATTGAGAGACAGGACATTGAACAGAGGAGAGACCTGACCTGGTCACTCTGGTTGATGTCTGTGCGTATGGGCAGAGTGCAGGTGTGAACTCAGGATCCATTAGGAGGCTGTTGTAATTCAGGTGAAAGATCCTAGTGAATCAGACCAGCATAGCAGCACTGGGTCGTAGCTGGATCTTACATTTATTTTGAAGGAAGAGCTGTTAGGATTTTCTGTTGTGGACAAGAATGTATGTGGACAAGAATGATTGACATTTCTTGTCCGAGAACCTGGACAGGTTGACATATGTCACCTCTTGAGGATTATGGCTGGTATAGTACGTTTGGGGGAGAAGATCAGAATTCTTCAGATTTTGTGTTCCTGTCCATATTTCCTAGTCTTCTAATATATCTATTTCATTACTAACATATCTTCTAACATACCTCTCATGTTACTGTTCCCTTTTTTTCTTGTGTCTGAATCTTGAGACTGTCAATGAGACTCAGAGGTGGCAACAGAGTGACCTGTGTGTCCCTGGGGGCCAAAGATTATGTATGTCCTGGGGAATGCCTTTCTGCTTCACCTTTTACTTCAAAAGATAATTACTGAGAGATTATTATGGCATGTTTTTCATGAAAGTAACAAGCAGTCATCATTCTTATTGCAGAGTCATTTGACATGGTTACAAAATGCATGAGTTTCACACTAAATGAACAGTTCATGGAGAAATACGTTGATCCTGGAAACCACAATAGTGGAATTGATCTGCTTCGGACCTGTGAGTATTTGGCTCTCAGCAGGACAGTTGGGAGAAGAATATGTATTTGGTTGAACTCTGTTTTTGGAATGTTAGTGCACAATGTCAGCATTACGTTTCCCCACAGCATGCCAATAAGCTCTGTTCCATGGCTGATATTATTATTACTTAACAAACTTCAAATAATTTGCAGTCGAGAGAGCTAAAACAGTGGAGGGTGGAGTCCAGATCTCCAAAAGATGTTATTAGTGGGCCCACAGAAGGGGAATTTAGTAGACTACAGAATAACCTTTGGTATTTGCGATGCCCACTCCCGTTGCCTGAGCTCACATGAGCTTACCTGTAGAAGCTGCTGAGATCTCTCAAGGGCTCAGTATCAGGCCTGTTGACAGTGCCCTTCCAATCCTAGGTAGTAGTAGCCAAAGAGTAGATGCCCAAAGCAAACAGTGTCAGGAGCACTTCGTTCCTCGGTGATTAGACTGCCAATGAAATGGCATCTTCAGGTTTGAGCTACAGTTTTTAGGACAGGATTATGAAAGGAAGCAGTCAGGTAGCTGCAGATTCTCACCTCACAGTGAGAAGGAGAGGAAGAAGGGTATTGGGAGCAGAGTTTTAAGGGAAGGCCTAATATTTAGAAATAAAGCCTTGAATGCTGTTCTAGAAAACAGTGAGAACAAAGGGAATTTATGAGATTTACAGCTACCACTAAGTGCCCGACACGGTCCATGTCCACTGTCCCCTTTTGTCATCATGATTTATTTACTTGCTATCAGCTGTCTGTGATCATGCACAGACTTTCGTTCTGTCTGTTTGTAGAAGGAACCTATGCTTTACATTACTTCAAATCTTGTTTCTTCACTTTTCTTCGTGTGTATAAGTTAATAATGCCTCTGGTCTCAGTCCTTCAGATACAAAAAAACAGATAGTAGTAGATGTTGGGAGGGTTCATTCAAGCACGGGAATAGCATACATTGCGTGGCACATACTTAACCTTTGGTAACTTAACTGTTAGTGGCCCTTTATTTGTTTTAGGATAAAGTTGGAATCCTTTCAAATAATAAGGCCTTGATATTAAAATACTTGTTTCTCACCTTCTGAGAAAAGCTCTAGTTAATCCCTTAGAATATGAAAGAAATTGCCACTGTAGAAAAACGGTCTGAAGTAATTTTTTTACCCCTCCTTTTTAAAACTAGATCTCTGGCGTTGCCAGTTCCTCTTACCTTTCGTTAGCTTGGGTTTGATGTGCTTCGGGGCTCTGATTGGACTCTGTGCCTGCATCTGCCGCAGCCTGTACCCCACCATCGCCACGGGCATCCTCCATCTCCTCGCAGGTGCGTTAGTGAGTTCTCTCGAATCTCTGTCTTGTAACTTGTGAACGTTCGCATGCCCTTGCACTGTCTCACCTGTGAGCAGCTTTCTCCTGTGCTCTTGTGCAGTCACGATTTGTTTTCTAACTTTCTTCCTAAGGTCTGTGCACACTGGGCTCTGTAAGTTGTTACGTTGCTGGCATTGAACTGCTACACCAGAAACTAGGGCTGCCGGAGAATGTATCCGGAGAGTTTGGATGGTCCTTCTGCCTGGCCTGCGTCTCGGCTCCCTTGCAGTTCATGGCGTCTGCTCTCTTCATCTGGGCTGCCCACACCAACCGGAAAGAGTACACCTTAATGAAGGCCTATCGAGTGGCGTGAATGGGCAGCTGCCTGCTTGACGATGCTGTTTTTAATATTTTTTAACTGTTGAGGTTTTCCCTTGTCTTCCTCTCAATTGTCTTTAATTTTTATTTTTGTGGATATGCCATTTTATCCTAAAAGTCCCTTTTATTTATATACAGTGCCACTAAATCCACAGTAAATCCCACTTAAGAAGTGTGTGGCTTACTTTGAGTGCTTCAGGCTTTTTACCAGACTGATCTAGGTTGAGAAGGAACTGGAGAGATGTGACCCAACTCTGTGAAAGAACGTTGGCAGTGGAAAATTGACCCAGAACAGTGTCTGCTGATGTCTGCTAAATCCAGGAGTGTAGAAACTAATTTCTGTATGAGATCTCTTATCACTGTCAAAACTTCAAGTTTACTTTCCTCTTGTTGATACCGATCAGCTAGCAGAACCAGTGTTCCTGAAGATGTGTGCACATGAAATTGAGAAATTATTTTTAGCATTCTTGTCCCTAAACTTTGGTACATTGCTTCATCTGAGGTAAAATATGGCAGCTGTTTATACTGTGATTGTCTACAGGAAAAAAAAAAAAGTGAAAAATGATGTTTACTTGAAATTGTAGCTTTTAACTGCAAAATTTCAATTCAATGAAAAAAGCTGATTAATCTTACATTATACTATTTTTTTTTTTTTAAAACTGAAACTCATGAGGATTTTCATTGTTACCAAACCATTGTGAATTTTTGCTGCTTCCCCTCCACACACCGGGCTTATTAAAAGAGTACTTTCTTTTAAACAGAGCATTCGAAGAATCACAATCAATTCCCCAGTTGCTCTTTTCCAGCTAAGTACTATATGGGAGGTCCTACCAATAGTGACCCTCAGAACCGGGGGTTCCACCACCACAAGATCTAAAGCTGTGGCTACCCACTAACTTCTAACTGTGGTCTTTATTTCTTGTGGTGAAATGACGTGCCTTTCCTTGCCCAAATCCCTTCCTGGTGTGTATCAACATTATTTAATGTCTTGTAATTCAGTCATTTTTTATAATATGTCTGTAAACATTGAACTTTAAAAATCTTATTTATTTACTCCATTATTGTAGCACTTCACAGGTTAAAAAAAAATGGAACTCAGTAATTTCTTACCAAATCCTAAATCTGTCTTTTTTTAAAAAATAAAAAAAGAGAATCGTGTAGAGTGTGTAAATTGTTTTAGGTCTCAACATGTGGGGCTAAAAAAATGGGGATCTTTGTGGATCACTGTGGGAGATGAGTTATTCATGTGTTTGCGTCTGTATATTAGCTGCTTCTTGTGGTGATAAAACATCATGACCAAAGCATTTGAGGACAGAAAGTTTATTTCAGCTTACAGTTTAGAGGCAGAGTCCATAATGGCAGAAGGCTACTGGAGCAGGAGGCCGAGAAATCACAACTTCAGCTGCAAACAGGAAACAGGGAGAATGAGCTGAAAGTGAGGTAAGGCTGTAAACTCAAAGCCCACCCCCAGTCAGTGCTTCCTCCAGTAGACATCCCCTCCTAAAGGTTCCATTACCTCCCCAAACAGCGGTGGGGACCAAGTGGTCAGGTATGTGTGTCTGTAGGGGATGCTGCTCATTCAACACTACGGTCTTAACTTGGACCGTGAGAGACCAGCTCCCATGATCCACTCGGTAATAAAAGTGTATCAGGAATCTTAAAAGTTCTTTTTAATAAAATCAAACCTGAGCCAGGTATTGGGATGAACTGGAAGATCAGAGAACCAGAACAAGCCACAGCTACCTCACCTCGCCAACTTCTCAGCTGGTCTTGTTTCCTCAGACTGGAAGCCTCTGAGTCCTCATCCAGAATGGGTCTCAGCTGAACTGCTCAAAAGCCTGAATGCTTAGCCAGGCCAAATGCTTCTAGTTTCTGGTCCTCAGGCCTTATATACCTTTCTGCCTTCTACCACCACTCCCTGGGATTAAAGGCTCGCTTTCTGGGATTAAAGGTGTGAGTCACCATGCCTGGCCGTTTCCAATGTGGCCTTGAACTCACAGAGATCCAGAGGGATTTCTACCTCTGGAGTGCTAGGATTAAAGGTGTGAGTGCTACCATTTTCTAGCCTTTGTATCTAGTGGCTGTTCTGTCTCTGACCCCAGATAAGTTTATTAGGGTGCACAATATTTTGGGGAACACAATGCCACCACATAAAAGGAATGCCTCAGAGTAGTGAGGGGTAGGAAACTTTTTATCCGAGGGTAATTAGAAATAAGTTTTAATCTATGACTGGTGAAATAAGGAAACACACCAGCTTTCTGATGTTAACTTTCTCCTTTACTTCATCTTATGAATGGTCTCTGACTCTGTCTGTCTCCACACAGTTACATATCTATGCAGTCACAGCTAAACCTCTCATTTACACAGCTCTCTCATCTTACAGCGCTTTACAGTTCCTAGGCACAGCTCCTCTGTAGCAGCAGCTCTTTACACAGCTCTCTCTCTCACACTCATATCTTTCTTCTACATTATTCACTCACTCTTTACTCACTCTTTCACCCACTCACTTCCTCACACCTCTCTCATGCTTCTTCATCTCTCAGCACACACACACACACACACACACACACACACACACACACACACACACACCACTCACGTTCTGCAGCAGCTCTCACATAGCTCTACACAGCCTTCTCTCTCCACACCGCTGCTGCTGCCTCTTCACAGCCAAACTCTGGACAATTGTAAGTTACATTTTCAGGGCCCTATCCGTTCTCAAAACACAAGATAAGTCATGTAGTTTCTCTTAGACTAGTAATGTCACATTGACCCATGCATGTAGCTCTAAGTTGGTGAGGGGTCCCAGACAGTAAACAGTTGACTGAACCTTGAGCAGTCAGAGTATGTGCAGAAAGGGAGCTGCCAGGACTACATCTAGATGTAAACAGCCTGGCCTTGATTTAGCAATAAACAACACCTGGGAATTAGTCTTTGTGCATATTCTGCAGGGTCACCTTAGTCTATTTTGGGCTAGTTCTAAGGTCTTTGCAAAATGTGTAAAAGGCTGTCTTTGAAACTGAGAATGCTATTACTTTCCTGTGTCAGTGAAGAATATTCTGGTAATATTTCTGTTGATCAGAATTATACAGCTTAAACAGAAATCCACAGCTAATGTGTGTCCAGAGATGTAAAACACACACCAAAGGGCTGTGGAAGGAACCCCACAGCTGTTCTTACAGGGAGGCATAGCAGTGACACCCGAGAAAGTTATAGACAGAAAACAACCAGTTTCCACAGCCAGCGACTCCCCATCAGGGAGTTAACACATCTGGTGGGTCGACTTGTCAAACACTAGTTGTCACCTGCTGTATACTACTGCCATGGCCCTCAGCACAGTCTTATGGAAACTGGAAAAAAGCCTTTCCTCATTGGAAATCAAAATACCTTCACTGAAACACGTTTCTGAACGAGGTCTGTGACCCTTCATATTACACTGAATGTGGCCAGTTTTCCCTAAGAAGTCATTTCATGACAGTGTTTGTGTTCTGGGAGGAGAGGATTCGGCCACTGAACTACCAGTGCTCTCCCCTTATTTGTGTTCTGCATTAATAAAATGTCAACTTCTGTCTTATAACACAGCCAGCATTTATTACATTGGCTAGTTACTTCTCAAGTAACTTGTTCGTGGAGTTTCTACCCACCTTTTAAAAAATTTTTGGTACTGGACATTAAACGCAAGGCCTTGTGTATCCTAGGTGAGCTAGCATTGATCCTAATTGAGCTCCATCCACAGCCCTGTTTATGTTTTTGAGTTTTTGGGATAAGAGTCTTTTGTCGTAGGCCAAGCTGGCCTTGAATCCACCATTTAGCCAAGCCTGACTTTGAACTCCTGGTCCTGCTGCCTCTGCCTCCCAACTGCTAGATTATAAATAGGTGTTCAACATCATATATACTTATTTTTGTTTGTAAGATAGTGTTATCAAGTTGTCCAATCTGACCTTGAACTTGCAGTCCTTTTCACTTCAGCTCACCTGGGTAGTAGCTAGGATTCCAGTCTTGTTGTCCATATTCCCAAAGTAGTCTTAACGTTTGCTTTTCAACAACTTTTATAGGAGGTAGATGTGATAAAAGTGAACAAAGACCACTTGGGAGTGCGATTTGGATATCATTGGCCACATGAACTTTTTGTGTGAAGACGTTATTTCAAAATCTTCCTGCCTCTTACCCCCCTCTCTGTGCCTGTTAAGACTCAACCAGTCTTTAACATGCATCGTGGAGGTCAAGTCGGAATTGGACTCAGTTTCTGCTTCACCAGCAGTACCTTTGAATGTGGAAAGACAGTGCCATTAGTCTGTATGTTGAATATGTTATACACATGGCATAGGACATCCTCTCCTGCAGCAGCTTTTTATCTATGCAACAGGGTCCTGCTAGGACATAAGATAGGATAGCAGTTGTTTTTTTTTTTCCCCAATTGAACCATATGAAATGGCTCATAGCGGGGTTGGGATTTAGCTCAGTGGTAGAGCGCTTCCCTAGCAAGCACAAGGCCCTGGGTTCGGTCCTCAGCTCTGGGAAAAAAAAAAAAAAAAAAAGAGAAATGGCTGATAGCAACTCTGACCAATCTAAGGTAAATCCTAGTAATCTTTCCATTCGATCTTTTCAAAGCAACCTTCAAGGTAATATTAATTTCCAGTTTTCTAGAACATGTTTTATGTTAACTTAGGAAGTGCACTTTAAAACTAATTTTTTACAACTCTAATAATTAGAGTTGTAAATAATGTAAATAATGATATGGGTAAATACTTCCACATTTTTTAAAGCTAAATTTAAAGATAACCATGAAAACATTAAAACTTCCTATAATAAGAGAAGGAGAATAATTCTAGAATTTATTTGTTCAGGTAATCCTGTGTATTTTCTATTCATATGATAATACATTAGTCTCAATAATGTTATATGTGTGGTTAGGAACTAGTTACAGGTGAACTCATTCAAGTCTCGTGACAAGAATGACCTGACTGTACACCAAATTGGAGTGTTTTCGTTTTCCCAACACCAAATTTCATACTAGTACTGTGAAAATTTCTGTCTGTCTGGGGCCAGCCAGAACACTCAGCAGGTGAAAGTCCTCTGTCTTCCCCTGAGTGTCATGGCACATCAACTTCCACACTCAACATAACACACACACACACACACACACACACACACACAATTAAATCTTGGAACTTAAACTTCCAGTTGACAAGATAGTATGAGGGCATTTCAATGCTTAATCTTTCATGTAATCTTACAATTCAAATGCAAACTTTAAATTTTTGGATTGCGCAACATCTCTTTGGAGCCTCCTAGCTAGTTAGCTCTGAAAGTACAAACTGGCATTTTACAGGCAGGATACAGCTCTGTCCTGATGGGCAGGTGGGGCCTTTTGTCCTCCTTTCTGCTCTCATAAGGGAATAATGACTCAGAAAAGGAGGACATATTTATGTGTAGAAATTCTTTTTCCTTTGTTCATGTGTTGTATTGAGATGATTTTTTTCCCCTTGGGTCAAATTACAGTTAAGTGCCAGTGTCCTATATGTTCATTATGTAATGATGAATTATGAAAATCTTACATTCCAAAAAGAATAACAAAGGCTTATTTGACCTTAGAGAAGTTATCATAGTCATAAACCTCAGTATCAGATTTTTTTTGCTGTTTTAGTGAATTAATAGATTCTTCTGACAAATAAACATTAACATACTTTAATAAACTTCTATAAAGCAAGATCCAGCTTGTATTACTTTATTGTTGAAGAGGTTTAGAAATATGAGCAGAGATTGTTTACTTTGAAGCTGTTTGCATTCCTGAATAATTTGCCGCCTCTTATCTGCTGACTCAGTGTTGGTGGTTCAGGGTGTGGTCTTCACCCCACCTGTCTTGCAACTTTTCGTCTCTTCCCAACCAACCAGCCTGTTCTCATTTTTTTGGTTTGTCATTTGTGTGTGTAAACACCAGTGATCCCCATGCTGCCTGCCTTTACTGTCCATTGCTTGTTTCCTAGATTGTGTCTTTTCTGATTTAGTCTCAAATGCCCAGGATGCCGTTCAAAAACTGAGCTTATTTATTCAAAGAAGTCAGATTGACTTAACTGTTTGACAAATAGAGTCATCTCAGAATATTGATTTACTGCTCCGTAATGCTCATTTCCCAAAATCTTTAAAAGTTTCTTAGAAACTTATTCTTCTCAACTTCCATGGAAGGAATTTACGTGATCCTTAAGGAATGCTGGGATGAACTCTTTGAATATCAATGACCCTTTTTGACCCTGTGGAAGAAAGAATGTATTTTACAGGAACAGTTGCTGGACTAGGGTTTCCTCTGGAGCAGCATGGTGCATATGAAATATCCAGCTCGGGAGACAGAATGATAAGTTTGTGGTCCTTGCTCTGTCCCAGCCTGTCCACACCCTACTTTTCACATCTGTGATATTCTATGACTAACAAATCTACTTCAGAGTTGTAGTGATGATTATGGAAATTACCCAGCATAAAGTAGTCACTCAAAATGCTGATTATGACTGGTTGCATTATGAGGTAACTGCTCATAAAGTTGTTCTCTGCCTAGATTGCACATTGTAATTTCCTAGACAACTTTTGCGGGCTGGAGAGATGGCTCAGCAGGTAAGAGTGTGTAGTGCTGTTCCAGAGGACCTGAGCTTGGTTCACGGCGCACATGGCAGGAAGCATGAAAGAAAGAATGTATTTTACAGGAGCAATTCTACCTCTACCTCCAGGGGACCCAACAGTCACTTCTGGCCTCCCTGGTACCTGCGTTCACATGCAAACACCCCCACATAGACACTTATGCATGCACGTAACTTTACACAAATTGCTTTTGCTCTAGACAATTCAATTTAGTTGATCCTGGAGTATTCAGTTCATTGTGACTTTTTAAACTTTTAAACATGAATCCAGTAGGCAACTATGTTAGGAAATGATTTAAAAGTAAGAAATGGAGGGCTAGAGAGGGTCAGTGGCTAAGAGCATGTGCTGCTCTTTCAGAACACCCTGGTTCTGTTCCAGTACCCAGGTTGGCAGGCTCACGACTACCTGTAACATCAGTTTCAGGGGATCACACACCCTCTTCTGGCTTTTGCAGGTACTGCACCCAATGTGCACAAACACCTCATGAAATTTACAAAAATTAAAATAGTATTCAAAAAGTAAGAAAATTACGTGGAGATTTTTTTTTTTGGTAAGTAAACAAAGCGCATAGTGCTTGCTCTCCTGGAAGCTACACCTCCTTTTCCAGCCTTGTCTTAAGCTGCTGACTCGACCCTTTGAGACCAGCTTCCATCCACCACACTGGAGGACGCAATGAGGACCAAGGTTAGGGTTAAAAGGATGTTAGTATTAAAACTGTGAGGACTGGTCAGGAACAGTAGGGATGAGAAATAAAAAAAAGGGCTGGCGTTTGAGTACGAGGTAAACAAGTTGAACAGATGAGAGCAAGGAAAGGACTCTGAGGAGACAGTGTCGGCTGCCTTCATGGCCCCCAGCCCTCCTGAGGAGCATAGGCAAAGCTCTATTGTCTTTCCACAGATTCTTTTTTTAAAAATACATATAAATTGATTTATTATTTTATATCCCGGCCACAGTTTCCCCCTCTCTCCTCCCAGTCCCCCTCCCTCCCACCCCCAAAGCACTCCTCTGTTTCTGTTTAGGAAAGGGCGGGTCTCTCATGAGTATCAACAAAACATGACAAATCAAATTGCAGGAAGACTAAGCATTCCCCTATGTATTAAGGCTGGGCAGGGTGACCGAGTATGAGGAGTAGGGTCCCAAAAGCCACTAAAAGAGTCAGAGACAGCCCCTGTTCCTGCTGTTAGGAGTCCCACAAGAGGACCAAGCTAAATAACTGTCACATATATGCAGAATGCCTAGGTCAGTCCCATGGGGACTCCCTGGTTGTCAGTTCAGTCTCTGTGAGCCCCTATGAGCCCAGGTCAGTTTCTGCGAGTTTTCTTGTGGTGTCCTTGATTCTAATACAGCGGACTAAATTGTGTAATTTGTAGTGGACTAAATTATAAGTAATTTCTAAAAAGTGTCCACCTATTCCAGCATCCCAGACTACCCCATAAACGAGCTAAGTGAGAGGCAATTCAGGAAAACTGCAACTACATCTTGGTAGCTATGGCAGGACTTCATTCCCTAACAGAGACTATGGGGATCCAGCACCTCATAGTCCCCTCCCAGTGTCTGGGAAGAATCCACAACCAGCTGTTAACTTAATCTTTGATGATAGGAAATGAAGCTACGTAAACGAAACTCCTTAGTCCATACACTTTAGGACAGTGAACACAAGAACCATCGGCTCACGCAGACCTTTGGTTGCCAGTCAGTGTTGAGTAGCTCTGGGCTGAGAAAGGCCTTGTTGCTCTTAAAGAACCACATTGGCACCCCTTCTGCTTGAGGCCATGGATGGGGAATGTCTGTAACCCAGTGCTCTTCAGTGGAGGGTGTCAAGACTGAGATTTAGCAGGAGGTAGAAGGAAGTTCTGTTTGTTTTGGCTTGAGTTCCAAATTAAAGCCTCCCTAGTGTTCCAAGACCCCTCCAATTGATTCCTGAAATATCTGCACCAAGTGCTACATATACCATATTATGCCCTTATACTTACCTGTGGTAAAGTTTGGTTTAAAAACTAGGCAAAGTGAGACATTAAAATTGTGCCTATTTATAAGAAATTACAGTGTTCCTCCACCCTCCCCCATTACTGGTAACAAGAAAGAAATAAACCATTAAAAATGAGGAACACTAATTTCTCTATTACTTTTACAGGGGCTGTAGGTGGGGGTGTTAGGCCTCTTTTAAGAAAGTGAATTTTTTTTTTCTTTCTTTCGAGACAGGGTTTCTCTGTGTAGCTTTGTGCCTTTCCTGGATCTCGCTCTGTGGACCAGGCTGGCCTCGAACTCACAAACATCTGCCTGCCTCTGCCTCCCCAGTGGAAGGTGAATGTTTAATAAATGTCTATTTGTTTCACCAATTTCTCTCTTCACTAGAACTAGGAAGGAATGAGCTTGAGTGATGACATCAATCTCTACATAACCAGAGACTGAGGATGGATCAGCTATAAAATAAATAAAATAGTTTGCTTCTGTGTCACTATTGTGCATGTTAAATGTTATAACTTGCAGAAGGCTGGTCCTGAAATATAAGAGCCAATAAAGGCTGACTGTTAATTGGAGGTGTACTCACACACACACACACACACACACACACACACACACACACACCCGGGAAGGAAGCAGCCTTTGATTGGTTTGCGAGTCAGATCACAATGTGCGCAATGTTCTGAGCTGCTGTGTGTCCTGTGGCTGCTCTCCAGCAGAGACTGAAAAGAGTCTTCAGCTTCTGATGAAGGTTTCCTGCCAAATGAACCGGGCCCCCAGTACACAGGCATTTTAGCCGTTTGCAGGAATCACGGTAGGAGAATGTTTGCTTTCTAGATTACATTTTTATCCTTTTGCTCAAACAGGACTGGGCTAGGATGCGTCTTGCAGCCTCTCGATGCTTGTGGGAAACACCAGTTTGTAATTAAAGCTTAGCAACTTCAAAAATCTGTCTGAACAGGACTCATGCAGTGGGTAAATAATTTATTCTTCCAGTTTTGGAGGCTAGGTGTTTAAGACCAAAAAGCCAGCAAATTTAGTTTGGTAAGGGCCTGTCCTCTGGTCGCAAAATGGCACCCTGAGTGGGTGGTCCTCTAAATCCCAGCTTCTGAAACAGAGTGCAGTTCCGTAAGAGGCTGCATAATTCAGTGCCGGTATTGAGTAGAACTTGGTAACAGTGAAAAGTTTTTGAATGGTCAACAATCACAAACTGTTTTGAAACTAAGTGTGAAATACACCCCAGGTATTTTTGTTATCACTGACCCTCGTTGCACCTTGTATTTCACTGCAGCTTTGATTTTAAACACCTGTGTGTACTTTCCAACGCCACCAAAGATAATGCAAGCAAGCTAATGCTTTGTAAAACACCTGCTATAAACTGCAGTACTTTTTTTTTTTTTTTTTTTGCTATTGGCCATTCAGTTCTTTATTAGACCATCAGGTGTTTTACATAGGCCCAGTAACACAGCTTCACAGAGTTAAATAAATGCAACATAAACAAAATGAATACACCTTAAAATAATATTCTACAACAGCAACTATCTACTTTTCTTGATAAAGGCTGACTTTCCACAAGAAATTCACTATAGGTGAACATCAGAGTAAACATTTTGTTTTTTGCTTGCTAGGGACTACCATTGTCCTAGTTTCTTCAGGAAATGAGATGATTATTGCCTTGATATCTAATCAGATCATGCAATACACACTAAATGTCATTGTAAGTGCAATACTTTTTACTGTACATGCAGAGGTTTCTTCTCTGATAGAAATACAAAGTTTACAGCTTCAGGCCTGTCTCCCCCAAATCTTCATCTTGACCTCTCCTGGATTGTGTGTTATTTTACAGGCTCCTCCAACTCCGATGGGCATGTGCCATATATCTGAGTAAACTGTCTCTTAATGGACTTAACAGAATGAAGAGAGGCAAATTCTGTTCCCCTCAGGACAGTGGATGGGACTGTAAGTCCTCAGGCATCTTCAGAGAATATCTGTGTCCCAATTCTCCAAGCTGATTATTCTCCAACACACAGTTCTTCCAGGACAGTAGTAAACTGATGATCTTGGCTTTAACTTCCCATCAACTTTCTTCATATCTGGCATGGGTTCTAACACCTTGGCTAGAGCATAGAACTTCTGATTAAATTATGATAACATAATTAGAAAGTGTGCTTAAATGCTGTCACCAATTTACTAAATTTTAGTAATTTTTGTCTAATTCTTTGTCCTTTCCAGATTGCTATAAACTCTATGAAATCATTCATTTTAACTGATTTTACTTATAATGTGTGGTAGATTAAATGACATGGCCCCCAAAGGCTCATATATTTGAATGCTTGGGCCCCTATTGGTGGAACTGTTTTGTAAAGATTAGGGAGTGTGGCCTTTTTGGAGGTGGTATATCACTGGGGTTGGGCTTCCAGGTTTCAAAGGCCCATGCCATTTGTAGCTGGAGAGCTTCTCTCCAGGTCCCACCAAGCCCCTGCAGTCCCACAACCCACGTATAAAATAATCACTAGATGCTTATATTACTTATAAACTATATGGCTGTGGCAGGCTTCTTGTTATGTACTTCTTCTGTCTTAAATTAACCCATTTCTATTAATTTATAAGTTGCCACATGGCTCGTGGCTTACTGGTGCCTTACATCTTGCTTGTCATGGTGGCAGCTGGCAGGTCTCTCTGCCTCAGCCTTCCACTTCTCCCAATTCTCGTCTCTTTGTCCCGCCTATACTTCCTGCCTGGCTCCTGGACAATCAGTGTTTTATTTATTACCCAATCAGAGCAACACATGTAACATACAGAACATCCCACAGCACTTCCCCTTTTCTTTTTTCTAAAAGGAAGGCTTTAACTTTTGAATAGTAAAATTATAGATAACAAAACAATTATCAAGCAAGAATTATAGTTATAATATCTAGTCTATTTATAATAACTAGTTTATTTGGCAAAATTAAAGAAGATATCCTATCTATCTTATATTTGTGAGTCTAAGGTTTTATATCTAACTTATCTTTTATCATAACTAAGGAAAATTGTAACTATCTAGCTTCAACTACATCAAAGACCTCAGAAGGATATAATATTACCTGAGAAATGAGAGAAGGATGCAAGCAACTTTCAAGAGTCTTGCAGGGTTGACAGAGACAGCTGGCAGCCTGAACAGTCACCTAATGTTCCTTTGTAAAGTTGGGGCATCTGTCTTCAGCCCACAGGGTTAGAGTCTCTTGGTTACTTTTTTCAGTGTCCTGTAGAATGTCTGGCAGTTTCCTCTGTGAAGCAGGAACCCGAAGGACCATTTTGCCAAGCAAAGTTCAGTGGTTACCTTTCTATGGGTCCTGCATGTCCAGTAGATCAGGCAGTCCAGGCAAGAACAGTTTCTTGCCCAAATGGCTATTTTTGCCAAGGTGAAAATAAACCCCATATGGAGTGTCTTCGATGCCCATCCTTTCTGAAGTAAATTGGTGCTGCCAGGAGCAGACATGTCTCACTGTCCAGAAAGTCTAAATTTTTAAAATATTTTAAATGCCATATTCTGTAGGTCTTTGAAGTATTTGAAGATTACCTATCTATCTAAAATATATCTATGTATACCTAGAAAACTTAACTAACATGGCTATGAGTATGATTATCATAGATGACTAATTATTAATCTATTTTTTAATTATCCATTACAATTTTAAATGAGCTGTACAAACATAACACCTTAAAAAGAGTAGAAATATAAACACAGTATAACAAAATTAACTTTAAGTTTATATCAATAAACTAAAATCTATACCAATATAAAACATTTTAAACAAGTTGTTGCTCTTTAAAATAGGTTCAGCAATTTACCCTTTTATCCTATCTATATCATATCCCCTTTTCTTCTTTAGAAAGAGATTGTATTTATAATCAACCTGTTTTAAATAAAATATTGGTTTTTCTCTGTCCCACACCAGAGGGCTCTTCTGATTTAGACACAAGAATCTCTTAACCTATTCTTTATGCAATATGCCTGGGTTTAGAGAAGGAGTGAGCCAATTCCATCTCCAAAGCCAGCTTGGTATATTTGGGAATTTGGGCATAGCTTCTCTTACTACTTCCTGCTGGAAGGGGGCACTGTATCTTATGGGGACACAAAGAAAATTTTAGGATTATGGAGTAGTCCGTGAGGGTGTATCATCTGAGCCAGTTGTCTTGAAATGGTTCTGGATGTTGGATCATCTGGGCCTTGGTGTCATCAGAGACCTTTCAGGGGGTCTTGGCTGGTCAAACCTGATGTAGCTTAATCTGGAACAAATCCATAGCCTCTGGCTTTCTATGGAAGCAAAAGCAGAGCCTCCTTTCCAAAGCAACAAATTCTTAGATCTAAATTTTGAAGTCAAGGTATCTTTAAAATATACATATTGACTTAACTCAGCTTTTATGAGCAAATATTTTTCTGCAGTTAAAAATCCCAAAGACAACACAATCCAGATTCTCTGTATAATATCCATCTTTATGTGGCTTATTTTTTATATTACCTTTACTGTCTCTTTAAAGACTTTATTTTTAAAAACTATCTGGGAATCAAACCCAGGTCCTCAGCAAGAGCAGACTGCTCATAACCACTGAGCTATCTCTCCAGCCCTACTGTGGATTTTTATCTCAGTCAGTTTTCCTTTATTTCACATGGAATGTTTTCCTTCCTTATCTGATAGAATATCAAACAGAATGTACCTGTAAGCAACAATAGCGTATGACTCATTGCTCCCAACACATCATGCAACTTTGAAAATACGTGCTTTCCCACACTTTTATTTCCTTACTTGGAGCTGCCTTTCTTGGAATTCTTTACAGGACCAACTAGTTTTTGATTCCTGACATCAATTCAGCAGCAAGAACACAACATAAAACTATAACACAAAGAGGAAGGTAAATTAAACTAAATAACAATCAAGTTTATGGTCAATAAAATTGAAGTGAATTGTGTCGAATATTTCTATCATGTTCATACCATTTTTATAGAAATAGAATACAACTCAATAGTTACCTGTGTAATTTATAATATTTTCTCATTAAAGTAAATTAATATATTCAATTTACTTATGGTTGTTTTAATTTTATTATACCGATGTATATACCCATATCATAAATTAATGAAAGTATTCCTTCTAAGCTTTTTTGGTCATTTTTATAGTAAAGGGGGAACTGACACAGTGGAAATTTGTTTGAATTAGTATATTTTGTAATTTGTGACTGGTAAATTTAAACTTGATATTTTTACTGAAAATTGGTACTAAAGCTTGAAGCATGATGACAGAAAGAAGTTTACAATTCGAAGTTACACATTCAATTACCTAGTGAGGCTAGGCAGGAGGAGCAAGAACCAATTGTTGTCAGGCTTCTCTACTTTTCAGAAGTTAAATTCTCCTTTCGAAAAATTCTCCTAATTTTTGAATATTTGAAATTGATTTTTAGAAGATTTATTTATTTATTTTACGTGTGAGTGCTCTATCAGCATGTTTGCCTTTATGCCGGAAGAGGGCATCAGATCCCACTAGAGATGGTTGTGAGCCACCATGTGGTTGCTGGGAATTGAACTCAGGACCTCTGGAAGAGCAGCCAGTGCTCTTTACCACTGAGCTATCTCTCCAGTCCCTGAAATTGTTTTTTTTTTGTGAAAAACAATGTGTTGTTCTGCATTGCATGGATTAGCTGAACAATTCTAATACAGTCCTTGGGAATCCTTCTGTGACCTCTTATGTGATAGCTGAGGTTGTGGGTTTTATGGTCAGACAGCCTGAAGTTAGATTACAGAATATGAGCAAGTGACTCAAACACTTGGTTTTCTTAGCTGTCTAAAGCTTTAGTGAGGGAAAAATGAAATAATCTTTATGTATAGCTTAGTATAAATCACATAGTATACAAGTAAGTTTGGTAATGATGGGGAAGGTGAAGCTTTTGGAGGCTTTGTGGGCTTAACAAGCCAACAGAGTTGACTCCTGGTTTTATTAGAATTGAGATAGAGAACCATCCAAGGGATTTAGATGTTTTATAGACACACTTGGAATTCACGGCCTAATTTTGGTCTCATAATGGGCATCTTACATTAATCCAGAGAAAAGCAAAATTTTACAGATACAAAAATTAGTCAAGCAGTCCCATAATTCCTTTCCAAATCATCCTTTATCACCCCCTTGTCATGCCCTGTCATCTTTCTTAACTCCTTAACTCCTGTGTTTTGTAGCAGTTTATTTTAGCCAAAGATGGTCACCATAGTGTCATCCACATACTGTTTGTTCCTTCTTTGAGAGTCTCTCTCTCTTTCCTTCTGTATGTATGCATGCATGTGTATGCATGTATGCACATGCTATCCACAGACCCCCACCTCCTCCCTCCTCCCTCCCCCAGCCCTCTTTCCCAAGCCACCCCACATCCTCATATCCCCCAAATCGAGGTCTCCCATGGGGAGTCAGCAAAGCCCAGAGCACTGAGCCTAGGTAGGTTCAAGCCCCTTCCCACTGCACCAAGGCTGTGTAAGGTGTCACACCACAGGCACCAGATTCCAGAAGACCAGGGACAGATCCCAATCCCCCTGCCTGGGTGCCCCCCAAACAGTTCAAGCTAATCAACCGTCTTCTGTATCCAGAGGGCCTAGTTCAGTCCCATGGGGGCTCCACAGCCACCAGTCCACAGTTCATGGGCTTCCACTAATGTGGCCGGTCATCTCTGCACGTCCTCCCATCATGATCTCCACATCCCTCACCTGCAGTATCTCTCCTCTCTCTCATCAGTTGGATTCCCGGAGCTCAGCCTGGTGCCTGGCCGTGGATCTCTGTATCTGCCTCCATCAGTCACTGGACAAAGGCTCTATGATGACAGCTAGGTTATTTGCTAGGCTGGTCACTAGAGTAGACTGGTCTAGGCCCCCTCTGGACCGCTGCCAGCAGACCAAGGTGGGGTCAACCTTGTGGATTCCTGACAGCCTCCCCAGCACCCTGCCTCTTCCTATTCCCATGATGTCCTCATCTATCATGGTATCTTCTTCGCTGCCCTCCCACTCTGTCCCTGTTCCAGCTTGACCCTCCCATTTCCCTATGTTCAGTACATTCTTTCTTGGAGCCAAGTAGCCATATATAAAGAAATTCAGGTATATTTATTTCCTAGGACCACCATAGCAAGAGATGGCTTATGATAAAATAATCTTATTTTATAGTTCTGGAGGGTAAAGTTCAAACTGAAGGTATAGATGGAGTCATGCTCCCTTTCATACTTGTCGAGGCAAATTCTGTTTCTTCCTAGTTTCTAATTCTTGTTGCCTCATCACTCTGGCCCCCCATCCTTACATGATAGTCTACCTATGTCTCAGTGTTATCTTCTATTTTTGAGTATCTGTCTCCATTCCATTCCCTGTTTTAATTAATTAATTAATTAAATGTGTATGAGAGCTCTGTCTACATGAATGCTTGCAGGCCAGAAGAGGGCACCAGATCTTATTATACATGGTTGCAAAACCATCTGGTTGCTGGGAATTGAACTCAGGATGTCTGGAAGAGCAGCCAGTGCTTTTAATCGATGAGTCATTTCTCCAGCCCCCTCCCTCTTTTTAAATAAAAGATATCACTCATACTGGACTAAGAGCCTCATGAATGAAGTAATTTTAATTTGATTACTTCTGTAAAGACCTTCCTCCAAATAATGTCACATTCTAAGGTATGTACTACTGGGGAATAGGGCATAAATATATCTTGTGTTTTGGGGTAGGGAGGCCCACCATGCCAAGCTACGAGGATATTGAGTAAGATTAAATCTGACAGCCAGCATCCACTGCCACCTATGGAAAAGAAGAAACCTTTGGGAGGTTGTCATTCCATCTGACTGCACCATGTCTTGGTTCCTGGTTTAGTTAAGTATTTGCCTTCATTTGTAATGTCACACAACAATCACCGAGTTCTATTCACATTATACAACTTCAGGTTTTATAGTGATGGAAAGGGGAAAAACAACAGTATTTTAGATGAGTCCTACCCACAGTTCAACAGCCACCAGTTTCATGATGTCCTTAAAAGGCATCCTCTGTGTCACCTCTCAGGAAGCTGCATAGACAAGCTTAATTTGCTGCCAAGGAACCTTCAGAAAATTTACATTATCCTTGCTTGCTTAGAATTCCAAATTTCAGGGACTAGGACAAGTGCTTGGAAAAGATGCAGGCAAACTTCTTCTTTTTCATTTTTCTGAAAATATTGCTGCCTTTATAGTCTTATTATTTCAGGTTGACCCCTCCAGGAACAAGACTGAATGAACATATGAGATCTATAACTTGAATTGTTTTTGTTTCAGTGCCTTCCTCCTGTCATCTTCAAGTCATATGGTATAGAAACATTTATTAGTTTCAGTTTCCTGAGATTGAACAAGCAGTTTCTGAGAGAGCCACAAACAAAGAACAATCAATCTCCAACATCCCACAACAGCAAGGACAAGGAGGCCTGGTACATGCAGGCCAGTCCTGAGCCACAGTCCGCAGATAACCAGATAAAAACAAAGCCTGGGACTTGTTCAGGCCTGCCCAAAAATGGAACAGTTGTAGCCCTGACCAACCCTTGACTATCCCTAGCCAATTAGAATGTACTAATATGATTGTCACTTGCTTAAGCCAATCATATCTAAAGTGACCTAACTGCCCTAGGAATTCCCCTTTGCTATGCTCAAAAGGAGCCCACACTGCCATTTTGCCTTTATGTGGGATGGCTGGACCCAGCATGCTGGAAACTTTCTTGAGATAATAAATGCTCTTGTTGATTGTATACATGGATGGTGGTCTTTTGTGGGACTTCGCCAGGATCCTAACAGTAGTGAGGCAAAGCACATATTAAAAAAAAATTTCAAAAACCTTATTGATGTATTCCATTAGTACTACAAGTTTGCTCATCTAGTTTTTGGTACATTCAGGCTCCTCACATTCAGAGGTGATGCAGGGGGCTGCTCATTAGTCTCATGCTTACACATGGAAGACTTCAAAGGTCCTACCCACCCCCAAATTAGAATTGTAAGAGCAAAATTTACAAAGAATGTAGAGAATACATGCTTTAAAAGTTAATATTTGTAACAGAAAGAGTTAACTTATTTCTCACCTGGATTTTCCTGAAGAGATCAGTGGTTTGCCTGATAGATGTCAACTTTGAAATGAGATACAGAAATAAATGCTTTGCCTCTTGATCATTTAGGAGAACATTTCTATAAAGAGATAAATGGCAATATCCATCTCATTGGTAGAAAATAGTTTAAATATTTAAACTAATGATAAGAGGATTTACTTGCTACTGATACCAGATTGAAAGCTGGGAACCCAGTGTTCTCAACAGCGCTGACACAGTGAATTGAAATAATGTATCGGATATGTAGGAGTCTCCCACATGGTGCTGGTTTTGAAGGCATGAAAGGGCCATGGAAAGCAGTTGAGGTTTGGCACTGTGAGAAACCAGGAGGGACTGTTGGTGAGGCACAGACTTTGTTGCACTGGTGACCCCAGGATTAAAGAGATTATGGAGAGAAACTGAGGCTTGTCACCACGAGAGGCCAGAAAAGGCCACTGGTAAAGATGAAGTCTCAGTTACAGTTAAAACCACAAGGATACAAGGCATAATGGGACCATGGGACATAGGCCAAAGACAATGACAAGTGTGGAGTAGAGATGATCCAAGACTACTGGGCAAGCTGTATGTATTTTGGATGGCAAAGCTGAAGAGGCAGTACTAACCAAGTCCTTTGGAGCCTAGACGATCATGAGTAAGTCTCAGACATCAGATACTGAGCTGTTTACACTGTTAGATTTTGATTTTGCTTTGATCTGATTGTAACTGTGCCCTGTTTCTTCTCTCTTGGAATAAGAAAGTATCTAACCTGTTTTCTACTTTATAGGAATCCTCAATTGAGACATTTATATTTAAAAAAACAAACTTTAAGAGTGTTTGAAATTTGTTAAAGACTGTGGGACTTTTAAAGTTATACTATATTTTATATTGCAGTATTAACATGAGGTCTTGGGGGTAAATAAGAAAGAAATAGTTATAATTTAAAGTGATGTGTTTGTGTGTCAAATTGACAAGTGGCCTATTGTGTTAGTAATTTTTTTTGTCAAGTTGACACAAATTAGAGACACATGGGAAAAGGGAACCTCAATTAAGGAATCACCTCCATCAGGTAGGTCTGTGGGGAGGTCTATGAGACATATTATTGATTAATGATTGATATGGGAGAGTCCAGTCCACTGTGGGTATGCTATCCTCAAGAAGGTGGTCCCAGGTCATATAACAAAAGTAGCTGAGTAAGCCTGAGGGAGCAAGCCAGTAAGCAGCATTCCTCTGTGATTATTGCTTAAAGCTCTTGTCTTAACTTCCTGCCTTGGTTTCTCTCAATGATGAACTGCAACATGTAAGCTAAAAGAAACCATCCCCCACACCAAGTTGATTTGGGTCAGTATTTTATCACAGTAATAAAACATAAGCTAAGACAGAAGGTTTCTTAGTAAAAGTCAGAGTTTGATGATGTGACTAATCTGAGTAGTCATCTTGCTCTGGGAATCCCCTATCACAGATTTCTTTATCCAGTGATTTTCTTCTTATGTGTAAAATGATATGATGATATTATTCTTATCTGTAATAATGAAATGTATTGATTGGTTTTTAAATATTGAACCAGAATTGCATCCTTAGAACTATTTCTATTTGGTCAAATTTTTGGTCCTGTAGTCATGAGGGATACTGGTCTCCACATTAAAAAATTTTCTTTGTCTGATTTTGGTATCAAAGTAATACTAATTAACTGGAAAATGTTATTTGTCTCCTTTTAAAAGAAGGTTTTATATAGGGTTGGTATAAACCCTTTAAATATGTTGTAGAAGTCTCCAATGAGACTATTGGGAAGGGAATTGTGGGCAGGGCTTGACAAATTGCAAACTAAATCCTTCATAGTGAAGAACTTTTCAAGTTACTGATTTTATAATAGGTGAATGTGATAGCTTTTGCTTTGGGGAACTCTGTTTCATCTATTTTGTGAATGCTATTTATGTAGACTATTTCCATATTATCCATTTGATGTCTGTAGGGTCTGTAGTAATATGTCCTGCTATGTGTCTTATCTTCTTTTTGTTAGTCTTGCTACATGTTTATACATTTTAGTGATCTCTTCCAAGTACCAGCTCTTTGTTTTATTATTTTCTTACTGTTCTGTTTTTATTTCAACCATTTTTTGCTATATCTTTATTATTATCTTAATTCTACCCATGTTGGATTATTTTGCATTCCTTTAATTTTTGAACATTGAGATATGAACTTAGATGATTAATGAAAGATATTTTCTTTTTCTAATGTTCGAATTTTGTGCTATGAATTTCTCTTCCTTTTTAGTTGACTATGTGTTTTAAATTTTTTCCTCTGAAATTTCCTTTGATTCATGGATCATTTAGAAGTGTTTTGTTTGGTTTCTAAGTCTAGATACTTCCTCGTTATATATTATAGTTTGATTTCATTGTTGTCAGAGAACACATTCTCTAATGTGTGTTTAAATTTCTTGAGGTTGGTGTAATGGACTATCTCAGTATATGGTCACTAGGCACTTGAAAATTTGGGTGAAAGGCTTTAAAAATGTTCGTTTCATCCTGTTGGTTGAAGATGTTGAGTTTTTCTATTTTTGCTAATTTTCTGTCTAGGTGTTCTCTTAGTTGTTGAGAGGAGGATGTTGATCTATAACATGCCTGTGGATATACTTTTTAGATATTCTTTACAGCGTTATTGTTTGATGCATGCACATTTAGGATTGCTATGTGTTTTTAGAGGAATGACCTTTTTATCAACTTGTAATACCACTTCTGTTTCTGGTAATTGTCTCATCCATGAAATCTATTTTATCTGATATTAAATTAGTCATTCCTACTGTCATTTGATTGATGTTTCTATAATGTATTTTCCTACCCTATTTTCAACAAGACTATATTATAGTTTGAAGTGAGCTTATGATATATAATTTGGTGTTCCAGACTAAATGCTTGTGTCCTTTCTCAAATCCATATGTGAAAAGCTTAACTCCCAATGGGATGGTATTTATGTGAATCTTGGGAAGTGGAACTCATGTAATGAGATTGGGAATTATATTAGATACCTTTCTTCTTGTGACAAAATATCTTACAGAAACAATTTAAGGAAGGAAGGTTTTATTTTGGAGCATGGTTTTAGAGGGCACAATAAATCATGGAAGTGAAGGTTTGGCAGAGTTCAAGGAGGCTGGAGTATGTAACTAAGGCTCTTTACATCTTGGTGGGTCAGGAAGTAGAAAACTAGACATTTATTAGCAAGGATCCATGTCCCAAAGATTCTACAACCTTCCAAGACCATGCCATTGCAAGAGGACCAAGTGTTCAAACTCATGAGACTGTGAGGATATTTCACTTTGTACTGCATAGTTTTATGTCAACTTGACATAAAACTAGAGTTATCTGAAAGGAGGGAACCTCAATTAAGAAAATGCCTCCAAGCCAGATTGTAGTAGCACACACCTTTATTCCCAGCATTTGGGAGGCAGAGGGAGGTGGATCTCTGTGAGTTTGAAGCCATCCTGGTCTACAAAGTGAGTTCCAGGACAGCCAGGACTGTTACACAGAGAAAACTTGTCTAGAAAATAAAACAAAAACAAAACACAAACACAAACAAACAAACAAACAAACAAACAAAACACCAAACCAGGCCGGGCGGTGGTGGCGCACGCCTTTAATCCCAGCACTCGGGAGGCAGAGCCAGGCGGATCTCTGTGAGTTCGAGGCCAGCCTGGGCTACCAAGTGAGTTCCAGGAGAGGCGCAAAGCTACACAGAGAAACCTTGTCTTGAAAAACCAAAAAAAAAAAAAAACAAAAAAAAAAAACACCAAACCAGAAAATGCCTCCATAAGATTAGGCTACAAGCAAACTTGTAGGGCATTTTCTTAATTAGTGATTGATGAGGGAGGGCCCAGCACATTGTGGATGGTGGTATCCTGGGCTGGTGGTCCAGGGTTCTATAAGAAAGCAGGCCGAGCAACTCATGGGAAGCAAGCCAGTAAGCAGTAACCCTCCATGGCTTCTGTATCAGCTCCTGCCTCCAAGTTCTTGTCCTGTTTTTCTGTTCTGGCTTTTTTCAACGATGGACTACAATGTACGAGTATAAGCCAAATAAACCCTTTCCTCTGCCTAAAGAAATAATGTGTCTTTTTAGACCAAGAGATTAAAGTGAATACTCAATACTTAAAAGTCTGAGGGTCTGTGTGTTGGTTTCCTACTGTGGACTAATCCTCTTGTACACTGTAAAGATTTGTCACTCGGGCTGGAGAGATAGCTCAGAGGTTAAGAGCACTGACTGCTCTTCCAGAGGTCCTGAGTTCAATTCCCAGCAACCACATGGTGGCTCACAACCATCTGTAATGAGATCTGGCGCCCTCTTCTGTATACATAATAAATAAATAAATCTTAAAAAAAGATTTGTCACTCAAATTGGTTTAATAAAACACTGATTGGCCAGTAGCCAGGCAGGGAGTATAGGTAGTGTGACCAAACTAAGAATGCTGAGAAGAGGAAGGTGGAGTCAGGAGTCACCAGCCAGATGTAGAGGAAGCAAGATGAGAATGTCCTACTGAGGAAAGATACCAAGCCATGTGGCTAAATATAGATAAGATTTATGGGTTAATTTATGTGAAGGAGCTAGTTAGTAATAAGCCTAAGCTACTGGTTGAGCATTTATAAGTAATATTAAGCCTCCAAGTCAATTATATGGGAAGCAGCTGCTGGATATTTGGGAGTTGCTGGTGAGACAGAAACTTCCACCTACAGTTTCCATTTATCTGATTTTGTCATTTACTCTCATCACTAATCTGTACATAGGTACAAAGTGGTGAGAATCAACTGTACACTCACAGGTAGTAAAGGTTCAGGGAGAAGCTGAGAACTACAGCAGGAGAGAGGGGAGAAGCAGTGGGGGCAGAGATTGGCAGAGACCACCTTTCTCATGATTGTTCATATTATCAGTGCTTTATTTTGGATATGTATTATTATATTGGATGTGGATAATCATTATTATCTGGACTATCATGATTTTATCTATTTGCCTTTTAATTGACTGGATTGAATATATGTGTGCTATGTGTTATGATGTCTTCATCTATGTGTAATTTGGAATGGCTCAATCTAGTTTATGATTGTGTTTATTACCTCATGCATTTACAATGATTATTTTTATTGTGAAGATATTCAAAGTCAAAAAGAGTAATGTGTTACTCTTAGTAACTTTGAAATATATGCTACATTGTTATATGTTCACCATTATGCACAAGGAAATAAACATTATTTTTGTGGACCTGAGAATTTGTGTTATTAGGCCAATACCTCCCTACTTTCAGTTCCTGGTAATTACTAGTCTTTTGATCCATTGAGCTGGATTCTTTAAGTTCTACATATGAATCACATAATAGTTGTTATTCTTCACTTTGCTCACTGTCCATAATATAATGTATTTCATAAATAATGTGGCAAATTACTGTATTCTTTTAAAGACTGAATAATACTGCTTTGTTTTTACACACCACACTTTCTTTGTTGGCTCATACATTTGTGTATGCTTAGATTGGTTTCATATCTTGGCAGTTGCACATAATGTAACGTGTGCACCAATATTTTGTAAGTTGCCAATCTCATTTCATGCACACAAATGTGTATTCCACTTTGATAGTGGAATTGCTGAATCACCTGCTTTCTATTTTTCTTTTTTTTAAATTTTTTTCCCCTTTGTTGAAAACAGGTTTTTTTCTCAAATAATTTTTTTTTATTATGCTTTCCCATCCTGCTGCTCCACCCAGTTCCTCCCCACCTCATCCCCATCCAGGTCCACCCACGATCTGTCTTTCATTAGAAAACAAACAGGTGCTGCCTTACAATATAAACCTTTGATCCCAGCAGAGTCAGACAGATCTCTGCATGTTTGAGGACAGTCTGGTCTACACAGTGAATTCCAAGACAGCAGAGAAATCCCATTTCAAAACAACATCAACGCTCTTGCTGAGAGGAAAGACAGCAGCAGCAGCAGCAGCAGCAGCAGCAGCAGCAGCAGCAGCAGCAGCGAAGGGAGTTGCTGACATTCCAGGATGTGGCTGTGAACTTCACCAGAGTGGAATGGGCACAGCTGACCCTGCCTCAGAAGAATCTCTATCGAAACATGATGCTGGAGAACTATAAAAATCTGATCGCACTGGGGTACCAGCTTTATAAGCCAGAAGTGATCACTCAGTTGGAACAAGAGGTGCGGTAGACACCAGGAAGCGGCAGCTAGCTGAATGCTTTTCCAGACGGGGTGGACAGACTGGAAGTGAAAAAGACAACTCTCAAGCAGAACACGTCCAGTGAAAACCAGCTCCATGAGGTCATAATGGAGAGACTAACAGGAGGCACCTTCTGGTATTCCTTCTTAGGAGGACTCTGGGATTTTGATTATCAATTAGAATCGAACCACGGAAAGCAGCAGAAGCACTTGGAACAAAATCCACACCGGGGAGAAGCCCTACAAATGTAGTCAGTGTGGCAAAGCTTTTAGCCGCATCACGTCGCTCACTGAGCATCAGAGATTTCACACTGTCATTTGTACATAGGGAGGGGCTACTAATTTTTTTGAGTTAATTTTGTGTCCTGCTATTATGCTGGAAGTGTTTTGTCAGCTGTAGGAGTTTACTGATGGGAATTTTAGGGTCACTTATGTATAATATCATATCATTTGTAAATAAAGATACTTTGATTTCTTCCTTTCCAATTTGCATATCCTTGATCGCCTTCTGTTGTCTAATTGCCCAGCTAAGACTTAAGTACTAACTATATTGAATAGGTATAGAGGTCTATTACTGATTTTAGTGGAATTGCTTTGAGTTTCTCTTCATTTAAGTTGATGTTAGCTATAGGCTTTTTGTAAACTGCCTTTATTATGGTGAGCTATGTCCCTTGTATCCCAAGCTGTCTAGAACTTTTATCATAAAGTAGTGTTGGGTTTTGTCAAAGGTCTTTTCTGAATCTAATGAGATCACCATGTGGTTTATGTCTTTCAATTTGTTTATATGGTGGATTACATTTTTTAATTTATGTATTAAATTGCTTATCTGCTCTTTGTTTAACTCATGTAAGTGATATGTATTGAGAAAATTATCAATTTCTTTTAGATTTTACAATTTGTTGCAGTACAGGTTTTTTAAAGTATGTCCTTATTCCCTGGATTTCCTTGATGTCTGTTATGTCCCCCCCTTTCATCTCTAATTTTCTTAATTTGGATAATCTATATCTGCCTTTTAGTTAATTTGGATAAGGGTGTCCAATCTCAGTGATTTTATCAAAGACACTTAGTTTCATTGATTCTTGTCTTCTGTGTGTCTCTCTGTGTGTGTGTCTCTGTGTGTGTATGTGTGTGTTATTGATTTCAGCACTGAGTCTGATTATTTCATTTCCTGCTGAAATGAAATAATTTTGGGTATGATTTCTTCTTTTTGTCCTAGAGCTTTCAGGTTTGCTGTTTAAATGCTAGTGTATAATCACTCCATTTTCTTTTGATGTCTGCACTCATGCTATGAACTTGCCTCTTAGAACCACCTTCATTGTGTCCCAGAAGTTTGGCTATATTATATATTCATTTTCATCCAATGCCAGAAAATCTTTAATTTCTTTCTTAATTTCTACCTTGACATATTTTTCATTCAATAGTGAGTTGTGATTTTCCATGTGTTTGTAAGCCTTCTGTTGCTGTTGATATCCAGCTTTAATTGTGGAGGTCAGATAGGATGCAGGGTGTTATTTCAGTTTTCTTGTACTTGTTGAGATTTGCTTTGTGTCAAAGTATATGGTCAAGTTTGGAGAAAGGTACATGAGGTGTTGAGAAGGTATATTCTTTTGTTTTTTGCATGAAATGTTCTGTAAACATCTATTAGGTTCATTTGGTTTATAACATCTATTATCTCCAGCAATTCTATGTTTAGTTTTTGTCTGGATGACCTGTATATTGCTGAGATTGGGGTATTGAAGTTGCCCATTATTAGTGTGTAATTTAAGATGTAGTAGTGGCTTATTTTTATGAACCTGGGTGCCCTTATTTTTGGTGCAAAGATGTTAAGAGTTGAAATTTCCTCCTGGTGGAATTTTCCTTTGCTGAGTATGTATGTATGTCCTCCATCTCTTCTGGCTGGTTTTGGATTGAATTCTATTTTGTGTCATATTAAAATTGCTACATCAGCTTGCTTCTCAGGTTCATTTGTTATGAATATCTTTTTCCATCCTTTTACACTGAGGTGATGTATCTCCTTAATGTTAAGGTGTGTTTATTGGATGCAGCAGAAACATGGATCCTGTTTTTGCACCCATTCTGTAAGACTGCATCTTTTTATTGTGGAATTGAGACCATTGGTGTTGAAAAACAATCAAAGAGCTGTGTTTCTTAATTCCTGTTATTTTGTTATTTGTTGTGTTTCTCCTCTTTGATTTGCCAATCTAATATTATTTATTCCTGTGTTTTCTTGGATGTAGTTAACCTCTTTAAGTTGGAGTTTTCTATCTAGTGCCTTCTGTAGGGCTGGATATTTAGATAGATATTGATTTATCTTGTTTTTGTCATGGAATGTCTTTTTTTAGCCATCTATTGTGATTGAAAGTTTTGCTGACTATAGTAGTCTATACCTTGGGTATAGACTTATAGTAGTCTATACCATGGAAATATTCTTAGTTAGGGTTCTATTGCTGTGATGGAACACTGTGACCCAAAAGCAAGTTGGGGAGGAAAGGATTTATTTGGCTTATGCTTCCACATTGCTGTTCATCACTGGAGGAAGTTGGGACAGTAAATCAAACAAGGCAGGATCCTGGAGGCAGGAACTGATGCAGAGGCCATGGAGGATACTGCTTTCTCACATGCTTCCCCTGGCTTGCTCAGGCTGCTTTCTTATAGAACTCAGAACTACCAGTCCAAAGATGGCACCACCCACCATAGGCTAACTGAGATTGAACACTAATAGAAAATGCCTTACAACTGGATCTCATGGAGGCATTTCCTCAAGTGAGGCTCCTTCCTTTCTGATAACTCTAGCTTGTGTCAAATTTACACACAAAATCAGCCAGTACAGTAGGTATCTGTGGTCTCTTAGTGTCTGTAGAACATCTTTCTAAGACCTTCTGAGTTTTAGAGTCTCCATTGAGAAGTCTGATGTTATTTGAATAGGTCTGCCTTTTTATGTTACTTGGCCTTTCTCCTTGCAGCTTTTAATATTCTTTCTTTGTTCTGCATATAGTGTTTTGATTATTATGTGCTGAGGGGACTTTCTTTTTCAGTCCAATCTATTTGGTGTCCTGTATACTTCTTGTACCTTGATAGGTATCTCCTTCTTTAGGTTAGATTTTTAGATTTAACACTTTCTTTGACTGAGGTGTCCATTTCTTGTGTTGTGTCTTCAATGCCTCAGTTTCTCTCTTCCTTGTCATGTATTCTGTTGGTATTGCCTCTGAGGTTTCTGTTTGAGTTCCTAAGTATTTCATTAAATAAAAATTTCCAGATTTCCCTCAGTTTTAATTTTCTGTATTGATTCTATTTCCATTTTTAGGCCCTGAACAGTTTATCATTTTCCTTCTACTGTTTGTATTTTCATAGATTTTAAAAGAGATTTATTAATTTCCCCTTTGAGAGTCTCTAACATATTCATAAAGTCCATTTTAAGTTACTTTTCTTATGCTTCAGCTCTATTGCAATACACAGAGCCTGTTGTGGTAAGCTTGCTAGGTTCTAGTAGAGACCCATTGTCCTGGTTATAATTGATATAGGTATTTGGGTTTGGGAATATTTTAATTTTAGGTGATGATATATAGTCTTGTCTTCATGAGTAGGTATTTTGTTCTGTGGTTTCGGTTGCCCTCTCTGGTTCTTTGGAGAGTGTGGTGGCTGTGTGTTGCCACCTGGATATTTTGTGCCAGGGTTTTTAAGATTTAACATTTTCTTTGTCTGAGATATCCATTTCTACTGTTGTTCTTCAATTCCTGAGATTCTCTCTTCCATCTCTTGTACTCTGCATTCTGTTGGTGAGTATTGCCCTGGAAGTTCATGTTTGAGTTCCTAAATTTTTCATTTTCAGATTTCCTTCAGTTTGGGTTTTCTTCTGGGATCTTGCTAGGTGTTGACCACCGGGGGATTTGGGTAAAATATGTTTCTAGGTATTGGGAGCTGACACTTAGGAATGGTAATGTGTTAGAAGGGGATCAAGACTGACAGGGACACCAGGAGGGAGGAAAGTAGGGTGTTCCTTCCACCAGGATCTGCTTAGTCCCCTGGGAATGAGGGCAGAGAGTGAGAGACCACAACAAGTGGTCTGCTACAGAGCTGGGCATGACTGTGGGGGACTATATATGGAAGAGAGGAGGGGAGTGAAGATCTGAAGCTCACCTACCTGCTTTGCTGGCCTACTTGCTTCTGTCGCAGGCTTTGCCAGTGTCAGGGAATATCTGCTCGTGTTAGGGGCTGAGATAACAGGGCAAGTAAGGAGGAAGGGTGGAGGATATGATCTGTGTGATCTGCTGGAGATGGGGTAGGAAGAAGTGGAGGCCACAGCAGGTGGTCTGCCATAGCTATGAGGGTGAGACTAAGGATTGGATTTGGACGAACAGGGGGAGAGGTGAAGAGCTGCAGTTAGACTACCTGGTTCCCTGGGCATATTGTTCACTAGTGCCTGGGTTTATTTATGGACACTGTCTTTGCTTTTGGTATGTGTCTATTTTTATTCCAGCATCATTCTACTTTGATATCTGTCGCTTTGCTATAATTATGAAAATGAGTAGTACGCATTGCTTGGAGTAGGGGTTGGATAAATCCTAAACTGATGTGTTTAATTTTAAATTGCCAAGGAAATTCTGAGCTATCTGAGTATAATTGTGATGAACTACAATTACAAATTACAAAGAGCGACAAGGTGATACATATATATATATATATATATATATATATATATATATATATATATTTCTTTCCAAGACAGGGTTTTTCTGTGTAGCTTTGGAAACTGTCCTGGAACTCACTCTGTAGACCAGGCTGGCCTCAAACTCACAGAGATCCACCTGCCTCTGCTTCCCAAGTGCTGGGATTAAAGGTGTGCGCCACCACCGCCTAGCGATTATAAATGCTTTTATGACAGTAATTTGCCAGGTGGTGGTGGCACACACCTTTAATAATCCCAGCACTTGGGAGGCAGAGGCAGGCGGATCTCTGTGAGTTCGAGGCCAGCCTGGTCTCCAAAGCGAGTTCCAGGAAAGGCGCAAAGCTACACAGAGAAATCCTGTCTCAAAAAAAAACCAAAAAACCAAAAAAAAAAAAAAAAAAAAAAAAGGCAGTAATTTATATTTTAGGCACAAGTCTTCTTGTCCTTTGGATAGTAACCATCCCCAACATTGACAAAGGCCATGAGCCTGGCAGCAGACTATTTGAGTATTTGAATTTTAAAGTTTACTTTTCATCCCCCCATCCCTATTTTCTGTTGAGATCCATCCCAATTTACTCCTCTAACAATGTTCCCACCTGGCATACTGCCGCTTAATTTGAAAGCATTAGGATACTTTAACATTTTGTCTACAGTTTACAAGCATTTCCCCTGTGGCATTTCAGGTGAAGTTTCTGCTGAATCAAGTCTTTAAGCTGTAGCGGATGCTTGTTTAAAATTTCTTGAGATTATTTTTTTCATCAGAATTTTTTGCAAGACATTCTTTACTTCTTTGTTTCTCAAGCTATAAATGAAAGGATTTAGTAAGGGAACCACTATTGTAAACAAAATGGCCGCTGGTATGTCCTTATCTCCTTCTTCTAGCAAATTTGGCCTAATGTACATGAAGAAAAGAGATCCGTAGAATAATGAAACAGACAGAAAGTGGGACGCACAGGTGGAGAAGGCTTTGATCCTCCCCTCTTTGGATTTCATTTGGAAAATTGTGAAAACAATGTAAAGGTAAGATATGAGGACACTACCTATTGTGAAGATTTGAATTGAGCCTGAAAAGACAAACAGCACCAGCTCATTGACATAGGGGTCCACACAGGAGAGTCTGTACAAAGGAAGGATGTCACAATAAAAGTGGTTGATATAATTAGAACCACAGAAAGCCAGTCTAAATAGCAGCCCCACATGGATCATGGAATGCAGGTTTCCAGCTATGAAGGCTCCTGTGGTCATCTGAAGGCAGAGCTTCTTGGACATCATGGTGTGGTACTGCAGTGGGTTACATATGGCCGCTATAGGCCATTGCTGCCAGAAGAAAGCAGTCTGCAGTTTCAACAGTGCAAAGAAAATAAAACTGTGCCATGCATTCATACAGAGAGATTGTTCTGTCCTGGGAAAAAAAGTTCCCCAACATTTTAGGAGTAATAGCACAGGCACAGCAAGAATCCACAAGAGCCAAGTTGCCCAGAAAGATGTACATTGGTGTGTGAAGAGAACGTTCTTTGGAAATCAGAATCATCAGGCCCATATTCCCTACCATGGTGATCAGATAGATGACAAAGAATACCACAAACAGAAGGGCCTTCATTTCTGGATGGTCAGTAAATCCAGTGAGGATAAACTCATGTTTCATGGTGTGATTTTTCTTCAACCATTCCTGATGGTCTGAAAAAAAAAAGTTGAGAAATAAAGTGCTAGTTTCCTGTGTGTTCAAAACATTGTTAAACTCTCTTTGTTTCAAAGGAGGAGATGCATCTTGGTTAATGCCTTTGCAAGTCAGCTGGACTTGAGTTTGATCTATACAGTATGGAATGGAAACTTAGTTGTATTTCTGCAAATTAGTGGAATCCCTGGAATATTATTTAGTCGTAAAGGATGAAATGCTTAATATTTACACCCTTTGACTATTAGTGATGAATCTATTAGTACAATTATTCTTTCTTTTCTGGGCTTGAGATTGAACCCAGTGTATTGTACATGCTATGCCAAGTGGAGTCACACCTAGCTACGTTCCCTGCCTAAGTTATTCCTTTCAAACTTATTTGTTAAACACGATTCTGTCACATTTTCAAGGAAAATTTTACATTGGATTCACATAGGTTGTATTCTACTTATTTATACTTAGGACAAAACATTTCTTGGGAAAATTGCTTTATAACTTTATAAATAATATCATTGTTCTCAAACAAGTTCAATGGCTGTGTTAGTAGTAGCTAAGGATAATGTTCAGAAGATTATCATTGCTACAATATTGATAGCAGCAGTATCCGAAAGGTGGCATGGGCAGATGAACGGATGTAGTATGTGCATACGTAAAATGGAATATTAGCTATTCGTATCAAGGAATAGAATATTGACCTGTTACAACATAGGTAAATTCCAATGGCAAATGAAGGAAGACAGACAAAATGAATACATTCCGTAATTTTACTTAAGTGAGGTACCTACAGCAGACACATCCAGAGAGACTCTAAACTGGTGATTGTGTAGGGAACTGGGACCAGAGAGATCTGGTTTAATGAACATCCATTTTCTGTTTGAGAATATGGAATAATTCTTCAGATGAGTAATGGTGATCGTCGCACAAAGACAATGCACCTAACACTGTGGAGCTACACAGTTGCATAGCCTAAAATGGTAAATTATATGTTATGTATATGTTTTCAGTAATTTTTCTCTTTCATATTTTTTTCCATTTCTAATGTTATTGGATATACACTAAAAATAAAATGCTTCAGGGAACAGTGGATATTTAGAAAGCATTTTCTCCTGAGGATTGGGAAGCACAATCAGATGGCTGACACAGGGAGGAGATAAGAGACTGGGAATGAGCAGTGAGACACGAAGAGTAGAGATAGCAAGAGACAGTATGAGAGAAAGACAGACACACAGAAAGAGAGAAGGTGTGAGGGAGGAGCAAAGAAGAAGGAAATCCTAGGGGTTACAATTAATAAATTCCCAATTAAAACTCATGAATAAAATCAAATGTCAAAAGAAATGAATGTTAATTGTAGTTCTTTTCTATGTAAAACTTACAAATGATCAGGATTGTTGGAAAATAGATAAATGGCATAAACACTAATAAGGCTTTAATGAATCAGAAATGATTGACTTCCTTATCAGAAACATATTACTTGAAACAGTGACAGGAGTTTATTTATTTTACTTATTGAAACAGAAAGATTTAAAGAAATGATAATATTTTATCTGTATAGTATGGAATGGAGAACTAGTTGCATTTCTGCAAGTTGTTGGAATCCCTGGAAAATTATTTACGAGTAAAGGATGAAATGCTTAAATGTTTACACCCTTTGACTATTAGTGATGAATCTGGCTGAGAGAAATAAAAGACACAAGCAAAGAATTACATGTAATGACTCCCGCTGTGATTTTATTTGTAGTGAGAATAGCATTTCAACTAAGTGGTATGCATTATTAGGAATGTCATTCACCCCTATCATGGCAGATTATATAATCATTGCTAAAATATTTATTTCAGTGATAAAATTGACACAATAGGGAAGAACAAAACAAGGTTTTATATATAAACAATGTTTCTATATAATCATAATCTCCAAATAAATACGTGTAACTATGATAAAAAGATAGCATGGAAAATATGTAAATGTCAATTCTAGTTTTCTTATGCAATGAGAATTATAATTCATTACTTTCTTCTTTGCATTTTTCCCTTTTTCAAATTCTCTACAGTAACCATTACTCTAAAAATCAGGAAACAAAACTTTTGTTAACAAATAAATGTCACGCTCTGAGTTCTGCAATGTTCTGTAACTTTGATAAATCTAAGGTAATCTTTGAGGAAACACTAATGCTTTCTGCATACCACAGTTTTATGGTGGATGAGCTCACAGCAGAGTCAGTGAGCAGGTGTCTGCTGCAACAGTGACATTGGGAGTTAGAAGTGACAGCTTACAGACACCCTGGTGTGCTTCCTAAGCATTGAGGAAGACACTCACATAGGCTGTTGTTCAGTCTTCAGACCACTTTCTTCTGTGGAAACTATCTCTTTGAGGTCAACTTTCAGTCTTTCCAGGGCTTAGTGTTACAATAGTATTTCCTGGTTGTATGGTTCTTACACTTATTTAAAATTCACCGCTTCCTTTTTACATTATACTGGTTTGAGATTTATTGGGTATTTACTCTGTGCTATGTATTTTCTTTAGACTTGTAGTTGACCCTATGAGGCATTTCGGTAAAAACAGTGATTTGGATAGTTACTGACCATAGCTCTAGTATAAATTCAGGGAGAGAGGAAAAGTTTTGCAGCAACAGAGGAAAGTCTCTTAGTTTTTGGTTTACCGAAAATATTTCTGATCTTTAAATTTTGGATTTCTTGAAGATGAAGCCCTCAGGAACATTACTTGAAAGTAATGTATGAATGTACTGAAAAGGGATGTAAATATATATGTATATTAATAATTTCAATAATTTTTTATTCCACTAAATATATTTTTGTGCCAGCTTGAGTTCACCAAATATGATTTTCTCCAACTTCCAAATTCTTTATAATTGATAAAATAAATTTTACATTGGCACTTGTCTGTCTAAGAATCATAAGATAAACTAGAAAACGCCCTCAAATTTCACTGAGAATTAAAAAAAATTATGTAAAATTAATCCTTTCTCATACAAGTTGTTTAGTACACATAGGGAATATCCTGAACAAAAAATTATATGCCATTCAGAAAGTTGGAAGTACAATGATGTTATTTTAAAATAATCTCAAAACATTATAAATGTATTCCCATATTACTATGAAAATACCCATTCATTTTGGTAAAATTAGACTTCTCTTGAATTCATAAGTGACACAAATGAATGACAATTATTCATCTAGTATTTGGACAAAATATTTGTGGGAAAAGAAGTTTCAATATCTTAAAATTGAGAAATTCAAATCACAGGAAAAGACAACCCTAAGTTAGAGAATGGCATTTTTCTAGAAAAGTACATTTTGAAATTCTTTCTCACCTGAGTTTCTGATGAGAACTGTATAGATGCCTGTTATTTGCCTCATGTGCCTTTAAAGAGGGTCCAGTGGTAACTCTGTTCACTTGGTTATTTATGTCTGCATGTCGGTAGAGAATTATTCAACTATTCAAAATAATTCTAAGGAGATTTACTTGGCATTGACATCAGAGCATGGCCTGAGAGACCCAATCTTCTGAACTCTGATCCAAACTAAATTGGAGTAATTGCATATATCCTTTGAGACCTACCAAGACACATACCTATTTTTAAGCAAATTTAAAAGACTCAGAAAGGAAATTAATTTTTGTATGATACTTACCAATTTGAGTTAAAAATGGCAAGTGAGATGGGCAAATTGGTCAGCAAAAATTTCACAGTATAAGTTGTAACTGAGTTAGGATTGTGAACACTGAGGATAAAAGAAATAGGCTATGAATTTGATCCTGAGACTAAGGAAAGCCTCTGAGGCCAGGCATGTGCCTGAATGGAGGCCTAGTAGAAAGGCCATAGTGTGAAGCTGTGAATTTGAAGCCTGGATTACCTTGTAGTAACCAAGATGTTAGAGATGCCAGAGTCATGGGATACCTGCTGAGGAAGGCTGATAACAGGGAGTGGAACCAGCCCAAGAGAAAGAAATGTGTTTCTGTCAACAAAGCTGAAAAAAATGTGATTCAATCAAAAAAGGCATCTCAGAAAACATCATGTTCCTAATTTTCCTACAAATTTGAGAATTTGTTTTTTGCTGACCTAAAATTTTTTTCAATAGTCTTCATAAGAACTGCCAATCAACTTCCACACATTTTATTATTTATTCATGCAATTACACAATAATTTCTTTATAGTGATTATTATACACTAGCATGATTATACATTCCATTCTTATGGAATTCTTCTTTTGTTAGGGGGGATAGGAAGTAGATAGAGATAATATAAAAATGAGAAAAAGAGAATAAAATCAGTAAGTGCTATGATGAAGGTCATGTGATAAGAAGAGATGAATGGAAAAGGTCCATGAGAAAAGTTGAGTAGCCAAGCTGAGATATGACTTGCAAGAAATCAGTCATGGAAGATTGGGGAAGACCATGTTAGGTACAGGGGGAAAAGTGATGAAAATTCCTTAATATAGGATGAGCTACCAGTGTTTGTGAAACCTATCAAGACTGGGGAAAGTTCCTGCGGACTTGATGCAACATAAAATAAGAACATTTTATTTTCAACCAAGGCGAAGTATTTGGAAGATGTATTAGTTTCCTGAAACAAATGGGATCTTGAAACAACAGACATCTGTTAGACCACATTCCTAGAATTTAAAAGTCTAAAATGGGTCCCAATAGGCAAAAATCAAGGTAGTACCAGGATCATTTCTGGTGGAAGCTGTAGGGGAGAATTCATTTCCTTGATTTTCTCAGTTTCAGTATCTGATCTTCCTTGGCTTTTGGTTTCCATTTGTCTTCAAAGATTGTCAGCTAACATTGTTCTGATATTGTATTGCTCTATTATAATTTAATATTGTCTGTGTTTAATATTTAATGTAGTACATTGAGTACATGTGGGTAATTCCCCCATTTTAAGGTCAGTTGATAAACCATCCTAAAACATCTACATCTACAACTTTCATTTGTTCATGTCACATGATGTAGCAGAGTCACAGCCTCCATGGATTAAGTTAAAAAAAAAACCTCTCATTTTTCATTATCAGATTTACATATTACAACTGAACATTCTACTTTTTTCCCTCACAGAAAATAGTGAAGTGGAAATGGGAAGTCCAGCTACTAAGATCTTAGGAAAGTTCAGAATTATGGTGATACTAGTGTATATGGAGAACTGTAAGTGGATGTGCACCTTGATGGATACATTCCACTCCTTCCTATAACAATGTATCTGTCCCGTGTCGGTTACCTGGTACTAATGCACCTGTCATCTGTCTGAGCAGTTTCCAGAAGTCCTTCCAGTTTCCTACTTCCTCATGGTGCACTTTGTGCTTTGTTTGCACAGAGAGGAAAACCATTTGCTGTTACAGAACTTACCCAATTCCCAGTCTCCAAGGGCCACATTTCTAATAAAGTCTCCAGTGAGGACATTCAGTTCTACTGAAATTTCATTGGGTATTATTAATTTCAGCAAATTTCCTGAGCTAACTAACTAAAGTTAGAATTAACCAAACCATGCACAGATATGATGGCTTACTGTAAGAATTACTATAAGTATAATTACTTTTCTTTAATTTTTTTTATTAATTTTACATACCAACCACAGATCTCCCTCTCATCCCTCCTTCTGCTTCCTCCCAGCCTCCCCCTTCAAAAGGGTAAGGCCTCCCATGGTGAGTCAGAAAAGCCTGGTACATTCAGTTGAGGCAGGACCAAGCCCCTCCTTCCTTTTCAAGGGTAAGCAAGGCATATCCTACCACAGGTAATGAGCTCAAGAAAGCCAGCTCATGTACCATAGACAAATCCTGAAACCACTGGCAGGGGCCTCTCATATAGACCAAGCTGCACAACTGTCTCTGGTATTCAGAGGGCCTAGTTTAGTCCCATGCAGGTTCCACAGCTGCTAGTCTAAAGTTTGTGAGTTCCTACAAGCTTGGTTCAGTTGTCTCTGTAGATTTCCCCACTATGATCTTGACTCCCCTTGGTCATATAATCGCTCCTTCCTCTCCTTGACTGGACTCTGGAGCTCAGCCTGATGCTTTGTTTTGCATCTCTGAATCTGCTTCCGTCAGGTACTGGATGAAGGCTTTATGATGACAGGGTAGTCACTAATCTGATGACCAGGGTAGGCCAGTTCAGGCACCCTCTTTGCTATTGCTAGTAGTCTAATCTGGGGTTATCCTTGTGGATTCCTGGGAATTTCTCTAGCACCAGGTTTCTCCATTACTCTATGTCTCCCTCTATGAAGATATCTCTTTCATTGCTCTCCCACTCCATCCCTCCCCAGCTCAACCATCCCCTTCCCTCATGTTTTCATCTCCCATCTCCTCCCCTTGATTATGCTCCCCCATCCCCAGTTTACTCATGGAGATCTCCTCTGTTTCCCCTTCCCAAGGTGATCCATTCATCCCTATTAGGATCCTCCATGTTTCCTAGCTTCTCTGGAGCTCTAGGTTGTAGTCTGATTATCTTTTGCTTTACATCTACTATCCACTTATGAGTGAGTACATACCATGTTTGTCTTCCTGAGTCTGGGTTACCTCACTGAGGGTGATGTTTTCTAATTCCATCCATTTACCTGCAAATTTCATGATATCATTGTTTTTTACTGCTGAGTAATACTCCATTGTGCATATGTACCACATTTTCTTTATCCATTCTTCTGCTGAGGGGCATCCAGGTTGTTTCTAGGTTCTGGCTATTACAAATAACGCTGCTATGAACATAGTTAAGCAAATGTCCTTGTGGTATGATTGAGCATCCCTTGGGTATATGCCCAAGAGTGGTATCATTGGGTCTTGAGATAGATTGATTCCCAATTTTCTGAGAAGTCACCATACTGATTTCCAAAGTGGTTATATAAGTTTGCACTTCCACCAACAGTGTAGGAGTGTTCCCCTTGCTCCACATCCTCTCCAACATAAGCTGTCATCTCTGACATTTATCTTAGCCATTCTGACAGGAGTAAGATGGTATCTCAGAGTCGTTTTGATTTGCATTGATGACTAAGGATGTTGAGCAATTCCTTAAATGTCTTTTGACCATTTGAGATTCTTCTGTTGAGAATTCTCTGTTTAGCTCCATAGCCCATTTTTTTTTAAAATTTTTATTTTGCAATACAATTAAGTTCTACATACAGGCACAGATTCCCTTGTTCTCCCCCCTCCTGCCCCCCTCACCTTCCCCCCCAGCCCGCCCCCCATTCCAATCTCCTCCAGGGCAAAGCCTTCCCCACAGACTGAGATCAACCTGGTGGACTCAGTCCAGGTAGGTCCAGTCCCCTCCTCCCAGGCCGAGCCAAGCGACCCTGCATAGGCCCCAGGTTTCAAACAGCCGACTCATGCAATGAGCACAGGACCCGGTGCCACTGCCTGGATGCCTCCCAAACAGATCAGGCCAATCAACTGTCTCACCCACTCAGAGGGCCTGATCCAGTTGGTGACCCCTCAGCCATTGGTTCATATTTCATGTGTTTCCGTTTGTTTGGCTATTTGTCTCTGTGCTTTATCCAACCTTGGTCTCAACAATTCTCTCTCATATAAACCCTCCTCATTCTTGCTAATTGGACTCCCAGAGATCCACCTGGGGCCTAGTCATGGATCTCTGCATCCAGATCCCTCAGTAGTTGGATGAGGTTTCTAGCACGACAATTAGGGTGTTTGGCCATCCCATTACCAGAGTAGGTCAATTCGGACTGTCTCTTGACCATTGCCAGCAGTCTGTTGTGGGGGTATCTTTGTGGATTTCTGTGGGCCTCTCTAGCACTTTGTTTCTTCCTATTCTCATGTGGTCTTCATTTACCATGGTCTCCTATTCCTTGTTCTCCCTCTCTGTTGTTGATCCAGCTGGGATCTCCCACTCACCCAAGCTCTCTTTCCCTCGACCCTCGCCCTTCACTACCCCATTCATGTCCAGGCTGTTCATGTAGATCTCATTCCATTTCTCTGTCATTGGGCGATCCCTGTGTCTTCCTTGGGGTCCTGTTTTCCAGGTAGCCTGCCTGGTGATGTGAGTAGCAGTCCAGTCATCCTTGTTTCACATCTAGTATCCTGTTATGAGTGAGTACATACCATGTTTGTCTTTCTGAGTCTGGGATACCTCACTCAGGATGATTTTTTCTAGGTCCATCCATTTGTCTGCAAACCTCATGATGTCATTGTTTTTCTCTGCTGAGTAGTATTCCATTGTGTATATGTACCACATTTTGTTTATCCATTCTTCAGTTGAAGGGCATCTAGGTTGTTTCCATGTTCTGGCTATTACAAACAATGCTGATATGAACATAGCTGAACAAGTGCTCTTGTGGTGTGGTTGAGCATTCCTTGGGTATATGCCCAAGAGTGGTATAGCTGGATCTTGGGGGAGATGGATTCCCAATTTTCTAAGAAATCGCCATATTGACTTCCAAAGTGGTTGTACAAGCTTGCATTCCCACCAGCAGTGGAGGAGAGTTCCCCTAGCTCCACATCCTCTCCAGCATAAGGTGTCTTCAGTGTTTTTGATCTTAGCCATTCTGACAGGCGTAAGGTGGTATCTCAGAGTTGTTTTGATTTGCATTTCCCTGATGATTAGGGATGTTGAGCAATTCCACAATGTCTTTCAGCCATTTGAGTTTCCTCTGTTGAGAATTCTCTGTTTAGTTCTATAGCCCATTTCTTAATTGGACTGTGGGGCATTTTGATGCCTAATTTCTTGAGTTCCTTATATATTCTGGATATCAGTCCTCTGTCAGATGTGGGATTGTTGAATATCTTTTCCCATTCTGTAGGCTGTCGCTTTGCTTTGTTGACCGTATCCTTTGCCCTACAAAAGCTTCTCAGTTTCAAGAGGTCCTGTTGATTGATTGTTTCTCTCAGTGTCTGTGCTACTGGTGTTCTATTTAGAAAGTGGTCTCCTATGCCAATGCGTTCAAGACTACTTCCTACTTTCTCTTCTAGCAGGTTCAGAGTAGCTGGATTTATGTTGAGGTCCTTGATCCACTTGGACTTAAGTTTTGTGCACGGTGATAGATATGGATCTATTTGCAACCTTCTACATGTTGATATCCAGTTTTGCCAGCACCATTTGTTGAGGATGCTTTCTTTTTTCCATTGTGCACTTTTGGCTTCTTTGTCAAAAATTATTTGTTCATAGGTGTGCGGATTAATGTCAGGGTCTTCAATTCGATTCCATTGGTCCACATGTCGGTTTTTATGCCAGTACCAAACTGTTTTTATTACTGTAGCTCTATAGTACAGCTTGAAGTCAGGGATCGTGATGCCTCCAGAGGTTGTTTTATTGTACAGGATTCTTTTGGCTATCCTGGGTTTTTTGTTTTTCCATATGAATTTGAGTATTATTCTTTCCAGGTCTGTGAAGAATTGTGTTGATATTTTGATGGGGATTGCATTGAATCTGTAGATTTCCATAGCCCATTTTTTAATTTGACTGATTTTTCTAGTTTGTTGATTTCTTTATATATTTAGGAGATCAGCCCTCTGTCAGTAGTTGGGTCAGTGAAGATCTTTTTCCATTCTGTAGGCTGTCGTTTTGTCTTATTTACCTTGTCCTTTGCCTTACAGAAGCGTCTTAGTTTTAGGAGGTCCCATTTATTAATTGTTGCTCTCAGTGTCTGTGCTACTGGTGTTATATTTAGGAAGTGGTCTCCTGTGCCAATGTATTCTAGGCTACTTCCTACTTTCTCTTCTATCAGGTTCAGTGTAGCTGGATTTATTTATTTTTTATTTTTAAAAGATTTATTTATTATGTATACAGTGTTCTGCCTGCATGCCAGAAGAGGGCACCAGATCTCATTATAGATGGTTGTGAGCCACCATGTGGTTGCTGGGAATTGAATTCAAGACCTCTAAGAAGAGCAGTCAGTACTCTTAACTGCTGAGCCATCTCTCCAGCCCATAGCTGGATTTATATTGATGTCTTTGATCTATTTGGACTTGAGTTTTGTGCATGGTGATAGATATAGATCTTTTTGCAATCTTCTACATGTTGACGTCCAGTTATGTCAGCACCATTTGTTGAAGAAGCTTTCTTTTTTCCGTTGTACAGTTTTGACTTCTTTGTCAAAAATCGAATGTTCATAGGTGTTTGGATTAATGTCAGGGTCTTCAATTCAATTTCATTGCTCCACATGTCTGTTTTTAAGCCAATACCAAGCTGTTCTTTCAAGGTCTGTGAACAATTGTGTTGGGATTTTGATGGAGATTGCATTGAATCTGCAGAATGCTTTTGGTAAGATTGCCATTTTTATTATGTTGGTTCTACCTATCCATGAGCATGGGAGATCTTTCCATATTCTGATATCTTCTTCAATTTTTTTCCTCAATGACTTGGAGTTCTTGTCCTATAGGTCTTTCACTTGCTTGGTTAGAGTTACAGCAAGATATTTTTTTATTATTTCAGGCTATTGTAAAGGACATTGATTCTCTGGTTTCTTTCTCAGCCAGTTTATTGTTCATATATAGGATGGCTTCTGATTTATTTGAGTTCATCTTGTATCCAGCTACTAGACTAAAGATGTTTATTAGCTATAGGATTTCCCTGGTAGAGTTTTTGGGATTGCTTATATATACTATCATATCATCTGAGAATAAAGATACTTTGACTTCTTCCCTTCCAATTTCTATCCCCTTGATTTCCTTTACTTGTCTTATTGTTATAGCTAGAATTTCAAGTACTATATTAAATTTGTGGAAAATTCAATTGAGAGTGGAAAACCTTGTCTTGTTCCTGATTTTAGTGGAATTCCTTTGAGTTGATGCTGGCAATTAGATTGCTGTATTTTGCTTTTATTATGTTTAGGTATGTTTCTTGTATGCTTTTTATTATAAATGGGTGTTGGATTTTGTCAAAGGATTTTTCAGCATCTAATGAGATGGTTATGTGTTTTTTTCTTTTAGTTTGTTTATATGGTTGATTACTTTGACAGTTTTTTTTTTATATATTGAACCATCCCTGAATCTCTGGAATGAATCCTCAATGCTTAATGATCTTTTTGATGTTGAACTTGGCTTTTCAAGCTCAAGGGTCAGGTATTTCCTGAAGTTACCCTAACTTGGTCAAGGCATATCAGAGGTAATATAAAACAATAACTAAAGATAGAAAAATTAACACTAATATCAATGACTTGTTTTCATTTTGCAAAATGGAATGCTTTTATTCTAAAATTACTTTTATAAACACAGAAAAATGAAATAAAAATATACATAAATAAGAAATGTATCAAAGGAAAAGTTAAAAATATATATGAAGTAAATAACTTGATGGCTACCAAAAACTACTATTATTATCCTTAATGTATATATGTAAGAAAATCAACAGAGAGATTCTCAATTGGTCAACACGCTGAGAATAAGGGACTGTGGAGTTCTCAGGCCTAGTGGGACATACATATCATACCTCTCCCTTCAAGACACAGGGACTTTTCAGAAGAGGTAGCAGAAAGATTATAGGAGATGAAGGTATAGGATGACTTCAGGAAAACATTGCTTTCCATAGTTGCACATATGAACTCAGTGATTATGATGGCATGCACAAGACTTGCACAAGTTTAAGGCTGAAAAAAATCCCAGCACAGAGATGGTAGTTGGGCACAAAATCCCACTGCTAATTTAAAAGCTTTTGATAGCTGCTGTGATAGGGAGACTCAGCTTTCTTTACCGAGAGTGGTGGTAGGTCCACCACTCTCCAGGTTAGGCCCCACTCACAGAAAGAGTTGGGCAAAAACAATTGGACTCAACAGAGAGAAAAATAAAAAAGAACCTTAATGTTGGGTAGGAAGATGGGTGAGGGTAGAGATGGTAGATATTTAAAGAGTTGAGAGAATGAATATGCTCAAAATTCGTTGTATAAAATTCTCAAAGAATAAAAATATTGAAAAAGAATTATGATTTATATTGCTAAAATAATGTTTTCTTTTTAAAAGTAGTTGATATTAATGATAATTTGTAACAAAATAAAAGGACATAAGAAATTATGTAAATAGGTATTCATATTTGTTGCTAATGAAAAGCTAGTTGTCATAAGACCACAATTTCTCCATTTATTAGAACTTTTTGATATTCTGACATTTGCAAGCTTTTTTTTTATCTCTGAACTTTGTATTATTTTCATATGCCTCTGTGTATATTTTCACAGTGTAACAAATTGTTATGTTCATTCACTCTTCAAGATATTGTGCAAATTGTCAAAATCATTTATTCTTCTAGATAATTCTTAAAAACTATTTTGTAAGCCTAGAAAAAATAGATGAGAATTTAAAAAATTGTAAATGCTTCCAGTGTACATATTCAGCTGGTTACAAGCTGAAATCTGACTTCCTATTTGCATAATTTATGTCAACCACACAAAACATGTAAAAATTTAAGGGCATAGATAGGAAAGCCATCATTTAAATTTCATGATCACACATCATTGGCACTGACAAAAAAAATCACAGTAAGGTCAAAAGCATAAGAATATGATTTACACTTTATGCTACACTGAAATTAGAAATAAAGAGAAGAAAATAGGAAAATTCACAAATGCATGGAATTCAAAGTACATGCTCCTTGAATTAATGGCTCCAATTGCAGGTTTGTCTGATTCTTTTCCCTGCTCTTGGAACTCTTTTAATCCTGTTGAGTTGCCTTGTGAAGCCTTGATATAAGGGCATTTGCCTTGTCTTATTGTATCTGTTTTTGTTGTGTTTGGTTGTTGTCTCTTGGAGGCCTGCTCCATTCATTCTGAAGGGAAATGGAGGTAGAGTGGACCTGGGCAGGGGGTACACTGGAGCTGGGAGAAGTGGAGGGAAGAGAAACTTTGGCTGGGATGCATCATATAAAAGATGAATCTATTTTAAATAAAAAAGAAAAGAAATAAAAATATTTCTGCATAAGTATAGATGAAGATATATCATAGTCAAATATATGAGATGCCAGTAAAGTTGTGCTTTTTGGAGGAATTTGTTATTATAAACATTTAAATTACGCAGATTGAAAACAAGTTGGAAGAAGTAATCTAATTTTCCACTTTGAGAAAAATAGGAGCAAATGAAAATTAAAGAAGGAAGTAGAAAGAAATAATAAATATTAAAATAGAAATTACTGAAACATTGGAAAACCAACACAAAAAAGTAATGAAACCAGAAGTCAACTCCTTGAGAAGATACAAAAATGACAGGAATTTAAATATTGTATTTAAAAAAATTTGAGAGAAGTAATATTAAATTCAGGGATAGTAAAATTATTTTTTAAAACAATTTTATACAAAATTTATTGTATAAAATTCTTGAAGAATAAAAATATTGAAAAATATTCATGATTTATGTTGCTAAAATAAGTGTTTTCTTTTTAAAGTAATTGTTATTAATGGTAATTTGTAACAAAATAAAAGGACATTTTTATTAATAAAAAATTAAATTTTTTTTTTTACCTTTCATAATTTAGACATGAGATGAACAAGAAAGAATGCTGTGGCTAACTGTATGATAACAAATTAGATAACCTCTAAAATGGATGAGTTCCTAGAAAATACATAGTTTACTGAGACAGATTCAACTATAAGATGAAGCATATTCATGCCAAGTAAATAGATCAAAAAGCTCAGGTGTCCCTTTATTCTGAAAGACTCAAAGAGACTTGGAGTAAAAGGAATATATTTCAGCATAACAAATATAGCAAATGATAACCCCACTACCATTGTGCTAACAAAATGGGAAATAAACAAAATATTTCTTCTAAAATTAGCAACAAGGGTCTACAGTCCTTCCTATTTTCATTATAATTCTGAGAGTTTCAGCAATAAGACAAGAGGATGAAATAAAAGATACAAATAATAGGGAAGAAGACAGAATATCCTTTTTTTTTTTTTATAGATGCTATGATTCTATGCACAAAAGCCTGGAGATTCAACTAGAAAACTCTTAGAATTGATGAGCACTTTCAGCAAAGTAGCAGGATACAAAACTAACAGACCCAAACCAATAGCCTTCATATCAACCATTAACAAACTTGTTGACAAAGGGAACAGTGAAATAACTCATTCACAATTGCCTCAAAAATACAATTTCTTAGAATAAAATCTAACTAGAAAAAAGATGAAAGATCTCCACAGTGAAAATTCTAAAACATTAAAGAACAAGATTAAAGAACACTGTTGTTGCTTGTTTTACTCTTTTGGCTCTTTGAGGGGCCCACCACCCAGCTCCTAAATAAATCACACACAGACACTTATTCTTAATTATGAATGCCCAGCCTTAGCTTGGCTTGTTTCTTGCTAGCTTTCCTTAGCTTAAATTAGCACATCTGTCTTTTGCCTCTGGGCTTTTCCCATTCTCTTCTATAAATTTTACTCTTACTCCATGGCTTGCTGTGTAGCTGGGTGGCTGGCCCCTGGAGTCCTCCTCCTTCTCTGGCAATTCTCCTGTCTCCCAGATTTCTCATTCTATATATTCTCTCTGCCTTCCAGCTCCACCTATCCTTTTTCCTGATTTGCTATTGGCCATTCAGTTCTTTATTAGAGAGACCATCAGGTGTTTTAGACAGGCACAGTAACACAGCTTCACAGAGTTAAACAAATGCAACATACCTTAAAATAATATTCTACAAAAGAAGACACTAGAAGATTGAAAGACCTCTCATGGTCATACATTGAAGAATTGATATTGTGAAACTGGCAATATTGTCAAAGGTAATTTACAGATTCAATACAACATCCATTCAAATTACTAATATCATTCTCAGAAATAGAAAAAAGTAATCCTAAAATTCACATGGAAGCAAAAGAGTTCCTGGATAACCAAATAGTTCTGAGCAGGGAGCAGGGCTGCTAGTGTCACCATATCTGATTTGTAGTTTTAGGAGGGCCATCAGAAACAGCATGGTATTGGCTTTAAAATCAATACATGAATCAGAGGAATGGAATAGTGAACCAAGATATAAACAGACAGCTGCAGCAATCTGAGTTTTGACAAAGATATTAAAAAGTGTGCTTTGAAGATGGCCTCTCTTCAGCAAATGGTGATGAGAAAATTGAATAACCACAAATAGAATAATGAAGCTAGAGGCCCACATCTCAAATCATACAAAAATCAACTCCAAATTGGCCAAAGGCCTTAAAATAAGACTTGAATTTCTGAAATTGTTAGAAGAAAATATGGGGAAACACTTTAAGATACAGGCCAAGATAAGAACTTTTGCCTAAGACTCTAGCCACTAAGGAAATAATGACATAAATTAACAAGTGGGACTTCATGAAATTAAAACAAAACAAAACAAAACAAAACAAAAAAAAACCCCCTACTGCACAACAAAGGAAACAATTGCGTTTCCTCATAGATGCATAGAATCATAGCATCTATAAAAAAAAGGATATTCTGTCTTATTTAAAGGGTGGGTTCACAGTAGGTGAAAGAAATGCTATCCTGCTCCAGTTTGGAGTGTTTGAGGAAAATCTGTGTACAAATAACACTGCCTCATTGTGTACTTTGCACGGTACTTCCAGAAAATGAGCATGGTTCCAGTTTTCCAATGTTCTACAGGGATTGGGTGAGAGTGGAGATATTTTCATTATTTTCACTGTTAGAGGGTTGCACTTTTTTCTATTAGAGAACAACAAAAACAACAACAACAACAACAAAAACCCAAACAGCTGCAGGCATAGAAATTGATGCACATTTGCTGGTGTTCCACTAATATTTCATGGTGGAAGGGTCCGCATTGCTAAGAAATTTTCATTAATTAATAGAGTAGTGAAACCTAGGAGATACATTTCCCTCCTTGTACATTTTATACACAAATTCACAATGCTTATTTGCATTTGCCTCAAATGAACTCTGCATGATCTGAAACTGAGAATATCAATAGTTTGAGGATACGAAGAATCTTAAGTCTTAGAGGATATGTATCTAATAAGTTATAATAGTCAGCATTTGGTTCTCTTTTGAATAGTAGAGTTCTTGTAGATATTTAAAAGAATTCCACATTGCTCCTGTTCTCATTTTCAGTGAAGACAGAACAGCCAGTGTTCATTCTCCATGCTGATATTTGTTCTGACAGCTGATATTTTAAAATCAGATGAACACAGGTTTTCTACTATTGTAATTAAAATTTTATTGTCTTAAGTATTGAGTATTCTTAACAAATTATTTGTACTCTCTACAAATGGAAACATAGTATCGTTTATTTTTGGATTTGTTTTTCCTTAAAAGTTCCCATCCAAAAACTAGACATCTTTCAGAAATTGTTGAGCATGAAGAATGTCTCAATTCATGCTGACATTACATGTCCTTTCATGACAGGGTCAGAAACAAACAACACAGGAATAAGCTTCATCAGAACATTGCTGGACAAATAACAACTTTCATTTTTTTACCAATCTAACTGACTCTCTCTACCTTATATAATTAAAGGTAAGTTTTAGGTTTTTAGAAAAGGTATATACTCTATGCTAAAATGTTTCCTCACTTAAAATATCTAAGCCAGTGGTTCTCAACCTGTGGATGGATTGTGACCCCACCTAAGACCATAGGAAAATGCAGATGTTTACACTACAATTCATAACAGTAGCAAGATTACAGTTACGAAGTAGTAATGAAAATAATTATATGGTTGGGGTCACCACAACATGAGGAACTGTATTAAAGGTTCACAGCATTCGGAAGATTGAGAACCAATGGTAAACAAATATGCTTCTTCTCCTGGGGGTTATTTCAAACTTAGCTGAGTTTTAGTTGCAAAATTAAAGATGAAGAGCTCCTGGTTTGCAGCTGGATTTTCAGTTCAGAAATTCCCTATAAAGGCAGCAACAAGAAGTCAGCATTCTTATGTTTCCACCTCTATTCTACACCATTAACATGTAAAGGCCATCCTTTCAGATATCTGTATACAATACATACATACACATGCATGTATACCTACTACTTGTGAAACAATTGTTTGTGAAATAATTCGAGCTTTATGGGATTCTCTCCTGTTGGAACACTCAATTGGATTTATTGCTTGTGTTTTCTCCACTCCCCTTTTCTTTCCTGTATCTCCCCTCACAAAACAAAACAACAACCCCACCCTCCAAAGACACTAGAGTGTATTTAGAGCTTTTTACCAACATATAAAATGTATTTTAAAAATGCTTGTTTTTACACAAAATTGTTGGCTGTGACAATAATGAGATCATAATTATTTTCATTTGTCTATATGTCACTCCTGAGATTTGATGCTTTCTAGCAATCTCCAAGGTAATTGCTATTTCTTCTTTCATCACTGAATTTAGTTCATATTATGAACATTTTCTCCTACTACTTTATCCTGGATATATGTTTCCCTTCCTACCTTGAAAAATAACGCATTACATATTACACACACACACACACACACACACACACACACACACAGAGAGAGAGAGAGAGAGAGAGAGACAGAGAGACAGAGACAGAGACAGAGAGAGACAGAGATTAATTCTTGTGTATTTATGCATTTATTTCTACGGTATATAAAAAGAGGAATTATTGGGATCCATCCATGGAATCTATTTAATGATCAAAGGAATTTTTTTAGGGGGTAAACCCACAATTGCGGGTGATTTATCTTAGGGTCCCGGAAAGCTGAGCTATGTCCCATGCTGAACTGCTGGGTCAAGATCTCAGCATCCAGAACCATGAGGTAGCAAGAAGAGGGGGCACATGTGTTTCCCTCATTTTAAGGGTCCTCAGTGGCCCTGTCCCAAGGGCAGGTACCTCAAGGTCATAGGCAGGTGTAACAGCTACAACTGACTCACTAGGGGTGGTGCTTCAGGGCATGGCTCAAACAGCTACCCACTAGAAAGAGTATATCAGAAGTATTTGCATTTGAAATGGGATTTTATAAATTTGTTTTCAGAAAACCTGTAGCAATGATATTTCCACAATTAGAATATGAGAATACCATTTTTTATCATCTCCATTTGTAGTGGATATTTTATACATTTGAATTTCTGATGATGTAATGTATAAAAAGGGATATATGTGCTTGTGCTTGTGTGTGTGTGTGAATTATATGATCCAAATTGGCCAAGTTTTACTTTATTATAGTCACAATGCAGATATAAATCATTATAGTACTTTCATATATACATTAAAATACATTTTAAGAATTTATTATATGTTCTTTGTCTTTAAGATACCATTTGTTATTGTTGCTGTTTGTGTTATGCTGAAGTTTTTCTTTTGGATAGTAGAACTAAGCTGCCGTTTCTTTGCTATGTGTTACTTTCTTTTTAAAAATTTTATTAATTTCTTTTAATTAAGAAAAAATTTTTATTCATTTTACACACCAATCAAAGATCCACCTCTTTCTTCCCTTCTCTCACCCCTCCAGCCTTCCCCTCCCAACCCATCCCCCATTCCCTCCTACAAGAAGGTAAGGCCTCCCATGGGGAGGTACATTTAACAGAGGCAAGTCCAAGCCCCTTCCCTTGCCTCAAGGCTGTGTGAGGTGTCCCATCATAGGTAGTAGGCTCCATAGAGTCTGCTCATGCACAAGGGATGGATTCTGAACCTACTGCCAGGGGGCCCCTTAAGCAGATCAAGCTACACAACTGCCTCATCATACAAAGCGCCTAGTTCAGTCCCTTGCAGGCTCCACAGCCATTGATACAACTTTCATGGTTCCCACTAGTTTGGTTTGGTTGTCTCTGTAGGTTTCCACAACATGCTTTTGATGCACTTGCTAATAGAATCCCTCTTCTGTCTCTTTGAGTGGACTTCTGGAGCTCTGCCTGGTGTTTGGCTGTGGATCTCTGCATCTGCTTCCATCAGTCACTGGAGAAAAGCTCTGTGATGACATTTAGGGTATTCACCTATCTGATTACTGGGATAAGCTAGTTCAGTTCAGGCACCTTCTTCACTATTTCTAGTAGTCCAAGCTGGGGTCACCCTTGGGGATTCCTGGGAACTTCCCTAGCATCCAGTTTCTCCCTATCCCCACGATATCTCCCCTATCATGGTATGTATTTCATTGTTTTCCCACTCTATCCCTGTTCCAGCTCGACCATCCCATTCTCATGTTCTCATCCCCTATCCCCTACCCTCTATTGCCCACTCCTCATCCTCAGTTTACTCATGGAGATCTCATCTCTTTCCCCTTCCCAGAGTGATCAATGCATCCCTCTTTGGGTCCTCCTTGTTAGCTAGCTTCTCTGGAGCTGTGGGTTGTAGTCCAGTTATCCTTTGCTTTACATGTAGTATCCACTTATGAGTGAGTACGTACCATGTTTATCCTTCTGAGTCTGGATTAACTCACTCAGGATGATATTTTCTAGTTCCATCCATTTGCCTGCAAACCTCATGATGTTATTGATTTTCTCTGCTGAGTAGTACACCATTGTGTATATTTACCACATTTTTTAAAATCCATTCTTCAGTTGAGGAGCATCTAGGTTGTTTCCAGGTTCTGGCTATTACAAATAATGCTGCTATGAACATAGTTGAGCATGTGTCCCTGTGGTATGATTGAGCATTCCTTGGGTATATGCCCAGAGTGGTATAGCTGGATCTTGAGGAAGATTGATTGCCAATCTTTCACCACACTGATTTCCAAAGTGGCTGTACAAGTTTGCACTCACATCAACAGTGGAAGAGTGTTCCCCTTGCTCCACATCCTCTCCAACGTAAGCTGTTATCAGTGTTTTTGATCTTTGACGGGAGTAAGATGGTATCTCAGAGTCGTTTTGATTTGTATCTCCCTGATCACTAAGGATGTTGAGCAATTCTTTAAATGTCTTTCAGCCATTTGAAATTCTTCCTTTGAGAAATCTCAGTTTAGCTCTATAGCCCATTTTTATTTGGATTGTTCAGTGTTTTGATGTCTAGTTTCTTGAGTTCTTTATATATTATGGAGATCAGCCCTCTGTCAGATATGGGATTGGTGATGATCTTTTCCCATTCTGTAGGCTGTGTTTTGTCTTATTTACTGCATCCTTTGCCTTATAGAAGCTTCTAGTTTCAGGAGGTCCCATTTATTAGTTGTTGCTCTCAGTGTCTGTGCTACTGGTGTTATATTTAGGAAGTGATCTCCTGTGCCAATGCGTTCAAGACTACTTCCTACTTTCTCTTCTATCAGATTCAGTGTAACTGGTTTTATGTTGAGGTCTTTGATCCACTTGGACTTAAGTTTTGTGCATGGTGATAGATATGGATCTATTTACAATCTTCTACATGTTGACGTCCAGATATGCCAGCACCATTTTTTGAAGATGTTTTCTTTTTTCCATTGTATAGTTTTGGATTCTTTGTTCAAAATTAGGTGTTCATAGGTGTGCAGGTTAATGTCAGGATCTTCAATTCGATTCCATTGGTCCATGTGTCAGTTTTTATACCAGTACCAAGCTGTTTTTTATTACTATAGCTCTATAGTAGAGCTTGAGATCAGGGATCATGATGCCTCCAGACGTGGGTTTGTTGTACAGGATTCTTTTGGCTATCCTGGGTTTTCTATTTTTCCATATGAAGTTGAGTATTGTTCTTTTCAGGTCTGTGAAGATTCAGGTCTGTGTTGGGATTTTGATGGGGATTGCATTGAATCTGTAGATTGCTTTTGGTAAGATTGCCATTTTTACATGTTAATCCTGCCTATCCATGAGCATGGGAGATCTTTCCATTTTCTGATACCTTCTTTGATTTTATTCTTCAGAGGCTTAAAGTTCTTGTCATACAGGTCTTTCACTTGCTTAGTTAGAGTTACCCCAAGGTATTTTATATTATTTGTGGCTATTGTAAAGGGTAATGTTTCTCTGACCTCTTTCTCAGTATGTTTATAATTTGTACACAGGAGGGCTACTGATTTTTTGAGTTTATCTTGTATCCTTCCACGTTATTGAAGGTGTTTATCAGCTGTAAGAGTTCCCTGGTCGAATTTTTGGGGTCACTCATGTATATTATCATATCATCTGCTAGAACTTCAAGTACTATATTGAATAAGTATGGGGAGAGCAGACAGCCTTGCCTCGTTCCTGATTTTAGTGGAATTGCTTTGAGTTTCTCTCCATTTAATTTGATGTTGGCTGTTGGTTTGCTATAAATTGCCTTTATTATGTTTAGGTATGTTCCTTGTATTCCTGATCTCTCCAAGACCTTTATCATGAAGGGGTGTTGGATTTTTTCAAAGGCCTTTTCAGCATCTAGTGAGATGATCATATGGTTTCTTCTTTCAGTTTGTTTATATGGTGTATTACATTGACAGATTTTCATATGTTGAACCATCCTTGCATCCCTAGGATGAAGCCTACTTGATCATGGTGGATAATTGTTTTGATGTATTCGTGGAGTCTGTTTGCTAATATTTTATTGAGTATTTTTGTATCAATGTTCATGAGGGAGATTGGTCTGTAATTCTCTTTCTTCATTGCATCTTTGTGTGGCTTGAGAATCAGAGTAACTGTAGCCTTATAAAAGGAGTACGGTAATGTTCCTTCTGTTTCTATTATGTGGAACAATTTGAAGAGTACTGGTATTAATTCTTCTTTGAATATCTGGTAGAATTCTGCATTGAAACCTTCTGGTCCTGGGGTTTTTTTTTTGGTTGGGAGACTTTTAATGACTGTTTCTATTTCCTTAAGGGATATTGGTCTATTTAAATAGTTTATTTGGTCTTGATTTAACTTTGGTATGTGGTACCTATCCAGAAAATTGTCCATTTCTTTTAGATTTTCCAATTTTGTGGAGTACAGGTTTTTGAGGTATGACTTGATAATTCTCTGGATTTCCTTGTTGTCTATTGTTTTGTCTCTTTTTCATTTCTGATTTTGTTAATTTGGATGCTCTCTCTCTGCCGTCTGATTAGTTTGCATAAGGGTTTGTCTATCTTGTTGATTTTCTCAAAGAACCAACTCTTTGTTTCATTGATTATTTATATTTTCTCTTTGTTTCTATACTATTGATTTTAGCTTCAATTTGATTATTTGAAGCTGTCTATTCCTGCTGGGTGACTTTGATTCTTTTTGTTCTAGAGCTTTTGGATGTGCTGTTAAGTCACTAATGTGAGATCTCTCCAACTTCTTTATGTGAGCATTTAGTGCTATGAATTTCCCTCTTAGCACTGCTTTCATAGTGTCCTGTAAGTTTGGGTATGTAGTACATTTATTTTCATTGCATTCTAGGGAGTCTTTACTTACTTTCTTTATTTCTTCCTTGACCCATTGGTGATTCAGTTGAGCATTATTCAGTTTCCATGAGTTTGTAGGCTTTCTATAATTTTTGTTGTTGCTGAAATCTAACTTTAAACCATGGTGATCCAGTTATTTGAATTTTTTTTGTTTCTGTTGAGATTTGCTTTGTGACTAAGGATGTGGTCGATTTTAGAGAAAGTTCCATGGGGTGCTGAGAAGAAGGTATATTCTGTTTTGTTAGGGTGGAATGTTCTGTAGATATATATTAAGTTCTTTTGAGTCATAACATCTGTTAGGTCTCTTATTTCTCTACTAAGTTTCAATTTGGCAGATCTGTCCAGTGTTGAGAGTGGAGTATTGAGGTCTCCCACTATTAATGTGTGGGGTTTGATACGTGATTTAAGCTTTATTAATGTTTCTTTTACACATGTGGATGCCCTTGCATTTGGGGCATAAATGTTCAGAATTGAAACTTCATCTTGGTGGATCTTTCCTGTGATGAGTATGTGTCCTTCTGGATCTCTTTTGATTGATTTTTGTTTGAAGTCTATTTTCTTAGATATTATGATAGCTACACCAGCTTGCTTCTTATGTCCATTTAATTGGAAAGTCTTTTCCCAGCTTATTACTCTGAGGTAGTGTCTGTCTTTGAGGTTGAGGTGTGTTTCTTGCATGCAGCAGACAGATGGATCCTGATTTCGTATCCATTCTGTTAGCCTGTGTCTTTTTATACATGAGTTGAGTCCATTGATATTAGGGGATATTAATGACCAGTGATTGTTAATTCCTATTATCTTTTGGTGGTAGTGTGTGTTTATTTCTCTTCATTGGGATTTACTCCTGTGAGGTTATACTATTGCCCGTGTTTTCATGGGTGTATCTGACTTCTTTATGTTGGAACTTTCTTTCTAGTGCTTTCTGTAGGGTTGGATTTGTGGATAGGTATTGTTTAAATCTGGTTTTGTCTTGGAATGTCTTGTTCACTTCTTCTGTGGTGATTGAAAGTTTTGCTGGGTATACTAGTCTAGGCTGGCATCCATGGTCTCTTAGTGTCTGTATTACATCTCTCCAGGACCTTCTGGCTTTAATGTTTCCATTGAGAAGTTGGTTGTTATTCTGATGGGTATGCCTTTTTAAGTCACTTGGCCTTTTTCCTTTGCTGCTTTTAATATTCCTTCTTTATTCTGCATGTTTAATGGTTTGATTATTATGTGGCAAGGGAACTTTTTGGGGGGCCTAATGTATTTGGTCTTCTATATGCATCTTGTATCTTCATAGGTATTTCCTTCTTTAAGTTGGGAAAGTTTTCTTCCATGATTTTGTTGAATATATTTTCTGTGCCTTTGAGTTGATATTCTTCTTCTTCTTCTATCCCTATTATTCCTAGTTTTGGTCTTTTCATGGTGTTCCAGATTTCCTGGACATTTTGTGTTATGACTTTTTTTACTTTGGTGTTTTCTTTGACTGATAAATCTATATCCTCTTTTGTGTCCTCTACACCAGGGATTCTCTGTTCCATCTCTTGTATTCTGTTGGTTATGCTTTCATCTGTGTTTCATGTTCATGTACTCAGATTTTCTATTTGCAGCATTCCCTCTGTTTGTGTCTTCTTCATTGTTTCTATTTACCTTTTCAGGTCTTGAACTGTTTCCTTTACATGCTTAATTGCTTTTTCATGGTTTTCTTGGCTTTCTTTAAGGGTTTTATTGATTTCTTCCAAATTTTTGTTTGTCTTTGCCTCAATTTCTTTATTGATTTCTTCCATTTTTGTTTGTCTTTTTCTCAGTTTCTTTAAGGGAATTTTTCATTTTCTCTTTAAAGGCCTCTAGAATCTTCATGAAGTTATTTTTAAGGTTTCTTTTTTCTGCTTCTTCCACATTGTGATGTTCAGGAAGGGCTAGGTGCTGGTGATGCCATATTGCTCCTTATGTTGTTGTATGTATTTTTGCATTGGCATCTATTCATCTCTTCCTTCAATAGGTGCAAGAGGTGCCTGTGTCTGAGCATGCTGCTATTGGTCCAGTCTGTACTTGCTGTGTCTGTGTCTCAGGGGGTCACTCTGGGTACAAACTTAGCTCTTGGTTGAATTGGAGCTGGAAGATTCTGTATCTCAGGCATCTATTCTTGGTCCCATCTAAGCTGGCTGGTTCTCTGGCTCAGGGAGCTGCTCTTGGTCTTATCAGGGCTCTTGGTCCAGTCAGAGCTGGCTGATTCTGTGTCTCAGGAATCTTCTTTTGGTCTGATGAGAGCTGACAGTTCTGTGTCTTAGGAAACTACTCTTGTTCCAATGAGAGCTCTTGGTTCAATGAGAGCTGGCAGATTCTTGTGTCTCAGGAAATTACTGGGGTTGCAATTGGATGGGTATTGGGGTAGGGCATGGGTCTTGTAATTTGCAGGGTCCGATGGGGGGATTTTGGTGGGGGAGCCTGTCTGCAGGAGTTTTCCCTGCTGGCCAGCAACTGGGGCAGAGATGGGTGGGGATTCCTGGGGACTGTCTGTGTCCCAGGGCCTAGTTCCTTAAGGTAGGACTCTCTGGGTAGGAGAAGAGTCATTTACCTCTTGGTTGAGAGCTAGAGGATTCCATGTCTCAGGAAGTTACTGGGGTTGTAGCCAGATTTGTATTGGGGTAGGGTGTGGGTTTTGTAGATTGCAGGGTCTGATGGGGGATTTTAATGGGGGTGCCTGCCTGCAGGAGTTTTCCCTGCTGGCCAGCAACTGGAGCTATGTGTTACTTTCTAAGTTTTGTGTTCCATGGTGTGATGATGAAGCCTAGTTTATTGTTTCCAGACACATAGCTGGCAGTTACAGCCATTCTTTTCAGACTGCATCTAAATTTTTATTGGTTCATATCAGCCATATACAGACTAAAATTTATTTTTATCTCTCTGTTCTGTCCACTTATGCTCTTGTCTTAATGTTTTGTTCATTAATCCTTTAACTTAGTTCACTATATATTAAGTATGCTTGATTGCTCTTACTCCTTATATTAACCTTAGGACTGGAAATGAGTTTTTCATATGAACTTTAAGATGAATGTATGCATGTGTATAAAACCTTGATAGACTGAAAAGTAAAGTATTTACACTAAATTTACATGTCTCTTTATATTTACTTTTTTATTATAAGAAACTTTAAGTGAGTAAGTAAGGAAATGAAAGTAAACATTTAAAACTAGTGGAGAAGCATCACATTGGAATATGTTAGTAACATAAAAATCACCCCTCCCCCCATCTTACAATTCTGTCTGGTTGTTTCTCACCTTTTCCATCTCGGTGATTGTCCAGGTCAGATATGACAGAAAGAAATCAGACTCTCGTGACAGAGTTTGTTCTCACAGGACTCACTGAGTGACCGGAGTTACAGGTGCCCCTCTTCCTGGTGTTCCTCATCATCTACCTCGTCACCATGGTGGGCAACTTTGGACTGATCGCTCTTATCTGGAAGGACCCTCATCTTCATACTACTCTCATGTACTTATTCCTCAGCAGTTTAGCATTTGCCGACGCGTGCACTTCATTTTCTGTGACCCCCAACATTCTTGTCAATTTTTTATCTACAGATCGTCAGATATCCCTGAGTGACTGCTTCACCCAATTTTATTTTATTTTTTTTGCTCCAGTGCAACCACAGAATGTTTCCTCCTGCTAGTGATGGCCTATGACCATTATGTGGCCATATGCAACCCCCTGCTTTATCCAGTGGTGATGTCTAATAAGCTCTGTACTCAGCTTATACTTGTTACATATTTTATAGGTATCCTGAATTCAACAATTCATGTGGGATTGTTAGTTAGATTAACGTTTTGCAGGTCCAATATTATACATTATTTCTACTGTGAAATTGTGCAATTATTCACAATTTCTTGCACTGATCCTACACTTAATAAGCTTTTGGTTTTCATCTGCTCAACATTTATATAAGCCTTCACATTTATAAACATTGTAGTCTCTTATACCCATGTGCTGTTTGCCATCCTGAGAAAGAAGTCTGAGAAGGGCCTAAGCAAAGCTTTCTCCACCTGCAGCACGCACCTGCTCTCTGTCTCTTTGTTCTATGGAAATCTGTTCCTCATTTATATCCGTCCTGGGTCTGGACCAGCTGAAGATAAGGAAAAACTGTATTCTTTATTTTACACAATAATAATCCCCTTGCTAAGTCCATTTATTTATAGTTTGAGGAATAGAGAAGTTCTAGGAGCCCTGAGAAGACTTAAAAAATAATAATAAACAAAGTTGACATGAACTCATGGGAGCTCAGGGTCTCTGGACCAATAGCTAGGGAACCTGCATGTGACAGTCCTAGGCCCTATGCATGTGGGTGACAGTTATATAGCTTGGTCTGTTTGTGAGGCCCCTAGCATTGGGATCAGGACATGTCTCTGGCACATGATCTGGCTGTTTAGAACCTATTCCCCATGCTTGGATGCCTAACCCAGCCTTGATCCAGGATGTGGATCTTGGTCCTGCCTCAAGTTGATATGACATGCTTTGTTGACTCCCATGGGAGGCCTTACCCTTTCTGAACTGAGGAGTGGATTGGGAGAGTAAATGGAAGGTTGGGGGAAGGAACAGGAAGAGAGGAAGGAGGGTAAACTGTGGTTGGTATGTAAAATAAATGAAAAAAATAATAAAAAGAAGTCAGGGGAAAAAGAAAAATTTGCCATAAGTTTCAAGTTTTTTTCTTTATTATAAAACAAGAACAAAACACAAACAAACAAACAAACAAACAACAAACCCCAAATTCACTGTATGAGCCACTACTTTGCTCTTTTAGCACAGGGCTGTTACTCAGGATGTTTTGTGAGCTCAGTATAAAGGCGGACAGTTTCATGTTTAGGTCCAGTGCCATGTGGACATTGCCTTGCATATGAGTCTAGGGCTGGATAGTCAACAATGTCTATTGCCACCTTGTTTAGGAACATTGTACTCCATTATACCTCAGCATTCTAAGTTTTGTAAGCTAGCTATTTTCTGGGGACTTCCATAATTATAAGCAGCCATTGGCACTTTACTGATAAATAGTGAGAAACATCAACTGAAATAAATGAATAAGTACCTAGCCACTAGAGTTAAAGTTAACAACTGAACTGTCACTTACACCTGCTGGGAGAGGGGAAATCAAATGGGAATAAATACCGATACCTACAGCAATGCATTACTCAAAGAGTGTAAGACCTTGGAATACTGCGCCCTAAGTGAGATGTCTTCATCAAATCCCTCCTTTGGAGTTCAAAGAATCTCGTGGAACAGGAGGCAAAAAGAGTGTAAGATCTTGCCAGAGGGCATGGAGGATAAGAAAACAAGGCCCTCTTCACCAACATGATAAAACCAAATTTAAGCACTATCTGTCTAAAAAATCTAGTCTAATGGAAGAATCTAGAAGGAAGATTCCAACCAAAAGGTGTTAAACACACCCATGAAAATCAAAGAAAAAATAATCCTTGTTCCACATCTAGTATCCTCCTATGAGTGAGTACATACCATGTTTGTCTTTCTGAGTCTGGGTTACCTCACTCAGGATGATTTTTTTCTAGATCCATCCATTTGTCTGCAAACCTCATGATGTCATTGTTTTTCTCTGCTGAGTAGTATTCCATTGTGTATATGTACCACATTTTGTTTATCCATTCTTCAGTTGAAGGACATCTAGGTTGTTTCCATGTTCTGGCTATTACAAACAATGCTGATATGAACATAGCTGAACAAGTGCTTGAGAAATTAGACATCCAAATGCCCAACAGTCCAATTAAGAAATGGGCTATAGAGCTAAACAGAGAATTCTCAACAGAGGAAACTCAAATGGCTGAAAGACATTAAGGAATTGCTCAACATCCCTAATCATCAGGGAAATGCAAATCAAAACAACTCTGAGATACTACCTTACGCCTGTCAGAATGGCAGAATGGCTAAGATCAAAAACACTGAAGACACTTTATGCTGGAGAGGATGTGGAGCTAGGGGAACTCTCCTCCACTGCTGGTGGGAATGCAAGCTTGTACAACCACTTTGGAAATCAATATGGCGCTTTCTTAGAAAATTAGGAATCCATGTCCCCCAAGATCCAGCTATACCACTCTTGGTCATATACCCAAGGAATGTTCAACCACACCACAAGATATTTTATATTATTTGAAGCTACTGTGAAAGGAGTTTCCCTAATTTCTTTACCATTCTGTTATTTGTATATAGTAGGGCTACTAAATTTGTGAGGTAATTTTGTATCCAGCTACTTTGCTGAAAGTGTCTATCAGCTCACAGAGGTTCCAATGGAATTTTTAGGTTCTCTTATGTATACTATTATATCATCTGCAAATAATTGTACTTTGACATCTTCCTTTCTAATTTGTGTCCCATTGATCTCCTTCAACAGTCTTGATGCTCTTTTTTTTTTCGGCATATATATATATATATATATATATATATATATATATATATATATATATATATATTAGACAGTCTATGCTATAGGAAGGTACTCTGCATCTACCTAAAGAGAAATAAAACACCAACCTTCCACAAACCCTTGATCTACAGTGGTGTTCTGCCTACAAGGTGTGCTAGTGCAATAGTAGCACAAAGCTTGCGGGAGTAACCAACCACTGTCTAACTTGATGTAAAGCTTATTCCACAAGATGGAACCAATACTGGGCACTGCATGGGTCACCAAGAATCTGAGACTATGTAGCCCAGGGACCTAGGGTAAAAACAAATATTAGTGTTCAAAGTAATAAACAAAACAAACAAAACAAAACCACCACCACTACCACTAAAAAAATGTAGCAACAAAAATGACTCCTAATGACATTCTGTTATACCTTCAGTGCCTTCCTCATCCATCATCAGACTAATCAGTCTCTAAATGAATAGCAAGGGTCCTGGCATTCACTTGCCATTGGGATCACCTCTGGTCTTTTATAGGTAGGTATGTTGTGTATAATTTCAGTAAGACATCAATTTTCCAAAAAAAAATTATTTTTGTGATCCAATGTAGTATTGCTAAGCTCTTTTTACATGCCAAGCTTTATGTAAAAAAAATGATGTTTGAATCATATGAATTTTGGAAATACACATAAAATATCTCTAAATCTCTAATATAATTTTATTGCTCTCACACCCCATTCCTATTTTCTAATGAAAGAATACAGAAACAGATCATTTGTGACATAGCCAGGGTTCTATTACTAGTCAGTAGAAAAGTCAAACTTCAAAACACAGCATTTCACTCAGAGATTATGCACTCTCCAACCCCCCCCCCCATTTATAACAACGAGTACTGGTGCTCTCAATCAGTTCAGTAATTTTTTCCCCCACAGCTGAAGACTGAACCCAGGGCTTTGTGCTTGCTAGGCAAGCATGCTACCATAGAGCTAAATCACTAATCCCCGTAATTCTAATATGTAGTTAGTACAAGGAGATCTGGGGAAGGTAATTGATGTTACTAATGAGCTCTGCCAGCAAACTTTTATTCATATAAGCTGTAGTTTTGGATTTGGAATAGAAAAAATAAAATCCCTTCTTTGGTCTACTTAGGGTTCACAACTACCAAATTGGGGAGATCTTTAGAAAGGCATGAGATAGAGCAAGCAGTTAGCCACATACTAGTGGTGGACATGAAACAATTTAAAAAATGTCTGAGAACAGCCGTCACCAGTAACATGCTTCTCTAATGAATTCACCTCAGGTAGATGGAAGGTTTAGGTGTAATAAGGGAATATATACAAGTTGGCTTAGTGCCAGGAAAGAAAGGCAAGAAACCTTCTTTTCATGCCAAAGGTCACTCTTGGGTCTCTTCACTGTTAGTAAGAACTGCTTTTAGTTGGTGAAAGTAATGTAACCTTTCCAATAAAGTACCTGCATATTCCCTAATAAGATCCACTGAGAATTGCACACAAATTGCAGGCACAAACTTACAATTATAAAACTTTTGCAATTCCCAGCATGGAAACATCAAACTTCTAATGAAGTCTCAAGTGGAGACCTGGATTCATAATTATATTTTCAACAGAGATTGTTAACTTTCTGTGCATATCCCAGGTTAACAGCTGAATGAGGTTATTTATCAGGGCACTGCCTTCAGTGATTCTCAGCAGATCAAACCTTATAAAACTCATAATACTCTCAAAAAGGAAAATGCTTATGTCATGACTAGTATAGGAAATAAATGAAGATATCCCTTCCCTCCATTTCATAATGAAAGAAAAATCTTTGAATCTTTTCAATTAGGCCTATTGAAGTTACTTCAGATTTATAATACTTGAGAAATCAGTGTATTAGAATACAATTAGAATAGTTCAGCATTAAACTGAAATAATTAATAGATTTGAATGAACCAGAATTCTTTTTTAAAATTTATTCTTTTCTCATATATTACATCCTGAATGGAGTTTCCTCTCCCTCCTCCTCTCTCAGTCTCCTCCCCAATCCATTCCTCTATTTCCCTTCAGGAAAGTGTAGACCTCCCAGGGATATCAACCAAACATGGCACACCAAGTTGCAATAAGTCTAGGCACCTCCATTCATAATAAGGCTGGATGAGGCAACTCAGTAGGAAAAGGGTCCCCAGAGCAGGCAAAAGAGTCAGAGACAGACCTTTCTCCCACTGTTAGGGTTCCCACAAGAAGACCAAGATACTCATGCATACATATACATGGAGGGCTGAGGTCAGACCCATGCAGGCTCCTTGATTGTTATGAATTATAATTCTTAATCTCATGACTAAAAGTTCTATTTTTTCCATTTGAATGGAGTAGAGAATTATATAGTTAAAGAGCCAATGCAGTGACTTCTAGAATGCCCCCCACCCATCACACACATACACACACACACACACACACACACACACACACACACACCCCTTGTAGTGCAGATATATACCACAGTCCTTTTCCCTTGTGTCTTGAATTCTTTCTTATATTCATTCCTCAATTCCTACCTCTATCACTTACAGATTGAATATTTTCTTCCTATTCTTATATATTCTCCCTCCCTCCTGTGCCTTCTTACCTTTTCAGATCACTGTTTCTTTTTTTCCTGATGCCTTGTCTCTAGGTTTGAAAGTGGAAGCTCTGCCTTCTATCCCAGATGCTTGCATTCACTACAGTCCTTTCTCTTCAGTATTCATCGAGACCTGTGCTGGTGCATTTGATCACATGTTATTTCTAGTTCTTGGCCATTGTGATTAGTGAGCAAAGGACTTGAGAGCATTACATATTTTTAACCTATTTATTCCATTTCCTTTTAATGTATGCTCAGTAGTGGGATTTGGGGTCTATTTTTTTTCAAGCAAGACCATTCTATTCTTTTTTTAAATTAAAAATGTTTGTTTTAAGTGTATGGATATTTTTGCCTTTTTTGTACAACTATTGCATGTCTGGTGCCCACAGATGCTGGAAGGGGGTGTTAAATGGCCTGTACTGGAGTACAGATGGCTGTGAGCTGTAACTAGAGTTTTTTCTCCGTCCTGCCCCATTCCACAGCTGCTTCTAAATAATCATTCAGAAGCTTATATTAATTATAAATGTTTGGCCAATGGCTTAGGCTTACTATTAGCTAGCTCTTACAGTCAAATTAATCCTTATTTTTTATCTATGCTTTGCCACATGGTTTGTGGCTTGTTACCTCATCTTCTACACATCTTACTTCCTCCATGTCTGGCTGTCATCTCTGCCCGCTCCCTCTATACCATCCTCATTCCTTAGTGTCAATTCCCAATACCTAGAAATATTCTACCCTGGACTTCCAACAACAACACATGGCAGGATCTCAGAAACATTCCTACCAGGAAATGCACAGCTACCAAACTCTCCTAAGAACCAGAGATGGCAACAAAAGCCAAGGAACAGAGTACCCACCCAACAAACACAGGACTAGATATTAGCACCTAGAATTAAGATCATCCTAATCCTAGATGTTTAGACACCAGCATAAAAACACAATCAATAACAACTAGGACAATATGTCTCCACTAGGGCCCAACAACCCTACTACAGTAGGTCCTGAGAAATGCCATGTAACTGAGGCACAAGGAAAGAATGTTAAAATAGTTATCAAGGGTATGCTCGAGGACCTTAAGGAGGTTATGAACAAATCCATTAATAAAATCTATAAAAACACAAACAAACAAGTAGGAGAAAATTAATAAAACTGTTCAAGACATGAAAGTGGAAATAATCAATAAATAAATCTTTAAGTGAGGAAAAATGCAAATGAAAAACATAGGACCTTGACCATGAACCTCAGAAGCAAGCCCCACCAATAGAATACAAGAGATGGAAGAGACACTCTTGGGCATTGAAAACAGGACAGAAGTAATGGATACCACAGTCAAAGAAAATGTTAAATCTTAAAATAATCCAGATTTCCAAAACATTCAGGAAATCTGGGACGCTAGAAAAAGAAAAAAATCTAAGAATAGTAGGAATAGAGGACGGAGAAGAAACCCAGGTCAAAGTCACAGAAAATATTTCAAAGAAATTCATAGAGGTAATTTTCCCTATCCTAAAGAAGGAGGTACTTATCAAGATACAAGAAGCATACAGAATACCATAAAAACAGGACCAGAAGGAAGTTCCCAATACACATAATAATCATAATGCTAAATGTACAGAACAAAAAAGAATATTAAAAGCTACAAGAGAAAAAGACCAAATAGCATATAAAGGCAGACCTATTAGAATAATATTTGACTTTTCATTGGAGTCTCTAAAAGCCAGAAAAGCCTGAACAGATGTTCTACAAACTCTTAAGAGACCACAGATGGCAGGCACTAAGACTACTATACCAAGTAAAACTTTCAGTCACAATAGATGGAGAAAGAAAGGCATTCCACAATAAAAACCAAAATTAAGTAATACGAAATAAGCTCTACAGAAGGCACTAGGAGGAAAACTTCAACATGAACATGTTCACCACACCCAAGAAAATACAAGGAATAATAATTTCAGATTAGCAAATCAAAAAGGGGGCAATACCACAACAACAAAATAATAGGATTCAACAAGTACTGTTCATTGATAAGTCTCAACACCAATGGTCTCAATTCCCCAATAAAAAGACACTGAGCAGCAGATTGGATTAAAAAACAGGATACAATCTTCTGCTGCATCCAAGGAACTCAACTTAATATTAAGGAGGCACATCACCTGAAGGTAAAAGGATGGGGAAAAGGTATTCCAGAAAATAGACCCAAGAATCAAGATGTTGTAGCAATTTTAATAGACAAACTAGACTTCAAACCACAACTAATCAGAAGAGATAGGCAAAGATTCTACATACCAATCAAATGAAAAAAAAATCAACCAAGAAGACATTGCAATTTTATTTATTAATAATAATAATAATTATTCTCCCATATATTACACCACAACCACAGTTTTCCCTCCCTCCATGTCTCTCTTCTCCCTTAGATCCACTCCTCCATTTTCCTTCAAACAAAGAGCAGACTTCCCAGGAATAACAACTGAACATGGCATAACAAGTTACAATAAGACTATGCACAAGCTCTCATATCAAGGATAGATGAGACAATCCAGTTGGAAGAAAAGGGTCCCATGAGAGGGAAAAAGGCCCATGAGAAGGAGCACAAGCATGACACTGCCTGAATGGCCAGGAACCAGAGGCTAGACAGAGACCTAGGATAGACTCAAACACAACTGGCAATAATAATAATAATAATAATAATAATAATAATAATAATAATTCCTAATGATTTTCTGCTACACTCATAGGTCAGTGCTTAGCCAAATTGTCATCAGAGAGACATCAACCTGCAACTGATGGGAACAAGCAAAGAGTCAGAGACACCCCCTACTCCCACTGCTAGGAGTCCCATAAGAACACTGAGCTATGCAACTATAACATATATTCAACGGACCTAACTCAGATCCATACAGGATCTGTGATTTTTTTTTTGCTTCAGTCTTTGTGAGACCCTATGAGCCCTGCTTAGTTGATTCTATGGGCTGTGTTCTTGTAGTGTCCTTGACCTCTCTAGCTTCTATAATCCTTTCTCCTCTTCTTTAGCAGGGTTGCCCTAGCCTTGCCTAATTTTGGCTGCGGTTCTCTGCATCTGATCCCACCAGTTATTGGATGACACCTCTCTGATGACAATTGGGCTAGGCACTAATCTATAAGTATAGCATAATATTATTAGGAATTATTTCATTGGCATTATATTATTATTATTACTTATTATTATTGTTGCCAGTCATGTTGGGTTCTTTTATAGGTCTCTGGGCTGTTCAAACTCTGGTTCCTGGCCATCTGAGCAGTGTCAGGTATGGGCTCCCTCTCGAGGCATGGACCTCAAGTTAAACCAGTCATTGGTTGAGCACTCCTACAAATTCTGCACCACCATTACCCTACCACATCTTCTGGGTAGGACAGAATGTAGGTCAGAGGTTTTTGTGGCTGAGTTGATGTCCCAGTCCCACTGTTGGAAGCCTTGCCTGGTTACAGAAGATGACCAATTCAGACTCCAAATCCTCCATTACTAGAATTCTTCACTAGGGTCACTCTCAGATTTCAGACAGTTTCCAATTCATTAGATTTCTACATCAAACCCCTAAATGATCCCCCAATTCCAGTCATCTCTCCCAGTAATCTCTTCTCTCCCAGTAATCTCTTCCCTCACCCCCCAATCTGATTCCCTTCTTTTCCCATCACCACCCAACCCCAGTCCATCCACAAAAATCTATTCTATTTCCCTCTCCTAGGTAGATCCATACTTCACTCCTTGAGCCTTCCTTGTTACTTAGCCTCTCTGGGCCTGTGGGTTGTAGCATGATTATCTTTTACTTCACAGCTAATATCCACTTATAAGTAAGAACACACCATGTTTGTCTTTCTGGGTCTGGGTTATCTCACTCAGGATGATCTTTTCTAGATCCATCTATTTGCCTGCACTTTTCATGATGTTATTATTTTAAACAGCTGGATGATATCACATTTTGTAAATGTACCAACCATTCTTTGGTTGAGGGACATCTAGGTTGGTGGTCCCTCAGAAAATGGTGAATCAGTCTACCTCAAGACCTAACATAACACTCTGGGACATATACCAAAAGGATGCTCCATTCTACCACAAGGGCATTTGCTCAGTTTTGTTCATAGAATCTTTATTCATAAGAGCCAGAAACTGGAAACAACCTAGACATTGCATTTCTTATAATTTATGCAGCAAATGCTAGGGTACCCAAGTTTGCAAAGGAAACACTTCTACAGCTTAAATCACATATTGAGCTCAGCCTCCAGCATTAGTGGGTGACTCCAATATCCAATATCCCACTCTCACAAATAGACAGATCATCCAGACAAAGTCTAAACAGATTAATGTTGGAACTAACTGACATCAAACCAAATGGACTTAACAGATATTTACAGAACATTTCACCCAAACCCAAAGAATATACCTTCTTCTCAGCACCTCATGGAATTTTTTACACAATTGACCACATACTGGAAGATGAAGCAAATAATAACAGATACCAGAAAGTTGAAATAAGACCCTGCGTATTCTCTGACCATCATGTATTATTAAAGCTGAATATCAACAAAAACAGAAACAACAGAAAGCTTACAAACTTGTGGAAACTGAACAACTCTACTGTAACAACGAATTTTAAAAGATCTTATTAATAAAAAAAACAAACCTAGAGACAGATATTGGAGTGAATGCTGAAAGATCAGAGAAACAGAACAAACCACAGCCAACCTCACCTCACCAACTCCTCAGGTGATCTTCTTTCCTCAAACTGGAAGCCTCTGAATCCTCATTGAAATGGATCTCAGCTGAAATGCTGCTAAAGCCTAAAAGCTTAAAAGCCTCTAGTTCCTGGTCCTCATGCTTTATATACTTTTCTGCTTCTGGCCATCACTTCCTGGGATTAAAGGTGTGTGTCACCATGCCCAGCTGTTTCCAGTGTAGCCTTGAACTCACAGAGATCTGGATGGATCTCTGCCTCTCAAGTGATAGGATTAAAGGTGTGTGTGCCACCATTTTCTGGCCTCCATGTCTATCTAGTGGCTGTTCTGTTCTCTGATCCCAGATAAGTTTATTAGGGTGCACAATATATTGGAAGACATGATATCACCACATTTCTCCCTTTTTTTGGTCTAAAATAATAAAAGAAGCTTATAACTAATATAAGAAAAACTGTATCCAATAAGTATATACAATATATACAGTCAAGAATTACATTAACAATGTCTAGTCCATTAACATTTGAAAGATTCAGACAGAAAATTCCATTATATATATTAACTATGTCCAGTCCATTAACATTTGACAAATTCAGAAAAAAATTCATTACTTATCCTATTTTAGTAAGTCCAAAATTTGTATACAATATACAAAAATCCAATCCAATGTAAAATATTTAAAACAAGTAGTTCCTTTTTAAAAAACTGATTCAACAGTCTATCTTTTTGTCTTATCATATCCATATTCTCTCTTTTTTTCTTTTTAGAGTAGATTCAATAATCTACCCATTTATCCTTATTTCTATATCTCTTTTTTAGAGTAGATTCAATAATCTACTTCTTATCTATATATTTTTTCTTTTTCTTTTTTTAAACAAGAATCCTGAATCTAATCTCCTTTATTTAGCTTTTTTTGGACTGTTAATAATTAACAACTTGTAACCAACCATCGTAAACAACAACAATATCCATAACTCATTAAACCACAATATATTGGGGGACATGATATCACCACACTCTACAGAATGAAAAATGTATCAAGACAAAATTAAGAAAGAAACTAAAAACATTTTAGAAATGAATATACAACACACTCAAACTTACAGGACACAATGAAGGTGGTTCTAAGCAGCAAGTTCATAGCATTAAGTGACTACATAAATATTGCTGAATATTCCTGTACACTGTGTGAAGATGTGTCACTATGATAGGTTTAATAAATACTGAATAGCCAGTATCTGCCACGGACTGGCCCATCGTGAGTACCACGACAGTAGGAGAACCAGGGCTTGGGTAGTCAGGAAGGCAAGGATTCGGCAAATGACAGACAGACAACACACTCAGAAGTGGTTTGAATCTGCTGCAATTTTACTTCTGTAAATCAGTAGTTTATATACAGAAAAGAAGACTATCAAATCATATGAGAAACAACAAAAGCTTGGCAATAATTTAGTTACATCATCTTTAAAAAACAGCAAGCACACAATTATTAATCGGTGCTAGACATATCCCTTCACCCACAAGAACTTTATAACCCAAAGAGCAGTCTGTGATTTCTAAACTTAATACAGTCCCTAGACTTGTGTAGACTTCTTGTGGTTGTAGCTGTGTCCTTTATCTTATCTCAGCAGTTTTTTAGTTTATAATACATTTTTACTTTTTTGGTTTCCATGGCCCATTTAGCCAATTTGGATGCTCTCTAAGTCTTTCTTTAGTTCTTTTACCACATATCTCTTTTAATATAAAACCTTTTTACCTGTTGGAATATGGACTCTTGTACTTTTATGCCTGTAAGGGGAAGGGGTTCTGTTGTAGTCTTTAAGTTTCCCATGCTGAACTTCTTCAACAGAGGGGCCCCATCATCTGCCTCCTATGAGATAATGTTTTTTTTTTTTTTTTTTTTTTTTTTTTTTTTTTTTTTACCATAAATCACTTTAGTTGGGATTCCCAAAGGATTCCTAGTGGGTGAGTGTTTATTCCCTAGAAGTGCCTGAACCTTTATACATTCTTTATCTAGCGGCTTGGGGTCTTTAAGAAGTAGCTCATTCTGCTATATCTGATTAAAATCCATGTCCAGCTTCCCCTTTTCTCCATAGATCACAACCCAAGCATTCATTAATTTTGGCTGTGCTTCATAGATTAATTAGAACATTATCAGAAAAGCAGTTATACAGAACCCATAGCCCAGGGAGCTCATGATCTGTGAAGTACATCTTCTCTGAGAAGGAAGCATAATGCAGACACTCTGCCAGGGACCTCCAGGGAGCTTAGTCCCGTGGGACACGTATCTCCTGTCCGCTATTATTGACATAATTGTTCATGTCACATGGACAACACTGGAGTTGATGTGGCAAATATCTATGCAGGAAAAGGTTAGGTGAGATTTCTGGGAACGAAGAGATCTCTGGGAAGAAGAAAAGCAGAGTTGCCATTCAGACTTGTAGGAAGCAGGATGGGCAATACAGAGTAAAGGTAACTGAGCCATGTGAAAGAACATAGATTTAAAAATATGGGTTTATTTAAGTTATAAGAGCTAGTGGGACAAGTCTAAGCTATATATCAAGCTTCCATAATTAGTAATAAGTCTCTGTGTGGTTTTTTTTTTTGTGTGTGTGTGTGAGCTGGTGACCCAAGAAGAAAATTCTGCTTACATAATGGTGTCCAATGTGGATGCTCAAATATTAAAACATAGGGCCTGAGAAAGCTAAAAAAAGTTCTGAACAGGAAGCTGGATGTAGCTTCCTTGTCCTGCAGTCTCTCAGATAGGCTGGGGTTCGGTTACCAGCTGCTGCCTGTGGGTTGGAGCCAGCCACCAGTGCCATGCACCAGTGCCATTTGCTAAGCTAATCCGTACCGGTGGCTGACATAGCTGCTTAAGATTTGTTTTATGTTGTCAGAAAACACTGCAGATACTCAGTAAAGACAGGTCCAGACACAGAAAACCTCTAAAAGTACAATACGTTTAAAAACGTGCTTAGATGTTGAAGAAAGAAAAAAAATGGGAATAGACAGTCATAGAAAAAGTAGTTTAAAAATAATAAAGTCTTATAAAATAAAATACTTTAAAAAGGCCACATAAAGATGGGAAATACATGGGGCGTCTGGATCCTGTGTGGTGCTTTATTGACTTTAAGTGTTTTGAATGCTAATAAACAGAGAATGACAACTGCTGAGAGACATTGGATTTTGAAAGGGACTGATAAATTAAACCAGTCTAGGTTCTTTAGAAATGCCTTAACTTTAAAATAGAAGTGAAAAAAATGTACTGCTTTAAGGAAGAGGACGCTTTTCTTTCCACAGAAAACAAAAAACTGGGATTTGTTCAAGGCTGATAGAGATCAAATCTGATCAGAGAAGAACCTCTGAAAATCCTGGCTACAAATATAAAGAAATAAACTTAAAAAAAAAAACTACAAGACGGGTGACATATATTTTACCTGCTCAAACAATACAAAAACATCTTTAACTGGCTTGTGTACCCTGTACATTCCATGTTTGTGTTAATGCTGATATATATGTTATCTTTCAAAGTTTGTGTGTTTTCAGAGTAAGGAGAGCAGACAGCAGTGAACCAAGGCCACCATAGTAGTTGCTGTAATAGTAGCTCATTGTGTCTGAAACTTAGGACTTGGTGTGATGTTGAAGGTGAGTTTCTGGAGAATGAATGCCACTCTCTGCTTCTAGGTTTTACAGTGTTCCTGTGCAGGTATGGCAAACCACAACAAAGACTGCCCTCCCTTTGAAAAATACATCTTTGGAGAATTATTATTTCATAATGCCTTTCTTATTAAGGGTATTTCCAAATATACATAGAATGGACATTTTTGTTTTTAAATATTTTTAATTTTCATTGTACTTCGATCGTTATTCAAATTTCACATATCTCTATAATTATATTGTAATTAACAATCCTTCTTTAAATTGTTGGAGAATGTAATTAAAACAGATACGTTTGAAAAAAAAAAAAGAAAATGGGTGGCTGAAGTGATCTAGCCTCTCAGAATCCCTCTATTACAGTTTCTTCAGAGTTCCACATCCAGAACAGCTTCAAGACTGCTGGCTGAGAGTTCACTAGCCAGAATTCGGATAAGTCCTACATTTTCCATTACACATAGACTAGACAACAGCTAGCTCTTCCTGGACTTGACCTTTTTTTCTTAATTTTTTCAGGGTTCCCTAAAGACATCTTCATCCCCAGACAACAGGAAGCAGTCCAGAGAACAAGATGCCCACATTCCCAAGAGGTGTGGTGGGTGGTTTGTGGTCCTTCTGTGGGATATGATGTTTGTCATCTGTTAGGGGGGTGGGTTACAAATTGTTACTGGGCATGATCAGGGAAAAAGCTAAACAAAGGAAATTAGATTCAGGGATCTCTTTCTGAAAGGAAAAAGGGTGGTATAATATAGAAATGATGAAATAAAGGGGTGGAATATTAAGTCTACTTTTAAATAACCACTACTCTCAAATATTTCACATTGGTATGGATGTTTGTATATTGCTACAAATTTAAGGTTATTTGTGTTATATTGTGCATATGTTTCTATTCTTGTTTAAGGTATTTTATCTGTGCAGCTCATTTAACAAGGCAATGTAAATTTCTACTCCTTAGATGTTAAAAGTACACACTATTTAGGGTAATTAAGAAATACACATTGGTAGTTAGTCATCTAACAATCCAATTTGTGGCTATGATAGGTATATTTTCAAGGTCAGAGATATATATTTAAGAAAGGTGATCTTAAAACACTTCAAAGACCTACAGAATATAGCATTTAAAATGTTATAATAACATAAGCCTTTTCATGATAGTGAGACATGTCTACTCTTGGCAGCACCAATTTACTTGAAAAAAAGGATGATGGACATCAAAGTACCTCCATATGGAGTTTGCTTTCTTTGTGGCAAAAGTTAGTAATTTGGGCAAGAAACTGCACTTTCCTCAACTGATGACAGTATACTGTCCAAACTGGACAAGCAGGACACAAAAGACAGTGACTGATGAACTTTGCCAAGACAGGGTAGAACAGTCCTTCAAAAATTCCTGTTTCACAGAAAAGTCTGTCAAATATGCTAGGTCTGGAGGCTGAAGATGGATGCCCCAACATTACAGAGGAACCTTGGGTGACTGTGCAGGGAGCCAGCTGTTTCTGTCATTTTTATAGTTTTAGAAGTTATTTGCTCTGTACTTCTTGTTTACTCAGGTAATAGTATATACTTCTTGGGTCTCTGATGGAATTGATGATGAGATAATTATATTTACAGTTTTTTTTGTTACTAATTTCAAAAAAGAAACTCACAAAAAGGTATAAAATGTATAAGGTTGTGAGACATAAAAGCTTAAATTGTTTATCTAATATGTTTTGAGGTCTAAAAAAGATAGCTTAAAGATGGTAATACAAGTTATGATAGAAAATGATTTAAATATAAAACTTTAAATTCATCAAGATATATAGGCAATAGAATATTTTCTCTGAATATGCCAAATACAAATGGACTGGACATTGTAAGTACAATTTTTACCTGATAATTATTCTTCCCCTTTATAGTTTTATTATGTTAGAACTTTTCCTTTTTATTTAGAGGGGTGAATATTCTAGAACACTTATTTATATTGTGTGAAGATGTGTCACTATTATTGGTTTAATAAAGAGCTGAATGATCAATAGCTAGGCAGGAAAATGTTAGGCAGGACTTCTGGGAACAGCAACTGCTCTGGGAAGAAAGGTAGAGTTGCTAATTAGACTTGGAGGAAGCAGAAAAGGCAATACAGAGTAAATGAAACTGAGCCATGTAAAAGAACATAGATTTTTAAAATATAGTTAATTTAAATTATAAGAGCTAGAGTTACAAGACTAAGGTATAGGACAAGATTTTAAAATTAATAATAAGTCCCCATGTCATTTTTTTTTGTGAGCTGGTGGCCCCAAAAGAAAAATCTGCATACACATAAACTTTAAGAGAGATTTACTATTAGCAACATAATGGCACATCTGAAATCTGGTCATTTATCTTTCTTAGGAAACTGACAATTGATTTCAGAGCTAAAAGTTCTGCCACAGAGAAGAATTTCCCAGAAAGGGGTTGTAATGATGTAGTCATCTATCACTAGAAACTTGAAAAGAAATTAAACCATCTGTGTGCAGACTGCTTCCTCATTTTCATAGCTGGTTTCTAGGGAAAAACTCCACATGTGAGTATACCTATAAGGCAAGAAAGAGGATGTAATGAAACAGAAAAGGGAATGGTGAACAGTTGTACCAGCACTTCATGTAAATTCCTTCTGCCTACATGGACTACTTAAGTCAGATTTCATACATTTAATTTCATATGATGGGTTACTAATCTGCATGTTCAACTTATGGTATTATGTAGCAAAAATACCCACTTCTTCATGAGCATTTACACTTGCACAGTAACTTAATGGATCATGAGAAAGTCTTCACAGGGCATTCAGCCTCAGCCTACTACTCCTATAGAAATCATTTGGCTGCCACTACTGCTATAGAAATCATTTGGCTGCATAGGATAGTAAGGCCTGTACTAAGGTTAAACAACAATTCATGTATAGATGCAAAACTGTGTCTTTTCTTACAAAATTATCTCTCCAAAGCATTTGTTGTGTTAATGGAAAACTAACATTAAAAACATGGTGCAAAGAAGGGTTATTGCTGTTATTGCCATGTGGGGTTATTGCTGTGATTGTGCCTAAATATATATTTTAGAATCATTTTGAAATTGGTTCTCAGATGGAATTTTGGAATTTTTATAGTAGTATGCTAAAAATGCCTAAACTTTTATAAAGGAAACATTATTGGAAATTATAATGAAGGCTCAGATGTTTGGGAAGGTAAAAGAATTCTCAAAGTAGAGATAACATGGATAATGTTTCAAGTGGAAATATGGATCTTATTGGAAATTAGTTGATATCACTTGCATTCCACTTGAAAATAATTTGGGTGCAGTTTCTGATTCCCTGAAACATTGTTAGAGACAAAGTTTAAGGATGATTGACAAATTTATCATGTGGAGTAAATTTTATAGCACTAAATCATGGAAGTACCTACATGAGAATCCTTGACTATTTTCAGACATATTTTCCTTGAGAATGGGAGTAGAGAAGCAGAGAAGAAATAAATTAAAAAGAGCTTAGTTTATCTGAAAAGAAGCACCTAGAGAATGGCTACCAAAGTGAGTTAAGTTAGGATGACTTGTAGGATTAAGAAGAAACCAAGAACCTTTCAGTTGATAATAGGAAAGACACATAGAGGTATCTCAGAGACTTGCTAAATAATAGCCATTATAAGGCATACAAAGATAAATTTTGTTTGTGGACACTGAAAGGAAGAGTCTATTGAGGGAAGCCATAGGAACCCTCTTCAAAAAAGCACATTTCACCTTGTGACACACACAAAGGCAGATGCACCATTGTTTGAGTAGACCCTCACATGGCTCATGCTAATGCATCTTCTTAGCATGTCAGGATGGTTTTGTAGACATGCACAACGTAAGATTGCTAGTGTCATGAGGCTTCCAACAAGGATAACCAAGGAGGCAAGGCAGGTTTTTTTGGTAGGGGGTTGGATTCCCAGCAAATGACCCATAACAGTGTGATGGATGAACTTATTGGGTAAAGCCACAGCTTCAATTGGAGTCCCCAGCAAGGTGAAGATGCCTGAACATGGAACATCTCTTGAGGTACAGTGAAACAGCATATAAAACCTCTTCAAGAAGGAAAAATTGTGTGCACTCCCAGCTACCAAAAGTTGCAGAGCAGGTCTTCCCAATCTCCACTAAGAAGCTTACTTGTCACCACCACAGCATGCCCTATCCTGTTGCTATGGGGAATCTAGATTCAAGGTCTACCCTGGTAGGCTTTGGTATTGTTTTGTTCTGATGTCTAGCTATTTACCTACTTCTGACATTTGTAGTAGTAATGTTTGTCCTGTGACAGCGTGTTCTTTTGGTAAGTTTACTCTGTTGTTGTGGCTTGGATGAGAATAGCCCCTATAGATGTTTCCCAGTTGAATGGTTGTCAATTGGTAGAATGGGTTGGAAAGTTTGGTAGATGTGGCATTGTTGGAGTGATGTGTCACGGGAAGTGGGCTTTGGGGTTTTCAAAGTTCACTTACAGTTGGTTGTCTTTCTGCCCCTCCTGTATTGTGGTTGTGACCTTAACAGATAAGATCTCAGCCACTGCTCCAAAGTCTTTCAGCCTTTTGCCATGCTCCCATGGTGGTCATGGACTAACCCTCTGAAACTATAAGTAAGCACCTAATAAACTTCCTTCTATAAGCAGCCTTGGTCATAGCATCTCTTCACAGCAATAGAAAAGTAACTAAGACACCAGCGATAAAGTATTTTGGAAATATTTAATTAAAAAAATTACCTATGATATTACAGATTTAAGTATTAGAAAAAAATTGGGCTTATATTTTGGAAGAGTTAAGACAAAGGAAATCATGTAGGTAGACTAAATGCATTGGAATTCTGAATGTAGCCCTAAAGCCTAAGTGTTAAAGGCAAAATTTCTAGCCCATGGTGCTACTGAAAGGTTGAGAAGACTGTCAGAGTTGAGGCTCGTGGAAAACATTATGTTACTTATGACATCCACTTAAATGAGGTTACTATATTTTCTTTCTGTCACTTACTCATGAGCCTTATAATTAAAAGCTTTTCTAGGTGATAAGGTTTGAATGTGAATTTTCCCCCTAAGATCATGTTTGAATATTTGTTTCCCAGCTGATGGCACTGTATTTAAGCTGTGGAACCTTTTGGACATGAACAATATTTGGAAGATACAGGGCCATTTGGGCAGGGATGGAGGGTAAAAAAATGTTCTGGCCTGAGCTCTCTGTTTCCTGCTCTGTGTCATTGGACAAGTTGCTCTTCATGCTCTGGCCACCATGATCCAGTTTCTTACTGCTATGATTTCTTCATAATAAGAGTATTTCTCTTAAAATGTAAACTAAAATAAATATCCACTCCCATTTGCTGCATCTGTTAGGTAAGTAACTAACATGCACTCCCCTTCCACAGTGTTCAAGGCCACCATTGACCAAAGCAATGAGAAATTGATCATGTGATGACAGTTTCGGTTTGATATACATTTGTGTATATATACAATGTGTGTGTGTGTGTGTGTGTGTGTGTGTGTGTGTGTGTGTGTGTATGTGCATGTGTACATGCATATGTGCATATGCATTCTATCCTTTCTGTTTCTAACGTTCTACCATGCTTGGCTTTCTGTGAGTTCTAGTGAATTCAAACTAAGATTCTCACACTTGCCTAGCAAGTATTTTGCCAATAGAACCACTCAACTCGGACAGCTTCAGAGTTTGAGCTGAAGTAAACCTACTATCTTTTAATATTTAATTTAAATGACCTCAGTTGAAATTTGATTAACAAAAATATTGCACATATTTTCATATTTTTTATTAAAGAAAGAAGCAGAACAAACATCTTATTCAAAAATTTCCACGTGATGCTGTTGTCTACCTAGGGATGGTCCCACCTCCTCCTGAGCACCTATGTTTTCCAACAGGTATATTCTTAGAGTGAGGCAACAAGAGGCTCTGTCCAGGGCAGAGGTTAGTTGTAGTAGGCCTAGTGTTTGAGTACAAGGCAGAGTTCTCTGTTACTTCTCTTCTCATCCCTCATGGCAGCATTATCTCCTTCATGATATACCATCTGTGTTGAAGGAAGGGGACACAGGCAAAATAAAATTTCTTATCTGCTTCACTTTATTCTTGTTGTGCTATAAGTAGGAACTACAACCCCTGACTTGGTTTCTTTGGCACCTGCGAAGATGTCTTCATTTGTATAAAATTGTCCCCATGGAGGATTCTGCAGGAGAATGGTTGTTGAGTCCTATTTGCCATCTTGTTTCATCTACCTCAAGGAATCCAGCATCTCTTACTGTCCTTTTCTGACTCCTTCATCTCTTCCTAGGTAAAGGGCCTGTGTTTTTATCTCTGCCATTTGCATTTCCATTTCCATTCAGTTGTTCGTTTTCTTCTCATGGATTTTGATTATTTTAATAACATCAAAAAATAAGAAATATGGTCTGGGCATGGCAGAACACACCTTTAATCTTAGCATTCAGGAGGCAGAGGAAGGCGGATATCTGTGAATTGGAGGCCAGCCTGGTCTATGTAGTGAGTTCCAGGACAGTCAGGGTTAAATATATGGAACTTATCTCAAAATACAAACCAAAACATTAAAATATGTAGTATTAAATGCTCATCTTATAGTACAAACATAAACTGGACTACAACAAAATTTATCAGTAAATGTAAATAAAGTCACAATAGTAAAATCATAACTAAATCACTTAAATTACAAAGATTAAAATGATTACCCATATTGGTATATTCACTGTAGACTTTTGCCATCAAAGACAGGTTAAAAAAATGAGACAACATTTATTTTAAATTAAACAATGTTTTGGTTATAGTAAAATCATCTGGTGGACAGAAGTTACCAACTGTCACCATGACCATTACCTAGAAACAGAGCATGGGAACAACTGGCAAAATTAAATTGTTTCACTCTGTCCTCCAGACCTTGAAACAAAGACACTTCTTTCCTCCATTCCACTGTAACAGTAGGCATGAATAGGCATGGAACAATGGACCTAACTGACAGCCCTCTGGATTGGGAGGTTCTCCTCTGAGGAGTCTGCACTTTCCCCTAGTTTGTGTAAACACAAGCCCATTTAAACCCATTAAACCCTATAAGACATTGACTCTTCCTTGGCAGCATCTGTTCAGATCCATTCTCTGTTGCCAAGAGCTTCACTTTCTCTTAATAAATCTGCCTTGATTCACTTACTCCTTGTTGTCTGTGTACCTCATCCTTCTTGGTAATAAGATGAGAACCTTGTGGAGAAGAATGTTTTTTAACGTAGTCAGGTCATATCATACTGACATGATTTCCTCTGACCCTTATCTACATTTTTTTTGCATATTTGTTCTCTACAGAAAAGTCATATTAGCCAACTGATTGATTATTGAGTCTTTCAAAAATATAGGCCTCTGGTTTGCATCCTATTTTTCTAGTTGTGGGAAGAACAGGGAATAACCTTTATATTCATAAAGTCCTTTTACTCTGAAGACAACTATAATCAGTTTCCAGTGGCCAAATATCTTAATGTTGTTTATAGATATGGTTTTTTTTTACTAAATATTTGTGTTTGAGCTGATTTACTTATGCTTGAAAAGGAATCTGAGTATGTAATCACCATGTTTACAGTCTTAGGAAGAAAGTCTCAGCTGGAAATATGGCTCCAAAGTACATACTGCTCTTTCAGAGGGACCAAGTTCAGAACTCAACACTCACATCTGGTGGCTTACTACTTTCTGCTCAACATCCTCTTAAGATCTATGGGCACCACAGTTGTTCACAGACTCAAACATAGACATACACACACTTGTACACATAATCTTTAAAAGAAAAAGAACCATAAAGAAGAAGAAACTCCCTGACCTAACTTCTCAGACCCTGTGCAATCCCTCAAATGCTAACCTCTTAGGTCACTGGCATACAGAACAGCCTATGCTCTTACACGGCCAAATTCTCAATCTCTAGTAGAGCAGCTTCACTTTGTCCTGCAGGGAGCCATCTGGTCCTCAAGGGACTTTCACATTTCCACTCCCTCTGTCTTTGGAATAAGGAGAGAGCGACACAGCTGTGGATTCTTGTACTTCAAGCTTATATAAGCCACATTTGCTGAGACCTGGAAATGAAGCCTCTGAAAAGAAAGGTCATGGGAAAAGATTGCACTGTTTATGGATGGCAGTACTCTGAAATTACAGCTTTTTTTCTGTTTTATGAGGACTAATGCTTTTAAATATATATTATTGAAAGCCATTTTTATTTTTTGAAATTAAAAAAATCATTATCTTGTGTTATTCCTTTCTCTTCCTTCTTCCAACCTTTCTGAGCATCCCACTTGCTCTCTTTCATATTCCTGAAGGCCTAATACTGTGAAGGATCGCCACAAGCCCTTTGGTGTGTGGGTAAGATAGAAATGATTACTATATTCTAAATTCTTATATAAAGTAAAAATATTGTATATATGTAACAACGAGAGTAAATTAATACCAAAAGAACCAGGTAAAAATTGAGCAAATAGTGACTGGATCCTGTTTTCCTACTTTGTTACATTCTGAATAAAATCAATGCTGTGAGAGTGACTGGTTTGCTGGAGTGACATGTTTATTATCTTACTGACATAATCACAATGACATTATGTGATGAGGTAGAACTGTAAAAAACACTTTAATAACAGGATTAAATAATCAAGCCTTGATTCTTACATAAAAATATTTCTCATTGTTTTGTTAAATGACTCACTAGGTTTAGTCAATCATGTATTCTGATTAAATTATTTGGTCTTGATTAATGATTAGCTTTATATTTTTAATTCACATGACAATATTTTGATATATGAATATAAAAATATTGATTTATGTATATATGAAAATATTATTTGTTATATGTCTATCTGACACACTCACACACATACATATATTTTCTTAATTCTTACACTCAAATAGTTCCATTAATTTGCTGTCCTACTAGAGCATTGATTTTGGTGTTTGTCACTAATCTTTAATTTTTTAAATATTTATTCATTTATTTATTTATTATTTATTTAATTATCAATGGCCCATCTTTTCTCTACAACCACAATTGTCACATTTTGAGGTTCCAGGCTAATACATGATTTTTATGCTCAATATTTTTTCTAGAGTCTCTTTGATTTCTTTTCCTTAATCCAGGATATAAGGTTAGTATAGTGAACAATTTAATTAAATAGAAACAGTGTTGAGGAATGAGATTGAAAACGTATAGAAACAGGAAAGACAGGCAGCCTAATAGTAGCCCAAACCATGTCCCAAAACTCTTTAAATAAGAGCTTTTTCCACTACTGCTGACTCCAGATGCCCCATGTCAGTCAGACAATGTCATTGGTGTGGTGCCACATGCATTTGCTGGAGTCTTGATATGGTTGCCTTGTTTGCCCTCAAGATCTCAATTTCTTTGTCTCTGTCCTTTTTCTCACTAAGTAATCTAAAGTATGTGTATGTGGTTTGAGTGGAAGAAAAACATTCACCAAATCTCCTCATTCTCTTTCTAGGTAATAGAGGCACAAGAAACTGAGTTTGTAGCCTTTTGGACTTCTTGAGTGAGTGGAAGCCCCTGATTAGCAAGTATTCATGAATTAGAAAGTGATTCATGTATGTCTGTCTAATAAATGAAATCTGTCCACAGTAAAGTCTCTTTAATATCACTTCCTCAGTATCCTGTCTTTTCCTCCACACTTCTTTCCCTATAGTCTTTAAGGAAGGGGTTACCCATAACTCTGCTTCCAACTGCCCTAATTGCACCCAGTCATTGCTTGTTTTAGGGTTTAATAGAGACATGGACCTAAGTATATTCTACTTGGATGTTGAGAACATGGTCCTTTCTGGAATTTTTTTACCTTTATTATTTTATCATTTTATAGAAAATATTTTTTCTATATAATAAATTCTGACTATGATTTCCACTAACTCTACTGCTCTCAGTTCCCCTTCTTCCATTCCCATTTTAATACCTTTCTACCTCTCATTGGACAAGAAGAGGCTTCTAAGAGATAACTATAAAATATTAACAAAATCTATCACATCAAAGTTGGATAAGGCGAACCACCAGCAGGAAAACAATCCAAGAGAAGGCACTAGAATCAGTGACCCACTCATTCTCACCCTTAGGAACAACATAAAAGCATGAAACTGGAAGCCATAATGATATGCAGAGGACCTGGTGCAGACCAGCGCAGGCCCTTTGAATGCTGTGTTCAGTTTCTGTGAGTTCATTAGAACTTTGCTCATGTTGATTTAGAAGGCCTCGTTTCTTGGTGTCTCCCAACCCCTCTGGCTCTTATACTCTTTCTGGCTCTTTTCCACATGGTTCCCTGAACTCTAAAGGGAAGGATTTGATGGAGACATCCCATTTAGAGTTGAGTGTTCCAGGCAGTTCTCATTTTCTTTTGATCTTGACTGACCCAGCCATCAAGTGATTTACCTCTCTTTCTCCTATCATCTTTGATTCCTATTATGTAACTTCATCTTAGTTATCCTATATACCGAATGCTATTGAACCTGTGTAATAATCACCCCATCAGGGCAACTGCCTTTTAATGGCAATATAGACTAGGTAATACTTATGTTGACTTTTGTAAAGGAATATTTTTAGAGTATATATTCCTAACGTGTATTTGTGTACTGACTTTATCACTACTGTGTGCTTAATCAACAATATTTTATATAAAACGTCCTTCTGGCCTACTAAGAAGGTAAATTTATTTAGGAATTTGTTATGTCTTGGTTAGGTCCCTCAGTCCAACTTTTCTCTTAAAAGTTTTTTTTTGTGCCTTGCAACTATTTATTTAAAAGTGTATCTCTAAAAACCATTTCATGTCTTGGGAATATTATTAGAAGCCTATTCCTAAGGGATAAATGCAAATTCCTTTACAGGGCACTCAATACTGTTTAAAATCCAGTATATTCAAATAGCTTTTTTTATGTTCATGCATCACATCCAAGCTCCTTCAATATTCACATGAATATTGATATGACTACTCCCAGTGACTACTGTCTTACATTCATTAAATCTAATTTCAGGAGACATTCAATGACGACATGGAAAAGGAGAATGAAACAGTATGGACAGAATTTGTTCTCACAGGTCTCAGATGCCAACCACAGTGGAAAATCCTTCTGTTTCTAGTGTTCTTGGTAATATACCTCATGACCATTATGGGGAACCTTGGTCTTATCACTCTTATCTGGAATGACCCTCGACTTCACATCCCCATGTACTTCTTCCTTAGTAATTTGGCTTTAGTGGATACTTGGTTATCATCCACAGTGACACCAAAGATGCTATTCAATCTTTTGGACAAGGGCAAGGTGATTTCTGTCTCTGAATGCATGGTGCAGTTCTTTTCCTTTGCAATAAGTGTGACCACAGAATGTTTTCTCTTGGCAGCAATGGCTTATGATCGCTATGCAGCTATATGCAATCCTTTGCTTTATCCAGTAATTATGACCAATAGACTCTGCATTCGTCTATTAGCTTTATCATTTGTAGGTGGCTTTCTTCATGCTGTAATCCATGAAAGCTTTCTATTCAGACTAACCTTCTGTAATTCCAACATACTATATCACTTTTTTTGTGATGCTATACCACTGTTGAAAATTTCCTGTACTGACCCTTCTTTGAATTATCTGATGATTTTCATTTTCTCTGGTTCAATACAAGTGTTTACCATTATGACAGTTTTTATCTCTTACACATTTGTTCTCTTTACTATTTTAAAAAAGAAGTCTGACAAGGGTATAAGGAAAGCCTTCTCCACCTGTGGAGCCCACCTCCTATCTGTGTGCTTGTACTATGGACCTCTTCTCTTCATGTATGTGCACCCGGCATCTTCAGAACTAGATGATCAAGACATGTTCCCTTCTCTGTTTTACACAGTTATAATCCCTGTATTAAATCCAATTATCTACAGCCTCAGAAATAAGCAAGTCATAGATTCTCTGAAAAAAATGTTAAAAATAACAGTTTAGATTCCATTAATAACTATTAATTTTATTAAAAGTCACAGTATTGTGGCCATAAAGATGGATTTTGAAATAATAAATGTTGGAAGAGATTACTGAATTGAATTGACATACGTAGTCATCTTCTTCATGTTTGTAAACACAGCTGTATTTATTGATCATATGCATATATGAAAACTTTTAATAAAGGAGCAATTTATAGTTTCATGTTATCATGTTATTCCAAATGTTATAATAATTTTGTTTCTCTCAAAAACGCTTGAGGGTGATAGAGAAAAAAAATTCTGTTATTAAGCCAGAAAGTCATGAGACGTTTACTCTGTGTTGTTGGCAGGTTTGTGTGTGATTTCACTGAACAAAGTCTCTGCAATACTGATAGCTGTGAAATGTCTTCCCTGACATGTTTGATGTGAAATGGTGAATTTCACTTGCTGATGAAATCCAACTCATATATATTACATATGAATAGACAAATACTTGAACAGAGTCAAACACGCAGTCAAAGCCGTCAGGGTAAAGCTAGCCAGTATGAAGATGGTCTTAGCTTGTTGCACTTCTTGAATTAAGATGAGTGATTTATTTCTCTGAGATCAACCCACAGGTTGACTCATTAAGAATGTATGTAGACTGGAGAATCAAATAATATAAACCTAGAAGAACAAAAAAAGACAGAAGTGGCATAAGGGGAAGGAAATATTTTCATTCTTCTCCCAATAACTGAAACCAAAAGTCAAACTCTGAACTCACAAAGAACACACTATATTTTTAAGTAACATCCAAATTTCTTGATGTGACTAGTATACACAGGGAGCTTTGAACAAAAATGACTTAAATTCAATTTGTAGTGAGAGGATCTGATAATAAAGCACATACTACATGGCTGGGAATAAAAAGCCCTTGATATCAGAAATACTTTATCCATACTTTAAAAAAAGATATTCATCTACAGATCAAACCTTACTGTCCATCTATCAAAAGTGATATTATACACATTTTCCCACTAAAACTGATATTCTCATCCTCAAGACCACTTACCTGTGTGTCTGTAATAGTTTAATTGTTTGTTTCTTCCATCATGTTCTCCCTGTCTTCATTCCTAAACATTACTACCAGGTGATTCTTCAAACAGCTCTCAGGTGAAATCATATTCCTTTTCAGTAACTTTCAATGTATTGTCATTGCTACCAGATTATATGTTTATATCATACAGGTTACCCTGACTTGTATAAGCCACATTTTCAGGAACATGTACAGATTATATCGTATATATATATATATATATATATATATATATATATATATCTCATATATATACATATATATATATATAGAGAGAGAGGTAGATAGATAGATAGATGAAAATACATATAGTCGTTTTCCTTAGCTTGTTCATGTAGCATTATTTGGATTTCTTACCAAGAAATCTTTGATTTAATGTTTCAGTTTCTTCCCCCACACTTTTCTTACTGAATCGTATTTTATAGATATGATAAAAAATGCTTTGGGGACATAATTTCCATACATGCTTTTGTTTCTATGGATTGTTTGTCAACATCAAATCCCACCTTCTCCATCTGCCCCTATCTTCATATGCAGCCGAATGGTCTGTTTTCTTTGAGGTTTATCTCCAATATTACAGCCTCCATGATGTATTTTCAGATTTTCCCAAAGAGGATATGGATGTTCAGTAATTCATAACATTTAGCAATTTATATTGAAGGAGAATATCCTCCTTCAGCCAAACTCAATCTTAGATAAAATCATTGGGGTTACAAAAGACTTTTTATATTATAACTGAGAAATGCTACTGTTCTTTGAATCTATTCTTGGGAGAAAGCCATGGTTTATATGAATCAGACATTAAATAAATATTTGTGAAGTATGTTACAACCAAATGTACTTGCTGGCACCAGTGCATCATATACAAGAAGTATTCACATTCCTTTTTTATTTGGTACAAAACTTCTGGGCTTGGCTGCATGGTGTCATCTCTTCTTAAATTTCTTCAATAAAGAAAGCATCATACAGCTTGCATGGGTCTCTGTGTATGTAATATGACTTCGATTTTATTGTTTTTATTGGATTCCTGAGTGTGCAAAAAAGCAGGTCTCTGATTCGTTTGCTTTCTCTTAGGCTCTTTTCCTTACATTTGTCTTGTCCAACTCCAATGGGATAGTTTTAGTTCTATCTTATTTTATTATATTGTATTTTTTCTTTTTATTTATTCTTCTCTCATACAATACATCCTGACCACAGCCTCCTTTTCCTCTACACCTCCCTGCCACCCCAACCTCTCCCCCAAAACCACTGTTTCTGCATTTCCCTTCATAAAAGAGCAACCCTCCCAGGGATAGGTATCAAGTGAACATGGCATAACAATTTGCAAGAAGACTAGTCACAAACACTCATATCAAGACTGAATGAGGCTACTAGGACGAAACAGGTTCCCAAAAGCAGGCAAAAGAGTCAGACACTCCACTTCCACTGTTAGGAATCCCACACAAACCCCAAGCTAAACAACCACAACATATATACAGAGAAACTAGTGCAGAGCCACATGGGCTCCATGACTGGCACTGTAGTCTTTGTGACCCCTGCTTAGTAGATTCCATGGGCTGTGTTCTCCTGGTCTCCTTGACCCAACTAGCTCCTCCAATCCTTCTTCCCCCACTTCCACTAGCTTCCCGAGCTCTGCCTTGCGGTTACGTAATGTGTCCCCCAATATATTGTGCACCTTAATAAACTTATCTGGGTCAGAGAACAGAACAGCCACAATATTAAACATAGAGGTGGGGCAATGGCAGCACACACGCCTTTAATCCTAGCACTCCAGAGGCAGAGATCCATCTGGATTTCTGTGAGTTCAAAGCCACACTGGAAACAGCCAGACATGGTAACTCCACCCCCTTGATCCGATCACATAGTAGGCAGAGTCTGTGGGTACAAGGATATAGCTAACTTGGAGACACACACTTTTAATCATAGAGACCTGGAGGTCTGTATAGACAGGCATCTGTGAATTGAATTTGAGACGAGCCTGGTCTATGTAGTGAGTTCCAGGACAGTCAGGGTTAAATATATGGAACTTATCTCAAAATACAAACCAAAACATTAAAGTGTATAGTATTAAATGCTCATCTGACAATACAAACATAAACTGGACTACAACAAATTGTATCAATAAATGCAAATAAAATCTCAACTAAATCACTTAAATTACAAAGATTAAAAAGACTACCTACTTTGGTATATTCAAAGTAGAATTTGTCTCAAAGACAGATTTAAAAAAAGACAAAATTTATGTCAATTTAAACCAGGTTTTAGTCATAGTAATAGTTATATGGGTGACAGAATTTTCCAATTGTCACCATGACCAGTAGCTAGAAACAGAGTATGGAAAACACTGTTAAAATTGTTTCACTCTGTCCTCCAGACCTTGAACCAAAGACAGTTCTTTCCTTATCCACTGAAACAGTAAGCACGGACAGGCATGGAACCATGGACATAATTGACAGCCCTTCTGGGTTCAGGGTTCTTCTCTGACAGATCCTCACTTCCATCTATTTTGCATACATGCTATGGGATGTTCTGTATGGCAAATGTGTTGCTGATTAGTCAATAAATAAAACACTGATTGGCCATTGGCTAGGCAGGAAGTGTAGGCAGGACAAGGAGGAGAATAAAGCTGGGAAATGGAAGGCTGAGTCAGAGAGACACTGCCAGCCGCCACGATGACAAACAGCATGTGAAGATGCCGGTAAGCCACAAGCCACGTGGCAAGGTATAGATTAATGGAAATGGATTAATTAATTTGAGCTGTAAGAACAGTTAGCAAGAAGGCTGCCACGGCCATATATTTTGTAACCAATATAAGTCTCTGTGTTTACTTGGTTGGGTCTGAGGGGCTGTGGGACTGGCAGGTGACAGAGATTTGTCCTGACTGTGGGCCAGGCAGGAAAACTCAAGCTACACATACACACAAGCCCATTAAAATCCATTAAATCCTGTAGACATTGACTCTTTCTTGGCAGCCCACATTCAGATCCATTCTCTGTTGCCAAGAGCTTCACTTTATCTTAATAAATCTGCTTTGCTTCACTTAATCTTTGTTGTCTGTGTACCTCATACTTCTTGGTCATAAGATGAGAACCTTGTGGAGAAGAATGTCTTTAATGTAATCAGCTCGTGGTCATACTGACATGTTTACTCCAACTCTTCTCTTATCTACATTATTGTTCTGCATATTTGTTCTCTACTAGAAAAGTTATATTCAAGTCAACTGATTGATTTTTGGGTCTTCCAAAAATATAGGCCACTGGTTTGCATCCTATTTTTCTAGTTGTGGGCTCAACAGGGAATAACCTTTATATTCATAAAAAAAATTTACACTGAAGATAACTATAATCAGTTTTCAGTGGCCAAATCTTAATGTTGTTTATAGATATGTTTGTTTTTTTTGATTAAATATTTGTGTTCAAGCTATTTACTTATGCTTGAAAAGGAATCTGAGTATGTAGTCACCATGTTTATAGTCTTTGGAAGAAAGTCTCAGCTGGAGATATGGCTCCAAAGGTACATACTACTCTTTCAGAGTGAACAAGTTCAGAACTCAACACCCACATCTGGTGGCTTACTACTTCCTGCAACTCTAGTTCCAGGGGACCCAACATCCTCTTAAGGTCTATGGACACCACAGTTGTGCAGAAACTCAAACGTATGCATATATACACCTGTACACATAATCTTTAAAAGAAAAAGAACCATAAAGGAGAAACTCCCTGACGTAACTTCTCAGACCTCGTGCAGTTCCTCAAATGCTGACCTCTTCGGTCAATGGTGTACGGAACAGCCTATGCTCTTGCATGGCCACATTTTCAATCTCTAGTAGAACAGCATCACTTTGTCCTGCAGGGAGCCATCTGGTCCTCAAGGGACTTTCACATTTCCACTCCCTCAGTCTTTGGAGTAAGGAGGGAGCGACACAGATGTGGGTTCTTGTACTTCAAGCTTATATAAGCCACGTTTGCTGAGACCTGGAAATGAAGCCTCTGAAAAGAAAATGGGGGAAAGATTGCACCGTTTATGGATGGCGGTCCTCTGAATTTACAGTTTTTTTCTGTTTTATGAGGACTAATACTTTTGAAAATATATTATTGAGAGCAATTTTTTTATTTTTTTGAAATAAAAATCATTATCTTGTGTTATCCCTTCCCTTCCCTTCCTTCCTCTAACCTTCCTGAGCATCCCACTTGCTCTCTTTAAAATTCCTGAAGGCCTAATACTGTGAAGGATCGCCACAAGCTCTTTTGGTGTTTGGGTAAGATAGAAATGATTACTGTATTGTAAATTCTTATATAAAGTAAAAATATTGTATATATGTAACAATGAGAGTAAATTAATACCAAAAGAACAAGGTAAGAAATGAGCAAATAGTGACTGGATCCTGTTTTCCTACTTTGTTAAATTCTGAATAAAATCAATGCTGTGAGAGTGACTGGTTTGCTGGAGTGACATGTCTATTATCTTATTGACATAATCATAATGACATTATGTGATGAGGTAGAACTGTAAAAAACACTTTAATAACAGGATTAAATAATCAAGCCTTGATTCTTACATAAAAATATTTCTCATTGTTTTGTTAAATGACTCACTAGGTTTAGTCAATCATGTATTCTGATTAAATTATTTGGTCTTGATTAATGATTAGCTTTATATTTTTAATTCACATGACAATATTTTGATATATGAATATAAAAATATTGATATATGTATATATGAAAACATTATTTGTTATATGTCTATCTGACACACGCATACATATTTTTTTTAATTCTTTGTACTCAAATGATTTTATTAATTTCTTGTCCTACTAGAGCATTAATTTTGGTGTTTGTCACCAATCTTTAATTTTTTAAATATTTATTTATTTATTATTTATTTAATTATTGATGGCCCATCTTTTCTCTACAACCACAAATGTCACATTTTGAGGTTCTAGGCTACTTACATGACTTTTATGCTCAATATTTTTTCTAGAATCTCTTGGATTTCTTTTCTTTAATCCAGGATTTAAGGTTAGTATAGTGAACAATTTAATTAAATAGAAACAGTGTTGAGGAATGAGATTGAAAACGTATAGAAACAGGAAAGACAGGCAGCCTAATAGTAGCCCAAACCATGTCCCAAACCTCTTTAAATAAGAGCTTTTCCCACTACTGCTGACTCCAGATGCTCCATGTCAGTCAGACAATGTCATTGGTGTGGTGCCACATGCATTTGCTGAAGTCTTGATAAGGTTGCCTTGTTTGCCCTCAAGATCTCAATTTCTTTGTCACTGTCCTTTTTCTCACTAAGTATTCGAAAGTATGTGTATGTGGTTTGAGTGAAAAAACATCCACCAAATCTCCTCACTCTCTTTCTAGGTAAGAGAGGCACAAGAAACTGAGTTTGTAGCCTTTTGGACTTCTTGAGTGAGTGGAAGCCCCTGATTAGCAATTATTCATGAATTAGAAAGTGATTCATGTATGTCTGTCTAATAAATGAAATCTATCCACAGTAAAGTCTCTTTAATATCACCTCCTCAGTATCCTGTCTTTTCCTCCACACTTCTTTCCCTATAGTCTTTAAGAAAGGGGTTACCCATAACTCTGCTTCCAACTGCCCTAATTGCACCAAGTCATTGCTTGTTTTAGGGTTTAATAGAGACATGGACCTAAGTATATTCCACTTGGATGTTGAGAACATGGTCCTTCCTGGAATTTTTTACCTTTATTATTTTATCCTTTTATAGAAAATATTTTTTTCTGTATAATGCATTCTGATTATGATTTCCCCTTCCTCTACTGCTCTCAGTCCTGCCTTCTTCCCTTCCCATTTGGATACCCCCTTTCTATCTCTCATTGGACAAGAAGAGGCTTCTAAGAGATAACTATAAAACATAGCAAAATCTATCACATAAAAGTTGGATAAGGCAAACCACCAGCAGGAAAACAATCCAAGAGAAGGCACCTGAATCAGAAACTCACTCATTCTCACAGTCAGGGACAACATAAAAGCATTAAACTGGAAGCAAACCAGTGCAGGCCCTTTGAATGCTGTGTTCAGTTTCTGTGAGTTCATTAGAACTTTGCTCATGTTGTTTTAGAAGGCTGTGTTTCTTGGTGTCTCCCAACCCCTCTGGCTCTTATACTCCCCTTGTCCCTTTCCCACATGGTTCCCTGATCTCTAAGGGGAAGGATTTGATGGAGACATCCCATTTAGAGTTGATTGTTCCCAGGCAGTTCTCATTTTCTTTTGATCTCCACTCACCCAGCCATCAAGTGACTTATCTCTCCTTCTTTACCATTCTTTGATTCCTATTATGTAACTTCATCTTAGTTATCCTATATACTGAATGCTATTGAACCTGTGCAATAATCACCCCATCAGGGCAACTGCCTTTTCTTTTCTTTTTTTTTTTTTTAAAGATTTATTTATTTATTATGTATACAGTATTCTGCCTGCACACATCCCTGCAGACCAGAAGAGGGCACCAGATCTCATTACAAGTGGTTGTGAGCCACCATGTCGTTGATGGGAATTGAACTCAGGACCTCTGGAAGAGCAGTCGGTGCTCTTAACCACTGAGCCATCTCTCCAGCCCCGCAACTGCCTTTTAATGACAATATAGACTAGGTAATACCTATGTTGGCTTCTGTAAAGGAATATTTTTAGAGTATATGTTCCTAATGCATATTTGTGTACTGACTCTATCACTAAGGTGCGCTTAATCACCAATATTTTATATACAATGTCCTTCTGGGCTACTAGGAAGGTAAATTTATTTTGGAGTTTATTGTTTTGTCTTGGTTAGGGTCCCCCAATGTAACATTTTTCTTAAAAGTTTTTTTTTGTGCCTTGCAAATATTTATTTAAAAATATATCTGCAAAAATTCATTCCACATCTTGTGAATATTATTAGAAGCTTATTCCTAAGGGATAAATACAAGTTCCTTTACAAGGCACACACTATTTTTTTTAAAATCCAGTATATTCAAATAGCTTTTTTTTAATGTTCATGCATCACATCCAAGACACAAAATTTCCAGTGTCCGTGTGTTTCACACTTAATGTATCACAAGCTTAGAAGGTCTCCCACTCACTTTTAATCTGCTACTGCCCTCTCATTATCACATGGAATCAATTAGAAAATTGTCATTTTTAATTTCTAGAGTATTCCTTCTGTTGTAGTATTTTTCAGACTATGAGAAAAATGTTATACATTATCTCATCTGTAAATGTTCTTTCAATATTCACATGAATCCCTCCCAGTGACTACTGTCTTACATTCATTAAATCTAATTTCAGGAGACATTCAACGACGACATGGAAAAGAAGAATGAAACAGTATGGACAGAATTTGTTCTCACAGGTCTCAGATGCCAACCACAGTGGAAAATCCTTCTGTTTCTAGTATTCTTGGTAATATACCTCATGACCATTATGGGAAACCTTGGTCTTATCATTCTCGTCTGGAATGACCCTCGACTTCACATCCCCATGTACTTATTCCTTAGTAACTTAGCTTTAGTGGATACTTGGCTATCATCCACAGTGACACCAAAGATACTATTCAATCTTTTGGACAAGGGCAAGGTGATTTCTGTCTCTGAATGCATGGTGCAGTTCTTTTCCTTTGCAATAAGTGTGACCACAGAATGCTTTCTCTTGGCAGCAATGGCTTATGATCGCTATGCAGCTATATGCAATCCTTTGCTTTATCCAGTAATTATGACCAATAGACTCTGCATTCGTCTATTAGCTTTATCATTTGTAGGTGGCTTTCTTCATGCTGTAATTCATGAAAGCTTTCTATTCAGACTAACCTTCTGTAATTCCAACATACTATATCACTTTTTCTGTGATGCTATACCACTGTTGAAAATTTCCTGTACTGACCCTTCTTTGAATTATCTGATGATTTTTATTTTCTCTGGTTCAATACAAGTGTTTACCATTATGACAGTTTTTATCTCTTACACATTTGTTCTCTTTACTATTTTAAAAAAGAAGTCTGACAAGGGTGTAAGGAAAGCCTTCTCCACCTGTGGAGCTCACCTCCTGTCTGTGTGCTTGTACTTTGGACCTCTTCTCTTCATGTATGTGCACCCAGCATCTTCAGAAGTAGATGATCAAGACATGGTCTTTTCTCTGTTTTACACAGTTATAATCCCTGTATTAAATCCAATTATCTACAGCCTCAGAAATAAACAAGTCATAGATTCTCTGAAAAAAATGTTAAAAATAACAGTTTAGATCCCATTAATAACTATTAATTTTATTAAAAGTCACAATGTTGTGGAGGTAAAGATGGATTTTGAAATAATAAATGTTGGAAGAGATTACTGAATTGAATTGACATACATAATCATCTCCTTCGTAAGTTTGTAAACACAGCTGCATTCATTGATCATATGCATATGTGAAAACTTTTAATAAAGGAGCAATTCATAGTTTCATGTTATTATGTTATTCCAAATGTTATAGTCATTTATTTCTCTCAAAAACACTTGAGAGTGATAGAGAAAATATTTCTGTTATTAAGCCAGAAAGTCATGAGACGTTTACTCTGTGTTGTTGGCAGGTTTGTGTGTGATTTCACTGAACAAAGTCTCTGCAATACTGATAGCTGTGAAATGTCTTCCCTGACATGTTTGATGTGAAATGGTGAATTTCACTTGCTGAAGAAATCCAACTCATGTATATTACACATGAATAGACAAATACTTGAACATAGTCAAACACAATAATGAAAATGCAGTCAAAGCCGTCAGGGTAAAGCTAGCCAGTATGAAGATGGTCTTAGCTTGTTGCACTGCTTGAATTAAGACAAGAGTGATTTATTTCTCTGAGAACAATCCACAGGTTGACTCCTTAAGAATGTAAGTAGACTGAAGAATTAAATAATATAAATATATAAGAAAAAAAGAGAGAAGTGGCATAAGGGGAAGGAAATATTTTCATTTTTTTCTCCCAATAACCAAAACCAAAAGTCAAACCCTGAGCTCACAAAGAACGCACTATATTTTTAAGTAACATCCAAATTTATTGATATGGCTTGTATACACAGGGAGCTTTGAACAAAAATGACTTAAATTCAAGTTGTGGTGAGAGCATCTGATAATAAAGCACATACTATGTGACTGGGAATAAAAAGCCCTTGATATCAGAAATACTTTATCCATACTTTTTTTTTTCAAAAAAAGATATGATCCATTTACAGATCCATTTATCCATCTCTCAAAAATGGTATTACATACATTTTCACACAAAAACTGATATTCTCATCCTCAAGACCACTTACCTGTGTGCCTGTAGTAGTTTAATTGTTCATTTTTCCCATTATGTTCTCCCTGTCTTCATTCCTAAACATTACTACCAGGTGATTCTTCAAACAGCTCTCAGGTGAAATCATATTCCTTTTCAGTAACTTTCAATGTATTGTCATTGCTACCAGATTATATGCTCACATCATACAGGTTACTCTGACTTGTATAAGCCACTTGTTCAAGAATATGTACAGATTATATATATATATACATATACATATATACATACACATAGAAACACAGATGCAAATATATATAATCATTTTCCTTAGCTTGTTCATGTAGCATTATTTGGATTTCTTACCAAGAAATCTTTGATTTAATGTTTCAATTATTTCTCCCACTTTTTTTTTTTTTACCTAAACCTATTTTATAGATAGGATAAGAAATGCTTTGGGGACATAATTTCCCTAGGTCTAGTAAATGCTTTTGCTTCTACAACTTGTTTGTCAACATCAAATCCCACCTTCTCCATCTGCCCCTATCTTCATAGAAAGCAGTAATGGTCTGTTTTCTTTGAGGTTTATCTCCAATATTACAGCTTCCATGATGTATTTTCAGATTTTCCCAAAGAGGATAAGGATGTTCAGCAATTCATAACATTTAGCAATTTATATTGAAGGAGAATATCCTCCTTCAGCCAAACTCACTTAGATAAAATCATTGGGGTTACAAAAGACCTTTTATATTATAACTGAGAAATACTGCTGTTCTTTGAATCTATTATCCATGGTTTATATGAATCAGACTTTAAATAAATATTTGTGAAGTATGTTACAACCAAATGTACTTGCTGCCACCAGTGCATCATGGACAAGAAATATTCACAATCTTTTTTTATTTGGCATAAAACCAGACTAACTTCTGGGCTTGGCTGCATGGTGTCATCTCTTCTTAAATTTCTTTGATGAAGAAAGCATCATACAGCTTGCATGGGTCTGCACCAGGTCCTCTGTGTATGTAATATGGCTTCCATTTTATTGATTTTATTAGATTCCTGAGTGTGCAAAAAAGCAGGTCTCTGATTCGTTTGCTTTCTCTTAGGCTCTTTTTCTTACATTTGTCTTGTCCAACTCCAATGGGATAGTTTTACTTTTATTTTATTGTAATTTAATTTATTATATTGTATTTTTTTTATTTATTCTTCTCTCATACAATACATCCTGACCACAGCCTCCTTTTCCTCTACACCTCCCTGCCACCCCAACCTCTCCCCCAAAACCACTGTTTCTGCATTTGTTTTCATAAAAGAGCAACCCCCCAGGAATAGATATCAAGTGAACATGGCATAACAACTTGCAAGAAGACTAGTCACAAACACTCATATCAAGACTGAATGAGGCTACTAGGATGAAAAAGTTTCCCAAAAGCAGGCAAAAGAGTCAGACACCCCATTTCCACTGTTAGGAATCCAACACAAACCCCAAGCTAAACAATCACAACATATATGCAGAGAAACTAGTGCAGAGCCATGTGGGCTCCTTGACTGGCACTGTAGTCTTTGTGACCCCTACTTAGTTGATTCCATGGGCTGTGTTCTCCTGGTCTCCTTGACCCAACTAGCTCCTACAATCCTTCTTCCCCCACTTCCACTAGCTTCCCCGAGCTCTGCCTTGTGGTTATGTATTGTGTCCCCCAATATATTGTGCACCTTAATAAACTCATCTGGGGTCAGAGAACAGAACAGCCACAATATTAAACATAGAGGTTAGGTAATGGTAGCACACATGCCTTTAATCCTAGCATTCTAGAGGCAGAGATCCATCTGGATTTCTGTGAGTTCAAAGCCACACTGGAAACAGCCAGACATGGTGACTCCACACCCTTAATCCGATCACATGGCAGGCAGAGTCTGTGTGTACAAGGACATAGCCAGCTTGGAGACATATTCTTTTGATCTCAATACCAACCACAGAGACCTGGAGGTCTGTATAGACAGGCAGTGATGAGGAGGTCATGTAGTTGGGTTTACAACCAATGAGAAGGCAGAACAGAAAGTCAATACAGACACACAGGAAGTAGGTCTCTTTCTCAGGGGAAGGACGACAGTGACAGCTAGGGGTAAGAAGGTGGTCTTAGCTCTTGGCTTCTGCCCGATCTCTGGGCTTTTAACTGCATTTGGCTCTGTGTTTCTTATTTAATAAGACCATTCAGAATTACATATACACCAGCCCACTCCTCCTCCATTTCTGCTCAGAAAAGGACAAGCCTCCCATGGATAACAACAAATCATGGCATATCAAGTTGCAGTAAGAATAAGCACCTCACCTAATATAGACTGAACAAGGCAACCATGTATCACAAAGGTCCCGAAAACTCTCAGAAGAATCAGAGACAGCCCCTCCTCTGACTGTTAGGAGTCCCACAAGAAGACCAACTGTCACATATATGCAGAGTACCTAAGTCAGTCCCCTGCAGGCTTCCTGGTTCTCAGTTCAGTCTCTGTGAGCTCCTATGAGCCCAAGTTACTTGATTCTGTGGGTTGTCTTGTGGTGTCCTTGACCCCTCTGGTATCTACAATCCTTTCTCTCCCTCTTCTGCAGGATTCCCAAAGCTATGCATAATGTTTGGTTGTGGGTCTGCATCTGTTTCCATCAGTTGATGGATGAAGCCTCTCTGATGATAGTTGGGCTAGGCACCAATCTATAAGTATATCAGAATCTCCCTAGGTATCATTACATTGACATTTTTTTTCCCAGTCACGTTTGGTTCTATCCTAGGTCTCTGGGTCATCCAGCGAGTGGATCCTGGTGCTAAAGGTAGTGTCAGGGGTTGACTTACTTTCCTGCTATGGGTTTTAAGCCAGACCAATCATTGGTTGGCCACTCTGTTAGTCTCTAGGGCACCCTTACCTCAGCACATCCTATAGGCAGAACAAACTGTAGGTTGAAGGTTTTAGGGGTTGTTTGGTGTCCCAGTTCCTCTATGTGAAGACTTGTCTAGTTACAGGAGATGGCCAGTTCAGGCTACATATCTGCTATTGCTAGGAGTCTTAGCTGGGGTCATCCTTGTAGATTCCTAGGAGGTTCCCATGCACCAGGTTTCTACTTGACCTCAAAATACCCCTCTTTCTGGTGGTCTCTTTCAGCACTCTCCCCGTCCATGCCCTCCAACCTGATTGCTCATGTTTCCATTTCCACTTGCCCAAAGTCCACTCATGAAATCTCTTCATTTCTTCTTCTCAGAGAGATTTGGGCACCCTCCCCTGATTAACCCTTCTTGTTACCTAGTCTCTCTGCATCTGTGGATTGTAGCATAGTTATCCTTTACTTTACAGCTAATACCCACTTATGAGTGAGTACATACCATGTTTGTTTTTCTGGGTCTGAGTTACCTAACTCAGGATTATTTTTTCTAGTTCTATCCATTTGCTTGCAAATCTCCTGATGTCATTGTTTTGAACAGCTGAGTAACACTCCATTGTGTAAACATACCACATTTTCTTTATCCATTCCTTGGTTGAAGGGGCTCTAGATTGTTTCTATGTTTTGGCTATTCCAAATAAAGCTGAAATGAACATAGTTGAGCAAGTATTCTTGTGGTATGATTGAGTATCCTTTGGGTATATGCTCAAAAGTGATGTAGCTGGCATTTTCTTAATTAGTGATTGATATGGGAGGGCCAAGATCATTGGGAATCACACTACCCCTGAGATAGTGGTCCTGGGTACTATCAGAAAGGAAACTGAATAAAGCAGTAACAAACATTCATCCATAGCCTCTGCTGTAGTCTACCTAGAGATGGTCCCAACTCCTCCTGAGCACCTATGTTTTCCAACAGGTATTTTCTTAGAGTGAGGCAACAAGAGGCTCTGTCCAGGGCAGAGGTTAGTTGTAGTAGGCCTAGTGTTTGAGTACAAGGCAGAGTTCTCTGTTACTTCTCTTCTCATCCCTCATGGCAGCATTATCTCCTTCATGATATACCATCTGTGTTGAAGGAAGGGGACACAAGCAAAATAAAATTTTTATGTTTCACTTTATTCTTATTATACTGTAACTAGGAACTATGATCCCTGACTTGGTTTCTTTAGTTCCTGTGAAGATGTCTTCATTTGTATAAAATGGTCCTCATGGCGGATTCTGCAGGAGAATGATTGTTGAGTCCAATCTGCCATCTTGTTTCATCTACCTCAAGGAGTGTGGCATCTTTTACTGCCTTTTCTGACTCCTTCATCTCTTCTTAGGTGAAGTGCCTGTGTTTTTTCTCTGTCATTTGCTACTATTTACATTCAGTTGTTTGTTTTCTTCTTATGGATTTTGATTATTTTAATAACATCAAAAAATAAGAAATATAGGTGTGGCATGATGGAACATACCTTTAATCTTAGCATTCAGGTGGCAGTGGAAGGCAGATATCTGTGAATTTGAGACCAGCCTGATCTACATAGTGAGTTCCAGGACAGTCAGGGTTAAATATATGGAACTTATCTCAAAATACAAACCAAAACGTTAAAGTGTGTAGTATTAAATGCTCATCTGACAATACAAACATAAACTGGACTACAGCAAATTGTATCAGTAAATGCAAATAATATCACAACTAAATCACTTAAATTACAAAGATTAAAAAGACTACCCATATTGGTATATTCAATGTAGACTTTTGTCATCAAACACAGGTTTAAAAAAAAGACAAAATTTATGTTAATTTAAACCAGGTTTTAGTTATAGTAATGGTTATATGGGTGACAGAATTTTCTAACTGTCACCATGACCAGTAGCTAGAAACAGAGTATGGAAACCACAGGCAAAATGTTTCACTCTGCCCTCCAGACTTTGAACCAAAGACAGTTCTTTCCTTATATCCACTGTAACAGTAAGCATGGACAGGCATGGAAGCGGGGACCTAATTGACAGCCCTTCTGGGTTCAGGGTTCTCCTCTGATAGATCCTCACTTCCATCTATTTTGCATACACACAAACCCATTAAAATCCATTGAATCCTGTGGACATTGACTCTTCCTTGGCAGCCCACATTCAGATCCATTCTCTGTTGCCAGGAGCTTCGCTTTCTCTTAATAAATCTGCCTTGCTTCACTTACTCTTTGTTGTCTATGTACCTCATCCTTCTTGGTCATAAGATGAGAACCTTGTGGAGAAGAATGTCTTTATGTAATCAGCTCGTGGTCATACTGACATGTTTACTCCAACTCTTCTCTTATCTACATTATTGTTCTGCATATTTGTTCTCTACTAGAAAAGTTATATTCAAGTCAACTGATTGATTTTTGGGTCTTCCAAAAATATAGGCCACTGGCTTGTATTCTATTTTTTTAGTTGTGGGCTCAACAGGGATTAACCTTTATATTCATAAAAAAATTGTACACCGAAGACAACTATAATCAGTTTTCAGTGGCCAAATCTTAATGTTGTTTATAGATATGTTTGTTTTTTGATTAAATATATGTGTTCAAGCTTATTTATTTATGCTTGAAAAGGAATCTGAGTATGTAGTCACCATGTTTATAGTCTTTGGAAGAAAGTCTCAGCTAGAGATATGGCTCGAAAGGTACATACTGCTCTTTCAGAGGAAACAAGTTCAGAACTCAACACCCACATCTGGTGGCTTACTACTTCCTGCAACTCTAGTTCCAGGGGACCCAACATCCTCTTAAGGTCTATGGACACCACAGTTGTGCAGAAACTCAAACGTATGCATATATACACCTGTACACATAATCTTTAAAAGAAAAAGAACCATAAAGAAGAAACTCCCTGATGTAACTTCCCAGACCCCGTGCAATTCCTCAAATGCTGACCTCTTAGATCACTGGCAATGGAACAGCCTATGCTCTTACATGGCCACATTCTCAATCTCTAGTAGAACAGCATCACTTTGTCCTTCAGGGAGCCATCTGGTCCTCAAGGGACTTTCACATTTCCACTCCCTCAGTCTTTGGGATAAGGAGAGAGTGACACATCCATTGGTTCTTGTACTTCAAGCTTATATAAGCCACGTTTGCTGAGACCTGGAAATGAAGCCTCTGAAAAGCAACATCGGGGGAAAGATTGCACATTGCACTATTTATTGATGGCGGTCCTCTGAATTTACAGTTTTATTTTTCTGTTTATGGGGACTAATACTTAAAAAAATATTATTATTGAAACCTTTTATTAATTTTTTGAAATTAAAAAAATCATTATCTTGTGTTATCCCTTTCCTTTTCTTCCTCCAACCTTCCTGAGCATCCCACTTGCTCTCTTTCATATTCCTGAAGGCCTAATACTGTAAAGGATCGCCACAAGCTCTTTCGGTGTTTGGGTAAGATAGAAATGATTACTATATTGTAAATTCTTATATAAAGTAAAAATATTGTATATATGTATCAATGAGAGTAAATTAATACCAAAAGAATCAGGTTAAAAAATGAGAAAATAATGACTTGATCCTGTTTTCTTTCCTTGTTAAATTCTGAGTAAAATCAATGCTGTGAGAGTGACTGGTTTGCTGAAGTGACATGTCTATTATCTTACTGACCTAATCATAATGATCTTATTTGATGAGGTAGAATTGTACAAGAAAAAAACCAAATTTAAGAACAGGATTAAATAATCAACCCTGACTCTTACATGAGAAATATTCAAAATTGTTTTTATAAATGACCCACTGTTTTAGTCAATCATGTATTCTGATTAAATTTTTTGGTCTTAATTAAAGATTAGCTTGATATTTTTACTTCACATGACAGTATTTTGATATATGTATATACACAAGATACATAAATATTACACACACACACACACACACACACACACATATGTCTCAGGAAATACTAGGAAATGTTTGGCTGTTCTTTCCAGAACTTAAGACTTAGCAAGAACCCACCCATGAAATGAAGTTGATTAATGTCATATGTTCAGTGCTTGAAATTGTGTAGAGGGGAACAGCACTCCAAATGAAACATTTTGACAGTGGGATTATGGCTGATGGTCATTTATATTACTTTTATCATGTTTCTGTTGATGAAGACACTTTTGAAACAAGCACTCTTTAAGATTAAATGTATTTCAATCATTGTCACAAAATCATAATTAAATTTAAAATTTTTTGCACAAATGTGAAATTTACCTCATGATCTCTGATGTACAGTATATGTATGAACAATGGTATACCTACAAAGTTAAGGAACTTCACATCCCAGTGTCTGTTCTTCACTTTTTATTAGTTGTGGCACAGTTTGAAATGTATGCTTTTCACAAATCCAATGTCGTGCATTATCAAAATTAGTGTTCATGCTGCCTTCATATCCCAGGATAAATAATCTTAAGTATGGAAAGGACAGCCAGCTGATATTACATATTTAAGAACAAAATGGTTTATAAAGCAAAGTTTTAAATCAGTGCTTTCTCTTGTACTCAGAAAATAATGAAAAAAACCCTAACTAATAAGGGAGATTAACATGACTGACAATTTTGATGAACGTTAGGGTTAAGATAAACATGCACACCCCACATCCAATGCCTTTCTTTTTGCACATATTCAGTTTATCCTACACACTGCAATTTGTTCCTTTGACCTTTCAGCACTCATCCACATATCCCTGTTCTCCCCTGACTATTTTATTCCTTTCTCTTGCTTTTTTTTCAACTCATTGCAAATTGCCTTCCAAATTTTCCTGTCCCATTTATCAATTCCCTTATCTCTCCTCTGCAACACTTATTAACACAGTCTGCAGTAAAAAGTTATATTAACTTGAGGCAGAATGTAAATTCTTATTGCTCCCAACATTAGAGTACCTTCCTCCATCCCCCATACGCCCATGCTATTTGTTCTCTGATGGACTTGAATTCTATCACATGAAAGTTGTTCCCATCACAGTTTCTAAAATTTTCTTAATTCTTTGCACTCAAATAGTTACATTAATCTCCTGTCCTACTTGAGCATTAATTTTGGTGTTTGTCACCAATCTTTAATTTTAAATATTTATTTATTTATTGAGGCCCCGCCTATTCTTATAACCACAAATGTCAGATTTTGAGCTTCCAGGCTACTGGCATGATTTTAATGTTCAATATTTTTTCTAGAATCTCTTTGATTTCTTTTCCTTAATCCAGGATACTGAGCAATTTAATTAATTAGAAACAGTGTTGAGGAATGAGATTGAAAATGAATGGAAACAGAAAAGCAAGGCAGCCTAATAATAGTAGCCCAAACCATGTCCCAAAATTCTTTAAATAAGAGCTTTTGCCACTACTGCTGGCTAAAGATACCCCATGTCAGTCAGACAATGCCATTGGTGTGGTGCCACATGCATTTGCTGGAGTCTTAATAAGGTTGCCTTATTTGCACTCAAGATCTTTGTAGCTGAAGTTTTCCCCGATCCCGCCCAGCCCCATGGACCCCGCAGCTGCTTATAAAATAATCACTCAGAAGCTTATATTAATTAAAACTGCTTGCCCATTAGCTCAGACTTTCCACTGACTAGCTCTTACATTTAAAATCAGCCCATTTCTGTTAATCTATATGTTGCCATGTGTTCTGTGACTTTACCGGTCTCAGTCCTTTGTCTCACTAAGTATTTGAAAGTATGTGTATGTGTTTGTGGTTTGAGTGGAAAAACATCCATCAAATCTCCTCATTCTATTTCTAGGTAAGAGAAGCACAAGTGTTTGTAATCTTTTGGACTTCTTGAGTGAATGGAAGCCCCTGATTAGCAAATATTCATGATTTAGAAAGTGATTCATGTATGTCTATCTAATAAATGAAATCTATCTACAGTACAGTCTCTTTAATATCACCTCCTCAGTATCCTGTCTTTTTTTTTTTTTTTTGAGGCAGAGTTTCTTTGTGTAGCTTTGCGCCTTTCCTGGGACTCACTTGGTAGCCCAGGCTGGCCTCGAACTCACAGAGATCCGCCTGCCTCTGCCTCCCGAGTGCTGGGATTAAAGTCGTGTGCCACCACCGCCCAGCAGTATCCTGTCTTTTACTCCATACTTCTTTCCTTATAGTCTTTAAGGAATGAGTTACCCATAACTCTGCTTAGAACTGTCCTAATTGCACCAAGTCATTGCTTGTTTTAGGGTTTAATAGAGACATGGAATTCTTTTCATTAATTATTTTTTCCTTTTATTGAAAATATTTTTTTCTCATATAACACATTCTGATTATGATTTCCCCTTCCTCTACTCCTCAGAGTTTCCCCGACTTCCCTTCCCATTGATTTCTCTCTTCTGTCTCTCATTACACAAGAAGAGGCTTCTAAGAGATAACTACAAAACATAACACGATAAAATATATTAAGATAAAACAAAAGCAATCACATCAAAGTTAGAAAAGGCAAACCACCAGCAGGAAGACAATCCAAGATAGGGCACCAGAATCAAAGACCCACTCATTCTCACACTCAGGAATACCATAAAAACATTAAACTGGAAGCCATAATGCGTATGCAGAGCTGATGCAGACAGTGCAGGCCCTTTGAATGCTGTGTTCAGTTTCTGTAAATTCATTAGAACTTTTCTCATGTGGATTTAGAAAGCCCCCTTTTCTGGGGATCCTCCAACCCCTCTGGCTTTTACATTCTTACTGCCTCCTTTTCCAAGGGTTTCCTGATTTCTAAGGGGAAGAATTGAATGGAGACATCCCATTTAGAGATGAGTGTTCCAGGCAGTTCTCATTTTCTTTTGATGGCCACTGATCCAGCCATCAAGTGATTCATCTCTCCTTCTCTACCAGTCTTTGATTCCTATTATGTAATTAAACCTTAGTTATCATATATACTGAATGCTTTTGAGCCTGTGTAATCATCAACCCACCAGGGCAATTGCCTTTTAATGGCAATATAGACTAGGCAATACTTACGTTGGCTTCTGCAAAGGAATATGTTTAGAGTATATATTCGTAATGCATTCTTGTGTACTGACTCTATTGGTACAGTAGTGTTTAATGACCTACATTTGATATAAAACATCTTTCTGGCCTACCAATAAGGTAAATTTATTTGGAAATCTTAGGACCATAGTGTCTTGGTTAGTATCTCTTAGTCCAACATTTTTTTTCTTAAAAGATTTTTTTGTGTGTGTCTTGCAAATATTTATTTAAAAGTGTATCTGTAAACATCATTCCATATCTTGTGAATTTTATTAAAAGCCTATTCCTGAGGGATAAATACAAATTCCTGTACAAGGCAGTCAATATTGTTTAAAATCAATTACATTCAAAAACTTTTCTTATGTTCATGTATCACATCCAAGACACAAAATTTCCAGTGTAAAGTGTATTTAGCACTTAATGTATCTCAGGCTTAGAAGGTCTCCCTTTCACTCTTAATCTGTTACTGCCTGCTGATTATCACACAGAATCAATTAAAAAAATTGTCATTCTTAACAAGGCAGTGGTGGCTCACGACATTAATCCCAGTACTCAGGAAGCAGAGTCAGGTGAATCTCTGTGAGTTTGAGGCCAGCCTGATCTACAGAATGAGTTCCAGGACAGGCACCAAAATGCCACAGAGAAACCCTCTCTTGAAAAAAACAAAAAAAAATTGTCATTCTTAATTTCCAGAGTATTCCTTCTGTTGTAGTATTATTCAGATTATGAGAAAACTGTTATACATGATCTCATCTAGAAGCTCCTTCAATATTCACATGAATATTGATATGACTACTCCCAGTGACTACTGTCTTACATTCATTAAATCTAATTTCAGGAGACATTCAATGACGACATGGAAAAGGAGAATGAAACAGTATGGATAGAATTTGTTCTCACAGGTCTCAGATGCCAACCACAGTGGAAAATCCTTCTGTTTCTAGTGTTCTTGGTAATATACCTCATGACCATAATGGGGAACCTTGGTCTTATCACTCTTATCTGGAATGACCCTTGACTTCACATCCCCATGTACTTCTTCCTTAGTAATTTGGCTTTAGTGGATACTTGGTTATCATCCACAGTGACACCAAAGATGCTATTCAATCTTTTGGACAAGGGCAAGGTGATTTCTGTCTCTGAATGCATGGTGCAGTTCTTTTCCTTTGCAATAAGTGTGACCACAGAATGTTTTCTCTTGGCAGCAATGGCTTATGATCGCTATGCAGCTATATGCAATCCTTTGCTTTATCCAGTAATTATGACCAATAGACTCTGCATTCGTCTATTAGTTTTATCATTTGTAGGTGGCTTTCTTCATGCTGTAATTCATGAAAGCTTTCTATTAAGACTAACCTTCTGTAATTCCAACATAATATATCACTTCTACTGTGATGTTATACCACTGTTGAAAATTTCCTGTACTGACCCTTCTTTGAATTATCTGATAATTTTCATTTTCTCTGGTTCAATACAAGTATTTACCATTATGACAGTTCTTATCTCTTACACATTTGTTCTCTTTACCATTTTAAAAAAGAAGTCTGACAAGGGTGTAAGGAAAGCCTTCTCCACCTGTGGAGCCCACCTCCTGTCTGTGTCTTTGTACTATGGACCTCTTCTCTTCATGTATGTGCACCCAGCATCTTCAGAAGTAGATGATCAAGACATGATCCTTTCTCTGTTTTACACAGTTATAATCCCTGTATTAAATCCAATTATCTACAGCCTCAGAAATAAGCAAGTCATAGATTCTCTGAAAAAAATGTTGAAAATAACAGTTTAAATCTCATTAATAACTATTAATTTTATTAAAATTCATAATATTGCAGAAGTAAATGTGGATTTTGAAATTATAAATTCTAGAATAGACTATTGAATTGAATTTGTATATATTATTATCTTCTTAATATAGTGGTAAATACACTTATATTCATTGATATGCATATATGAAAACTTCTTGTAAGTTGTTCTTATATTGGAATAAAGCAGAAAGAAAGGAAATACTTTTAGTTTCATTTTATTATGTTATGCATATACTAAATATCATAATCATTTTACTTCTCTCAAAAACACTTGAGTGTGATAGAAAGAAAATTCTGTTATTACACCTGAAAGTCATGAGACATTTACTCTGTGTTGTTGGCAGTTTTGTGTGTGATTTCATTGAAGAAATGAATACCTCTGGAATACTCATAGCCATCCAGTGTCTTTCCTGACATATTTGATGTGAAATGGTGAATTTCCTTTGATGAAGAAATTCAACTCATATATATATTAAATATGAATAGACAAATATTTGAACATAGTCAAACACACAAATGAAAATGCAGTCAAAGTCATGAGGGTAAAGCCAGCCAATTTGAAGATACTCTTAGATTGTTGCACTTCTTGAAATAAGACAAGAAGTGATTTATGTCTCTGAACAATTCACACGTTGGCTTATTAAGAATGTAAGCAGACTGAAGAACTGAATAATATACACCTACAGAAAAAAAGAAAGAGATGTGGCACAAGGGGAAGGAAATATTTTAATTCTTCCTGCAATAACCAAAACCTTGAGTTCACAAAAACACACTATATTTTTAAGTAACATCCAAATTTCTTGATATGACTTGTACACACAGGGAGCTTTGAACAAAAATGACTTAAATTCAAATTGTGGTGAGAGCATCTGATAACAAAGCACAGACTATGTGGCTGGGAATAAAAAGCCCTTGATAGCAGAAATACTTTATCTATACTTTTTTAAAAAAAAGATACGATCCATCTACAGATCAAACCTTACTATCCATCTCTCAAAAATGATATTACACACATTTTCACACTGAAACTGATATTCTCATCCTCAAGACCATTTGCCTGTGTGTCTGCAATAGTTTAATTGTTCATTTCTTCCATCATGTTCTCCCTTTCTTCTTTCCTAAACATTACTACCAGGTGATTCTTCAAACAGCTCTCAGGTGAAATCATATTCCTTTTCAGTAACTTTCAATGTATTGTCATTGATACCAGATTATATGTTTATATCATACAGCTTACCCTGACCTGTATAAGTCACTTGTTCAAGAATATGTACATAAGATTATATATATATATATATATATATATATATATATATATAAACACAGATGCATATATATATGTATATATATAAAATCATTTTCCTTAATTTGTTCATGTAGCATTATTTGGATTTCTTACCAAGAAATCTTTGATTTAATGTCTGAATTTCTTCCCCCACACTTTTCTTACTGAAACCTATTTTATAGATATGATAAGAAATGCTTTGGGACATAATTTCCCCATGTTTAAGAAATGCTTTTGCTTCTACTACTTTTTTTTTTTTTTATTTTGAATTCTTTAAATTTATTCCATAAATCAGTTAGATGATACATTTAAAAATTATTTTCAATTCCTCACTATCAAAACAGTTACTTGTCCGCCCTCTGCTGGCTTTATAAGAGTAGTTCAACTTTACAAAGTGTGTATTTGTAGAGTAGTTTAGCATGGAAAAATTAGAAACACTTGCAAACACTTTAAACATCACACAATTACTTAAGCTATAATTAAAATTCAAGTAAAATTAGCCACTCATATATTTTTCAGTTTTAAAGCACAGCTTAGAGTCATGAGATCTGGAAACTGAAAGGGTATCCTTATGAAATCAAATGAATTTGAAGTCTTTAAGCAGGCAGAGGGGAAGAATAAAAGATCCCAAAGAACAGAGCATCCTTTAGTAATTACAAATAATACGAACTGAACAAAAGAGTTGAGCATTTGTTAATAATTTATGATGAGATAATTGTGTATATTTGTAGACGAAACCAGAGACCTCACCTACACACCCTATTCAAAACTAAATTTTAGATGTAAGTTTAAAACTTTAAATATAAAAATCTAAATCAATATAAAGACTAGTAACTGAAGAATTGTGTATCTTTAAATAGGGACTGTCATAAGTGAGAAACTGAGAAAGTCACAGAAGAGACGACAGTCACATTTAATGACAAATATGTTCCCCAAAATATTGTGTACCCTAATAAACTTATCTGGGGTCAGAGACAGAACAGCCACTAGATACAAAGGCTAGAAAATAGTGGCACTCACATCTTTAATCCTAGCATTCCAGAGGCAGAAATCCCTCTGGATCTCTGTGAGTTCAAGGCCACATTGGAAACAGCCAGGCATGTGACACAAACCTTTAATCCCAGAAAGTAAGCCTTTAATCCCAGGAAGTGATGGTAGAAAGGAAAGATATATAAGGTGTAAAGACCAGAAACTAGAAGCATTTGGCTGGTTAAGCTTTCAGGCTTTCGAGCAGCAGTTCAGCTGAGATTCTGGATGAAGACTCAGAGGCATCCAGTCTGAGGAAACAGGATCAGCTGAGGAATTGGCAAGGTGAGGTAACTGTGGCTTGTTCTGCTTCTCTGATCTTCCAGCTTTCACCCCAATAACTGGCCTCAGGTTTGATTTTATTAATAAGAACTTTTAAGATTCCTGCTACAAGTTATTTTTATTTTCTCACCAATTTATAGATGCTCAGTGCATACTAGAGATTTTGTGCCTTTATGAACTATAACTCTTGCAGTTTTCGACTCCAATCATTGCCTCTGCCTTTACTGAGTGTTCCGCTTCTACTACTTTTAACTCAGCATCAAATCCCACCTTCTCCATCTGCCTCTATCTTCACATACAGCAGTAATGGTCTGTTTTCTTTGACGTTGTCTCCAATATTACAGCTTCCATGATGTATTTTCAGATTTCCCCAAAGAGGATAAGGATGTTCAGTAATTCATAACATTTAGCAATTTATATTGAAGGAGAATATCCTCCTTCAGCCAAACTCAATCTTAGATAAAATCATTGGGGTTACAAAAGACCTTTTACATTATAACTGAGAAATACTGCTGTTCTTTGCTTCTATTCTCTTTCTCCATATATGGCACCATGATTTACATCCATCAGACCTTAAATAAAAATTTGTGAACTATCTTACACCCAAATTATCTTGGTGGCACCAGTGCATCATGTCCGGGAAGTATCCACATTCCTTTTTTAGTTTTTATTACATGTATGTAGTTAATTCATTTCTACTGATGCATAATGTTCACATTGTATTGATGGTTTTCTGCCAATTTCTGCTTGTCAATTCATTGCTATAACACAAAGACAAAACTGATAATATAACCAACTAGAATCTATTTCTTCTGCTATTAAGGTCTCTGTATCTGATTTTCCTTTGCTTGAGATGGTAAACACTAAATGTAAGTATATAAACACTCTATGTAATCTGCTAGCACTTACTTTACTTTGGATGTATACAGAAGAAGAGTTTGGGGCCCACTCAGAAACTAATATGTCCTCTGTATCATTGTCTTGTATGTATCAATTTTATAGATTTCAGTATTCTGATTTTTCATTGGCTCAATTTTATTACTTTATGCCTATCACTCATCCAAACCACTCATCCTCAGATACAAGATCTTCTTCCCTTCCCTTATTCCTTTTATATATAGATTTCATTATTCAATTGAGAAATAAGAATAATATTAAAATGCATTTTTTTGCTGGGGCTGAAGAGATAGCTCAATGTTTAAGAGCACTGGCTGCCCTTCCAGAGGACCTGGTTTCAGTTCCTAGCATTTACATGGCAGCTCACAACTGTCTGTAACTTCAGTTCCAGGAGATTTAACACCACCACACAGCTATACATTCAGGAAATACAGCAATGCATATAAAAAGCAAATTTTTAAAAAATAAATCATAAAAATGGATTTTTGCTAAACTTATTTTTGACATAATAGACATAAACACTTGAAAAGTTTTCATTAGGTTGTTGAGACTTTCTATTGGTGTTTTGCCATGGAAATATTATGAAACACTCCAAGGGATATCTTGAAACAAAAACAATCTCTTAATAATGTCTTTTCTGTGAAATAATATTCATATTACCTTTAGGAGAGGAGCAAGCACTCTAGTCAACACAACCCCTCCTTTCCTTATATGTGGTTCAGAAGAAAAATAAAACAAGATCAGTTGAATCATTGTACTGTCTAAAGCAGTGATTCTCAACCTTCCGAATGCTGTGACACTTTAGTACAGTTCTTCATGTTATGGTGACCCCCAATGATAAAATGATTTTATTTACTACTTGATAACTGTAATTTTGCTACTGTTCTGAATAATAATGTAAACATCTGATATGTGTGATATCTGATATATAACCCTTGTGAAAGGGTAATTTGACCTCTAAAGGGGTCTCTACCCACAGGTTGAGAATAGCCGGCCTACAGGAAACATTTATTCTTCAGAAGTTAAGATGTCTGGGCAGACATTGCAAACATTTCCATGAAAAGGAAACAATTTTTGTTAATGTGTCTATTTTGCTTTTCATTTCTTAATTTGGCCCCATGAATCCTTGTTACTGATTAAATAACTACATATGTAATTATTGCTATATAATACATGCAAAATACTGCCACAGGGTGTAATCAGTCTTTTTGGGGGCTACCATCCTACAAATAATGACATGGAGACTTTTTAATTATGAAAGCTTTTTATAGTGCCTTTAACACAGAGTGATCCAATATCCTGCAACAACAGGTCAGACCACTGTAGAAAATTCTTAATTAGTATGAGCGAGGCTACTATAGAAAGTCCTCATTCACTGTAATACATGTTAGCCAAGGATAAAATGCCATATGGCAGGGCTACTGAAGGAATTCCACTACTAGGTAAATGCCCAGCAGTGTTGTTATGGGGATGAAGCCTCAATTGACATCTACAAATGTTAGACTAGGTGGTATATGATTTACACTTTTTGGGGTCTTCACACCTGAATACAAGCCCCGAAAGTTACGATCAGCAGTTGTAAGATTCCAGAGACACCTGCTTAACCTCTGTAACAGTGTGTCAAGATGCAAGACATGTTGTATCAAAGGAGTAGTTTTTAAGATTTTTTATGCAATTTTTTTCATATGATATATTTTGATCATGTTTCTTCTTTCTCCAATATTTCCCAGATCCTCTCTACATCCCTACTCACACAACCTTAAGTTCTTTGTCTCTCCTCCTCTCTATCTCTCAAACAAAACAAAACAATAGACAAAAACTAAACAAGCAACCAAAAACCAAGAAACACAATCTCCCTCATGCAAAAACACAAAATCAATAAACAAACAAACAAGCAAATGCCGTAAGACAAAAAAAAAAATGCCTAAACAAAGCAGAAAGGAAACAAAATGTCCAAAAAAAATACCACTGAGTTTCTTTGTGTTGACCAACTACCCCCAAGCTTGAGGCCTGTCCTGGAATATGCTTCATATGCCTAGTGAGACTCCAATGAAGAAAACCACTGAAGTAGCATAGCAACACAATGATGCCTAATGGCATGTTGCTATATCTACAGATCAATGCCTTGCTCAACCCATGTCAGAGAAGCTTTTAGTTTCAGTAGATGGGAATCAATACTGGATGTTGTGCAAAAATTAAGAGAATTTTGAGTACTCAGTCCTCAGTGAGACGTCTTCCTCAAACCCCTCTGCTCAAGGCTCAGGAATCTATGTAGAAGGGGAATCAGAAAGGCTGTAAGAGCCACAGGTGATGGGTGACTCCAAGGAAACAGTGTCTTCAACATACAAGAGGACCGATTCACATATGAATTCACAGAGACTGTGGCAGCATGCACGTGTCCTGCAAAGGTTCAGGCCAGATGGAGTTCTGGCATTGAGAAGGGGAATTTACACAGGATCCCACTCCTAGTCATGAGGCTCTCTGAAACTGATAACCATTGTTAAAGGGAAAATCTGTCTTCTCCCATGGAGTCTCACTGAATTTATCAATCACATTCCAGGATAGGCCCCATGTCTAAGAGTAGTTGCCCAACACAAAAGGAACTCAATGATATTTTTGTAAATTTTTTATTTCATTTTGCTTTGTTTAGGCATTTTTCTCCTATTGGTCTTTTGCTTGTTTTATTTAATAGTACTAGGTTTCCCCCTAGTGCCCATGACCACTTTAGCAGTGTCAGGAATGGATTCCATCTCTGGGAGTGAGCCTGGTATCACACCAAAGAATGGTTGGCTAGCCAATAAAATTTGTGCTGTTATATCTTACAATATTGTAAAACTTATTACAAGTATGTCTTTTAGGCAGGTTCCTGCAGTAGGTCACGGGGTTTCTGACTGGGTGATACTGATTATTACTTTTCTCATCCAGAAGCAGGCAAAGTACGGTCCAGCACTATGAGTGCTAGTCAGTAGAGTATAAAGCTAGTTAGGCACTGGCTCAACTTCTCTGTGTTCCATAACATAAGAGTTATGTTCAGCGATAGGACTTTACTATGTGGTTGTGGAGAGTAACCAGTAACCTTGACAATAGCTTGTAATGTTTAGACATTTCCACAGGTCTCCTTTACCATCAGTTCAACAAGATGTGACCCATTCCTAACACTGGAGGTTTCCCTTTCATATATATCTATATTATTAGATGTTCCCACAGCAGTAGCTTTCCATATGGTTTTTCAAATACCTTCTAATATTAGTTGTCTCTCCTCATATTCTGTGCTTTAACCCTCTCTTTCATGTCCTTATTTAATCATCCTTTTGTTTATCTTTTTGCTCTTTATAACATTATATTCTATTTTCGCTTTCTTGGGGGATCCTCTTCTCCCTCCTTGTACCTTATTTGGCACATAATCTCTTTGGTTATTTAGACTGTAGCATGCATATAAAAATCTGAAAAGTTAACACCCACATATAAGAGATTACCAATATTGCAAAAAGGATAATTTTTAACCTTGGGATTTAATGTTCCCTTTTCCAGTTGGTTTTGTACAATCTCTCTCTGTCTCTCTCTATCATATGTCTCTCTCTCTCTCTCTCTCTCTCTCTCTCTCTCTCTCTGTTATACGTCTCTGTGTGTGGGGGGGGTACATATCTTGTGAAAGTACCTGCAGATGCTATGTGTTCATGATTGATGGAATTTTCTTTTCCAGCAGCTTACACAGCTATGTTCTAACACCATGAATGCTAGTCAGCAGGAAGAAAGCTTCTAGATCATTTCTAGCATGATTTCTCTGTGTCACATCTGCAAAGTTCATTATGTTGTCATCAACAGATTCTTACCCTTTGATTTGGGTGGATTATCAAGAACAGTAGCAACAGCCACTATTGTTTTAGAAGCTTCTGTGGATTCATTGACCATAGCGTCCTAGTGGAGATCAGAAAACAACTTTTGAGAATTGGCTTTCTCCCACCATGTGGATCTCAGGGATTGAACTCAAATTATGTTTGACGGCAAACCCTTTATCTACTGAGTTATCTTACTGGCCCCGAATCTTATCTTCTGAAGGTCAGATTGGACAAAATATCATGTAAAGGAAGGGTAAATTTATACTTTGCTTCATTATTGAATATCTTCTATTTCTTTTAGCATTTATGATTCTCAGACCTTTGGACTTTGACTGTAATTTATATTGTTGACTCTGTTAAGTGTCAGACATTGAAGCACACTGCAGGTTTTCTCAGATTAGCAGGTTATACAGTGCATATCATAGAACTTCTCAGGTTTCATAATCATGTGAACAACATAATACCGTTTTAGCCAGGTGGGTAGCTAGATGTAGATAGACACATAAATGGAAGCACAGTGGAAGGAAAGATGAGTGGATTTTTGGAGGTATAACCACATATGTATATTTATTATACTATATAATTAATTGAATTACTTCTGTTCTCTGGAAATCTTTGAAACTGTAATTTCTCACTGCAAATTTGGTAAATTTCTTTTATTCTCTCAAAAACAGAGGGAAGTGCTCAGCTCAGGTGATTGAAAGATACCCATGGACTAGCCTGGGTCCTCACAGTCCTGGATGGCCAAAGGCGTCTATAGGATTTCTTTGAGCCACTTGACACAGGCAAGTGAAGGACACTCACAGGCCAGCCTACGTCCTCACAGGATGGGCTGGTTGAAGACATCTGCAGGCCCATCCAGTGCCATGTAGATAGGTGTCATTATGATGAGCAAATATATGGTGGAGAAATGGGAGAGGAGAAACAGAATGGTAGGAAGAGGTGGAATGAAAGAACTGAAGGATGCAAGGAATAGGCTAATGTGGGTAGCCAGGGTGATGTCTGGGCCCAGGCTGCTGTCAAGGACCATGTCTTGAGTCTACATTTTTACCTCAGTCAGGGTCTATGTTGACATCCATGACTGATGTTGCCACTAAAGCCCACAAGGATGCATGGGGTCTGGGCTGCCACCTGTGTCCATGTTGATGTCTGAGGGCCATGCTGCCACCAGGGTCATGCTGATGTGGGTGGTCTGTGCTGTCACCTGGGGCCATGATGACATGTAGGCCTGAGTTGCTGCCCAGGGCCATGTCTGGGTCCATGGCCCTACAGCAAGCAGCCAGGGTCTGTGTTGATGTCCATGGTTTCAGTAACCACAAAAGACCATGCAGATACCCAGAGTCTGTTTAGCCACTTGAGTCCATGTTGGTGTCCGAAAGTCATGGTGATCTGAGTGGCCTGTGCTACCACCCAGGGCCATGGTGACATCCAGCCAAGGGCCATTTCTGGGTGCATAGCCCTGGGGTAGCCAGGGTCTCTGTCAATGCCTGTGCATCTTATTGCCAGTGAATGCCATGCAAAGACCCAGGGTGTGGGCTGTCAACTGGGTTCAGGTGGGTGTCGAGGATCATGCTGCAGGTGGGCCTATACAGATCTGGGTGGCCTGAACTGCCATAAGGTGCCATGGAGACATTCAGGCCTAGACTGCAGCAGAGGGCCCTATCTGAATCTGTTTCCCTTCAGTAGGCAGAGTCTAGGTTGATGTCTGTGGCTCATGTTGCCACATGGATACCTGTGGTCTGGACCACAACCTGTGGCCATGTTAGTGTCTGAGGACTGTGCTGCAGCTAGGGTCATGCTTACCTGAGTGGCTTGGACTGCCACACACAGCCATGGTGTCATTCATGCCCAGGCTGCTGCGGAGGGTCATGTCTGGGTCCATGTCCCTACAGCAGCCAGATTCTGAGTTGATGTCCATGGCTCCTGTTACCACCAAGGGCTATGTAGATGCCCAAGGTCTGGCTGGCCACCTGAGGCCATGTTGGTGTCTAAAGGCCCATGCAGCCACCAGGGCCAAAGCAATCTGGGTGACCTGCACTACCACCAGGGTAATGGTGATATCTGGGCCCAAGATGTTGCCTAGGGCCATGTCTGGGTCCATGGTTCTGCTGCAGCTGTGGTCTCTGTTGATGTTCATGGCCCTTGTTATCACAGGTGGACATAGGAACCATATGTGTTGAAATCAGAGGGCGTTGGTGAGCCAGCCCCACCTTCATTGGTCTTAGGATAGCTGGCCCTGCCCCTCACTAAGCATTCCAGCAGGAGAACTGGCTCTGCCCCTCATTGGAGAGCTGGCCTCTGCACTTGGAAGGAATGGTCTCACCTCTTACCATGGAAGTAGGAGAGCTGGCTCTGACCCTCACCTGAGAGGGTGGACCCAGTGGCCTGGACTGACCAGCTCAGCTAACACTCAGACCCATATCCTGGGCTTTGTGTTGGCTCACCCTAACATCTACCCTATATATGACCTACTAGAGAGTGTGAAGGGTCAGGTAGCCTTGGAATGGTAGCCACAGCATCCCCATGACTTGGGGCAACAGCAGGATATCTTATAGGAGTTTCAGTGATGATGATGTGCTAGGGGCCATAGGCCTTGAACCAGACAATGACTCATTGAATGAACATTTGCAAGTGGGGCTGATAGGACAAAAGGGTATACTGTGTGACACCCTGCAGCTTTCAAGGCTACTAGGATGAATGAAGAGGTGTTGGAGAGGTAGGAAAGACAGGGGAATGAGGTAAGCTTTTTGTTTGTTTTTAGTTTATTTCTGCGGGGGAGTTCTTTTGGGGTGATACTGCAGGGGTGAGGGGCAGATATGGAGGGACTGGGAGGTGAGTGGTATTGGGGTGCATAATGTGAAATTCCCAAAGAATCAATAAAGAATTATGTTATAAATATAAAAAATAGAGGGAAATATACTGTCACTATTATCTGTTTCCTTGAAATACAGTTCATATGCAAGGTACCTTCTTTCAAGGTACCTTATTACAGCAAATAAACATTTTGTGTAGAATTTATTTGAAAACCATATATCATATTCCAAACTTTACAATTAAATATCCATTAAGTAATACATACACATTTGATTATTTTTTAAACCAAAAACATCATCTTCAAATATCAGCTATATAGAGTATACACTTTATATTTCCAAATATGTCATGAAACTTTTATAGCAAGCATAAGAATTGAACCATGTTAATGGACCAGACAATTTGGTGAATTTCAAGAAAGTGTAAGAGCTGGGTTGTTCAGAGGATGAATCCAAACAGAGAAATGTCTAGATCAGGAATGTATAAGGCCAGGTTGTAGAGCGCTCTGGATTACTGGGAGGACCCAGTGCTTTTTCCCGGCCTCTCAAGAACGTAACATCCAGAACTTGTTTATTTTCTTGTATTCTCCAAATGACTGTTACACACTATGACATCATTTCATCATACCATCGTTTGAAATTTTGTAATATGAGTCTAAAATACATCATTGTAAATGACACATTTCACCAACCTTTCCATATCACTGAGTTCTTCACCTTCATAACTTCATGGCTCTTTCTAGGTTCAAGCTTTTTCCTTTGAATTCTGGAGAATCAAGATAGCCCCCTTCCAGTTGTGCCGCTGTCTCTTCATTCCTGGTTCATTGGGAGTAACCTGATGTCTTCAAATTAATAGAGATCATCAGATTGCCCAAGAAAAAAGGAAGCAGAACTGGACAGACTTGCAGAAGGTGCTCGGGTCTGTGAAAAGAAGGCACTGGCTTCTCCCTCCTCAGGAATGCCTTAAATGAAAATATACTCTGCTATCTCCTCAGGAATGCCTTAAATAACAACATATTCTGCTAGTTAGTGCTGCTTTCACTCTTTAGTTTCTGTCAGACTTACTCCACATTTCCACTTCTGTCTCTTTCCCTGAGTGATATGTGAGCCCAATCCTTACAGCAAACTTTACTAGTTGCCTAATCAAGTGATACAAAATACACTTTATTAATAAGTTCATTCATGAAATCACCTATGTTTAGCTACAGAGGCTCACTGCTACTGTGTAGTGAATGAGATAGTCCTTAGTCTCAGGTTATGAAATTAGATCAATGAAAAGGAATAATATTTAACACTTAAGTGTAGACTAGAGAGTTTACATTATTTTGCATTTAATATATTCAAAATACCAAGTTGAAGATCATGCAAACATATAAAATATCCTCACTTAGTTTCCCATCTAATCATCATGGTATGCAGTGGATACTTAATTAAATTTCATTATAAATTTTGCAGGGTATGTAGAAGTAAAAGAACTAGCTATTTACTAATGATGAGCTTGAAAAGTGAGGATTTTTTTTTCAAAAAAATGTTTCAACATATGTCAGAAAATATCCAAATTTAACCTCCCTAAATGTGTCCATTGTGTTAAAAAGGAAGTATTTTATTAGATCTAAACGTTTCTCCTTAATTTTTTTCTAACAGAATCTATAACTTGCTTGTTTCTTAGACTGTAGATAATTGGGTTCAACACAGGAATTATGACTGTGTAAAATGGGGAATCAATCATGTTCTCATCATCTGCTTGTCTAGAGGCTGGACGCACATACATGAAAAGAAGGGGGCCATAATACAAAGACACAGATAGGAGGTGGGCTCCGCAGGTGGAGAAGGCTTTCTTTATGCCCTTGAGAGATTTACTCTGTAAGACTGTAAAGAGAATACATGCGTAAGAGACTAAGACAGTCACCATGGTGGATACCTGAACAGTACCAGCCAAAGCAAACACCAACAGAAAGCTAATGGAAGGATCCGAACAGGAAATCTTTAAAAAAGGCATAACATCACAGTAAAAGTGATGTATTACATTGGAATTACAGAAAGTTAGTCTGACTAAAAAGACTTCATGAATTAAGGCATGAAGAAAACCACCTACAAATGACAAAATTACTAGTTGGACACATAGTCTATTGGTCATAATCATTGGATAAAGTAAAGGTTTGCATATAGCTACATAGCGATCATAAGCCATTGAAGTCAAGAGGAAGCACTCTACACTTGCACTGAAGGTGAAGGAGAAAAATTGTAGCAGGCATTCAGGGAGAGAGATCTTTGTGATTTCAAATGACAAGGTGATCAATAACTTAGGTGTCACTGTAGATGATAACCAACTATCCATAAAGGCTAAATTGCTGAGGAATAAGTACATGGGGATGTGAAGGTGAGGATCACTCCAGATGAGCATGATCAGACTGAAGTTCCACACAATGGTGACAAGGTAGATCACCAAAAATGCCAGTAAGAGGGGGCCTTTCCACTGTGGTTGGTGTGTGAGTCCTTCTAGGACAAATTCTGTCAGCAGTGTTACATTCTCCACATCCATGTTCTTCAGGGATGTCTCCTGAAATGGATATAAAAGAGGATTCCTTATTTATGAGTGGACGTTGTTGGAGGAGCCTTGAAATAAAGCTATGCATTTATGTGACTATCCTCTCTATTTATGGTATGATAATTTATGGAAATTAGGGAGAATTGAGTGAATACCCTGTCTCCATGTGTTAGGCAAAATACTTTGTAAGTATCCTCAAAAGTTTCCATAAGTCTTGTACATACTAGGAATGATTTTCCTTCTTTGGTCTGTTTCTAAACATTCACTGAGATGAGATAATTTCATTTTTTTCCTCCAATAGTTTCCTTTTAGAAAATTACTGAGTAACTTTGTGAAGCCAAGAAAACAAGCTGCATAAATAATCAGTAATTGCAGTGATTAAGTATGTTTTAGATGGTCTGGGCTTTGTTCTATGCAATAACAAATCACAACATAATTAAAAGTTCTAAATTTTGTTTTTGATCAAAAATGGCACAAACAACAACAGACTTTTTCTGTGTATTTTCTGATACATAGGTACACATGTGTGTTTGTGTGACATAATTATTATCAGAAATAGATGAAAATTTAAAAACTAACATTGACTTGCATGTTAAAATTTTTTATTTGAATATGCATTTAATTGAAAGAAAATCTTTTTCTGATTCTGATCTTTTAATCAGAATCAAACAAGAGGTGTATTCTATAAGAAAATTATGAGTGTATTTTTAAAATGAGTTTTAAATTAATATTCTTGTTACTTATAAATTATTTCATGAAGTCTTTACAGATAGGTTCACAAATAATTAAAAACCATTTAAGGAATTTGAGTCTTCTTGCTGTGTATTTTGCTTTTCTGGAGGCACACAGGAAATTCTTGAATAGCTTCCCATTCCCACTTATCTATTTGGACATCTTTTCCGTGAAATTTTAAGCTATGAATTAAACAAAATTTCTACTTTCTTTATAAACAATATGAATAATACAGAAATCATTTTTCTTACTCATATATCTTGAAAGAACTCAAAGAGAAGATTAAAGATCTTTCCTAGGTTGCATAAAGTAGAAAAATCCAATGCTAACACAGAACTGAGGAAAGTATATGCAGCAATGTTTCCATCTTGATTCATCTTGGAGGCTGCATGTCTCAAACTGAGGAAATATTGGGTATATAAAATGTCTTCAGAACAAGAGCTCACCAATTGGACAAGAGCATGCCCATGTCAAAAGATAAAAGCATAGAAAAGTAAATTATCCAAGGGAGCAGGCAAAGTCCCTTTAGGACACTGACTGCTCTCCTGGGTTTTGCAGAGTTGAACCATCAACAGAGAAGCTCAAACGGTTCTGTTGGGTTTTATAGCCTCTGGAATCACAGACATCAGGTCACTGCAGGTAGTTTTATATCCAAAAATTGATATTGTACTGAACCACTCTATCTTTGAATACAGGTGATACTTCTGATATGTTTAGGCAAACTTTGGTTTATATATAAAATATGTCCGCTGTACTTCAAGTTCAATAGCTATGTCTGAGCTAATCAAGACATGATTTTAGTAAGACCAAAGATCTGCACTTTTCAGGAGCCAATTATAACTGAATTGGCCGTGATAATTGTGGCTTAAACTATAGGCCTGCATGTGGTTCTGCCAGTGTTAACTGAAATCTAATGGGAAATTAAGTGAGATGACTGTCATAGAGGAGAAAAGCAAAATCAAAAACAAAAGACCTCCATGGGAGGTGGCTAGAACTCTATCTCCCGACATAAATGCCTCTGAGCTTCTGTGATAGCCTGGTAAAATGCTGAATTTCTTTCAGTAGCTAGATTTCGAGCTTAGGAATCTTCTTTCGTGGAATGATGATCCTGTGTACATTTGCCAAACACAGTCATAAGTAGATAGCTTTGAACATTGCTAAAACTACAAGACAGAAATGTGTAGTATAATTTAATTCTGCCCTCCTTTGTGTGTGTATGCCTCTCTCTCTCTCTCTCTCTCTCTCTCTCTCTCTCTCTCTCTCTCTCTCTCTCTCTCTCTCTGTGTGTGTGTGTGTGTGTGTGTGTGTGTGTGCAAAACATAAATATTGGTAAAAGAAATGTAGCAAAGTCAGTTACTCTTATGGTTGTGGGGCCCGTTTATTACTTCCTGTCAGTAGTTTTTGTTTTACATAGTATAGATAGTTCTACTTGGTTTGGGTTCTACTTTCTTGGAGTATAGTTTTCTTTCATTTTATTTCTGTTCTGTATATGTCTTTTCACGTGCTACTGAGAACAATTTGTTGGGCCTGTTGATCATTCAATCAGCCGGTCCCTGTCTTTGAAGTGGGGGCCATGACCATTTTCTTTATTCCCTTTGTATTGTTTTTCTTCTCTTTGTTTTCCATCATTTGCATTTTTATTTTTTCCCATACCACCTCTTTCTTCTCACTCATCTCAGAGGTGTACTAGTGTGCTGATTAATCATGGTTGACTCCTAATTTTCTTTATCTCTGCTGTTAGTAAAGTTTTTATTTCTTTCCTGTGTTCTTGTTATCAAATCTGTAATGCTTCCTTATCCCTGTATAGACTTGCTTTAAATATCTTCTGTATTGCTAGTTTTATGGTCATGAATCTAATATATGATTGTATGAGAAAGATTTTATTTCTCCAATCCTTATAACAAATCTTTTGGATATGTTTATCTGGGTTGGTAGTTACTTTATTTCTGTTATTTTCTTGATTGATTTTTATTCTTTCACAATTTGATGCACGTGTATAATGTATTCTGACCACTTCCTCTCTCCCACATCCTCCTTTACTCCCAGCCCAACTCGTTGCTTTCCTCTTGGTTTGGTTTTGGGACCCATTTAGTGTAACCAGGACCATCGTTGTGAGCATGGGATTAGAACTATTCACTGGAGCCTCATAGGCTCACCAGTGGCTGCACAGTTGAAGGAAGTGGTTGCTTCTTCTCCTTTAATCCATTTTTCATGACTTGAAATATACCATGCGACACAATTGTGACCTTTAGAGTTCATACTGAAAAACTATGCTGGCATTCTTGTGGATTTGCCTGATAATAGACTTCACACACATCTCTTGCAGCTTTCAGGTTTTTTCTGTACACTTGTATGATAGTTTGAATGAGAATGGCCTCCATAGGTTTATATATTTGAACACTCAGTCCCCAGTTGGTAGAATTCTTTGGGAAGGACTAGGAAGTGTGACCTTGTTGGAGGAATTGTGTCACTGGAGGTCAGCTGCCCCAGTGGATGTTTATGGACTCTAACCCTCTAACACTGTAAGCCCCCAAGTAAACTCTTTCTTCTTTAAGTTACCTTGATCATGGTGTTTTATCACAGCAACAGAAAAATAGGAACTAAGATGCCTTGACAGTTAAATATAATATGTAGTACAGAATTTCTTTTTTGGTCATGTTTCTTTCACATTCTAAATATCTCCTGTATGCCTATTTCCATATCTTTTTAAGATTTAGGGAATTGTCTCCTAATATTTTACTTAATGTGTTTCTATGCTTTTATCCTATTCTGTAACCCTTCCATTTATATCAAGAAGAGTTTTAGCGAGTAAGTCTTTCTCTAAGTGTGCATAGGAGGTACAAAAAATGAGTAATTTCAAGATAGAATTTTTAATCAAAAGGGGAGCAGAACTTAAATATTTGGCAAATTCTCTTTAGCTTGTGTATATTTAACTTTGTGAGAAAGAGCACTCCTCACAGTATAATAGGGGCATGGCCAAAAGCCAATCCCAAAGGCAATTAAATATTCAGCTTTCTAAACAGAACTCAGAGTCCACTTTTCAGGAAAAAAGGCAGTCAGGCTTTCTCTCCTATTAGAGGCCCAGAGTGCAATAACCTTGAGGGGAGAACAATCTCAAGACTGCCCCTGTTTCCCATTACAGAACACATGTGCTCTGTGGGAAAGCTATGAGGATAAACTAAAAGTCTTCTGGGGATTCCAACTCTACATGGATTTCAAGGAATTCACATTAAATATGTATCAGAAAACTGACACATGTCAATCCACTGTAAGGAATTTTTCACTGGTACAGTGAGGCTCCCCACAGAAAATCCTGATCTTACCAAGATGTGTATGTCTAAGCAAAACCCATAATGTATCAAGGCTACTACTGCAAGAAGTCCAACTACATCAGTTCTAGAGAGAGTCATGGTGGTAGAGTTATGGTTGATATCAGTGGTGCTATGGAAGCCAGGACACTGGAACCCTGAAATCTCCAACTCTGATCCAGAGTATCCTGAACACAAAGCAGAGAGTAGGAAAAAGGGTTTTGCTTTTTTCCCATTAAAATTATAAGATGTTATTTTTGTGTCTATAGCTGTCCATTTGTGTTGTGAATGTGTGTGGTATATGTGCACACGTGTGTGCAGGTGCATGAAGACACCAGAAAAGGGTGTTCATTGTTCTGTTTTTATTGATCAGTTTCTATCTTTTCCTTTGGGGTAAGGTCTCTTTTCTCAATCAGGAGCTCACAATTTTTGACTAGGCTGTAAACCAGTAAGCCCCAGCAATCTTCCTGTCCCCTTCCTCCAGAGCACTCAATTTATAGGCACAGAGGGGAAACTCAGCTTCTTACATGGGTCTTCAGATCTGAACTTTGGTTCTCATGCTTGCACAGCAGTTGATTTTAAGTGATGAGTGCCAGACTGGAAAAATCTTCTGGGAATTTCAACTCTGACTCCTCCATTGTCAAAACTACAAGAGATCCATGTTTGCTTTTGGTATATGGTAGTTTTATTATGCTAAAATGGAGATACTTAGACCTCTGCTGTTGTATTTGTATGGAGATTAACACTTATGTAAGCATATTTATGGATGTTGACAAAAAGAGGACATTGATAGCCAATTGTATGTCAGTTTCATTGGGCCACAGGATTCCCAGGATGGCACATAGTATTTCTAGATGAGTCTATGGGACTTTTTTCAAGAGAGATCAACATTTGAGTTTGTGGACTGCATGAAAAAGATGGCTTTGTCCAATATGCATATGGATTTTTATCTTTTGAGAGTTGAAATGATAAAAATAAAATGTGAAGAAAGGTTGAATTTGTATTCCACTTCCCTTTGAGCTGTATCATGAACCATCTATTTCACCTAGCACTTCTGGTTGCCTGGTCTTTGGACTTGTACCATGATCTGTATAATTCGTTGAAAAATTCTCACACTCTGAACAGGTGGATTAGCAGGTTATAGACTACAGATAGAATATCACTGCTTCCATGGTCATCTGAGCCAATATCTTATGATAATAATGTTGTAGACAGAAAGATAGGTAGATGGTTAGATCTAGGTAGAAATAAACACATACACATACACATACACATATATAGACACAGACACAGACACACACATAGGGTAGGAAGAAGATAGAGTTATATTCTTTGTTTTCTTAAAAATATTTACAAACATAATGTCTCACTGGAAATTTATTAAACTTCTATCAAAAAATAACCATATAATGTCACATGGATGGCACCATCTCAGAAGAAGTAAATGTCCTACTGTTGCAGATGATAAATTATTTATGTGAAATTTAATTGAAATTAATTTTCCAAAAGTTGAAACATCCAACTTCATAAGATTTTTTTTCCCAGAGGAACAAAGATACCTAGGACCAGCCTCACTGAAAAGAAGGAATTGAGTTATTGACTTTTACTGCAAAACTGTTTCCCAAGAAAAACTTTTTTTAAATCAACAAAATAGTTCATCCTTTGGGGCAGATGTCTTACTTCATCCTAAACTGAACACTTACTGCAAAGAGGAAGACAAACACAAACAGAAGAGTAGAAATCTTCAGAACGTTTATAGGTGCTGTTAATTAGGAAATATGTCCTATGTGATCAATACATTTAAAGTGGTTTCCAGATAGACTTATAAATATTGTTTCTTGGTTGTTTGAAATCAGGGTCTTCTCTGATTTCTTCTTTGTCTCTTCTTCTTCTTCTTCTTCTTCTTCTTCTTCTTCTTCTTCTTCTTCTTCTTCTCCTCCTCCTCCTCCTCCTCCTCCTCCTCCTCCTCCTCCCCCTCCTCCTCCCCCTCCTCCTCCTCCTTCTTTAGTTGGAGTTTTCTCTCCTGGTCCTGCCAGTCTGACAGCCCACTTATAAAATAAACACACAGATGCTTATATTATTTAAACTGTTTGGCCTGGTGGCTCAGGCTTCTTCCTAACTTCTTATATCTTAAATTAACCCATTTCTATTCATCTATAAGTTGCCACATGGCTCGTGGCTTACCAGCATCTTAACATGTTGCTTCTCATCATGGTGGCTGGTGGCTGGCAGCATCTCTGTGCCTCAGTCTTCCACCTCCCAGCATTCTCCTCTCTGCTTGTCCCGCCTATGCTTCCTGCCTGGCTACTGGCCAATCAGTGTTTATTTTATTGACCAATCAGAGCAACACATTTAACATACAGAACATCCCACAGCATCCTCCTCCTCCTTCTTCTTCTTTCTCAGCAGCATTGGCATGTTTCCATCAGAAGCTAGGGCCAGAGCTTATTAATATTTGTTCATACATGCTCTACAGGTGATACTGAACCTTAAGGAACTGTGGTGAGAATTTTAAAAGATTTACCAAATTCCTGTATTAAAGCAGCTTTAATACATGGTCCATACTCATCAGGAGAAGTCCACACATCAGAATTTGAGAAGCAAAAAATAATTTCAAACAATATATTCTGATGACGTTTCTCTCTCCCAACTCCTCCCAGATCCTTCCCACCTCTCCACTCACCCAAACAAACAAACAAACAAAAACCCTCAAACAAATCAGATTATTTTAAAAGTAAAAACAGAAAAAATAGTTTCACCAATAACACACATACATGCACACACACACACACACACACACACACACACACACACACAACACCCCATAAAAACACACAACTGAAAACTCTAATACACTAGCTAAAAGCCAGTAAGACAAAAAAAAAAAAAAAAAAACTGGACAAAGGCTCTATGATAACAGTTAGGGTGTGCGCTAGACCGGTCACCTTGCACGGCCTTGGTGCAGTGGGAAGGGCTTGGACCTGCCTAGGCTCAGTGTGCCAGGCTCTACTGACTCCCCATGGGAGACCTTGATTTGGGGGATGTGGAGATGTGGGGTGGCTTGGGAGGCAGGGCTGGGGGTGGGAGGAAGTGGGATCTGTGGGTAGTATGTAGAGTGAGTAGAAAATTTCTTAATAAAGAAAAATGAAAACAAAAAACAAACAAACAAACAAAGAAATCCCCACCCAAACAAAGCGATGAGACAAAAGTCTACAACCTTACCACTGAATTCATTTCGTGTTGGGACTCTAATGCTTGGCATGGGGCCTACCTTTAACTGTGTTTTATTTTAGTTTTAGTTGTTAATTCATTGCTTTTACCTAATTCCTAATTACATTGTTTCCTTTAACCCAAGACCAGTTTGGTCAGTAATTTCCTGAATAGGAAAGGACATTATAAAATGCTGGAGAAATGGTGCATATACTCATTTAAAGGTAAAAAGAGCTATGAATTATTTTACATTTTTATATAAAGAAATGAACTTAGGGAGTCAGTGAGATGGCACCATGTAGAAGGAGAGAACTGATTCCTGCAACTTGTCCTCTGATCTCCACACACATGCCACAGCATGGCTAGCGCACCATCACCACCCCCATACACACACAAATAATGAAATAGTAATACAAATAAAAGAAAATAAATCTAGGTCTGAGGAGATGGCTGAGTAAATAAAGTGCTTGGTGCACAAAGTCACGGATCAGAGTTCAATATGAAACACCCACACAAATGCTGGTTGAGTGCTGTGTCCTGCTTTTAGATCCATTGTTCATATGCGGGAGGCTGGTGACAGATGGAGCAAGCTGGCTATTTATATAGCTATACCAGTGAGCTATGGGCTTGGTTGAGATACCTTGTACATGTCCCTGTAAGCAAGTGTGCCTACATATGTGCAGACATGTATATACACAGTTACACAGTCACATACACAACATTCACCTGGGGGAAAAGAATGAATTCACCTTCTTAGCAAATTACCACTCATATTTTCATGGAGTAATTTTTGTCCAACACGAACAGTATTCCAGACAACCGAGTAAACTCTCAATATACTAACGTCCTTCATGACTACATTCTTATTAAATAATACACAGTGTTTCATAGTCATCATTTAAGTTTGTCAGAAGAGTATCAAGTCCTCAACATTGTTCACAGAGTATAAATATTTCATTTCTTTTCCACTGTTAGTGAACAAAACTTTCAAATGTAAGAATGTAATAAAACTAATGGGCTCTCTATGTAAAGTACATATATATATATATATAAATATATATAATATATATGTAAATGTATATGTACTTAATTTTTGTCAATTTCCAAGAGGCAAAGTATTGAGATAATTCTTAAGGATAAACTAGATCATAAGGATCAGTAGGTTAGGCATGCCCATTAACAGGCTGCTAAGAAGTCTAAATCACCAGTCGGTCCAAAGACCTTCCCCATACTCAAATGAAAGTAGAACTTGGCAGATTATGTATGCTAGTCACATACTCATCTTAATGACCAGTTTCTCATTCAGGAAAAGAGTCATTTAGGGAAGCAAACACGGTAGAAGACAAACCAATTGCTTTTATTACCTCTGTAGTATTTGGGTTATAACAACTTCACATTCATGAAAAAGGTGACTTTTGTCCAAAAGATAATAAATGTCATTATCAGATCTAAGTATTTACTTTTAGTGCTCTAATCACTGAATCTTTGACTTGCTTATTTCTCAGACTGTAGATAACTGGATTTAACACAGGAATGATAACTGTGTAGAATAGAGAGTCCATCATGTCTTGATCATCTGCTTTTGGAGATGCAGGGCGCACATACATGAAGAGAAGAGGGCCATAGTATAAAGACACAGATAGGAGATGAGCTCCGCAGGTGGAGAAGGCTTTCTTTATTCCCTTGAAAGACTTGCCTTGTAAGATTGTAAAGATAATACATGTGTAAGAAACTAGAACTGTCATCATGGTGACCACTTGAATGGAACCAGCCAAGATAAATACCAACAGGAAATTAATGGAAGGATCAGAACAGGAAATCTTCAACAATGGCATAATATCACAATAAAAGTGATGTATTATGTTGGAATTGCAGAAATTTAACCTCAATAAAAAAATCTCATGGATTAAGGCATGAAGAAAGCCACCTACAAATGACAGAATGATTAGCCAGGAACACAATCTATTGGTCATGATCACCGGATAAAGCAGAGGTCTGCAGATAGCTATGTAACGATCATAGGCCATTGCAGTCAAGAGAAAACATTCTGTGGTTGCACTGACCGCAAAGGAAAAAAACTGTGTCAGGCATTCTGAGAGAGAGATCTTCATGCTGTGAGATAACAAAGTGACCAGTATTTTGGGTGACACAGTAGATGATACCCAAGTATCCACAAAAGCTAAACTACTGAGGAATAAGTACATGGGGATGTGAAGGTGAGGGTCTTTGCAGATGAGAGCAATCAAACCGAAGTTTCCCATGACGGTTATGAGATACATCACCAAGAAAACAAAGAAGAGCGGGACTTCCCACTGAGCTTGGTGCGGCAGTCCTGTGAGGACAAACTCTCTCAGCAGTGTTGCGTTCTCCATGGCCTCACTGGTGGTTCCCTGAAATGAAAGGGAGTGAGCAGGAAGAAATTTCTTAAGTGTCAGAAAGACTGAAAAAAAAAAAAGTTGAAAGGAAAGGGCCAGAGGCTTCATAGGAAGATGTTTTGTAAACGTGTAGTTCAGTTAGAGATGCAAAGTGTGAATTCCAATTTTAGTTTTCTGTAGAACTTGTGTACCGAATAAAAATCGATTTCAAGCTTTAATTGCAATCTTTGTGCTGTTCATAAATGTAATACCACTAGCCAAATGCTCTTTTCACACTTTGATTTTTCCTCATCTTGATGATTATTGAAATTAGAACCAAATTACTAAAAACATCCTGTTAATTTTGGAAACCTAAAGGTCAAGTAGGTAGTTAAGTGGCCAAAGAGAGAAAACATTTTATGAACCTTACAGATTGGTTGATGAGTTTTGTCAGACACATGCAACTTGGAAACAAAATTACAAATGGAATAATTTTCCAACTCCCTGTAAGACTTAAGAGATTTCAGAATATCCAGTTTGCTATTTACCTGGACTTTTATAGGGATTTACAGATAACTATAATCTTCGCCAGTTCCCAGGCAGCCTGAGTCACTGCATCCTGCTTATCTTCAAAAAGTTCTTCAGCTAGATATACCTTTTCTTGTTTATTCTGTTCTTTGCATTTATTCATTTATTTGCTTGTTTATTTATGTTGACACAGGGTTTCACCATGTAGACCTGACTGGCCTTAAATATACCAAGATCCATCAGCCTTTTCCTCTCTTCTGAGTGCTTGAATTAAAGGCATGTACCACCACACCTCATCCTCATTTCCTTGATATTTAAACAGAATGTATGTCTTTCAATCTACAAATAATGTACCCAATTAAAACTGCCTTTACATCTTTTTAAAACATACTTTTTATTTTCTTTGTTTATGGACATTGCTTGAAAATATTTTCTCATCTCCAACAGTTCTTTTGGAAGAACAGTGTCAAAACAAATGTAAAAGCTGACAACAGGCTGTATAAATAACCAATAATTTGAATTTGAGTTTAAATGGGCTTAGTTCTAGGAAAGTTCAAGTCAGAAAGTAATTTAGGATTCTAAAATACTTTTGTGCATGCATATTTCTTAAAGCTATAGGTGGTGAAAAGAGCACTTGAGATACATTTCTGGTATGATTTCTCGTGTGTGTGTGTGTGTGTGTGTGTGTGTGTGTGTGTGTGTGTGTGTAATATACAATGCAATCAGTATAAGAACTGGGTATGAAAAACCAAGAGCTTATATTTTACTGCCACATCAAATATTAATTAAAATATATAGTTAATAAAAAATCTTTGTATCATAAACAACTGAGAAATATCTCACATGAGAATCATTGTAAGCACATTTTTTAAATGAATTATAGCTTCCCATAATTGATCTTATGAGATTATTACAGTTAGGTTCACAGGTAATGAATGCCAACTGAAGAACAAATCTATCTTCTATATACCTATTTTGTTTGCCTAGACTTTAGCCACAAAAGAAAATATACAATATTCTAATAGATTGCTATACTTACTTTCCTCTTTGAACAATTTATAAATATACTCTTGTTTTTACATATTAAACAAAATTTAAGTTTTTAATAAATAGCATAACTATTCTAAACATTATTTATTTCTTACCCATATCTTAAAGGAAATCAAGGAAAAGTTGGAAAGTCCTGGGTCTGATAAAGTAGGAAAGCCCAATTTTAACCCAGAAGTGAGAAAAGTATGGGCAGCAGGGTTTGTGTACTGATTCATTTAGAGGCTGCATTTCTCCAGCTGAGGAGGTATTTCATGTATAAATATACCTTCAAAACAAGACCTCACCAATTGGACAATGATGTGCCCTTACCAAAAGACAAAAGCATGAAGAAATCAATTCCCCAAGAGACTCTATGGGCAAGTCCCTTTAGGACAGTGACTACTCTCCTAGGCATTGTAGTGTTGGACCATCCACAGAGAAGCTCCAAACAGTTCCACTGGGTTTTTGCAGCCTTTGGAATCATAAACATGACATGACTGCACATCATTGTGTTTTTAACATGCATATTATTTTACATTTTTCTGGTTTTCTACCTCAGGGTAGAATTTAAAAGAAGACTTGACAAATTTTCACGTATATATAAAATGTATTTTATTTCTGCTTTGACTTGTGTAGCTCTGAGCTAGTCTAAGCATGATTTTAGTAAGGCCAAAGGATCTAGATATCCTTGTGGTGTCAACCCCAGATGGATCCGACTCCACCAGGTCAAGCTGACATCTAATGGGAAATTGTACCATTGAGTGTCAAGGGAAAGGAGAAAGACAAGAAAAAAGGCGAAGTAGCTCAATGGGCAGTGTCTAGAACTCTGCCTTCCAAACATGAACAGCACGAAGCTTCTAAGACAGCCTATTGAAAAATGCCGATCCTGTTTTAGGATTAGGGTTGGGCTCAGAAACCTTCCTTTGTTGACATGGTGATCCCGTGGACACTGGCCAAGCACATTCAAACTAGAAAGCCATGAACATTGATTAAACCAGTTGCAAATACAAATGTAAACCAGTTGCTCTTCTTAGGAAGAGATGTGTAGGCAGCTGCACAATATTTTCAGGGTATGTCGTTAACTGTGTGGCTCCAGTGTAGGGGGAAGTCTGTCAAAATTTTATATGGCAGTAAAAAAGTGCAGAATTTCCCTTGAGTATTAGCAGAATTTTCCATAAATATTCAATGAAAACAAACAGCTCAATTTACTTATTGCTGCATTTATTTACATTTGAAATTTACATAGTGGTCTGTAACTCCTGAAACAGTAAAATATTTTTGTTTGTTTAATGTAACTATCATTTTAAAGAAAGTAAAGAGCCAAAGGGTGTTTTATTTTTTAAAGACTGATTTTTTTTAATTGCCAAATAAAGACCATTTCCTTTGTATTGTGCCTCTTTTGTTCAGTTAAATTTATACAAACTTAAGTCTCCCATTTTATCCTTTAGCTTTCTAACTTATGGAGTTATATGAACAGACTGCCTAATAACATACAATGATCTAGTCAAGAAAAATATATGATATAATTTAAAAAACCTCTCTGTATGAAACCCAGGATTATGTATGATAAATATGGGGGGATTTGGAGGGAGAAATTGGAAGTAGATATGATCATATGGCATTGTATTCTAGTATAAAATTCTTGAAAATAATGACAAAAATAAATAAATAAAAATATGTAAAATCATTAAAAATATAGCTATATAGATATACACCAATAAACTGTAATAAAACAATGTAAGAAAATCCTCTCTCCAAAAAGAGGCCTTTCAAGACATCATAAACAAAGAACAGGTAGGCATCTCTCCTGGTAGGTAGAAACAGGGGAAGTTAAGAGAATGTTCATAGTATGGCCTTGCCCTTACTGTCTTTTCTTCATAATTACATTCCATTTTCTGGTGATTTTTCCCATGACATGTGGTGTGAAGTTCTATAAGCACTAAAGTCAAAGAAATAACTTTGGAAAAAAGAAGTCAGAAGAACTGGTAGATTTCCTGTTTGTTTGTTTTATTTTGTTTTGGTTTTCATGTGTTTAAGCAATCCGGAACCTAAACATACAATGGATAAGTACACTTAAAGAGTTCAATCTAGATGGCCCTGTCTGCTGTGGCACATATCCCATTAAGTAACCTGGAAAGAAACAGCATTGCTTTTTTTTTTCTTTCATTTTTCTTTATTAAGAAATTTTCTACTCACTTTACATACCATCCACAGATTCCACAACAAGACACCCCACATCCCCACATCCCCCAAATCAAGGCCTCCAATGGGGAGTCAGCAGAGCCCGGCACACTGAGCCTAGGCAGGTTCAAGCCCCTTCCCACTGCACCAAAGCTGCGCAAGGTGCCACACCACAGGCACTAGATTCCCAAAAGCCTGCCCATGCCCCAGGGATGGATCCCGATCCATCTGCCTGGGTGCTCCCCAAACAGTTTGGGCCAAACAACCATCTTCCATATCCAGAGGGCCTAGTCCAGTCCCGTGGGGGCTTCACAGCCACTAGTCTACAGTTCATGGGTTTCCAATATTGTGGCCGGTCATCTCTGCACTTCTTCCCATCATGATCTCAACATTCCCCGCCTGCAGAATCTCTCCTTTCTCTCATTGATTGGATTAAAAAAACTCAGCCTGGCCATGGATCTCTGCATCTGCCACCATCAGTCACTGGACAAAGGCTCTATGATGATAGTTAGGGTATTCGCTAGACTGGTCACCAGAGCAGACCAGTCTAGGCACCCTCTGGACCACTGCCTGCAGTCCAAGGTGCTGTCATCCCTGTGGATTCCTGAGAGCCTCCCCAGCACCCTGCCTCTTTAATTGCTTTTTAATAATTACTGAAATAGTAAAGCCACACGGAAGAACACATACACCAGTGTAATGTTTTCATTCTATTTTATTTAGCATGACATGCAAACTTAATAAGATTCTTCAACATTTTCAGGTTAGAAATACTAACATTTTAAGGATTTTATTAGATATGTGGCCTTATCATTGTCAAAATACTTGAAGGATTGATTTAATTGGAGTATAAAAGAAATGTGATAATTACAATTGCAAAAGTCTTTGAACATTTTTGAAAACAAAAATATATCAAACTGGAAACATTCATGGCTGTTTTATAGTGAATGAACAAGAGACTCCAGAGAGCTAAATATGCCTCTCTAATCTTTTTTTCAGTGAATCTGTGACTTGCTTGTTTCTCAGGCTGTAGATAATTGGATTTAGCACAGGAATTATGACTGTGTAAAACAGAGAGTCCATCATACCTTGATCATCTGTTTGTTGAGATGCAGGCAGCACATACATGAAAAGAAGAGGGCCATAGTATAACGATACAGACAAGAGGTGGGCACCACACGTGGAGAAAGCCTTCTTTATGCCTTGGACAGACTTCCTTTTTAAAATTGTAAACAGAACTAGTGTATATGAAACCAGGACAGTCATAATGGTGAATACCTGTATTGAACCAGACAAAATAAATACCAATAGGAGATTAAGAGTAGGATCAGTACAGGAAATATTATACAATGGTATAATATCACAGTAAAAGTGATGGATTATATTAGAATTACAGAAGGTTAATCTGAGCAAAAACAACACATGAAACAAGGAATGAAGAAAGCCACCTACAAATACTGAAACTAGTAGTCGGATGCATAGTCTATTGGTCATAATAACTGGATAAAGTAACGGTTTGCATATGGCTACATAGCGATCATAGGCCATTGTACCCAAAAGAAAGCATTCTGTGGTTCCACCAAAGGCAAAGGCAAAAAACTGTATCATGCATTCAGAAAGTGATATTATCTTGTTCTTGGATAACAAGTCAACCAACATATTAGGAGTCACTGTGGATGATATCCAAGCATCTACAAAAGCCAAACTCCCAAGGAAAAAGTACATAGGGATATGGAGGTGGGGATCACTCCAGATAAGAGCAATCAAACCTAGGTTCCCCACAACAGTGATGAGATATATCACCAAAAATAGCAGGAACAGGGGCACCTGCACCCCTGGGTGATCTGTGAGTCCTGTGAGGACAAACTCAGTCAGCAATGTTGCATTCTCTTTTTCCATATGTTGCTCACTGGACATTGCCTGAAATGAAATAAAATGAATATAATAGAATATTCACTAATATTTCAAGGTCATTATGGGAACAGTATTTGGTATGAAATCACATCTTTACCAGAAGTCTTTTAATTTTTCAGATCTTCTGGATATAGGGTTATAGGTGGTTGTGAGCCACCATATGGGATCTAGGAACTGAACCTGGGACCTCTCTGCAAGTGCAATAAGTGCTTCTAATTGCCAAACCATCTGTCTATCCCCAGTTCCTCCATTTTCTCTTTCAGTACCAACTCCCATTCAATAAACTCATTTCCTATATTAAACCAAAGGCCTACATATCCAAAAGGGGAGAGAAGAGAGAGACAAGGAAAGCATATGAAGCAGAGTGAGCAAGGAAAGGAGCAGGAGTGAACCAGAAGACAGTGTTGTGGACACTAGGAAAAGAAATGCAATAAGGGTAGCACAGGAACACAGTGCAAAACCCAACACTCTAGGGAGGGAGAGAAAGGGAGGAGAAATGGCTGAGAGGGGAACTGCAGAGATTGTTAGCAGCTTCAACAAGAGTAGTTTCCTTTACTGAATGGAATTAAAATCATGAGGTAGCAAGATGTTAAAGTGAAAGGCATGCCACGGGAATGAATAACATAAATGATACGGCACCCTTCATCAAGCACAGAGGACAGTTGACATTTGTCTATGTTTCATAGATCCATCTAACTTACTTCTTCTGTAAAATATTTTAAGCAGTTCTCAAAAGAAAGAGTAGGTAATTGAGAAGAAATGGAAATAATCAGAGAAGAAAAGAGAAGAGAGATAAAAAATTAAACTCATATGGAAGAAAAGAAAAGAAAAGGTTATAAAAATAGGCAAAAGTAACAGTCATAAGTTGATAAGTATAATAAAGGTAAGCCAAGGAGACAAGAGGGAGCATGAGAGATGTCCAAAGCAAAATAATGGGGAAATCCCAGAGGTTGGAGGGAATATTTGTCCTAACTCCAGTGTTCATTAATAGCTGTATTATCAGAATTGCTTAACTTTGTTTAAGAATTCAAGTTTATTCTATTATAGAATCTATATATGATTAAGAGACTTCAGCTTTAAATTTATATTTTTATAAGTATAGTGACAGCGTCTAAAGGTTCATTCCACACAAAAGTGATACTTTATCTAATTTTTAGTAAATAACAGAAGCCAAATATTGACCAGATACAGACTATATGAAGAACCAATGCCAATAATAGTATAAAGTAAGATTTTATTTTTAATGAGTTTGTCTACATTTTATCCCAAATCACAAAATCATTGAAAATCCTCAAATGAAGTGTATGTATCTTTCAAATAACAAATATATATATATATATACACAAATACACACATACATTTATCTATATTCTCCTACAAGTATATAATCAATATTATTATATATCAAGTGCCCAATTACATTTATATGTATTTATGCAAAACTGTACCAGTGTTCATCATATATGTGTACACATACATATATAGTTATAATGGTAAATATTCATTTGTACATATTTTATGCCTATATCACATATAGATAAGTTATTCAATGAAATTATTGTCACATGAGGAGGCATAAAGGAATTACTATTTAATTTGTAAAACCTTCACTTTTAATCATAAATGTAATTTCCTTGGATGGGTCTTTATATCGGAATTTTCTAATTATTTCTTATCCAAGAATAATGTCATCAATCTGAGAACTGAGTTTTGAAGCACTCATATTTTATCTCAATACAACTTACAATGTCCTTATAAGTAGGGTAGAATGACAATAACTCTTTTTATAGGGAATAGTTAAATTTATAGCTGTGCTCCTTGCTCAGATTTTAGTCATGAAAATAAAACATGAAGATTTTTCAATCTTTACTTTTTAAATATACCCCCTGGCTATTTCTGCATTTTGTACACAAATTCTGAAATTACTGTAAGTTTATAGACTTTAAACATTGTCAATTTTAAATCTCTTTACAAAGATTAATATTAGGAAATATTTTCAATGTTACCAATATCTTCTAAGGAATTGTAGAGATCCTTCAAAAGCAGAAATAACACATGACAGCACTGTTGTAAAGACCATGAAGTTCACAGATTCACTTGGATGGCTTCACCTACAAAGCTAAGGGAAATGCTGTTTATATAATTGTTCCTTGAACACAGTGTCAATCAATTGCATTTTTTTCTTCTGGAAGAGGAGGTGCAGAAGTGAAATTCCCCTCTCAATGCCTTAGGATTCCCTGTGGGATAAAGTGAAGATCGTCAGCTGGGCATTACTGTTGGAAGTGTGTGCAAAATTCAGATCTTCCCAAAGGATTGAGAAACATCAAATCACTGTGAGCAAGTCTAGCTTCATAAGTTAAAATTACACTTAATTTCATTATATTTCATCATAAGTGACATGCCTGGTGGCTTTATGTCAACTTTGGTTTAGATATGAAATTGAATTCAGGGAGTGCTTTGATGTCATGATGTCTGTACTAATCAAAACATAATTTTAATAAATTGGCTGTCTACATTTCCTACAAGAGAAAATCCAAAAGTTATATGGTCCTGATAATGCAAATAACACCTTATGCTTGAACATTTCTAAACTCTCTTAGTTTAGTCATAAATCTGATAAAAATTATAGTAAGAAGGTACAAGTCATGGGGGAAGAGTAGAGAAAAAACAAAAACAGATGTTGTAGGATAGAGGCCAATAGCTATCCTGTCCAAACAACAGTGTCCATGAATTTTAAGATTTGAGGAGCAGCCAATCACTTCTTAGTGATTCCACCCACTATCCTGAGAAAATTTATTTCAATAAACTAGCCTTTTAGTAGACATTGTCTATTTAAAATATAACAGTGTGTGAGTGTTGGTATCTAAATGTGTGTGCATACATATATTTATATACATACAAATGTTTTTTTACAATAGAGGATATCTCATGACAATAATATCCTTTATTGCTTTAACTGATCATATAGTCAAAACCTGTATTCTACAGTGGTAGGTAGGTTTCCATATGACTTTTTCAGAAAGTAATTTATTCTATAGAATTTGTATTGTGAAAATGGCCATCCTACCAAAGGGAATATCCATAGTCAACACAGTTCCCATCAAAACTGCAATGCAATTCTTCACAGAAATTGAAAAATAATCTTGAATTTCATACAGAATTACAAAATACCCAGTCTATCACAAAAAAAATGAAAAAGAAAGAAAGATTAAAAAAAATACCTGCAGGAGATATCACCACCCAAGTTTTCAAGTTATACACAAAGCTACAATAAGAAATCATGATATTTGCATATAAAACAGACCCATTGATCAATGGACTAGAATTTAGGACTCTTACATAAACCCACACTTCAAAAGTCATCTGAAATTTTACAAAGCAGCTAAAAATCCTCATTGGAGAAGAGACAGAATCAGCAAATGTGGCTGGTCAAACTTGATAGCTATGTGTAGAAAAACGAAATTAGATTCTTATCTCTCACTCCACATAAAACTCACCTTCAGATGGATCAAGGAATTCAGCAGAAGATCTGACACCATGAACAAGTACGGAATACACTTGATCTCATTGGTGTAGGAAGGGTTTCTCAAGAGAACTCTGATAGAGCAAGCATTCAAACCAGCAATTAATAAATGGGACCTTAAGAAATTAAAAAGCTTCTGTATAGCCAAGGACATCATCACTTCATCATTAGTGAAAGGGCAGCCTACAAATGGGACAAAGTCTTTACCAGCTATACATCTGACAAATGGCCATTATCTAGATATACAAAGAACTAACCAAATCTAATTATCAAGAAAATGAACAAGACAATTAAAATTGGGGCATGAATCTAAACAGAGAGCTCTCAATCAGATGAGAATGCAATCAGATGAGAAACACTTCAAAATATTTAACATCTTCAACCAACAAGGAAATACAAATAAAAACAACTTTGAGACTTCGTCTTCTCACAGTAAGAAAGGCTAAGGTCCCTAGCAAAAAACCTAGCTGTCATCATAGAGCCTTTGTCCAGTGACAGATGGAGGCAGATACAGAGATCCACAGCCAGGCACCAGGCTGAGTTCCGGGAATCCAATTGATGAGAGAGAGGAGAGATACTGCAGGCGAGGGACATTGAGGTCATGATGGGAGGATGTGCAGAGATGACATACCACACTAGTGGAAGCCCATGAACTGTGGACTGGTGGCTGTGGAGCCCCCATGGGACTGGACTAGGCCCTCTGGACATGGAAGATGGTTGTTTGGCTCAAACTGTTTGGGGAGCACCCAGGCAGGAGAATCAGGATCTGTCCCATGGTCAGGCTTCTGGGAATCTGGTGCCTGTGGTGTGACACCTTGCACAGCCTAGGTGCAGTGGGAAGGGGCTTGGACCTGCCTAGGCTCAGTGAGCTGGGCTCTGCTGACTCCCCATGGGAGACCTCAATTTGGGGGATGTGGGGATGCAGGGTGGCTTGGGAAAGAGGGCTGGGGGAGGGAGGAGGGAGAAGGGGGGTCTGTGGATAGTATGTGGAATGAGTAGAAAATTTCTTAATAAAGAAAAATAAAATAAAATCAACTATCACATTATATTACTGTGATGTAGTAAAACTAACACCTAAGGTGACAGAAAACAGTGAAAGTGATGTTATGTAACTGAAACTATTCCTTCAGATACAAAATCTTTAAGCTTTAAATGACATCTTGTTCATATTAGTCAGGAAAAGAAAATATGTATTCAACGTGTGAACAAAGATGAGATTAGCCTTAGAAAAGGAAACACAGGAAATTAAGTGCTCTATAGGCAAGAGTTGGAAACAGTGATGATTGGAAATGGTGCTGTGAATATAGCTCTGTATAAATAAAACACTGATTGGCCAGTAGCCAGACAGGAAGTATAGGCGGGACTAACAGAGAGGAGAATTGAGGGAACAGGAAGGCAGAGGGGGAGACTGCCTGGAGCCACCACCAGGACAGGGAAGATGTAAGGTACCAGTAAGCCACAAGCCATGGGCTGAATGTAAGAGTAAGAGCTAGACAATGATAGGCTTGAGCTAATGGCCAAGCAATTTAAATAATATAAGCATCTGTATGTTTATTTTATAAGTGGGCTAAGGGACTGTTGAGGCTTGGCAGGACCCAGAGAGAAAACTCCAGCTACAAAATGGTAAGTAGAAAATGCCTCTTGAACTAACGTGAAGATATGTGTGTGCACAGAAGCTCACTTTTGCACAGATGCTGCACACATGCAATGCACACAGTAATCCCCAGAGCTCACTAGCAGTTGTGTGTATGTATACACTTGTGTTTGCTGCACATCCACCCAATAAAAATCAATGGCACGGTGAAAGGACATGAAAAATGACAATGTGAATAAACCACAGAAATGTCAAATACAAGTTCAAAAGAATATATACTTAGTTTTAATTACATATAAAAATATTTATGGATTAAAGGATTTTCTGAAAAGGTATAAACCAATGAAACACACTCCATAAGGTACCAGAAGCCTAAAAGCTCAAAGGCTACATCATAAATTGAGAATTTGCTCAGGTTATACTAAAGAAGTATTGGAAGTGATGCTGGTAGCCATTTGCAGATGACATGGTATCTTCTAAAAGGTACTGCTGCTGTGTGGGGAAGCTGGAGCAGTGTGTGCAATCCCCTTCCTGCTGTGGTACAGTGGGTAAAGACTGTGGATGTGTGTGCACATATGCTGTCTTGTGCATGAACATCCATGCTGTGGCCACAGGAGAAATGACTCACTCCGAGGTGCTGGGGGTTGCTACTTAGGCAAGTGGGTTGGGAAGAAGTTAGACTATTATATTTTTGTTTGTCTTTTATGATCTCTCTGAATAATTTTTAACCATGCTCTTGTCATTTTAAAATGGAAAAATAGACAAAATATTTTACAGAAAAAAAAGAAAGGCTAAGGTCAAAACCACACAAGATGACAAATGTGAGTATGGATGTGGGGAAAGGGACACTTAGTCACTACTGGTGAGTGTGCAAACCAGTGTGTCCACATGGAAGTTAGTGTGAAGGCTCTCTAAAAAGCTTTAAAGTCAGTATGCAACGTAATCTAGCTATACTCTTCTTGGTCATACCCAAAGGACTCTACATCCCACTATAAGGATACCTGATCACCCATAGGCATTGTGGAACTCTTCCTACATCAGTAGCAAGAATATTACTGAATAATAAAATCCAGTGAAAGGAATTAATTATATTTTCATAACTTTCTTGGTGCTTCTGATGCTCACTAAACTTTTAGAACCACTGTCTGAAAGGGTCAGAGGAAGGAAAGATCTCTCAAGGGGCACTTAAGACACATGAACATATGCTCAACATTTTCTCACAGCCAGATCTCAGACTGAAGAATACTTTCGCAGTCAAAACTTTGAGTTTCTCATAAGTACTAGCCTAAGATAATTTATCATAAATTTCTTTAAAGTATTTTATAAAATGCTGTAAAAGTATGTGTGTATATTACATATACTATTTATATTATACATATATTATGTATATGGAGATTAATGAGAGATATGGATTCTTTTAAATCGCCAAGTGAGAAAATAATTTATCCTTATAATATAGTGTATGTCAACTATTATTGGTATATTCATATGGTAGTTTTAAAACATAAATTATTTTTTATACAAACTGATGAGCAGTCTGATATGATACCATCCTTTACATGATAATTTGCCCTTTACTACATTCTTTACATTTGAATTAATATCCATTATATAATGTGTAATGGGAAATAAAACTGCATTAAGGAAGAGGAAGTAGACTCAAATTTCATATCTTATCAGTCTACTCTTTATTCATAATAATGACAGGATAAAGCAATAGATAAATTAAAATAAATCAACATAAGAGAACATAACAGCAACAAAGTATGCAATAACATGGTGTGTCTGGGAAGAAAGGGTAACAAACGTTGTACTTATAACCTTTCACTGTTTCTGGAGCTTCTGGTGTGTCCCCTCAGGGGAACTTCTGAGGACACAGCGATCTTCAAGGATACTGGGATGTGGATCTCTGGAATTATACAATATAGTAATGTCTGCTTTAAATACTTACATGTTGTTATCAGATCCTTTGATCCTCACAATTGCTTCTCTATCATATTTAGTCACAATCTATCAATAATCCAAGCTAATGAAACTGTCAGTTTAATTGTATGATATCTATGTCTACCAAGAAAAAACAGCGGCAAACAACAACAGTTTGAGTTTGTATGCACCAACAATTCTAAGCAAAGTAATATATTTGGGCTCATTCTTTATATTTGTTTGTTTGTTTGTTCATGTAGTGTGTGTGTGTGTGTGTGTGTGTGTGTGTGTGTGCCTGTGTGTGTGTATGTGTGTGTGCATGCCACAGAGCATCTATGGAGGCCAGAAGACAACTTATGAGAGTCAATTTTCTCTTTCTTCCATGTGAATTCTGGGGTAATTTAATCCAAGTCCCACGTCTTAAGGTTTGACAACAAGCTTTACAAGCAGAGTCATTTCACCAACCGCGGGCTGAGTTTTCATTAAAAAGAGTGAGTGACATACTCATTGCATTTTGTGTATTTGTTGTACCAATTCACTTCATCTTCACAAACATTTGTGTAAGCTCTTACACATGTAAGCTACTGTGATGGAAACAACAAAAGTCACAGAGCAGTAGGAATTGAGATTGCAATCTATAAGCCAAAGCTACGTGTCACATAAGGTCAAGTTTGGCCCAAGAAGTATTAAGTTATTAAATTCTTCTAATGAGTGAAATTTCCTGTCCTAGTTGAGGTTATGTGAAAGCCTTATAGGAAAGCAGTCATATGGTCACAGTCTTGTCAGACTTCGAAAAAAAAAAAAGATACTGTTTCAATAGTAAACTAAGATGGAGTAATAATAATAGCAGGGGTGGAGTAATTTAGGGCAGGGGTTCTCTGTGAAGAAGACTTCGTAGAAGACTTTTAAGTGAACGCAAGTACATAAGACAGTAAGGTAAATCCAGAAGTCTCTCAGTGATGCATTTTGGACATAATTTTTTTTTTATTTGAAGAAATGTGAAAGAAGAAAAAGACTTAAGAGTTAGAGAAGGTTTCACTGGAAAGGACCTCAAATCATGTAGGTTTGAGAAATGCATGGTAAAGAAATAAGATAAACATGCCCACATCAGCAGATAGAATAGATCAATACAAGCTATATGCAAAAATAAATACTATTAGCTATTAATAAGGTATGTGCATACAGTCTTGTAGTTATGAAAATAATTTAAAATATTAAAAGGGGTTTGATTTCATCAGTTTTGGTCATGAGTAATTACCTATCAGCATCATTTGTGAAAGAAGAGAGCATCTTCAGACTGGAGGATATAAAAACCACAGTTTTACATCAATAGAGGTGTGATTTTGGAGTGAGTGCCCCTGCTGCACCAATAGAAATATGTATGACCTTTCAGGGATGATAGAAGAAAGGCAAGGTGGAACTGTAGATGGATACCTCAGGACGCATGAAGACATACAATGTGTGAAGGTCAACAGCAAAATTGTGACACACACACACACACACACACACACACACACACACACACACACACCTGTACACTTGCTTATGTGTTCTCATTTTCACATCTGCCCCAACCCCCACCCCCAAATCCACTTTGTTCTATGGTACCATAATGTGTTACTATTAATTAATCATTGATAATATTCACTCAAAGCTTCCCCTTTTCAAATACATATTCCAATAATTGTGTGTTACTGGATGCTTTAGCTTAATAGTTTTATTTTACCTAAAGTAAATACAATTGACACTCTTTCCCCGCCCCCCCGTGCCCCCATTCTACACTCTTTGCTGCACATTTTTTTCTCAGCTTGTCAAGTCTACTGTTGGCTTTTGAACTACATAAGGTCTCGAGATCAAGACCATCAGCCAATATAAGGCAGCACTGGAAAAGGACTTAGAAGGCACCCTAGACTACAGAAATAGTAGTTTCTGTTCATTCATGCAAGCATTCTGAGCTCAGAGGACCTCCTTACAATTGTTCCCACAAAGTCCTAAGTATCTCATTGTACTCTCTTTTCTGATGATTTGTCTTGTAATTTTTAGGTCGAGTTTTTCTAAGAAGTGAAATAAAGATATGTTGAGGGCTAGCCATATACCATAGATATGCTTGTATTCAGTGAAATAAAAACCTTTTCCTCCAAACAGGTGCATTTGATATTTCTCCAAACTACACAGTAGTATTGGTATCAAGGAACTAGTATTCAATTATGCTTTGTAGAAATGATATTTTTTTTAACAGTTAATACACTTACATAGCCACACTGAAAAAAAAAAGCTTCAATATTGGGCACATTTGTTTTCTGATGTAGTTATTATCATATGTAATAACATTTGTTGACCACATGAGAATAGGAAGAAGCAAAGTGCTAGAGAGGCTCACAGAAATTCACAAAGATACCCCCACAATAGACTGCTGGCAATGGTCGAGAGACAGCCCGAACTGACTTACTCTGGTGATGGGATGGCCAAACACCCTAATTGTCGTGCTAGAAACCCCATCCAATGACTGAGGGATCTGGATGCAGAGATCCATGGTCTAGGCCCTGGGTGGAGCTCCAGGAGTCCAATTAGCGAGAAAGAGGAGGGTTTATGTGAGCGAGAATTGTTGAGACCAAGGTTGGATAAAGCACAGGGACAAATAGCCAAATGAATGGAAACACATGAACTATGAACCAATGACTGAGGGACCCCCAACTGGATCAGGCCCTCTGAATGGGTGAGACAGTTGATTGGTCTGATCTGTTTGGGAGGCATCCAGGCAGTGGGACCGGGTCCTGTGCTCATTGCATGAGTCGGCTGTTTGAAACCTGGGGCCTATGCAGGGTTGCTTGGCTCGGCCTGGGAGAAGGGGACTGGACCTGCCTGGAGTGAGTCTACCAGGTTGATCTCAGTCCTCAGGGGAGGCTTTGCCCTGGAGGAGATGGGAATGGGGGGTAGGGTGGGGGGAAAGTGAGGGGGGCGGGAGGGGGAAGAACAAGGGAATCCATGGCTGATATGTAGAACTGAATTGTATTGTAAAATAAAATAAAATAAAATAAAATAAAAATAAAAAATAAAATAAAAATAATAAAAAAGAGGTGCAAACACCACCAAAAATAGTATTTTTATGCTCTTGATATATGGATACATGCATTTATATATATATATATATATATATATATATATATATATATATATATATATATATATCTTTTAATAAGATAGGCACTTAAGCTTAAAGTTTTAGATGAATTACAATAGTAAAAATCTTTGGACAGTGAACACACAGTCATTTTGAACCTTGACTGTTGTGTGATTATTTACTCAAACAGAACAGATGACTGTAAGAAATCTAAACAATTCTCTGAAATAATTTTGCCAATGAATCTATGACTTGCTTATTTCTGAAACTGTAAATAATTGGATTTAACACAGGAATTATGACAGTGTAAAATAGAGAGTCTATCATATCTTTATCATCTACTTGTGGAGATGCAGGGTGCACATACATGAAGAGAAGAGGGCCATAGTATAAAGACACAGATAAGAGATGGGCTCCACAGGTGGAGAATGCTTTCTTTATGCCTTTATCAGATTTCTTTTTTAAGATTGTAAATAGAATAATAGTGTAAGAGACAAGGATAGTTGAAATAGTGAAAACTTGAATTGAGCCAGAGAAAATAAAAACAATTAAATAATTAAGAGAAGTGTCAGTACAGGAAATCTTTAACAGTGATATGATGTCACAATAAAAATGATGTATCATGTTGGAATTACAGAAGGTTAATCTCAATAAAAAACCTTCATGAATTAAAGCATGAATAATTCCACCTACAAAAGACAGGACTATCAGACGTACGCACAGACCATTAGTCATAACTACTGGATAAAGCAAAGGTTTGCAAATGGCTACATAGCGATCATAGGCCATTGCTGCCAAGAGGAAACATTCTGTGGTTGCACTGATATTAAACAAAAAAAACTGTAGCATACATTCAGATAGAGAGATCAGCTTGCTCTTAGCAAAGATGTTAAGCAGCATCTTTGGAACCACTATGGAAGATATAGATGCATCTACAAAAGCTAAACTTCCAAGGAACAGGTACATAGGGATGTGAAGATGAGGGTCATTCCAAATGAGAGTTATCAAACCAACATTCCCCACAATGGTGATGAGATATATCACCAAGAAGACCAGGAAGAGAGGGATTTTCCACAATGGCTGGTGAATGAGTCCTGTGAGGACAAACTCCGTCAACAGTGTTGCGTTCTCCTTCTCCATTTCCTCACGGGATGGTTCTGAAATGAAAGGCAGTAAATGTAAAGAGTTGTCTGCTGGAATTTTTAAATTGAAAACTGGAGATGTGGACTTGAAGGGAAGGCAAATATTTATCAGAAGGCCCTTTAAGTTTTATTTACCATTGTATAATAAATTATTTAGATTAATATAACAAAATCAATTTAATTTTTAAAAGCATGAGTTGAATACTATGGTAAGGAGTTTTAAAGACTTTAAAATATTTTTAGTTATGTATATATATATATATATATATGTGTGTGTGTGTGTGTGTGTGTGTGTATGAATGTAGATATTCACGGGGGTCAGAAGGAAGTGTAGTATCCTTGGTGCTGGAGTTACAGGCATTCATATGCCTGTAAGCTGTACAAGATGAATTGAGCTCCAGTCTTCTAAAATAGCAGTACTGCTCTTAACCTCTGGGCATTCTCTCAGGCACTGGATGTCAAGGATGTTAAACAACTGGAACACACTGACCATTTTTAACTCACTCAAATGTTCCCATAGGGAATAGCATTAGAAAAATTTTAAAATAGTTTTTTTTTAATTAAATATGTGGTGGTAGAGAAAATATGTTCCTGGGAAGAGAAACTAATGGGAAATATAAGTTAGAAAACCATTGTTGTTGTTCTGAGTCTTCTAAACCACATCATATGTCTGAATTACTTCAGGACATTGTACAAAATTTGGAATTTATTTCCATAGTAAAATGACACTGTAATTTTAAAATGATGTTTAAAAGTCTGCATTCTGAAAATCTCTAGATGATACAAATGTGTGTGAGGTGATATGACCTTGAGAATGATGAAGCAGTGACCACATCAACTTTTAAAAAATGAGTAAATTAGAGTGTACAGTGACACATGCACTTGTGTCATGGGCAGGATTATCACGTGGTGACTGTACACGTGGTCATCCAAAATTGATAATGATGACTGGACTCAGTAGCAAACTGTGAGAAGTACATCCTCTGAGCATGCCTGTGACAAGTACTTAGTAGGAGGAGTGAGCAGTGGTGAATATTGAAAACAGTGGTGGGAGGAGCTAATGGTGAGTTTATGTGTGACTTGGCATGGTAGAGTATACCAAGAGAAGGCAATGGAGGCAAGGGAATAAATGCAAGATGCTAATATTAGGGAAGTTATAGCAGAGGTAGAGTCCATATTTTGCTAAGCACCTGAGCCCTTTCCTGCCCACCTAGGTAGAGGCTGTCCACCACGGTAGAAGCCATGGCATTTGAAAATGGCTTTTACATTCTGACTGGGCCTAAATGTAAATTCACCCACCTAGATTTGGTTTAGAATAGGAAGGGGAGAGACACCCAGATACAAAGAGTAGTTTCAGCAGCAAAGGCAACACCACCTTGACCTCAGCCACGCAGTGCATCTGTCAATTTGACACACAATTCACTACACTTATAGCTCCAGTGAACTACATGATGGCTTCTGATTCTAGCTGTTTACTGACTATCTGGCTACTTGCTGTTATTGATCATTTTTCTTAATAATATTTAAATCCCCTTACATTTCCATTAGTGCCAAATTTCCACCTAATAATGTCACCAAAAGCACAGTTAGCTCCATTGAGGGTCAAAAGAGACAAGAAAAGTTGGAAAAAGGTGACCCATTCTTGTAAGCCCTAATGCTTAAGAGTCTGAGGCAGGGGATTCATTCTTTGGTCACAGAGCAAGAACCTGTATCAAAATAAAACAATAACAACAAATAATAAAGTTAAACTAAATAGCTAAGAGCTGTGGTCCTTAAATGGGGACAGACACTAATAATGACAACATCAAACAAAACGTCAGTAGATAATTAAAACAGTGGTAGACAAGTGAAGGAGACTGGAGGGCTGGAATTAAGAAACTCTTAGGAACTTCCCTGAGAACAGTTCCTCATATGTGACCAAGGGGGTGTCAGAGAATAAAAGGAACAAAAGGCAGCAGGATCCCCAAGGTGAAGCAGGATACTTGGGGGTGGCTGAAGAGTGCAGACAGTCCCCATGTGTCGACTGCTCCTAACCTAATGTACATTTTTGCCCATAGAATGTTTACACATGTTTTAAATAAAAGGGTAGATTTGTCAAGGAGATAAGAGGAAAATATCAAGAGAGCGAGAAGGACAGGGGAGGGATATGTGGGTGGGTAAAAGGAGAACAAAGGGGAGGAAGAGAAAAAAGCACAGGACGGACATGTCACAAACTAGGGAAGAGAGCAGCCAGAGGAAGACGGGAAAGGAAAGGGAGGCAAGCGTCAGAGGCCCAGTAGAACACCTGGATTCTCGATGCTGTTCTTCCTTAGCCCGCCCTGAGTATTTTTTTTATTTCTATTTTTCTGTAAGTCAAAATACAATTTCCTAGAGAATCTGTGTTCACATAAAGCATTGATTTTACAAGTTTCATGTTGATGATGTACATGCCACCGCTGCCTGACATTTCCCTACATATTTTCATCTTTATTTTTGTTATGTCATTAATTACAATTAAATTTCTCTAGAAATATTTATGATTTTATTTTCATTTTTTCCCTTGCAAAGTAAAATTCAATATTTTATTCCATGCCACGCTAAATAAAAGAATTAGAAATTCTCAAATAAATTTGCATTTAAATCATAAGTATATGAAAGGGTAATAGCATCACAGAATGAAGTTCTCTGCATATTTCCCATCTATTTATATGTGGGGTGTATGTTTGTATAAAGCAAACATGTACACAGATATATCAGTGTATAAAACTTCATGAAACATGTAATATATTTGTATATATATGTATGTATATCCATGTAATATATATGTATGTATATGTGTACTGTTCTTTCTCTTTCTGTATATGTATATATACTCTTCAAGTAAATTATTAGATGAAGATGAGAATATAGAGGAGTTAGAAAATGTTCCCAAATGAATAAAATAGTCACTTTTTTTAAACTGGAATTGCCATAATAGTTTGCTATGTAAGATCAACTTAATATTTTATCTCATCATAACTAAATGCTATAGTTAAGTAGTTGATAAAAAAATCTCAAACCATAAGAATTCAGGTTAAACTAATTTGCTTATTAATATTTAATCACAAAATAAAATATACAATTCTTTATTGCTCTTTTTTTCTACACTGATCTATAATCTGAAAGGGTAAACATAAAATTAGTATATATTTAACAGCATTTTTAGCTCTTCATGGAGGCATGAATATTACAGAAATCATTTCTCTCTTACCTACATCCTGGAAGATGCTTCAGAGATCTTGACCAAGTTGGTCTTTTCAAAGCATAGAAAAACACAGTCCTACAGGAAGGCAGTAACATGGGAAGCAGTTCTTACCACAGTGGCTCATAGTGGAGTGCTCATTCTATAAACATAGAAAATGTTTATATAATTTTTCTTTTAACACATGAGTCAACAACCGTCTGTGTTTTTGTCAAAAGGAGGAGAAATGAGTAGCTCAAGCATTCCCCAAGGAGAAAGCGCAGCTGTTGTGCTGGGCGCTGTGGACTGGACACGTGAGGAGTCCAAATGATCCCACTGGGGCATTTCAGACATTTACACTGTGAATATCTACTCATAGTGTCCAAATATAGCTTTGGATATAGAAACTTCATTGTATGCTACCATTTCTCATCCCAGTTGATATTTCTGACAGGTTAGGCAAACTTTTATTTAAATAAATTTTTAAGGTTTGCCTACAGTGTTTCATCATTATGTCCTCATATGAAGATGTTATTTTACTTTATTCACATTCATTCTCTTGCCCACTGCCCTCAGAATTTCTCCTCTTTCTTCCAGCTGATATTCCTTCTTCTAGTTCCTCTCCTCTTTAGTCTTTCTGTGACATGTGCTCGATTTCCCTTATTTCCCACCTTGCCTTCTTCTTCCTTTGTAATAACCCCTATTTACTTTCGTGACCTACAAAGACACATAAACAAACATACACACATATATGTATATAGATAAATTTAAATTTAAGTTCTGTATATAAGAGGTAAATATAGTATTTTTCTTTCTGATCTGGCTTATTTCACTTGACATAATGATTTTGAGTTCTACACATTTTTATTCCAATATCACTGTTTTATTTTTTGTGACTAAAAACATTTCACTGTGTATAACTGTCACATATTTGTTTGTTGATGAGCACCTAGGTTGGATTAATTTTCTGGCTATTGTGAAAAGTGTAGCAACAAACAAACATGTACAAGTATCTCTGTGACACAGTGCTTCAGATTCCTTAGTGTATGTTCCCAACCACAGTATAGCTGAATCACAGTTTTTCTCAGTTGTTTGAGGAACTCCCAACTCTACAGTGACTTCACAAGTTTGCATTCCCATCAGCAGTGATTAAGCTTTCATGTTTCTGCATGTCTTCACGAGCTTCGATGGTCACTTGGTTTCTTGGTGATAATCGTTATACCTACGGTGAGATGTGGTCTCACCGTAGTGTTAGCTAAGAATGGTAAGTATTTATTGCCTGTTTGTATTTCTTTTTTGGAAAACTAGCTGTGTAGATCGTGTGTTGACTAGATGATTTGGTTTTATGGTAATTAATTATGGGGAAACTTTATGGATATAATATCTTGCTCTGAAAACTTCTGTTATATGGTTGCTTGAGGTAACCAAAATATGACTTGAGGAGAGCCAACATCTCTAAATTACTTCAAGTTCAAGCCAAAGCATGGCTGTTCTTCTCATACAAACTACAGATTAAACTACAGACATGTCAACCTCCCTTAATCTAAACTGTAATCTGATCAGGAATCCTAGGAGTAAAGAAGGAGAAAGGAAAACTAGCACAGGACCTTGGGAGAAGGTGGACTCCATCCCTGGTTCCCTAGCATGAGAGTCTAGCCTCTGAATTTCCTAAGCTCTTGTCTTCAGTAGTTGTAGGTGGGCTCAGGGGTGTTCCTTACAGAAGAGTAACACTTTTGGACAGTTGCCCACAAGCCTTTCATCAACAAAAGACCAAAGTTATAAAAGACCCATGAGCACTGGAGAAACTAAAAAAATTTAAATGTGAATTGTCTGCAGAGAGAGAAGCAGAGAAGAGGCATGTGTGGCTGAGGAGGTAGGATATGCATATTTGAGATTACACATGAGTTAGAGGTATGGTCAGAAACAATTTACTCTCCAAACTCAAAGGAAGGCTCTAGAAGATGTTTTAATATAACAGGAGCATGTTCTTATTTTCCTTTTGATCAATTAACCTGAGAACTTGTCTATTAGCACTCCTTCTTGGGACTGGAGGGATGATTTAGTGGTGATGAGCACTTCCTACTGCTCTAGAGTACTTGAGTTCCAGTCAGTCCCCTACATCCACATGGTGGCTCCCAATTGACTATATCTAGTTCTGAAGGCCCTCTCTTGGCCTCTGAGGCTATCAGGCATGTATGTGGTGAACAGTCATACATGCAGGCAAAACATTTATACACATTACAATAAAAATAAATAAATGCCCATTGAGAACAAGTACCTTTGTTTTCTGTCATTTAGAATTGATATCTGGATATTGGAATGCATCCTCACATCATAACAGCATTGCTTTTAGTCTAGTTTTGTTTTTGTTGTCATTGTTTCCTTACTCTACTGGCGAGAAAGGGGGGAATCAAAGGGCATTAGTTGTTTTTGGATGGCTCAACAAGTTGCCTGATATTTTTAAAAATTTTACTAGTGATAAAGAAATATTGAGTTAAAAATAGAATATATGAAGAGGGGAGTCACTGTGAAGACTGCAGAAGAACCAAATAACAAACTGATAGAGGCAGGTAGTTCTTAACCAAACCAAAATGTTACTGCTCCCGTAAATTTTGCATAATTATCTCCTAATTTTCTTTATTAGTAACTTTCAACTATAAAAGTTCTATACCATTACTTCTGGTAGAAATAATCTTTCCAAATATATTCATTTAATAAATGAGCTCTTGGATCTTGTTGAGATTTCATTTGCATATACCTGATGACTAATTATGTCTACCATGTGTTCCATAAATTTGTGCTATTGTTTGACATACTTATACATATTTCATTTAATTTTCTCTTCAAGTGTTTGTCAATTTTGTACTGGGGCTACTAAATTTTCTTGATATAATAAGTTTATAAAACCTCTGAAATTGTTGGCAATGTCCTGATTAAATATTTTCACTTAATAGTTGCCTTGGTCATAGTGTCTCTTCACGGAAATAGAACAGTGACTAAGACAAAGGGTTTAAGTGAAACATTTGAGGAGAAAGGGTAGAATTGGGGTGTGAGATAGGAGAACAGGGTAAAGAAGAGAATATAGGAAAGGATAAGTAACAAAGGCCTGTTGGAAAAGTCATATGGAAACCTACTACTATAGAAAGCTTCTTAAAACATACGTGCACACATATAAAGAGAGGCTTAATGTAGTCTAAATATAATAGCAGAAAAATATCCCAGTTAGACAATTCATGATAGCAAATCAAAACCCCAGTACCAGGACTTTTAACATCTTAATTGTATAGTTGAATATACACAATGTTAAAGGTATCCCCAAAGTCTAAACCGTATTTAAAAAGGCAGATGAAGAGGTATTCCTTTAACCATGACACAAAGAGAAAGACCACATGCATGTGTTGTAGGCAGCAGAACTGGATGGGTGGGTCTGTCCTAGGGCTAGTGCTCAAATGATCCCATCATAAACTCTAGATTCAAGACATAAAACTGAAGTATTTACTGTTTGCTCTGCTGTGTTTCTGTCTGTCTTTGTTCTATTCTTTCCTTACTACAGGAATGGGAATGTTTACTCTATACCATTCGATTGTATACTGAAAGTATATAACTTTGTGTGTGTGTGTGTGTGTGTGTGTGTGCGCGCGCGTGCGTGTGTGTGATTTACAGAAGTTCATAGTTAAAAAATTGTATTCGAGTTTGAACTTTTAAACAGTGCTTGGGATTGTTAATGAGTAAGGGAATACGTGAAGTTCGAATACTGAGTTTTGCTTTATGAGATTGTAAGTATGGGGGTCAGGGGTGGAATGTGGTGATTTATAAGTTCTGTGCTTGAGTGTCAGATTGACAAAGGGTAGGGCTATGATTTTTAACTATGATTGTTAACAGAATTTAGAATCATCTAAGATAAACCTATGGGTGTGTTTTGATAGTATTTCCAGAGGGTTTTTAATTAAGGTCAGGAAATTCATCTTTAATGTTGTTTTAGTTAGGTTGCCGTTGCTATGATAAAACACCATAAGCAAAAGCAGGAGGTGGTGAAAAGGTTTTTATATAACTTTACAAATAATGATCCGTCACTGAGGTAACTGAGGACAGGATACTGGCAGCAGGAGTTTAATAGAGGCCATGGATGAATGCTTCTTACTGGTTTAATCTCCTGATTTGCTTAGTTTTCTTTCTTGTTTAAACCAGGACTACCTGCCCAGTGGTGGCACCAGGCAACAGGTTGGGCACTCCCACAAAAATAGATAACTAAGAAAATGTCCCACAAGCTTGCTTACAGGTCAAAGTGATAGGGGCATTTTCTCAACTAAGGTTCCCTCTTCTCAGATGAATATCTATGTAAAGTTGAAAAAAATTCTAAACAAATCAAATATGAATCTCTCTATGGACTTGGATCTTTGATTGAATAAAAAAGAAAAGGAAAGTCTTTTCCCAGCCTTTTATTCTTAGGTCGTGTCTATCTTTGAATTTGAGGTGTGTTTCTTGTATGCAGCAGAAAGATGGGTCCTGCTTTCGTATCCATTCTGTAAGCCTGTGTCTTTTTATAGGTGAATTAAGTCCATTGATATTAAGGGATATTAATGACCAGTGATTGTTCATTCCTGTTATTTTTTGGTGGTAGTGTGTGTGTACTTCTCTTCTTTGGGGTTTACTGCTGTGGCATTATCTATTGCCTGTGTTTTCGAGGGTGTATCTGACTTCCTTAGGTTGGAATTTTCCTTCTAGTGCTTTCTGTAGGGCAGGGTTTGTGGATAAGTATTGCTTAAATCTGGCTTTGTCTTGGAATGTCTTGTTCACTCTGTCTATGATGATTGCAAGTCAGGGCAGGAGGTTTGTATGAGCAAGAATTGTTGAGACCAAGATTGAAAAAGCACAGGGACAAATAGCCAAATGAATGGAAACACATGAACTATGAACCAATAGCTGAGGAGCCCCCAACTGGATCAGGCCCTCTGAATGGATGAGACAGTTGATTAGCTTGATTTGTTTGGGAGGCATCCAGGCAGTGGGACCGGGACCTGTCCTCAGTGCATGAGCTGGCTGTTTGGAACCTGGGGCTTATGTAGGGACATTTAGCTCAGCCTGGGAAGAGGGGATTGGACCTGCCTGAACTGAATCTACCAGGTTGAACTCAATCCCCAGGGGAGTCTTTGCCCTGGAGGAGATGGGAGTGGGGGGGGTGAGGTGGGGTGGGGGGGCGGAGAGGGGAGGACAAGGGAATCCATAGCTGATATGTAAAATTAAATTAAATTATAAAATAAAAAAATACAACATAAAAAAGAAAAGTAGTGGAAATTAAAAAAAAAAGAAAGAAAAGGAAAGTGGAAGTTCATCGTTCTTCTCTCTCTCTTCTTAGTTGTGAACACCCTATATATGAACAGCTATCTCATTTTCCTGTCACCATGCCTTCCCTACCACAACAGACCACACCTTTAAACTGTGAGCCAAAACAATTCCTTCCTTAATCTGCTTGTGTCAAGTGTTGTTACAGCCACTGAACTATGACTAATACAAGCATCTCTACATTTTGTCCAAATACTGAGATTCTGTGAGAAGCTGGTTTAAAGGTGATGGAGTGATTACCACAGTTGAAGAAATGAGAAGGAAGCTTGGGATTCAGGCTGTGACAGGGATATAGCTTGTTTCTTTCTACTAGACTTACAGGGGGATTTGGGAGCAAAAGTCAGGGCAAGAGGTTTTAACAACGTCACTTAGCCACAAAAGAAACAGAAGTGAAGCTGTGATGAAAGAAAATTTGGCAACTGAAGAGATTAGGGCCATTAGAGATCCAACTTAATTGCACTAAGTTAATAGAAAAGCAAATCTCAAAAACTGGACAGACTACAGCCACCAAAACCTCCAGGTATAAAGGTGCTATTGGAGGTCCAACTCTAGGGCAGTTGTTTTCAGGGTCTTGTCCTATTTTTCAAGAAATTGCTATAAAAGCTCTCACATATTTTAAAGTAGAAAGGAAAGTTTATTTGAAGTAAAGCAGTAGAGAAGATCAGAATTTACTGCTTTGTGTGTTCTGGGGATTTCAGCTTTGACAAGTACCTTGAGTCATCCTACTGTCTGAACAATTTGTTTACTATTGTACTACAGCAAAGAAATCCATGACAATTAGATGCATTCGGCAGAAATCAAAGATAGACAGAAGAGAATAAAGGTTTATAGTGGGACAAGGGTAGGATAAGATATGCTCCAATTGGAGACTACTGCTTTTTGAAAAGTATAAACAAACTTGAAGTGAGACACTCAATATGGTTGGTTAGGCATGCATACTTAGCACACTCTGATCATAGGTTGGAAAGAAGAACAGAACTCAGTAAGCTGATAGTTATTAGTCAAAGCTTTAGTGACTTTGAATTGGTGGTTAGAGAAGTTGTTGTATAGTTTACAAAGTTATTACTAATTAGAGCAAGGCAGCTTGTTGTCCGTCTAACTTAAAAAGAGGTTAAATCATTGGTTGTTTATTGTAGGTTGCAAATGGCTTTCTTAGGCAAGATACTGCAAATTATAAGAAATTTATTCCATATATAGTGTAATATCCTAACTAGAACAACAGACTCTGATTTGAAATGTTGAAATTCTCGCTATCTATGAGATTTGAGATGGTTATTTCACTTGTACATGTTTTAGCTTCCTGACCTATAAAAGTGAAATATAACTCACTTTATAGGAAAACAACATTTAAGTAAATTAGTACAATCATGTCCTTGAAATGGATCAAAGTCAAAGGAACAGTACATTAAATGCCAATATTCATATCCAATGCTTCATATCCAATATTCATCTCATTATCTTATATCATTACATGACAAAATTTAATAAGCTAAAATTGATATTTAATCAAAAATAGAAATTTACGTTGTGTAGCACTTTTAAGATATAGAGTCCATTGGAATTATGCCAGGGGAGGTACAGTTGGATCATATAATAGATTTATTTCTGGCACTCTGGGGTACCTAGACATTGGTTTCCCTAATAGCTGTACCTGTTTGCACTCCTAAGAACAGTGAATAAGTTTTTTTCCCCAGATCCATGCTACAATTAGTTGTCATATGTTGTTTTGATTTCTTTTGTTTTGATCTTTGCCATTTGACTAGGGTAAAAGGAAACTCAAAGTAGTATTAATTTGCATTTCACTGATTACTGAGTATGCTGAACATTTATTTCTCAACCATTTGTATTTCCTCTTTTTTTTGAGAAATTTCTGTTTAGTTTTATATACCAATTTTTAATTGAGTTTTTTTCTTGGTGTTTAGTTTTCCTATTATATAGATACTTGCTCATTAATGTTCATTAAAGCTTTATTCACAAGAACCAGGAAAACTGAATCAACCTAGATATCTGTCTACTTAAGAATGGATACCTAAATACAATAGAATATTGGTTAATTATAAATGAAAAGTAAATGGATGGAGCGAGAAATAACCATTCTAAGTGAGGCAACCTATACCCATAAATCCATGTGTCATATGTTCTCTCAATATGTGGATTCTAGATTTTACTCTTTGGCAGTATATATTTAGTTTTGAGTGCCCATAGAAGTCAGGAAACAAGTAAGGAGGACTAGGAATTGTGTTTAAAGGAAAGGGGTATAGAGTTTAGATAGTATGAAATAGAAAGAGGAACTATGGAACAAGAGTGGTTGGGGTGAAAGATAGGAAGTAGGATAGAGGAAGGAGTGTATAACTAACAGTAAAGACTTTTGAAAATGCTATATGGAAACCTACTAATAAATAAGCTTCCTAAGATATTTATATATACAAATATAAAAAGGTCTTAAATGGAGTTACTGTACTGTTTACCATTCTTGAGGTGGTGGGACCTGGGAGAATGGAGCCGATAAATGAAGTAGACTAAACTCTCATGCAAGAGGCAACATTATTCAGAGAATCAGACAATTGATACTCTGAGGGTTAAGGGAAGTCACATGAGTAAGGTGTGCAATCATAAGGGCAAACCATATGGCAAAAACTATGTTTTTCCATAGAGGCATATAAACAAATAACAATAGCCAACTGAGGTGTAATGAAGTAAACTTAATTTTATGTGCTACACCTGGAAGGAACATGAAAACACATTCCAAAAACAATTCCATGTTCTAAACAAACTGAGCTCACAATACCCTTGTCTTGTTTTCTTGGGCTTTTCTCACAGGCATTAATAATCCTTGGCATGTAAATCCATTCTTGAACCATATTCTGACACTGTATAATGGTGTGTCATGCATGTGTGGAACAAAGCCCCTCTTGGACACCAGACACCATCAAATTAAATGTATTGGGTATTTTTTTTCAAGTTGTTTGACAGTAAGGACACATAGAATACCCTAAATATTATAAGCCTGTGGTGGTATTGTGTTCCCCAAAATATTGTACACGCTAATAAACATATCTGGGGTCACAGAACAGAACAGCCACAATATTAAACATAGAGGATAGGCAGTGGTAGCACATGCCTTTAATCCTAGCTTTCCAGAGGCAGAGATCTACCTGGATCTCTGTGTGTTCAAGGATACAGCCAAGCATGGTGACTCACACCTTTAATCCAAGAAAGCGAGCCTTTAATCCCAGAGAGTGATGGCAGAAAGCAGAAAGGTATATAAGGCGTGAATTCCAGAAACTAGAAGCTTTTGACTGGTTAAGCATTCAGGCTTTCGTGCAGCACAGTTCAGCTGAGAGCCATTGGGATGAGGACTCAGAAGCTTCCAGTCTAAGGAAACAGGATCAGCTGAAGAACTGGCAAGGTGAGGTAGGTGTGGCTTGTTCTGCTTCTCTGATCTTCTAGCATTCAACCCAATAACTGGCCTCAGGTTTGATTTTATTAATAAGACTTTTAAGATTCATGCTACATAAGCCTTTGCCATTGCTCTTGGATATCTTTCAGGATTGGATAGTGGGCCTCTATAATCAAGATATATACTAGGGTCATAGGACATGTAGAAATAAGGTGGATACCAAGTTGGAAGCTTCAATCCTACTGACTTGTCTTTATATTGCTGGAAAGTTTTACTTATGCTATCAGGGAAGAAAAAAATGATCGATAATCTCACACAGCTGTGACCTCCACAAGCTACAATAACAACAGAACTGGCAAAATCTGCCCTCTGGTGCAATCGTGGCATGACTGTTATGGGAATAACTATGTTCTGATGGAATTTAAAGCCCTTTCTGTGAAACAGAATTCATGCCTCATACTGTTAACTGGACCCAAACTGGCTAGGTAATAGGCCCCGGGGAAGAAATCAATACCATTATTCTACTAAATACACACAGCAACAAGTCTAAACTTATAGGTTAAACTTATGACTATAAATTAGTGCATCTCTCAACCCTCACCAGAGCTCATTTTTTTTTGTAGTAGATGGTGATTAACACTAGAAATCCACAAGTGGTCAACATGCAGAAAATAGGAGAATAGTCTTATTTATTTTTTTTTTTTTTGAGACAGGGTTTCTCTGTGTAGCTTTGCGTCTTTCCTGGAACTCACTTGGTAGACCAGGCTGGCCTCGAACTCACAGAGATCCGCCTGGCTCTGCCTCCCGAGTGCTGGGATTAAAGGCGTGCGCCACCACCGCCCGGCGAATAGTCTTATTTTTAATGGGATACCTATATCACACTCTTTAGCCCTAAGGCTCAAGGATCATCGTGGAAGAAGGAGTTATGGGCATCTGCAATGAAACAGTATTTGTTGGGCATGACAGGATCGTTGCACATGACCTCATAGTAACTATGATTGCATATAGCAACCAAGACCTCCAGAAGATCGTGCCAGCCAGGGGGCCAACATGGATGGGGGAGGGGTTATTTACCTGAGAAAGTATTGGCATTTGATAGCTGATGAAGGAAGGACAGTAAGTTTGATCCATGGATGCAGCATTGTAAAAGCTACCCATGCTCTAACACATGGTCCAACATATGTCCACATATAGGCAATAGTGAGTGAACTCAGTGTTCCAAGAGAGAGAGGAGACAGAGGGAGAGGGAGAGGGAGAGAGAGAGAGAGAGAGAGAGAGAGAGAGAGAGAGAGAGGGAGGGAGGGAGGGAGGGAGGGAGGGAGGGAGGGAGGGAGGGAGGGAGGGAGGGAGAAAATTTGAATTGGTGAGGGAAAAGTGGTGATGTGTATGGATAGTAAAGAGATTGTGGGGGAGGCAATGAGACTGGATTTAATCAAAATACAGTGTATATTAGTGACAAAAGGCTTTTTTTTCTTAATCAGTAAATATATCAGCCTGAGGACTAGGCTTGCTGGCATATATCTACAATTTCAGAGCTTAGGGAGGTGATGGTGGAGGTTAGATTTGGCTATATAGTAAGAACATGTCTCAAAAAGTTCACAAGGTTTACAAATTGCTAGTAACAATGTACAAAAACAATATAGCAATGAGGCAAATGTTGATTTATTTTAACAAACATATAAGACGTAAATGGTATATGTTAATGGGTTATCATTTTAAGTTACAATACATGTTCAATGTTTAAATTAAGTTAAAGACACTTACTAAAGATATTATCATTTATTTATGTTAAAATTTCAAAATTCCAGACAGGCAATGGTAGCCCATGCATTTAATCCCAGCACTCAGGAGGCAGAGGCAGGCGGATCATTGTGAGTTCAAGGCTGGCCTAGTCTACAGAAGTTATTCTAGGATATCCAAGGCTACACAAAGAAATCCTGTCTCAAAAAAATTCAGATTCCCTTCCCCATTCTGAATCTTAAAGTACATTTTTGTTATCTGTATGGACCCACCCTATTCTAAATAGCACAATAGAGCCGCTTGATCCCATCTAACTGTGACTCATTACCCATTGATCTAACTTTCCCCACAGATACCAAACTCCTATCCTACCAGCCTCTGGGAACCACCATTCTACTCTCACTTCTGTGATGTCAACTTCTTTGGATTTTCCACGTGAGATTTAGCAGTACTTGTCATTCTATGTCTAGCCTCTTTCACTCAACAAGTGGTATAGTTCCATTTTTAATACATAATATAGGTTTGTCTATAAAGAATTGGATATGTACTTTTACCCTCTAGATGGGGAGCTAAGGAAGAGACTGATAGTAATCATGGTCTTTTCTTTCACTACCTGCAAATTCACTCTGGTTATCTTCCTACACAAGTGTCCCAAGGAACACAACATCAGAGACGTTTCAGAAAACAGATCTGTAGGATGTGGTCAGACTCATTGTAGGTAGTGAAAGGAATGAATGTGATTCTGGTTGATTGAACCAGATTTTTCCCCTCTTATCCGCACATCCCAATATATTTAAATCTTTTTGTTACTTTATGTAATTCATATAGATAGTATTTTGTGTCCATTACAGTTCTCAACTAGGTAAAATAAGAGATGATGGTGTAGTCAAGTGTGGAAAAAATCACATACATCTATGAGTTAACTCTAGTAATAAGGTGTTTGATTTACCTTCAAGATCTCATTCATTTATCTTCAGTCCATCTTCAATTAATGCTGCTTGATTCACTGGAGATTTGGAATCAGGCTCTCCAATAAGGAGTCTCTACAGAAATGCCCAAAGCCAAGCCAATGAAATCCCTGTAGAATCAACAGAACGTTATCCTGCCCTGATGCTGGCTAATTAATGTCACTGTGGAGAGAAGGTGTCCTAAATATTCAAAATTTATTTCCCAATGTTTTAAAGACCATATATTTATTCTGAATATCCTAAAACTAAGAAACATCATATGGGAAGCCATTCATATAAAATGCATGTCCATAAACTCAAAATATGAGGGTAGATTTTAATTTACTTACAAACATGAAGAAATATAGATGTCTAAAGCATTTCAATGTTTTTTATTGTTTTTACAGTTTATCTACTTAATTTTCATGTGTCTAAATTGAACATACCCTGGCAAGATATAATGAGATATTAAATGAGTTATCCAGTTGATCTGACTTCAAAAGTAGTACAATTTATAAACAAATGTCCAGGTAAGTTATTAATGACTCTGTAAAATAATTTGAGGATGTGCAGTAAAATAGATTTCTGATTCAGGGGAATAATTATATTTTGTACTGGAGAAGGGAAAATGAATTTTAACTTGTTGTATTCTATTAGATCTTCTAAATAAAAAATAACTTTTGAAAACTACACCTAAATATTTCCAATTGATTTCCCTATTATGCTGTGGTAAAATAATAAAAGGTCTTTCACAGTTCTTTAAATATCTTTTCAAAATCCTTTAAGTCAAAGGGATATCATAAAATGATACAGATCTGAAATTGAAATGTCTTATTTTATTCATTTGATTATATCTTTTAGTATAAGATGATAGAAAAATTAATCATATTTTGTGTGATTGAGGAGCAAAAATAGTACGTTAAGTTCAGTTTAGAAGAAAGGTCATTTAAATGCTAATTACAATGTGTTCCTTTTTTAAAAAAAAATGCAGTTTGGAAAGTTTAAAATCCTAAGCAAAGCACCATTGCTTCACTGTGATTATTTTAAAAGTATAGGTCAATGACATGTACAGAGTCTGGGTCTCAGAAAGGATTTGAATGTCCTTAAACCACTTATGTGATGGTTTTATTTGTGAGTTAAGTAATATTAAGCAACTTTCAAAATAAAATAATTAAGATGCCTGCAGAAAAACTACAGTATGATCTTCTCCAAAATGGTCTACCTATAATGTGCTAAGCCCAGAGACATTTATTCTTTCTGATGGAAAAAGATAATTGCATCATTCTTTGAATCCCATACTGTTTCTGCCGTGAAACATAGCAATGTTATATTGGTCATACTATAACAGTATACAATAAATCAGAGTGATCATTGAAATCTAAAATATAGTAGATTAGAAACAAATGACTTCATAGATTTAAATAATCAGCTAAGTGGAAATCCTCTAACACATTTAATAAAAAAATGAAGTTATTGGTTTCTTCTGAACGAGTTGGAGTTATATAAGTTATGTAAGTGTTTAGAATGGGAAATATTTACCTGGGAGTAGACACTTTGCCACAGAGTCTCATGTTAACTATACCTCTAAGAGTCTTAAAACTAGAAAAACTGTTAGAATACTCAGATAATTAATTAAGAGTAGTAACCCCTTTGAAAGCCTGACAAATGAGATGAGTAGGAACTAGGCTATGTTAAAATGAGTATAAAAGTGATTTGTAAGTAAAAAGATATAATGTAATGATGCTATATATTCTTACACTGCCTTAAAGGATTAAGAAATACTTCTGAAAGTATCCAAATGTTACTTAATGTGGGAAAACTGTGAGCTGGAGAAATTCATTTATTCCAAACTATCCTGATTCAAGAGATAATTCATTTTCATCATTATTTGGATCTCATAATACAATACTTAGAATGATTTTGCCTGGAGAATGCTCTTACAAGAACTTTCAAGATGGGAAATAGCAATTGGCAGACCTTGAATCTGTTCTTGGGTACAGGCTAGCTCATGCAGCTGAAACTTTCACTCTAGGAGTTCCACAGACATTTCAGGACAGCCCCTTGTGCACTATCTATGAGTAACTTCACACAATGACCTAAGCTAGGCATGCTGCTCTTCAGGAGACAGCAGAGGATGATGTGATAAGGTTCTTCTACATTCATATTGTAATTAGAGATGGGTAATTAGATGCATTCTGCCTGTAATTGCAGTTGAATTATTTTATAATTTTGTCTCAGCACAGATCAGGAATGATGAAGGAAAATCACTCTTTGACAACAGAATTCATCCTGCTTGGATTCTCAGATCATCCAGACCTGAAGATCCTCCTGTTCCTGGTGTTCTCTTCCATCTACCTGGTCACCATGGTGGGAAATCTTGGGCTGGTTGTCTTGATCTATATGGAACGCCGTCTTCACACACCCATGTACATCTTCCTGGGCAACCTGGCTCTCATGGATTCCTGCTGCTCCTGCACCATCACTCCCAAGATGCTAGAGAACTTCTTTTCTGTGGACAGAAGGATTTCTCTCTGTGAATGCATGGCACAATTCTATTTTCTCTGTTTTGCTGAAACCGCAGACTGCTTTCTTCTGGCAGCAATGGCCTATGACCGCTATGTGGCCATATGTAACCCACTGCAGTACCACACCATGATGTCCAAGAAGCTCTCCATTCAGATGAGTATAGCCACCTTCATAGCCAGCAACTTGCATTCTATGATTCAGACAGGCTGTCTGTTAAGATTAAATTTCTGTAAATCAAATCATATTTATCATTTCTTCTGTGACATTCTTCCACTCTATAGGCTCTCCTGTACAGACCCTTTTATCAATGAACTAATGATATATATTTTTTCAATGCCAATTCAAGTCTTTACCATTACCACTATCTTGGTCTCTTATTTCTGCATTCTATTCACTATTTTAAAGATGAAATCGAAGGATGGAAGAGGAAAAGCATTTTCTACTTGTGCATCCCACTTTTTTTCTGTGTCAATATTCTACATCTGCCTTCTCATGTATATTGGGCCATCTGAAGATGGTAATAAAGATATACCAGTGGCTGTATTTTATACAATAATAATTCCTTTGTTAAACCCTTTCATTTACAGCCTGAGAAATAAGGAGGTAATAAATGCTGTTAAGAAAGTTATGAAAATTTATAATATTTTAAAAAAATCTTCAGCATCTACAGCACATTAATTTTAGCTCATTAAAATAATTTTATGAATATGAAATACAGAAAACTGAAAATGTGGCTTATATAAAGTGTTAATTTTCAAATTGTTTGACTGTATTTATTAAACAGCATACAAATACAGTTCCAAAATAATTTGGTAACTATTAATCTGTACCATATAACAAGAAAAAAATGAACTGCTCCCTCCTTTCATTATCCTCATGAAATTTTTCTTTAGTACTGTAATTTAAATTCAGTAAACTAATATAATCCAAAAATTGAATGGTTTAATGTGCAATATTCTTCTTTAATTAATTTTATTTAGCTAATGGAAGAAATTTTGTGTTATTTTTCCAGAATGTTCAAATCTAAATTTTCTAGGCATTAACTTTTTTTCAGAAATGTTTCTTTCTCTTCTTTCCCCCTTTTGTAAAGCAAATACAGTAATAGAGAAAACCTACTATATATGCTTAGTTGCCTTCCTTCAGAATATTTTTATTAATATCATGAAATTATTAATATTATATAAATCATATAAATTTTTAGATTTTTTTACTCATTTTTTCAGCTTATGTTAGATTAGTAGATGCTTAAACTAGAAGTTTTAAACTTCAAATTTGTGGCCTCTTTTTTCATTAATTGTTATTTTACACATACACATGTGTTTAGGCATATATGTATATATACGCATAGGTATACATATTTGTATATATATAAATGCATATTCAACACACATATACATTCCTAAATATGTAAATCCAACCTTCTCAGTCTGTATAACATTACTTGCATGTATGTTTTTAGGAATGACCATCATGTAATGGTAATCAAATGTTGTGCTCTTATCTGGGTGAAACTATTTCCACATTCTCAGCACTTCATAGTTGCTTGTGGTTTCTTTGTATAGAGTTGAGGCCTCCTAGCCTTTCCCCCATGCATGATAATATTGCTATTAATGGCATTAGATTGTGAAGGAAACAAATTGATAATAAAGAGTTTGATGTTAATACATTAATACAATACTATTATCTGTAGACTTCATTATGAATTTTAATGCATTTTCCATTAATGTCATATTTCTGCCCATGATTCAGTTTAAGAAGTCAACTTGCCTTTAGTTGTCAACTCTGATTAATTTCCTATGCAATGTGGCAGGGCTTTAGACTGTCCTTGTCATAGATGATCTTGACACTTGAGAAGAGTTCTGCCCACACATCTTATATCATTCTTATTTGGATCTTTCTCATATTTTTCCATCATTAGATTTATCTTTTTGGAATAGATTATCACAGAATTTAAGTATGCTTATTCTCTTAAGGCTACTTGCAGCAACATGACTTACTCAGTTGTTCATAGCTTAGCTTGTTTGACTAAAAGTAAGGATGCTTGGTTTCACTAATGGAAGTTGCCTATTTCCTTTCCACATCATTCATTAGAAAGAAAAAACCAAATATACATAAAATTTAAAGAGAGAGGACTTATATGACTTATTCCATAGAGGGAGGAGTATCATAAATTGTGGAAATATTTTAATATCAGATCAGTAATTTTCTTGAGAGAAAGAAAATGCCATGTTAGAGACACACAACACATCCTGGCATCTCCGTGGATTGGGGGAATAAAGGTGTGATGCTGCTGGGACAGAAACAATAGCCTTGAGCAGAAAGCCTTATGAGAACAATAAACAGTAGACAGTACAGGTTTTCAGCAGCAAAAAGAACCTGACATTAGCACTGGAACACAGCAGGAAGGGCACTCCCACTCCCCCAGTCAACCCCTTCCCTCCACTGAGCCACAAGCAAAAGAGAGAAAGGAAGGTCTCTGTCAGTGCCACCAAAGCAGAAACTGTGATTTGTAAAGTCAAATAATAGTGGGAGACCTGAAATTTCTCTCTGCAACAAGAAGGCACAGGAAAAGGAATTCCCTGGTTGCTAGCCTGCTCACTGGTGTTAAGGTGGGTTTTTTACTGACAAATGCATGGCTAGGGTAGAGGGGTCAGAACCAGATGTATTTTTATATCTCCTCTGCTGTTTAGTATCAAGGCATGGGACCACAGACAGTATTAGTGTGAAGTCAGGAAACCAGTGGAAACTTAGATGCAGAATCACAGATCTATGCAACAGGAAGTGGGAATCTTTTACAGAGGAAAGTAGAGGGTGCTTCTGTTTTCTTAAACAGGTTCAATGTCCAGGAAGATGAATGAACTGAACTATGTGTGGGGAGTAGAGGGGCCTGTGGCAGAGACTGGCATGACTAGACCATGAGGGTCACTCAGTCCTTGCGGCCTGCCCCATCAGTGCAGATTGCTTCGGTTCTGTCACCCAGAACACAGAGCCCCGGAGACTTTGGGTAGCAAAGCACGTGTTCTTCAAGCCTCCCTCACATCTTTGTTTAGGACAAATGCCACTGCCTTGAGAGAATATCAAAAGATTCTTCCTCTGTCATGGCTAGCAGGAATGGATTTAAGATTGCTTTTCTACTCACTGCATTGCCAGGCTCACATTTAGAAATACAAGTTCATCCTCGCTGTGGTTGTTGTCTTTATTCATGGGCAAGGCAGGCAAGGCAGAGCAAGGCCCAGCATCCGTGGATCCTTCTTTGGGTTAACATGTCTGGAACACTGAAGCAGCATCTTAGGCCACCTTCATTCCTGTTCCTTGTAAACTTCAGAACTAGTATCTTAAGAGGAAGAATCAAAGTGTCTTCTACTCTATATTCTTATAAAGGAGTGTTGGTAATTATTCTTAATTTTTAAAAATTTTTGTTTGCTTTCTCTTACTATTATTTTGGTATTTTCATTCCATAGTCTTGGCTGTTCTCACCTTATTTTATCTCCCCTTTTGCTTTTTTTGTGTCAAATTATTATATTCTTAATTTTAAACTTCATTGTTTTGCCTTTGTGGTGGCTTAAGTAATAATGACCCCTCCCCCCATAGACTCACATGTTTGAATGCTTGGCCACAGGGAGTGGCCCTATTAGGAGGTGTGGCCTTATTGCAGTAGGTGTGGCTTTTTTGGAAGAGGTATGTCATCGGGGGTAGATTTGAGGTCTCAGAAACTCAAGCCACACATAGTGTGGCATTCTCTTCCTGCTACTTGTGAACCCAGATGTAGAACTTCTCATGTTCCAGTACCATGTCTGCCTGCATGTCACCATGGTGATAATGGACTAAATCTAATCTAATCTCTGAAACTATAAGCCAGCTCCAATTAAATATTTTCCTTTATAAGAGTTGTTGTATTCATGGTGTCCTTTCACAGCTGTAGAAACCCTAAGACAGAAGTTGTTACCAGGGACTGCAGTATTGCTGTGATAGACCTGACCATACTTTTGTTTAGAGGAATGTAGATTTGGGGAGTCTGGATTAGGAAAGCAGTGGAATGCTTTAGTAGAGCTTAATGGACCATCCTTGTAGGAGCATGGAAGACAAAGGTACTGAGGTTGATTTGAACAGTGGTGGCCTGGTTCAAATGGTTTCAGAGGATAAGAATATTAGTATGAGGCCTAGAGAATATTCTTGTGATATTTTGATGAAGAATGTGACTGCTTTTTGCCCTTGTCTGAAAAGTTTGCCTGAGGCTGAATTGAAGAGTTTTGGATACTTATGTTGGCAGAAATTTCAAAACAGGTTAATATTGACTCTGTCATGGGGTCATTAGTGTTCATTTTTTCAAAGGCCTATAATGAAAAGGAGCAAGCTGACCAATGAAAGTTACAAAATGTACAATTTGAGGATAAAAGGTACACCAGGAAGTGGAATGGAGATAAATCCCGTGTTCAATGAGATAAACAGATTAAAGCCTGATGCTAGATAGAAAGAAGGGAGTGGTGACCTCAAGGAACAATCCCATGCAATTAAGCTTCCAAGTTGTGAAAATGAATTAACATTTCGGTCTGGGTGTGGTAGCTCATGCCTTCTTTAATCTTAGTACTCTGGAAGTAGAGACAAGCAGATCATTAAGTTTTAGGCCAACCTAGTCTGTAGAGCATTCCAGGACAGCCAAGCTTAGGCAGTGACGGAAATCTTTGAAAATGGAAAGCTGGTAAAAATGTATTTGAAAGAGGGGGCCATGTTCCAGCCCCAGCAAGCAGCAGAACTTGGCAGTTTCTGCCATATGGCTCTGGCTTTAGAGGTAAAAGATAGCAGAAAGGGGTTATTGAATCTTCCTCCTCAACTAAGGAAAGCCTGTGAAGCCAGGCATGTGTCAGGGTATCTCTTCATGGAGGCCTAGAGAGGCCATGGATGAAGCTGTGAAGGTGAAGTCTGGGTTGCCATGGAGACCCCAAGATGTTAGAGAGGCCAGAGTCATTGGATACCTGCCAAGGAAAGCTGCTAATAGGCAGTGGAACCATCCCAAGAGAAAAGAAGTATGTTATAGTCAATAAAACTGAAAGGAGTTGGAGATCTGAAGAATGCTTTGACATCAGACATGGAAATGCAGAGTTTGGAATTTATCCAGATGGTTTTGTGCTTTGCTTTGGTCCAGTATTTCCTCATTATGTTCCCTTTTCCTCTCTTTTGGAAGAGTAACATATGTCCTATGCCATTATATGTTGGAATTATGAGATCTGCTTTTTCATTTTGATTTTAAAAGGGCATTACAGTTAGATTACATGAGTCTCAGAAGAGATTTTGAACTTTTAACTTTTATACAATACTGAGCTTATTATAAATAGATTATGGGGACTTTTGAATTTGGACTAAATGCATTTTTGTATTATGTTTTGGCCATACACCAGTGGGTGCCAGGGAGAGGAATGCGGTGGTTTGAATAGGAATGGCCACCATATATTCATGTTTGAATGCTTGGCCATAGAGAGTGGCACTGTTAGGAGATTGGCCTTGTTGGGATAGTTGTGGTTTTTGTGGGAGGAGGTGTGTCCCTAATGGTGGACTTTGAAGTATCAAAAGCTCAAGGCACATCCTCTGTGGCACTCTCTTCCTGCTGCATGTGGATCCAGGTATAGAACTCTCAGCTCCTTCTCCAGCACCATATCTGCCTGCATGCCGCTGTAATGATAATGGACTAAACCTCTGACACTCTGAGCCAGCCCCAATTAAATGTGTTCCTTTATAAGAATTGCCTTGGGCCAGGTGGCAGTGGTTCATGCCTTTAACCCGAGCACTTGGGAGGCAGAGCCAGGCAGATCTTTGTGAGTTCGAGGCCAGCCTGATCTACAGAGTGAGATCCAGGACAGGCACCAAAACAACACAGAGAAACACTGTCTCAACAAACAAACAAACAACAACAACAAAAAAGAGTTGCCTTGGTCATGGTGTATCTTCACAGCAATAGAAAGCCTAACTTTGACAGACTCCATTATCTATGGCCTTGTCTTCTCATCTTTTCGGAGTGCACAGTTCCTATTTCCAACCGTTTCTTGGGTATATTTGAACACCCAGCTTAGTTGTATGTCTTTACTGTTATCCAGTTTCTCCATCCTGAGTCATAGTTAGAACTTCTGGAGAAAGAAGTGCGCTTGTTAAAAAGATAATAATGCCAAATCGGCAGTGCTGAACTTCAGAAAACATGCCAGTTAGAGGATATACAAAATGGCAAGGCATCATCAAGTCTTTGAGAAAAATTTGCCAAAAAGACATGAAATCTTTAAAATAAAAATCTCAGTGAAATAAAAGACTAATGGAAAGTGCCATCAGAAGGCTTCATCAAGGACCCACATTGCATCTCTAATAACCAAGTGAAAAACTGCAAGTTGGCCATGTTACCTGCAGCCCTAGCACAGTGGAGGTGAGGAGGTGGAGACATTGGGACCACTGGGGATTGCAGGACAGACTTAGGACGAGACTTGTTTGAAAGGATTAAGGTGAGTGTCCTCATAACTTCTGCCTGCAGAGACAGGCAGATCTCTGTGAGTTCAAGGCCAGCCTGGTTTACAAAAGTGAGTTCCAGAGCATCCAGGACTGTTAAACAGAGAAACCTTATTTCACAAAACCAAAAAAAAAAAAAAAAAAAAGAAAGAAAAGAAAAAAAAAAGAAATTGATAATATGTTTGAAGTAGGAATCAGATTTTATATGATGAGTAAAATTATTTAGATATATAAAGACATCTAAGAGGGCATTTAAGATTAAATGTTCTCATTTGAAATCTAATACAAGAAAGATGAATGGTGGCTATATCTCTGGAGGTGGATACTTAATATTGAATGATGAGAAATAAAGTCATAAATGATATTAAATTTCCAGTCCATGAAACTCTTAGGAAACCAAGGTAATGATTATGTAGACTAAGGATAGTGCCATGGAGAATAATAAAGAACCAAAACCATTTCTTGTGCACAAAATAACATCTATTTCTGAGAAAGGATTATAGTAGGAGGTTCACTAAAATGTTAACTTATAATCCTTTCATAGATGTAAATTTATCATGGAATTGAATACATGAGCACAGCCTTGCACACACCAACTTTACTTAAAATTCTGTCTCTCAACACATAAATGTTGCCACAGAAAACAATGTCAGAAGTGCTTACAAAAATGATCTATAGGATATGGTCACGTTCACTGTAGGTTGGGAAAGAAAATGACGTGATGCCAGTTGATTGCACAAGGTTTTGTTGTCTTATCCAGAAATCCAAATTTCTTTTCAAGTTTGTTTGTTACCATGTGGTCTATATTGTTTCTTTGCCCAATATCAACTCCATGTAAAAGATCAATGAGGCACAAGCAATCAAATATGTGAACAGTAAAGATGGTGTTAAGGCAAACTTCATTGATATCTACTAGATTTAACCTCAAAATCTCATTTCTCTTACCTTTAATTAAGGTGTTTGGTTTAATGGTGTTTTGGGAACCAGCCTCTCTGACTAGAGTCTCTGTAGAAATACCTAATGCCAATGCCAAGGAACTCCCTTTAGAATTGTCACTGACCTATGAGTAGAGAGAGAGTGTGTCCTAGATTCTCATAAATTATTCCCCAATGCTTTAAGGCCTCTGTACGCATCAGGTGACTCTATTTGGCTATATAGCATGATGGGTAGTGAGCTCACAGTATGTGGATGGGTTTCAGATTTATTTCTAAATATGGAGAAGCAAATCTAAAATACTTCAGCATTCATTTTTACACTTTATCCACTTATGTTTAGTTTGTCCCTGAATTGAAGATATACTGAAAAGACAGAATGAAGAAGTAAGTAGGTTATTCTGTCCATTCTGAGCTCAGGTAAGCTATCTGCAACTCTGAAAAATAATTCTAGGATGGGTAGTAAAAGTACTTCATATTAGTTGAATAACTATGTGCAGTGGCCCAGCCTCAGCTTGGGTTCAGATCCTGAGGCAGAGGAGGAGATCAGTGCAATGAAAACTTCTGACCACCAAGTGGGTTACACTCAAGTGGCCCCAAATAGCTCAGGCCGTCTATATTTATTGCTTAAATGGAGTTTTTCTTACCAGGGTTTATTATTGGCTTCTTTTTTTTTACTCATTGCAATACTCATGATTTCAGTTTATTACATTGAAGGCCACAGAATAAAAGGAACAATAGCAAAGGCACACAAGGTTAGGTCCAGGAAGGCTCCCTCTCACTAGTCACTGGGCAGTGCTCTACCCTCCCAACAGTGGTACGTGGGACATATACAGTGTATGCTGGCTAGGGTTGTTTACCCAGCTATGCTGTGGGATTGGACTTTTAATTAAGGGTCATTCATGTAAGCTGGACACACACTGATTGAACCAACAATCCCAGATGAGACCTAAGTGATAGAGGTCAAAGTCCCCCTTATTAGGCAGGCTATTCTGAGGCCTTAGAGGTCACCTTCAGGAGACACCCCAGGCCAACTTTTTCTCTGGAATGCCCAAGGTTCAAAGAGCTCAACCCCATTTAGTTAATCTTATTCCACACACAAAAAGAATAACTTCAAAATTTGGAGGAGTCATACCATGTAGTCCAAGCTGGCATTGAACTCCCTTTTTTGACCAGGCTGGCCTCAAACTTGCAGTGATCCTCCTGCCTCCACTTCCCAAGTGCTAGGGTTACAGACATATACTACCATATCCAGTTTCCTTAAGTGGACTTCTCTAGTTGCCCCTAAACAGAGAGACTAGGAAGCTACTGCTCTAACCCCTGGGGTGTACCTGCTTTATTTCCAGGTAGTTTCCAGGACTTAATTGGCTTCTTTTTTGACTTTAAGAAATATATCACAACTTAAAGAATACATTGTAATTATTATGAAAGCCTCCACTGTTTCCCTTTATGCTTCCCCAAATAAACCTTCTCACCCCCTGCATGACCTTATTCTAGACATAGCGTTCAGCATTTTTGTAGGCTTAACTAAATATCGAGCCAGACACATCCTGCTCTCACAGCACTTATGTCAACTGGCAGCTACTGTGGCTACAAAGTTAAAAAGTAATAGACATGGGCACAGTGCTTTAAGGACAACGATATTCAAGCCCAGACAATTATTTCATGTATGCAAGATATGCTTTTATTCAGTTCCCTTTTCTACAAGAGGGTCCCATGTCTCAATCTCTCTGTAAAAGGCAGACCTTGATAAGGCACTCTTTTTCCATCTCACTGTACCATACTTCTTCCACCAAAATAAACTCCTATGTATGGTAAAGATGGATCTATCCATCCCACATTTTGCATTGTATTTTTTCCCCTTGGAGCATACCAGACCCTACCACTGATTCTATGCTTAGTGTCCAGGGAACTTTCTCTCAACAGTTGACACAACATGTGTATTCCTGAGGCTTTCTTTCTAATCTGTATATACATGCCTGTTCTCCTTTCCAGAACTGTGAGACATGGTTAATGTTCCAAGTACTGTTTCTCATATGTACCTATCTCCATTGAGTCAGAAAAGTTCCCAGAGTTGGGAGTTGTAGTTAGTAATTCCAGATAAGAGATTTAGGAAGCATTAACTCCCTGCTGAATCTTAGGGAAAAATATAGGAAAAGGAACAGAGTTTCCAGGGAAAATTACAGCTATTGCATGTGTGACTGACAAAGTAAAACTAAAAACCACCCAAAGAATCACCAATATAATGAGAGAGAAAAGAGCCAGCAAACTGCACGAATTTTGCAAATTCCTATGCTGTCCCGTGGACTACTGGTCATTGCCAAGTGAGAGTCCATTCCACAGGTGCCTTGGCCTGAGGAGTCCCATTGGACAAGTTCTCATATGCTGATCTGAGATTAGGCTGCACAGCGCCCAACAATTATGTTTGGTACTAGAGAGGGAAAGATGAGTTTTCACATAGTGTGTTCTGATACAATATTTTTAAATAAATTTGCATTGTACACATTTATAATATGAACATATCTATTTGATTTGCCAGTATATGTCGATAAAAGCAATATCATATAGTGATAAAATTATTTTTTCAAAAGAACGTAATTTGAAAATATTATAGTGTTATATATTTAAATTATGGACAGCAGTTTATTTTATTAATTTATTGATAAGACATTAGTGATACAACAACAGAAAGCCTTTCTATGTTATGGGAATGACAGTATATTAAGTTCAGTATAGACAACAATTAAAATCAAGGGAACGGTAATTACAGTGTGGTTTTAAAGCAATGCTATTTAAATAACTATGTACTCTGTTCTTAAAAAATATCCTTTTAAGCTCTATTAAAGCCAAAGAGTTGTAGCAATTTCTAGGGGAACAAAATGATTATAACAGTAAAAATACATGTTGTTTCTGGATTTAAATATTTCATTGTTATCCTTGACAAACTAAAATCTAATAAATTTTGGTGGTTATTGAATTCTAACATATGGATCAGGAGGAAAATAATTTAAAGTTTAACTAATCATATAAATAAAAAAAAAACCTTTATTCAACTAAACAATAGGAAAACATTGCCTCATCCTAACAATATTGGCGGGTACACAGCAGATATTTGTCATTTACATATCAGAGTGTACACTATGAGCAGACACCTTGTTCCTAAGACTCATGATGAAGAATACATGCTGAACACTGGAAACTGCACACAAAACATTAGGATACAGGGATAATTAAGAGGAGAAGCAATTCTTTGGAAATTTATCAAACAAGATAGAGTGAGTTTCCAAATATATTAAAATCACTAGAAAAATAATTTTAAGAGAAAAATATATTACACAATCTTATCTAAACTTAAAAGTTAACTGAGCCTTCATTTAAAATATCCCACAATAATCCTACTGGGAAAAGATAACTAAGACAGAAAAATATTTTTCAAAGTAATTCTATGACATTTTCATAAATTAGTCACTAAAATATTTACAGGGAAATTTATTTTTAAAGATCACATTGACCCTATAGATATTTTTAAAAGTACACAACCAAGATTCTTTAGATATGGAAAAATAAAAAATCACATACACTGACCATGAATTTGTATAGTGACATATAATAATCCATGTGAGACATCTAGGAGTTAAACAGAAATCTCAAAACTATACTCATATGTACAATCTATGTGTGATTTCTTCTCATTTGACTTAACCTACCATGACATATTTCAGGGGACAGCTAAGGTAAATTGAACATATCCTCACCTGCTCACTGTAACTAGAGAGGGAGACTTAGACATATTCTGCAAATAATATCAATCAAATATCTTAATTTTTGTCTCGTCAGGGAAATGAGAATGGAGAAGATAAATCACTCTTTGACAACAGTATTCATCCTGGTGGGATTCTCGGATCACCCAGACCTGAAGACCCTTCTATTCCTGGTGTTCTTTGCCATCTATCTGGTGACCATGGTGGGGAATCTCGGACTGGTGGCCTTGATCTACATGGAACGCCGTCTTCACACACCCATGTACATCTTCCTGGGCAACCTGGCTCTCATGGATTCCTGCTGCTCCTGTGCCATCACTCCCAAGATGCTAGAGAATTTCTTTTCTGTGGACAGAAGGATTTCTCTCTATGAATGCATGGCACAGTTCTATTTTCTCTGTTTTGCTGAAACCGCAGACTGCTTTCTTCTAGCAGCAATGGCCTATGACCGCTATGTGGCCATATGTAACCCACTGCAGTACCACACCATGATGTCCAAGAAGCTCTCCATTCAGATGAGTATAGCTACCTTCATAGCCAGCAACCTGCATTCTATGATTCATGTAGGGTGTCTCTTAAGGTTAACTTTCTGTAAATCAAATCATATCGATCACTTCTTCTGCGATATTCTTCCACTCTATAGGCTCTCCTGTACAGATCCTTTTATCAATGAACTAATGATATATATTTTTTCAATGCCAATTCAAGTATTTACCATTGGTACTGTCTTGGTCTCTTATTTCTGCATTCTTTTCACTATTTTCAAGATGAAATCGAAGGATGGGAGAGGAAAAGCATTTTCTACTTGTGCATCCCACTTTTTTTCTGTGTCTATATTCTACATCTGTCTTCTCATGTATATTCGACCATTTGAAGAAGGGAATAAAGATATTCCAGTGGCTGTATTTTATACAATAATAATTCCTTTGTTAAACCCTTTTATTTACAGCCTGAGAAATAAGGAGGTAATAAATGCTGTTAAGAAAGTTATAAACACTTATAATACTTTTAAAAAATCTTCAACTTCTACAGCTCACTAATTATAGTTCATTAAAGTGATTTTATGGATATGAAATATAAAAAAATAAAATTGTTGTACATATAAAGTATTAGTCTCTAAATCATTAGATTTTATTTATTAAACAGCATAGTAATGTAATTCCAAAATAATTTGTTAATTATTCATCTAAATTATATAACCCAAATAAGTCAATATAAATTTAATAACTGTCATATCTACTCTTGTTACCCCCATGGGATTTTCCAATATACTGTTTCAGTACATTAATACCACACACAATCAGATGTTTAAATGTTTAAGAGTATCTTTTGATTAATATTGTCTAGTTAATTGAACAATTTTGTGTGAGTTTTCCATTTTTTGAAACTTTAAATTTCCAGGCAAAAACTGGGTGATTATCATTTTGAAATTGTTCCATTTCTTTCTCCTTCCTTCTGTCATTTCTTACTTTGTCTGTGTAGTTTTTAAAAAGGAACATTGTGATGCTGCAAAACAAATACAACTAATACAGAAAAACTATACCATGAATATAATTGCTAGTTTTTAGTACATATTGTTTTATAAATATAATATGAAATTATTAATAGTTTGAACATCAATAACTTAAAATCATAGATTTTAGCATATTTTCTCAGATTAAGTAAGTTAGTAATTATTCTTTGAGTAGAATAAATTCAATCTGGAAACTTTGTTCCTGACAGTTTTTTATATACTATTAATACTTTCTGGTACATTCCTCCCTCTGGATATGTGGAATCTTGGGTAATGTGCAAATCCTCGAAATAGAATTAGACATTTTCCCAAAGAGGTCTTATAAGTTTTTGGTCTATATTTTCACTATTTATACTGAAAAATAAAAGAAACCATGCACAAAAGTGTACATAAAATCTTCTTTCTTACTTAAATGATCATGTGACTACAGACCTTTTAAACATGAAAGTAACCACTCAATTTTTGATTGAATTTAAGTCCTGCTCCCAAAAAGAAGAAATCCATAACTATCTCCTGGGCCAAGAACCTGTGGATAGACAAGGTCACATGTCCTAAGGGAGTTCCTATTACTATTATTCTACTAGATGGTCATAGTATTAAACAGAGTCCTAATGACTTATTGTTGTACTCACAGATTAATGCGTCTCTCAACTCTCATTGGAGAAGCTGTTATTTGAAGTAGATGTGATTAACACTGTGACTCACACAGAGCCAAAGTACAGAGAATAAGAAATTTTAGAATGTTCAGTCCTAATTAAAACAGCTCTACTGCACCCCTCCTCCCAAGGCTTGGACCACTGTAAGAGAGGGGGTAGGAAGTCTGTAAGAACCAGATATAGTGGGTGACTACAAGGAAACAGTGTCCTCCAGGCACAACAGGGCAGCTATATGAACTTCCAGAGACCATGACAGCATGCACAATCTCCGTGCTAGCTCAGCCCAGACAGAATCCTAGTGTGGAGAAGGGAGGTGTACACGAATTCCCACTCCTAGATGAGAAACTATGCTGATTGGTAGCTGCTGCGGGAGGGAGAGTCAGTTTTCTTTAAAAATGTTGCCTCTGGTAGGTGAACCACACCCCACCGAAGGGCTACAAATCCCAACATAAATAAATTGTGCTTGAATGGTGAACAGAAAGAGAACACATACTGAGCATACCTACCACACTCCAGAACAAGCCTCGTGACCAGGAGTACTTGGCCAAAACAAATTGGACTCCGGGGGTTGTTTTTTCTTCTCTTTTCTTTCTTTCTTTCTTTTCTTTTTTTTTGTGTTAACTTTTTGTTATGTTTGGACATTTTTTTAGTTTACCATCTCTGTGTTTTGGTTTTTTTTTTTTTTTGTATTTTCTTGTTTTGATTTTAATTTGGATGGGTGTTTTATTTCTTGTTTTTTGTTTCCTCTTTGGTCTTCTGCTCCATGTGGGCTGTGGTTGAACCAGGGTTCTCTGCTCAAGTTGGGGGCTGGACTTCTGGCAGCTGTCATGGCCCCTTTTTGAGCAGAGGCTCTCCACCTGAATTGGGAGCTAAGACACAATGATGAGGAGTGGAGGAGGGATTGAGATACTGTTAGAGGCACACCAAAAGAGTAGAGGAGGTCCACATATCTGGAGTTCTGGCAGCTGACATAACCTCTGCTCTAACAGGGAGTATCTGCCTAAATTGGGGTCTGGAGGACAAGGCAAAGAGCAAGGGAAAGGGCATTGGGTATAGTATCAGGTGTGGGGAACCAAAAAAGTGGAGGAGTCCATGGGCAGGCAGCTTACCTGCAGTTCTGGCAGCTGGCATGGTCTCTGGTCCCGCATTACAGTCTCTGCCTGAGTTCTCCTGCCTGTTCTGCTGGCCTGCACTGGAGCAGGGGATGTCTATCCCAGCTGGGGGCTGGTACATAGCAATGGGATTGGGGAGTGGGGAGGACAGGGATAACTAAAGATTGGGTCTGTGGGAACCACTGAGGGGATGAAAGTGTTCCGTACATGGGTGTCTTACCTGTTCTTCTGGCTTGTAGACCTGCCATTGATCAGGGAATGTCTGCTGAAGTTCTCACTCATTAGTTTTAAGGGATGTGGAGATGAGAAAAAATAACAAGGACTTACATGTAAAACATCAAAATGTAGCAGTCCAGTCATCCTTGTTCCACATCTAGTATCCTGTTATGAGTGAGTACATACCATGTTTGTCTTTCTGAGTCTGGGCTACCTCACTCAGGATGATTTTTTCTAGATCCATCCATTTGTCTGCAAACCTCATGATGTCATTGTTTTTCTCTGCTGAGTAGTATTCCATTGTGTATATGTACCACATTTTGTTTATCCATTCTTCAGTTGAAGGGCATCTAGGTTGTTTCCATGTTCTGGCTATTACAAACAACGCTGATGTGAACATAGCTGAACAAGTGCTCTTGTGGCTACTCACATCACCAGGCAGACTACCTGGAAAACAGGACCCCAAGAAAGACACAGGGATCGCCCAACGACAGAGAAATGGAATGAGATCTACATGAACAGCCTGGACATGAGTGGGGGTAGTGAAGGGCGAGGGTCGAGGGAAAGAGAGCTTGGGTGAGTGGGAGATCCCAGCTGGATCAACAACAGAGAGGGAGAACAAGGAATAGGAGACCATGGTAAATGAAGACCACATGAGAATAGGAAGAAACAAAGTGCTAGAGAGGCCCACAGAAATCCACAAAGATACCCCCACAACAGACTGCTGGCAATGGTCGAGAGACAGTCCGAACTGACCTACTCTGGTGATGGGATGGCCAAACACCCTAATTGTCGTGCTAGAAACCTCATCCAACTACTGAGGGATCTGGATGTAGAGATCCATGACTAGGCCCCAGGTGGATCTCTGGGAGTACAATTAGCGAGAATGAGGAGGGTTTATATGAGCGAGAATTGTTGAGACCAAGGTCGGATAAAGCACAGAGACAAATAGCCAAACAAACGGAAACACATGAAATATGAACCAATGGCTGAGGGGTCACCAACTGGATCAGGCCCTCTGAGTGGGTGAGACAGTTGATTGGCCTGATCTGTTTGGGAGGCATCCAGGCAGTGGGACCGGGTCCTGTGCTCATTGCATGAGTTGGCTGTTTGAAACCTGGGGCCTATGCAGGGTCCCTTGGCTCGGCATGGGAGGAGGGGACTGGACCTACCTGGACTGAGTCCACCAGGTTGATCTCAGTCTGTGGGGAAGGCTTTGCCCTGGAGGTGATTGGAATGGGGGGCGGGCTGGGGGGAAGGTGAGGGGGGCGGGAGGGGGGAGAACAAGGGAATCTGTGGCTGATATGTAGAACTGAATTGTATTGCAAAATAAAAATTAAAAAAAAAAACAACAAACCACAAAAAAAAACATCAAAATGTGTTTTTCCCTGTTTTCAAGAAACTTACTGAGCATTTTATAATTGTATCTCCCTAGCAATATCTTATTTGCTGATAACTTATTTCATTAAAATCTACTTTTTTATGATAAATATTCTAGTAAATATCAATGTATTAATGATTTCCTTTTCCTATTGCCTTCATTTCTAGATGACCAAGACCATTTATTTCCTATACTGCCATTTATTTTTTTCTACCTTGCTCACACACACATCACCTGATACTATATGAATAAAGTCTTGGTGCAGGGAGGAGGGGACTGGACTTGCCTCAACTGAATCTACCAGGCTGGGCTGACTCCTCAGGGGAGACCTTGCCTTGGAGGAGGTGGGAATGGGGGATGGATTAGGGGAAAGGCTTGGGGTGGGAGGAGGGAGAACAGGGGACTCTGTGGCTGATATGTAAAATTAAATTAATTATAAAATAAAAATATTTTAAAAAAGAAGTTCAAAACATCTAAAGGCACCCTTTTCACTCCTCATGGAAATAAACTGAGTTAAGAGCATTCTCTCCTCTCCTCTCTCTCTCTTTTCTGTCACTCTTCCTCTCTTTTTGATATATTTGTTTTCCCTTATACTTGATAAAAGAGAAAAATTATACCCATTATACCAATTCTCAATAATTCTGGAAGGAACTTCAAAATGCTAGTAGATTTTCACCTGATCACCTAAACAGAAACCTATATTGTTTATCACAATATAAATACTTTTTTAAAGTCACTGTATTAGTTACTTTCTTGTTGCTGTGGTCAAATACCATAACCAAAAGCAAACTGTTAAAAAATGAGTTTACTTTGGCTTATGTTTTCATATGGCTAGAGTACGTAATGATGGGGACAGGACAGTAACAGGCAGCTGGAGCAGGAAAGGGGCTGATTACAATTCATCAGCACACCAGGAAACACAATAAACTGGAAAAGGATAATGCTATCTCTCAAAACCCACTTCAATCAAAATTCCAATTCTAAAGTTCCATAACATCCATAAACAGCATCACCACCTGGGGGCCTGTAAACAATGGAGACATGTAACTGCAAATACACGAACTACTGAGGGACATTTGTCATTCAAACCAACACTGGCTACCCCCTGACTCCCATGGGGTAATGGCTATTGTATGATATAGAATGCATTTATTCCAGTTTTAAAGTCCCTGCAGTCTTTAACTGTGTCAAAAGTCCAAAGTCCAAAGTCTTTTTTGAGATTTAAGGCAATTTCTTAACTATGACCCCTATAAAATAAGAAGGCAAGTTGTACACTTCCAATACACATTGTCACAGAATATACATTCCCATTCCAAAGGAATGAGTGGAGGGTATAGTGATGAAATGGTGGGCCAAAGCGGTGCAGAAACCCAGGAGGGCAAGCAGAAATCCTTTAGCTCAATGTCTAGTGTCTGAGGATTCAGCTTTAAAAGGCTTAGATGACTCTGACAATCTAAATTCTCTGCCTTCAAAAGTGCATTTCTCTTGGACCAGTTACACTCTTATACAGCTCTCCTTGACAGATTTCTCACGGCTCTGGCATCTCCAGCACCTCGAGCCTCCAGTGCAGTTCAGTCTTCACTTCCACAGCTTCATGCAGAAGCCACCCCAGAGTTCTGGCCTCTCAGGGCCCTTTTGAAACAATTCCAGTCCTGTCATACATTGCCTGTCCTCACGTACCTCTAACACCCTGGGAGAAGAATCCATGCTTCCCCTCACACACCCTTGTAATTTTCATGCCCCCAAAACCATGTACCATGTAGATGAAAGTGCCAAGTTCCAAGTTTGTCTGCCTGCCTAAGATGAACTCTCGCCCCCTTGAATCTTATTAGCTGCAGCTTTTGTATGTAGTTCCTTTCTAGGAGTAGAAAACCATTAGGCATTGTTTCAAAATTTGGAAATTTAGCTGGGTATGGTATTGACTCCCGTGTACCTTTCTTATTGTTTCAAGGCAGAGCAAGAGGCCTCTCCTTATGGGCAACAATCTTTTAACAATTACAACCTCACTTTTTCCTTATGCCTTGGCTGTAATATTAAGCTCCTAGTGTTCTTTTGCTCTCCAAACTACATTTTCTATTTCTTTTTGCTTTAATTGTTTTCTTCCATTTTATTCCTGTATAAGACTAATCAGAAATAACAACTCCACAACTCTACATCATGCTGTCTTGATATCTCCTTCACTATATAAACTAGTCCATTACTTTTAAACTCAGCCTCATATAAATTCTCAAGATATGGGCAGAAAAAACAAATATTTTGCTAAAATACAATACAAACTGTCTCTAGCCCAGTTGCTAATACAGTGTTTACTTCTCTCTGAAATTTCATGAGCCAGGCCCCATAGAACACATTATTCTCATCACTACTGTCTTTCAGGCTGTAGACCTCACAGCCTAAGTTAATAATATACTTCAAATCACTTAGATTTAAGACTGCTATCCTAAAGAGTACTTAGCCTGTTTGTTTAACCTTCCTATAAGAAAAAAATGTAACAAACAACTTTACTTGCCTTGTATCTTCTATATATTCATAGTTATATCTTAAAGTATGTACTCTTCCACACCACTACCCAGAATAATGCATGTATATCATTCATTGAAAGCAGCAAATGCAAAGGTTGAAAGCAAAGTTCTAAAATCCACCACAAAGGTTGAACTCAACATTTATGGATATTCAGTGATAAAAATGATGTTTGTAGGCCGGGCAGTGGTGGCGCACACCTTTAATCCCAGCACTCAGGAGGCAGAGCCAGGCGGATCACTGTGAGTTCGAGGCCAGCCTGGGCTACCAAGTGAGTTCCAGGAAAGGCACAAAGCTACACAGAGAAAGGAAAGGCACAAAGCTACACAGAGAAACCCTGTCTCGAAAAATCAAAAAAAAAATGATGTTTGTAGAATTGTTTATTCTTTGGGTCATTTGGGATCAGTTGGAACCACTCACTTCTAAAATTCTGTTAACAATTTCTATAAAATATTCCTTCCCTTCCTTTTACTGTGTGATATCTTTTCACACTGTCAAATAATGAAGAGAGCAGAGTCCTTTGCTAGGGACAGACAGACACAGACACACATAGTCACAGACATACACAATTACACAGAAGGACACATATAGTCAATTCAAACTCATACAAAGGACAGACAGAGGAGTGAAGACATGGGGAGTGTGAAAGAGAGATTTCAGATCTGGACTTGCTCTTGATTGAATGAATCCAAGGGGGCAGTGCTTGTAACTCTTTTTATAATGTGATAGTGTTGCATTATTGGTGACTAAAGGTTAATCACTAATTTGGTAAACCCATGCACCAGGATCATACCATAATCTGCTAATCTGTGCTTAGAGCATCCCACCACTTTTCTATTCAAAACTTTCAAAGTCTTCCATATTCTTCCCAAAATACAGATGGTCAGGTTCTTCACATGGATCCCTCACTTCTGGCACCATCTTCTGTGTTCATGACTTATCTGCTGTGATAAAACACCATGACTAAAAGAAATCTATGGAAGAAATGGTTTTCCTTGGCTTGCTGTTCCAAAAGATCATATACCATAATGACTTGGATGTCATGGTAACAGGCAACTGAAGCAGGAAGCTGACTGATCACATTTTGTCAGCCTACCAGGAAACAGAGAGAACCAACTGGAAGTAGGGCAAGACAATAAACTCTCAAAACTCATCTCCAGTGATGTGCTTCTTCCATCAAGTCTGTTGTACTAGAAATTACATACTATCATCAAACAGCAACACCAGCTGGGTATCAAATGCTTACATACATGAGCATTTGGGGGGATATTGTTTGTTCAAACACCAACATTTTAGGGATTTTATTAGACAAATCAAGTTAAGCCATAAGTAATTATTGCAAAGTTTATTTAGACAGAGTCAAAGAAAGACAAGAAAAGTAAAATTCAAAATTATTTGGACATTTCTTAATAGAACAAACAACTTACACAGGCAAAAAATGTGGCATTTTTAATGTTAAATTAAAAAATAGATAACTGTGTAAGGTCTAAGCCTTTTTCTTTAACAAGTTTTTCAAGGAATCAATGACTTGTTTGTTTCTCAAGCTATAAATAATTGGGTTTAACACAGGAATTATGACTGTGTAAAGCACAGAGTCTATGATATCTTGATCATTTGCTTCTTGAGATGGAGGAAGGACATACATGAAGAGAAGAGGCCCATAGTATAAAGACACAGATAAGAGATGGGCGCCGCAGGTTGAGAAAGCCTTCCTTATGCCTCGGACAGACTTCCTTTGCAAAATTGTAAACAGCACTAGTGTATACGACACAAGAACAATCACAATGGTGAAGGCTTGAATTAAACCAGCTAAAACAAATACCAGCTGAAAATTAAGAGTAGAATCAGTACAGGAAATCTTTAACAGTGGAATAATGTCACAGTAAAAGTGATGTACTATGTTGGAATTGCAGAAGGTTAATAGAAACAAAAATCCCTCATGTATTGAAGCATGAAGAATTCCTCCTACAAAAGATAAGACTATTAAACATATGCATAGTCTACTAGTCATAATCGTTGGATAAAGTAAAGGTTTGCATATGGCTACATAGCGATCATAAGCCATCGCTGCCAACAGGAAACATTCTACAGTAACAAAGACTGCAAAGGAAAAAAATTGGATCATGCATTCAGAGAAGGAAATCATCTTACTCAGCTGTAAAAAATTGAGTAACATCTTTGGTGTCACTGTGGATGATAGACAAGCATCCACGAAGGCCAGATGACCAAGGAAGAAGTACATGGGGATGTGTAAGTGAGGGTCATTCCAGATAAGAGTGATTAGACCAAGGTTCCCTATAATAGTGATGAGATAGATCACGAGGAATAACATGAAAAGGGGCACCTGTAGTCTTGGAGAGCCCGTGAGTCCTGTAAGAACAAAATCTGTCAGCAAAGTTAAATTTTTCATTTCTGAGTCCTCACTGTGTATCCCCTGAAATGAAACACATGAAAAGTAATGTTTACTAGGATTCATAAATCAAATATAAGAGAGTACATTTAATATAAAATAATAACCATATCAATATAACATTTTAATTTAATTTCCTATTACTTCAATTCACAGAATGCATTTGGTGAAATTAAAAAACTGAAATATGCAATAATTTTAAATATAAAAATGTGATGAAATAATATGATTTAAAAAAATGTTGCTCATATAATTAAAATGTAGGTGAAATGGCCAGCCAATATGGGAAATGACAATGTGAATAATGATTAGGATAAAAGATCAGTCCTAAAATTTTTAGACTACCAAATTAATTGCTTTTCATATATTCAGTGTGGGCATAAGATTCAGTAAAGAAGAGAAGCACAACTTCCTTCCCAGGTTAATGCCAATAAAATGAATTTGATTGTTGGGTAGTGATGGCACACGCCTTTAATCCCAGCACTTGGGAGGCAGAACTAGGGTGATTTCAGTGAGTTCGAGGCCAGCCTGGTCTACAGAAAGAGATCCAGGACAGGCACCAAAACTACACAGAGAAACCTTGTCTCAAAAAAACCAAAAAAGAAAAAAAATGAAATTGATCATGTAGACACATTTACAACTTTGCAATATGAGCAACCTCTGAACATCCAGGTAATGTTTCCATCATAACATGACTAGAGTATTGATAAGCTATGGATAGTTAGGACATTACGTGGACCATGAAGATAATATACAAAAAGCAGTTGAAGGAAGCTATGTGAAGGAAGTTTTATTATATTATTAATTTATGACCCATTTTCTACTTCATGGATCTTGACTACAGACAGGTATTTGTCTTATAGATTTGTTCACTCAATCCCACACAACTTAGATTTTGTTATAGAGAAATGGAAATGAAAACATGTAGTCAAAAAGACCTCCAAGTAAAAATGTGGAGAATCCAGCCCCTGTACACTGTAACTTCCAGAGTGACAATCTGCAAGAGTAATAACCCCCTTCATCTATGAAGAGTTGGGGGTGTGATGTTTCCCCTTGACTGACTTCTTGAATCCTTTCAGTCTTTTCATGTCATCCAGCAGCATCCTAACAATTTCTGTAAGATGTTCGAGTAGAATGAAAGGAAAAATAAGAAAGGAAACCCTAGGCCAATGCCATACATATGGCAATCCCCTCACTCAAATAATGTAGAATGAAAATCATGCCTGAAGCATATAGCAATATCTTTGTCAAAAATTTGCGTTAAAAAATAATCAGAAAAGCATACTAAGCGAAGTTCAACTAAAAAGTTGAAGATTGTGACCCTAAAGACAAGACAGATATTAAGAATTACCAAAGACAGAAGGCAATACCAATACTCCAGTAGGATAAGCAATAGAGATCCTGATTGCTAAAACTAAGAAACTTATGGGCATTGCTGAGAATGGTTTCCTGAATGTGAAAAAGAATATGTCGAAGAGTAACGGGAACTGAGTGGCAATAGGAATTTCACAGTAAAGAAAGATGCTCTGGAAGAGCCAAAGATAGTGGGAGGGTGGACAGTTTTTTTGTCCATTCATAATTTATAACCTGCTGCTTGTGGAACTTGTTTGATAGATACATCATAGGGGAAAATGAAAATTAAGAGGAGAAAAAGTACAGGAAAGGAACTTAGGAGGCATGAAAAAAGAATAAAAAGCAGGACGAGAAGAAGAGTCCCAGAAAACATACAATGAACAAAGTGTGAAGTCACGAGATTGGGCTACAGAGAAAGAATGGAAGCTAAATGAGGGGCAGGTTCCCATGCCTAGCTGAATGTCTGTCTTCTCCCTGGTGTTCATTGATTACTTGATTACTGCCAGTTCTGAGTGTTTTTTATTTCCCTTCTGAATAATATGAAAATACATTTATTTTCTTATAAATATGTACTTGCAAATGTTACCGGTTTTAAATTTAATACCACAAATTTTTTCCTGTGGGAACATAGATACATGTTCTACTGATAGTTCTTTGCATATTTAAATCTTACTTCATGGTTGTTATGACTGAAGTTAGAACTAATTTTTCTCCAGTTATTGTTCTAGCTTTATTTAATAGCGTTTTCATCTCTATTAGTTTAATGTTTCCTGGCAGAATAAAGTGGTACCAAACATCTAATCTTTATACAAGTGATACATAAAATTCAATATTTTCAGTGATTAAATGAATTAGTCTATAAAATGTGTTTTTCAGGCAATCACAAATGTTCATATTTATATATCAATATGTATGACTTCATGAAGCATATATCCTCTATTTTGTCTTTCCTCCATATGTTCATCATTCTATATGTGTATATATTCAAATAAATCATCTCAGAAGAATATGACTATACAGAGGAATTAATATTTATGTAATCAGCCTTAAAAATTTTAATTAGAAAAAATGATTAAACAGACAGAATAACCATTTTTACTGTAATTATCAGAAGAAATTCATAAATAAAAACAATTATCACTTAGGTCTTTAAAATCAATGTTTTAGTTCACCAGAACTAAATTTACTTTTAAATGTATAACAAAACATCACAAGCAAAACCAGTTATTGTTAAACTATTTTGTTTTTCTCTATTCTATTTTCTTTTCGTTATGTGTTTTCATTTTCATCTTTCCATAACAAAATCTAAATTGCGTGGAATTGAGTGAACAAATCTATAAGACAAACATCTGTCTGTAGTCAAGATCTATAAAGTAGAAAATAGGTCACAAATTAATAATATAATGGCATATATTCTTTTAAAAATCTTCTTTCACATAGCTTCTTCAAATGCTTTTTGTATAGTCAGGTGTATGTTCCACACAATGTCCTCAACTAAACATACCTTATCAATACTCTAGTCAAGTTGCTTTTATTTTATTATATACCAAGCAGGAACCTGGTAAGTTAAGTATAAAACAACTTCAATTTAACCAGCATTTAACTCTTAAAAGAACAGATACATATTATTTCAGAAATCATTTCTCTCTTACCTATATTGTGAAACATGTTGTAGAGGTCTTTAAGAGTTGTTGGGATTTTGGAAGCAGTAAAGAACACAGCAGTGCAGGGTTGTGGGAAGGCTGGTAGCAATTCTTAAGTCAGTGCTTCGTTTTGGAGGTTTTATTCCATAAACACACACAAAAAAAATGTTGTCCATATATTTTCTTTTGAGTTGAGGTTAACTAACTGTAGCCCTGAGAGGACAATTGAAACTCTCACATGAGATCACAAGCATTCCCTGATGACAAAGGGCAGCTGCTGTGCTGGGCAATGTGGATTGGACACAGCAGAGAAGTCAAATCGCTCCATGGGGCACCACAAACTTTTACTTTACATGATTGTGAATATCAACTCACTGTACCCAAACCTAACTTGAAAAATTGGAATTATCTTTTATAGTACTATTTCTGATCACAAGTGACACTTCTGACAGGTTTAGTCAAATAGATTTTTAGGTCAGTATAGAAATGATATGTTAATAATGGTATCTATTAGAGGGAAAGAACCTTCTCAGCTGCTGTTGAGCCTGTCTTGAGTCTAGGATCCTAGAAATCTTGATGTTCTCCAAAGCAATCTTGATCTTTCAGGTTTGGGGCTGGTAAATTCAAGGAATGAAAATCAGAGACCAAAGAAGTGTGCTGCAGACAGAAGTTTATTAATTCATATTTGTAGTTGAGAATTCAAGAGGGAAGTAAGAGAGGAAGAGCAAGAGAGAAAAAGAGTGAGGGAGTCAAAGAGAAAGAAAAGAAGGAGGGGTGGGGAGGGAGGGAAGAAGGGAGTGGAAGGATAGGAGTGGGGGAGAGGGACAGAGATAGAGACAGGGACAAAGACAGAGCCATCTCTCTTAAGGGGGAAGCTAACATACTGCATCCAGTACTTTCTAGAGTCAAGAAGGAAGTTATACTAAATATAATAAATAGAGTCAAGAAACCACAGAAGTTATACTAAATATAATATATACGATATAGGCTTCATTTGTTCTTGTTACACTGGCCCATTTGAGAAGTAATGGAAAAGTCACTGCTTTTGTGCACAGCTCAGAAACTAACAGTAGAACGAGCCTAACCTGCTTTACCTACTGTTCTAACACTGCGATGCAGCAACTCTGCTACTACAAGAGGCAACAGCTGACAGAGGCACTGTTTGCGGTAATTTACAAGTCTCTATAAATAAATTACAGGCTAGGTCCTGAGGACTCTGAAGCAAAGCCTTGAAATCCTTCATAGGCATGCTCAGCTTTTGATATCACGTTCACTCATAATGGGCATTCACAGAGCCTAAATGTACAACCTCAAGTAACCATGTGACCACGTGAGTCCCCTCATAAATCAGGGGTTATCTGATGTGCAAGACATTAGCTGGATACCATAATAAGGTGTTAAATCTAGGCAAAAGGATATTTAGTTTACTGGTATTGATTATGTAAATATCTGTCAACATTTGCATAAGAGACTGGCAATGTTTTGAGGCATTTGTAAATGGTATTGCTCCCATGATTTCTCTTTCTTTCTTGGTTTATAGAGGCATCCTTATTATTACTATTACATAATATTTAATAAATAATAATAATTATTAAGGGCCTTTAAGTGGAGTTACCCTATAATGGGGTGGCAAGACTCCTACTAGACATCACAGGCTAGCAGCTAAAATGCCCAGTACCAGAAATAGGTTTCCTCTTTTGGAGTTGCTGACCAGTGAGATCCCATAGATCCACAAAGATTACAGCTACTGAAATGGCCCCTGGATGACACCGAAACACGATGGTAAGATCCTGCTGCTGAAAATACCGCATATTTGAATCACAGAACATGGAGAAATCAAACTGGTACTCATTTGGATGCTTCATCTCTCCTAGATAGCTTTCGTAGTGCTAAAAGTGTGACATACGCTACTGTAGGAGAAAAATAATCATTAGTCTTGACTAAGTAACCTTTGTAATTACAATTATAGCAAACATAGTAAGACATACACACTTGTTCAATAGTGGCATGAATCACCTTTTTATTGTTCTTGAGGCACAGTCCATATGCTGAAACTCACACCTGGCATTATTATCATGTACCAAGTACCTATGGCTAGTCATATCACAGGTCCTAGGTGGAGAATCTACCACTACTACTGTCCTAAATATGCACTGTATTAAACTGAGTCCTAGTGACATTTTTATATCTGTAGATTAGTGCATCTCTCAATCCTCAGTAAAGGAACGTCTTTTTGCAGTAGAAGGCAATTACCATAAACCCCCAACTGGATAAAGTGAAGAGAATAAGGGACTGCATATTTTTCACCCTAAACAGGGTATCTATATCATACCCTGTCCTCCCAGTTCTCAGGGATCATTGCAGAAGAGGGGGTAGAAAGATTAAAGAGCCAGAGGTGGTGAATGACTTCAAGGTAAAAGTGTTTTCTGAACACAAATAAGTTGCACATAGAATCTCACAGCAGTTTGGATGTTCCTTTTCTGGGGCTCTGAGAGTTCTATTAAGGATTACAAGACCTGCTTGTTGTTGGTTGTTTTATTACTTTTTGTTCTTTGTATCTTTGAGGGACCAACACCCAGCTCCTAAATAAATTATAAAGTCTTATTCTTTCTTATGAATGCCCAGACTTAGCTTGGCTTGTTTCTTGACGCGAACCAATGAGCAAACTGTGCTATAAAAGTTGCCTTAAATATAAAGCGAGTGCTTTAACGGCTTGTTTCTTATCAGCTTTTCTTAAGATACCCTGGCTACCTTTTGCCTCTGGGCTTTTACATTTTTCTATTCCATATTCCTTTCTTTGATTCTTACTCTGTGGCTTACTGTGCTGCTGGAGGGCCAGCCACTAGCTCCCTCTTCTCCTCCTTTTTCTTGCTCCTTGATACCTCTTCCCAAATTTCTCCTCCTATTTATTCTCTCTGTCTGCCAGCTCCACCTATTTCTGTCTCCTGCCTCACTATTGACCGTTCAGCTCTTTATTAAACCAATAAGATGTTTTAGGCAGGCAAAGTAACACAGCTTCACAGAGTTAAACAAATGTAACATCTTTGCATCATTAAACGAATATTCCACAGCATAAACCAGTGTAATACACTTTAAACGAATATTCTACAACACCTGCTCTAATCTTCTGAATCCAAATTAAAGACAATAATGCTAAGTTAAAATATGGTTTTTATTATTCAATATTCATGATCAAATGACTACTTGCTATATTTTAAAATAATCTACATACAAAGAGCCACACCTAATTATAAGAGGAACATCATTTTATCAGTGTATGCTACTTTGAAGACTAAAGATAAGTTGACTGGAAGCATCTACTCCAACCCAGCAGTCTTTCTGCACTCATTACATGATTAAGAGGAGCAATATATCCTTACTTCATTCTGTGTATTTTTTTCTTGAAGATTCGTTTTAATTTCACAAATCCTTCTTTAAAGCTTCTTGTCTACAAACTACCATGCTGTGTATTGCAAAAGGCAAAAAATGTGATAAGATTTTAACTGTAATGTAAACAAATTTGTAGTCAAAATTCAATATTATACAATGTCAAATGTGATCTAAGAACAATAAATAAGCTCTCAAAGTCTTTATTATTATTGTCTGAGATTATACTAAATGCTACAAAATTCATCAAATTGGTTATTTCTTTTTTATATTTTTATTTTATAATTAATTTAATTTTACATATCAGCCATGGATTCCCCTGTCCTCCCTCTTCTGACTCCCCAGCCTTCTCCCCAACCCACCCCCCCATTCCCACCTCCTCCAAGGCAAGGTCTCCCCTGGGGAGTCAGCCCAGCCTGGTAGATTCAGTTGAGGCAGGTTCAGTCCCCTCCTCCCTGCACCAAGGCTGAGCAGAGTGTCTCAGCATAGGCCCTAGGTTCCAAAAAGCCAGCTACACCAAGGACAGGTCCGGATCCCACTGCCTGGGGGCCTCCTAAACACTTCAAGCTCATCAACTGTCTTACTTATCCAGAGGGCCTGGTCCAGTTACATGGGGGCTCCTCAGCTATTGGTTCACAGTATATGTGTTTCCAATAGTTTGGCAATTTGTCCCTGTGCTTTTTCCAATCATGGTCTCAATATCTCTTGCTCATATAATCCCTCTTCTCTCTCACTGATTGGACTCCTGGAGCTCGACCTGCGGTTTGGCTGTGGATCTCTGCATCTGCTTCCATCAGTCACTGGATGAGAGTTCTATCATGACAGCCAGGGTGTTTGGCCATCTGATCACCAAAGTAGGTCAGCTCGGGCTTTCTCTCGACCATTGCCAGTAGTCTATTGTGGAGGTATCTTTGTGGATTTCTGGGGAACTCTTTAGAACTCTGCTTCTTCCTATTCCCATGGGGTCTTCATTTATCATGGTATTTCTTTCCTTGTTCTTCCACTCTGTTCCTGATCCAGCTGGGACCTCCCTGTCCCCTAAGCTCTCTTTCCCCGGACCCTTGCCCTCTATTACCCACCTCATGTGCAGTTTGCTCATGTAGATCTCATCCATTTTTCTGTCATTGGGCGATCCCTGTGTCTTTTTTAGGGTCTTTTTACTAGCTAGCCTCCCTGGAGTTGTGAATTGCAGTCTGGTTATCCTTTGCTTTATATCTAGTATTCACTTATGAGTGAGTACATACCATGTTTGTCCTTCTGAGTCTGGGTTACTTCACTAAAGGATGATTTTTTTCTAGTTCCATCCATTTGTCTGCAAACCTCGTGATGTCATTGTTTTTCTCTGCTGAGTAGTACTCCATTGTGTACATGTGCCACATTTTATTTATCCATTCTTAAAATGTTTAAAAATTTCAGTTGTAAATTAGACTCTACTTTTCACAAGTGGTAAAAACAACAACAACAACAAAGAGTCCAGATAAGTCAACTGATAAAGAGAAAGGCTTAATGTGGCTCACAGTTTAAAGGTTTTGGTGTGCTATTAGTTGACCCTCTCATTTGAGGCTTAGCATCATGGTACAAGTGCACTGTCGCACTAAACTATTCACTTCATATCTAAAGGACAAAAACATGGCAAGAAGATGGGCTCAGACTCTCAACAATCTTCTTCAAAAGATGCCTGTATTGACAAAAATCTCCCACATAACTCATATGTTAAAGCTTGCAGAACCTTTCAATAGACCCAAATGGTAGAACCAGCCTTTATATTATATGTAAGGACTTGGAATAATACCAGGGTGAACAAACATGGGATGTGGGAAACCAATGTTTTACTATGTCTACAAATACAACACACACACACAGATGAGCCCACATCCCATATAAACTACGAATTCACACAAATACATGCAAATGTACATATATATCTTTACATCCCCACATATATGATACTAGCAATAATATTCCACTAACATTTATCCAAGAAAGATATAATACCAAAACCACATGATAAAATTTTTGGAAAAGAAGAGAGTATCAACAGAAGGTAGAAGGAAGTTTTGCAATGTTTACGCGTGAGTGGAGTCATGTCTGGAGTGGGATTCAGTGTATGGAGAATAAACACATGTGAAACCAGAGATGGTTCACTCACTCTGTACTCACCCTGTGCATGAAGCTTGCAATCAAGATCACCCCAAATTTAAAGTACACAAGAATTTGATTTTTTTCATGTCTATCCCAGAAAATCACCAGGGACGAGAACATCACAAAAACTTATTACTATTTGAGCTTAGGTTTTATATATACATATACATATACATATACATATATATATATATATATATATATAACACAGTTTCTTCAACTACATATTCTAATAACTCTTAGATAATCTACTTAAACCCCAATCAACCCACTTAAAATAAATCTACGCTATGGAGACCCTTTTCCTATCTTCTCCACTACAATTCCTCAATAAAATCCCCCCAACCATTTATTTCATAAAATCTGCTAATGTCTTGATTTACTGACATTTTTTTTGTATGGAGAGAAAACACTAAACAGAACTAGGAAGAAGCTCAGAGTCAGCCAGATGGTGAGTGTGATGGACCTCTCCTTACTCTCACAAGCACACTGACCACAGAGCATCCTTTGACAGTCTGCCCACGGTCCTAATCTTACACTTGTACTCCCATGTCTTTTTCATTTCCTGTGAGAATTGCAAGTTGAATTGCTGTAAGAATCATTATTTCACACAAGAGAATTTAATGAAAAACCTATATTTCTAAGAATTTCCAAGTCTCGTGTCTACTTACAGAAATCAACACTGTCTCATCAGAACAGATAAAGGTGCTATGATTTTCCAAGCTGACTACGACATCATATTCATTTTCTTTTTATAGGGACTACATCACTACAACAGTCAATGTGTTAATGATCACATAATGAATGACATACAAACCTGATAAAGTGTTTTAATGATTTCTGTTGTATTTATTTTATTAAAAGTATTTGTATAATTTAAGATTCACTTCAAATACTTTAAGGATATGGGTACATAGACAAGAGTCCATTTAAATATGTTCAGTGTGTAAGAGCAGTTGCTGCACAAGATGAATAACTGTGTCTGCATCTCCAGCAACACAGCATACAAATGTCAGAAGGAATGGGCTTCCATTTCCACTGTGGAGAAGATCATGGCCCCACACATGCTTGTAATATCAGTGATACGGTGGGTGTAGAAAAAGGATTGTTGAGGTTAGTAGGTTAAAATTCCATGTTCAGTGAAAGACACTCTTTCCAAAAAGTAAGTTAAAGAGTTATTAAGCAGAACACTGGGCCTCTTCTGGCCTCTGCACAAGTTTACATGACCAGAGATAACCACGCGCACATAAGTGTGCATACACCACAAATACACACATACAAAACAACAACAACAGCAAAATTCTAGGTCAGGTTCATTTTCAAAATATTTCGAACAGTGTACAAAATACAACCAAATTAAGCCTGCACAATATTGATATTTAATAAGAATACAACAGATAATAATATGAGATCTATGCATTTCTTTTTAAGAATTTTTCCAATGAATTTTTTACTTGCTTATTTCTCAAACTGTAGATAATTGTATTCAGTACAGGAATTATGACAGTGTAAAATACAGAGTCCATCATATCATTGTCATCTACTTGTGGAGATGCAGGACGCACATACATGAAGAGAAGAGAGCCATAGTATAAAGACACAGACAAGAGGTGGGCTCCACAGGTGGAGAATGCTTTCTTTATGCCTTTTATAGATTTCTGACTTAAGATAGAAAACAGAACAAGTGTATAAGAGATGAGAATAGTTGTAATAGTGAATACCTGAATTGAGCCAGAAAAAATAAAAAAGCATTAGGTAATTGAGAGAAGGGTCAGTACAGGAAATCTTTAACAGTGGCATAACATCACAGTAAAAGTGATGTATTATGTTAGAACTACAGAATGTTAGTCTGAATAAAAAACCTTCATGAATTAAAGCATGAATAAATCCACCTACAAAGGACAATATTAACAGACATATACAGAGTTTATTTGTCATAATTACTGGATAGAATAAAGGTTTGCATATGGCAATGTAGCGATCATAGGCCATTGCTGCCAAGAGAAAACATTCCATGGTTGCAGATGTTACAAATGAAAAAAACTGTATCATGCATTCAGAGAGAGAGATCACTTTGCTCTTAGCTATGAAGGTGAGAAGCATCTTTGGTGTGACTGTGGAAGATAACCAAGTATCCACAAATGCTAAACTCCCTAGAAATAGGTACATGGGGATGTGAAGGCCAGGGTCATTCCAGATGAGGGTGATCAGACCAAGGTTCCCCATAATGGTAATGAGGTAGATCACTAAGAAGAGAAGGAACAGGGGGACATTCCACTGTGTCAGATGAGTGAGACCTGTGAGAACAAATTGTGTCAGCAGTGTTGCATTCTCTGTTCCCATGTCCTCACTGGATGTCCCTGAGATAAGAAATAACAGGTGTCACACAGAATTCATAAAATTGTGTGAAGTAAAATTTTGGATAGTTGAACTTAAAACACAACTATGTACTCATCAGAATGACCAAATTTCACTTAATATCACTATATAAGATGAAAAAATTTCTTCAGAGTGAAGGAATTATTTCAATTAATTATTCTAATAAAAATTGTGAATACAGTAACATATTCAAGGAAAAGATACCTTTCAAATTTGTATGAAAACTATGGGATTACAAATTGGTTATGTGTCTAAATTCTTTATTTGCATTACATATTCATAATCAAGGCAAAAGAAGTTTTAAGCACCTAGATTACACAATGAATTCAACAGAATGTCTTAGTCAAGTACTCTAATTTAATAAAGTGAAATCTTGCAATACATAGTGGCCAGGGAATTTTTTTTAAAGTTATTACACAGAAGTGGATAAAGTCAATTTCTATTGGGGGAAGCAGAAACCAGTAATGTAGAACACTCCTAATACACCCAGAGGCCCCTGTGTACAGTGTAATTGTCTGGGAACATTTATTCAAATTGTAGATCATAAGATTTAGTTATAAATTAGCATAGAAGATTATAAACAAGACTCTAATGGCTAAATTTTATAAACATTTTCCAGATAATATTCAGTACAAATGAAGTTATTGAAATGTGTGTGACTGGACATTGGCAATACTAGGAAGAGAGAGATAAATTGGAAAGGATTTGAAATATCAAGTGACTATTATACAGCGACACACCAAACATGAACTTGGTGTTCAATGGAATGAAAATATTGTTTGTTAACTTTTGGTGTTTCCATACTGTTTTTCACAATTAAGATACACTAGTCTGTTGGTCATTATCACTGAATATGAACTGTACATACTTAGTAGTATTGGTCCACTGTAGGTTTAACATTAATGACCATGTATGGTTGCTTAACTCTCTTCTTTTTAAGCCCACATTTTTTCCAGCTAATTATTCTGATACCCTCAGAATTTCTATGTTTAAACCATTCATTTCAAGAGCCCATGTTACTTCAAAGAAAATCAAAGGAAAGGCAAGTATTGATGCAAACCAGAACTGAACCAGATATTTGAGGGATATGATTTTAATGGCGGGAAGCTTGGAATGTAACAGACAAATATAATTCCAGAAGGCTAAATTAAGGATCTCTGAGGGTAACTTACAAGAGATCCCTAGGTTGGAAATAAGAAACATTTAATGGCTTAGAGAAAATAGTTTCCTGCTTGTAATCAGAATGTAGCAGGTTATGGTGAGAAGGAAATGGCCACACAGTGATGTTATGTGTTCTGAGAAATGTGGGGGACAGTTGATGTTTGTTTTATGGTCCTAGGCTACTGTAGTCTTTTATCTGTAGAACATTAAGAAAAAGATTTTAAGCAAAGTGCTAAAGAGTGGGAGGAGAGACGAGGAAGGCATTAAAAGAAGGAAAGTTACGACCATCGCGAAATGGTAAACTTGTGTATATAAAAAGCAATAAAAAGGAGGAAGCGAAGCAGGCAGCGTTTAGCAGAGACTTACGAAAAAGGATAGAGAGGAAGTAGCAAAGGACTTTGAAAGGTCTAGAATACCTTCTTCTTTAAAATAGTTGTTACATATATTCATTCCTAAATACATGGGACTGTTTGGAGAGAGGAAAGGAAGTGCAAATTATATAAATATAATCTCCCCACATTGAAAATGAATAAGTATGTAAACGCTTATTTAAATTTACACTTGAAATATATGTAGAATGAAGAATAAGTTTCTGATGTTTGGTTTTCAATGTTTGTCTTAGCTTTCTTGTTTACTATCCATTGTGAGTCTTGAAAAAAAATTATTTTCCTTTTGTGGAAATCAAAATACATTTTTCTACCAAATTTACATTTTTAAACAGATATATTAAATTTGACTTCATTAATTTTTTTATGGATGATATGTTTGAACTTATATAGTCAGTGCCTGTGTTTTTTCCTGTATTTCTATGATGTATTTTTGGTGTCAAATTGCTTAAGATGTGAGATGTAACAAATCATTAACACAAGAAAGAATAGTTGGAAATATTTTTGACATATGTCAATATGTATTTATTTTTAAGTACTTAAACGTATATCTATATCTATATATATATCAAAGTATAGTACTCAATGAACCATAATATATACATGCAGTCTATTCTGCATACATTTATAAATAATATAAATTATTCAAGGATAAAAAAGAAACAATATAAGGATTATTTTGTAAGCAGAAGACATAACTTAAATATTTTACTTCTAAGTAACTGATCTTAAAAGACTTATGAAAGAACATGACTAAAGGAATATGACTAAACGATCTTTTTATTGACATTATCAGGATAACTTTACATATGAGGATCATTAACGTTTCATAATAAATTCAGAGTTAATACTCTAGTTCAGGAGAACTTAAAAGTCATTATAGTCAAGGCTGGACATAGAGTAGTCCAGCTGTTAAATGCTAGACTCACAACTAGAAGTCATTACTGTAAGATAAAAAGATTGTATATGATGTGACACAGCACAGCTCTCAATGCCTCTAAGACAAATGAAAAAGTGTTGGAAAGATGGCAAAGGCAGAGGAGCATAAAGGGTTTTGTTTGTTTGTTTGTTTGATTTGCTTTGAATATTTTTTCTTTTTTAAAAATTTTCTTTTTGGGGGGTATGCTGCAAGAGTGAAGGGCAGGACTGAAAAAAATCAGAATTGGTGTGCCTGATATGAAACTCCCAAAGAATCAATAAAGAAATTATGTTAAGAAACATTCATAAAGATAACCATTCTAGATATTTTGTTCACTTATACTTGGCCATGAATTAAAATGTACAGATAATTCTTTGCTATTTTTCATTTATACCCAGACATGTAAAAATTACTATGAATTAGAAGCATTCTTAAATTTCCATGGAAAGCCTGGTGGATACTACAAAACACATTTGTTTCTTACCTATATCAAGAAAAAAAAACTTCAGAGATCCTTAAAAAAGCATTAGCGTTCTGAAGCAGAAAGAGTACTACAAGACTGCAGAACCACGCATGATGATTCTGTTAGTGACAATTCATTTGGAAGTTTTGTCTCTAAGCACAGCAAATTTTGTTCATATGGCTTTTCCTTTAAAGCAAGAACCTTTATACTCTAGCCTGCCTTTTCCATAGAAGGAAGGGATGAAGAACCGGAATTCCCACGAGAGCCTCAGGGTTCACTGGAGGTGAAGAAGGGGTTTCTCTGCTGGACACAGTAGATTTGGGCAGAAGTCTAAATTGGTTCCATGGGGCACTGCAGACTTCAAAGCCATAAGTGTTACTGTAAGAGACTCTAATTTTAACCACAGAATTTATCGTACCATATATTTCCCATCACACTTCTGCCAAACTAATACACCATTTTATACTTTGAGGACTCTGGATAGTACGCTTTTTCTGAGCCCATCAAACATGACTTTATTAATGTCAATGATCAAGTCTCATTTTCTTAAACTGTGAGTTGTGATTCCTATGTGGGTTCATGAAATATTTGGTGGTGATAATGGTTTTCTAAATGTATAAAAACCTTAAAATTCATTCAGAATAAAATGTGATGAATCTGAGGCGTATCTGGCAGTCCTTAATCCTCCTGTACTTGCCCTTCACTGCAGCTTTAGTGAACACACAGGTGCAGTTTCCACTGCAAATACCATTGTTTTAACCATCATAAAACTCTGATTCAAACACCTGGTTCACAACCTAGGTTACTGTTGGACATGAATTGCATTTTTTACTGTACACACAGTGTTTTGTTTTGTTTTTTTGTTTTTACATAAGCGCACTAGTTTAATTACATAAAACTGAGAACAACAAATTTCTTCTTATTATTTTGTATCAATATCAAGTTAGTCTGTCTTTTGATAGCCTTCTGTTAGCATGAGAATTTTGTATCAGTTTATGTAGGGTTGTGGAACTGAATTTATTTTCATTCTGCATACAGCTATGCAGTTCAACCAGCAACACTTGCTGAAGATATTATCTTTTTTCCAGTGTATATTTTTTCTGCTTTGCCAAAAAAACAAACAAACAAACAAACCAGATTCCTTTAGGTATATGGAATGATATCTGCATCTTCTATTTGATTCCATTGATCAATGTGCCTGTTTTCATATCAATGTCAATCTATTCCTTCATGATACAACTTCAAATCTGGGATACAGATACCTCTTGCAGTTCTTTTATTATTCAGGATTGTCTTAGCTATTCTTTTAGGTGAGTGTGTGTGAGTGTTTCCATATGAAGTGGGAGGGTTTTTTTTTTCAATTTCTGTGAAGAATAGTTGGCTAAGGAGGACCCAATGTTAGGATCCCTAAACATTACAGAACATTGCCAATGTGATTGATGACCCTCCAAAATCTGACTCAAGGCCCTATTGCCAAAGATATCACTTGCTTATGCCATTGAATAGGGAGAAATCGAGCTGTTTCCCAACTAAAAGTTTTACACCTAATGGTTAGCATTAATAGTACCAGAAAGAACTACAAATGCTGCTTATATAGAAAACAATCCTTACTCTCAGCCAGCTATCAGCCCTGTGACCTACAATCACCCCACTATAATACTCAGATCTACTGGGGCAATAGTGGCAGAAATGCTTTGGGAGTAACCAAGCACGTTTTGATTGGGTTTAAGACCCACTCCACGTGATGGAACCCACAGCTGACACTGTGACTAGATAGGTTGTGGGCCTGAGGAGAAAATATACTACTATAATTATGCTAAATAAACACAAAAAAAACTCCTAATGACATTATTCATAGATCAGTGCATCACTCAACGCTCTCAAAGAAGCTTCTTCTTGCAGTAGATGGTTATTGTCATAGAGACCAAGAAGTAGGGAGCATCCTGACTGTGAGAAATCTTGGAGCACTCAACCCTAACTATGTCTTTATCAAAGCCCTCTTTTCAAGACTAAGAGATTGACAAGGTGGAAAGATTGTAAGAGCCAGATGACTACAAGAAACAGTCTTCTGTACACTGATGTACATGTGCATTCACAGAAATTAAGACAGCATGCACAGAATCTTCACCAATTTAATCAAGATCAAATCCATGCATGGAGGTGGGAAAGTGAATAAGTGTTCCATCTGTAACTAAGAAGCTCTTTTCAATTTATGGCTACCTGGGAATGAAAACAGTTTTCTCCAATGAAGCAATTCTGAGTATATAAATTACCCTCCAGAGTAGGACTCATGCTCAGGATTAGCTAAACAAAACAAAACAGACTCCATGTTTTTTGTGTAATTTTTTAATTTTTTTTTCTTTTGGAAGAAGGAAAGAACATAAAGTTAGGTGAGTGGAGGTGAAGAAGAGCCGGAGGTATTGGGGGAGGGGAAGATATGATCAAAATATATAAAAAATTTAAAATTATTTTTAAAATTTAAATAAAACATATTGTTATATTTTTCTAAATTATGTGTAGACATGTACACCAGAATGTGCATGTAAAAGACAACTTAATGGAGTTAAATATTTACTTCTACCATGTAGATTCTGAGGACAAAATCTAGGTCCTTGAGCTTGGTGACAAGCACCTATATCTACTGAGCCATTATTAAAGCCCCCTCAAGAGTTTTTACACATGGATACTCACATATTGAAATAACATTCTACTACAGCTAAATCACAACACACACACACACACACACACACACACACACACACATACACACGTGTTGTTTTGATTGTTGTTTATTTTCCTAAATTCTAGTCATAGTTTGATCCCTTAATAAGGTATAGAATAATTTTATCAACAATCCTAAAAAAATAGAATGTTGAAAAATATTTTTTCATGCTGATACAAAAAGCAATTATGAATTATTTATATATCCATGTTAACACTTATGTGCCTATATAGTAAATACTATTTTCACTCCATTTTTAATATTCTTACATGGTGGTTTAATTCAACACATGAAATTCTTCAAAAATTAGGTGAACATTTCTATAACATATCAACCTTTGTATCATAGAGAATCCTTCTTGAACAGCCTTTATATCACATTTTTATTATTATTTATTATTTTGTTCTTTATTAACTAAAGAATATAGAACACGTAATAAGCCTTTGTTGTGGCAAACGTATTCTTTATCTTTATCTATACGATAAATGATTAGGATCATAACATTGAATGAATAAACCAAATGTCTAGAGAGCTGTCAAGAAATCACTTGCTCAATGGGCATAGAATGTATCAGTGAGACTTAGAAAACTACAGACATATGCAGTAATACGAGTTTTCTGGATAGAAACAGTAATAAGTAGACTGTGATTTATTCATTCTTTTCCTGTGGTTCAGAGTACCCTTAAGAATTATAGGATCTTCTCTAATCCTATATACATGGCTTCCAAATTCACACATCAATATTTATTTAAATATATGTGTATTATCCTTTGATACTCAAAAATGAGTAGCTTGTCTGATATTTTGCCACAGTCAATATATAAAACAACTGGTTTAATTAAGAGAATATGAGTTTGAGTGTATGATACTTTTTATTATTTTGAAAGAGGTTCAAAGTGAGAGGCAGCAACCATTCATTCCTACAGGGTCTCTCTGGGTTCACTGTGTAATTAAAAGGAGTAGAATATATATTTTTCTATATTTTGGTTGGAAAATTCAAAGTGAGAGGCAGCATCCATTCCTACCTACATGATCTCTCTTGGTTCACTGCATAAGTAAAAGGAACAGAACATGTATAGTATTCTGCATACTTTTGTTGGAAGATTCAGTTGAATTTTATGAATACATGTTTGAGACCATCTCTATATAAACCAGTGATCTGTACATTGCAAGGGACAGAAAGCATAGTACGACTTTATAATGTGAAAGAATTGTAGGTCAAAATAAGAATATACAAGTTTCGGTGTGACCTAAGGGCAATAAACAAGCCTTTTATTGCTTTGGTGGAGTGAAATACACTAACCTTGTTGAAGTTATCAAAAATAATGCATGAAATTAATTATATATTGAGGTCACACCTGCCAGAAGACCAGGTAGGGTGTTTCTGAAACTTCTCTACTCACTTTGTTCCCCCAGAGCCACTAATGCTGCAGTACATCACTAGCAGTGGCCTTCCCTCTCCCTGTCCACACCTCCTGTGGACACCACAGATTTCCCTCCCAGCCTCCCCTGTCACAATTGCCACTGTGTCCCAACCCCTACTCAGGCAGACATGCCTTGCTCAACCACAGACTCCAAAAGACAACAGATACCAGCCCATATTACTGCACTCAGCAAAACATTCAATACTATTGGCTGAGGAATAAGATATTCCATGATCAAGTCAAGTTGAAACACTATCCATCTACAGATCCAGCCAAACAGAAGGTGTTAGTAGGAAAAATCTAAACCAAGGAGCCTAACTATACCTATGAAAACACAGGAAATAAAGAAAAAAATCTCACACCAGCACACACACACACACACACACACACACACACACACACACACACACAGGCACACACTGCCACCACCACTAGCACCACAAAATTACAGGAACTAACTATCATTGGTCATTGATAACTCTTAATATCAACGGTCTGAACTCCCCAATAAAAAGACATACATTAGGAGAATGGATGTGAAAAAAGTGTTCATTTTCTGTGGCATATAAGAAGCACACCTCAACATCAAGGATATACATTACCTCAATGTATAGGGTTGGTAAAAGATGTTCCATGAAAATTGACATAAGAAGCAAACTGGTATATCCAGCTTAATATCTAAAAATTAGACTTCAAATCAAAATTAATCAAAGGAAATGTGGAAGAGCACATTTTCACCAGAGGAAAAATCCACCAGGATGACATTTCAGTTATTAACATCTGTAGCTCAAATACAAGGGCACCTACTTTTGTAAAAGAAACACTATTACAGCTTAAATCACATGTCGATCCTTACACACTGATAGTGGGAGACTTCAATACTCCACTCTCACCAACAGACAGGTCATCCGGACTAAAACTAAACAGAGGAATCCTGGAGTTAATTGACATTATAAACCAAATGAACCTAACAGATATTTGCAGAACATTTCACACAAACACAAAAGAATATATCTTATTCTTAGCACCTCATGGAAATTTCTTCATAACTGACCACATACTTGGACACAAAGCAAGTCTCAATAGATACAAGAAAATTGAAATGCTTCCTTGCATTCTATCAGATCGTCATGGATTAAAGCTGGAGATCAACAACAGATACAATAGAATTCTTACAAACTCATGGAAACTGAGCAACTTTCTACTGAATGAAAATGGGTCAATAGAGAATGTTTTAAAAATTAAGATTTCCTAGAAGAAAATGAAAATGGATACATAGCATACTCAAACTTATGGGATGTAATGAAAGAGGTGCTAAGACGAAAGTTCGTAGTACTAAGTGCCTATGTTAAAATAACTGGGGAGATCTTGTACTAGCAACTTAACAACGCACCCAAAAGTTCTAGAATAAAAAGAAGCACAACTAAGAGGAGCAGATGGCAAGAAATAATTAAACTGGGAGCTGAAATCGATAAAATAGTAACAAAGAGAATGATTAAAAAAATCAATGAAACAAGAAGTTGGCTTGTTGAAAAATCAACAAGATAGACAAATAAATCAGAAATGAAAAGGGAGACATAAAAACAGACACAGAGAAAATCCAGAGAATCATAAGGTGATATTTTCTCTGAGCTTGTCAATTGCAAATGGACTAGACATTGTTTAAGTATTTATTGCTTGTATATATATTGTATATAGTTATTATACTTATTGTGTACAGTTTTTCTTATATTAGTTATAACATTTTTTCTTTTTTTCATTAGAATAGAAAGGGGAAGTATGGTGATATTTTATTTGTGCTGAAATGTGATTTTATTTGTATGTTTATAAATAAAGTTTGTCTGGAGATCAGAGGTCATAACAAGCCATAAGCAGAGTCAGGCAGTGGTAGCACATGCCCTTAATCTGATCACATGGCAGGCAGAGTCTCTGTGTGGTCAAGGACACAGCCAAGTATGGTGACATGAACCTTTAATCCCAGTACCAAAGGTAGAGACCTGGAGGTCTGTATAGACAGGCAGTGACGAGGAAGTCATGTGCTTGGGTTTAAATCCAATGAGAAGGCAGAGCAGAAAGGCAATAAAAAGACAAGTCAGACAGGAAGAAATCTCTCTCTGGGGAAGCGACGGTGGCAAGGTGGTAATATAAGGTAGTCATGACTCTCTGATCTCTGGCTATTTACCTCTGTATTTGGCTCTGTGTTTCTTATTTACTAAGACTGTTTAGAATACCATCTACAACATACTTTTAATTTGAAAACCTGTAATCCACAAAATTGGAAAAATCTAAATAAAAAATAAGGATAATTTTCCCCATAGATATCACTTACCAATTAAATCAAGATAAAATAAACAATAAAAATAATATAAATAGACCTATCACCTCTAGTGAAATAGAAGCAGTCATTAAAAGTCTCCCAACCAAAAAAGGCCCAGGGCCAGTTGGGTTTAGTGCAAAATTCTACCAGTCTTTCAAAGAGGTCTTAACACCAATATTCCTCAAATTATTCCACAAAATAAAAACAGAATGAATATTGCCAATTTTTTTGAGCCCACAGTTATTCTACACCCAAACCACATAAAGACTCAACAATGAAAGATAAAGGACCAATTTCCCTTATAGATGAATATAGATGAAAGTACTCGCCAATGGGAGGTATGCCTGTTTGGGATTAGTGGCCAGTGTTTTTGAAAGGAGTGGGAGATTAACTGTGTGGTTCTAAGTGGGGGCTTTGGCAGAGATCAACATGAGCAGAACCATCAGGACTACTCTGTGCCCATGTCTCACATGCTTTGGATGGATCACCCAATTCAGAGAGTGTCAGAAACATTAAGTAGAAAAGAAGCTGTTCCTCAGGTGACCCACACAACCATTCATATACAGTCATAGTGCCTCTTGTTGGAGGGAAATATCCAATATTTGGCCCATAGGGCAGTGGAGATCACTGGTAGAAGTCCATCACAACAGTGGGCACTGTCTTGAGTCAGGTGTCAACAAGCAAAGCAAGACAGGCTCAGTTCATTTGCAACCTTATATGGGTAAATGTACAATTCTGAGGAAGAAAAGTGAGTCAGCATCCCACATCCCTGTTCTAGTGTATTTCAAAGTGAGACACTTGTGAACAAAACAAAATGTCCTAATTCTTCATTCCCTTACCAGGAAGGAAAGATTTGCCTGTTTGGGTTCATTTCTGTGTTTTGTGGGTGGTGGGCTGAGCTTACACGTCTGCATACATGCATGTGGAAGTCAGATGTCTTCTTCAACACTTCCTCCCTTTACTTTTGTGTCAGGACCTTTCACTGAACCTGGAACTCACACACTGGCTAGACTAGCTAGATAGCAAGCCCCAAGATCTTTCTATAGCTGACCCTCCAGCATTGCAATTGATAGCTCCAATATTAATTACAGGCATTCTCTGTCCCTTACAGCTCTTTGATTGGATGTGGGGCTTCTGACCTTAGATCTTCATACTTCTTTGCCAAGAATTTTTCAACTTGAACCATCTCCACAACCACTTTATTAATTCTTTGATAATTCTATTGAACTTATTTTGATCATATTCACCACAGCTCTGCCCCACGTGCCTCCCATATCTACCCCGTTTCCCAATTCCTTGCCACTTTATTCCTCTCCCTTTCCATTGTGTTTTGAAAAAGAGACTATCTCAGTAGATTCCTGGTCCTTTGACTCTTACAATCATCCTATTCCTTCTGACATTCCCTGAGGCTTAGAAGGAGGGGTTGTGTTGCAAATGAATTCATTAGGCATGGGTATCTCATGATTAATTTTGATCTCTGCGGTTTGATAACTTCTGGATTTCTGTAATTCTATCTCCAGGAAAAAGAGCTTTTTGATGATAGGTGTGAGTTACACTTATCTGTGGATGTAAAGATCATCATTTAGAATGCAATTAGAAATTATATGTGCCTGTGCATGAGGCAGAAGTAGGCTCGTCTCTAAGATCTGTGGCCTCTCCTATCACTTGTAATTAGCTAAGTTCAGTTTTTGAAGAAATATCTTAATTTTTTGTAATTTTGTTTATATTTTCCCTGTTGTTTTAATGTCTTTTTCCCATGTTTTTTCTCTCACCTTGTTTCATTTCTCTTTTTTCCTAATATTGTCATTGACATTTCTTTATTGACTTTTGTGCATATGTGTATATATGTGCGCCTGTCTCTATATCTCTCTGTGTATCTCCATCCCTGCAGCTATCCCTATATAAGATGTTTATCTCCTTGTACATCACATCCTTAATTGCACTGGAGACAGTTTTTTATACATCTTTCCCCTGACTGCATTGTGAGCTTCTTACCCAAAATTATTCCTACAACCCAAGCTTTTATCCCCAACAGGTTTGTTCCAGTGCCCCTTCTACTCAATATCCTTTCAGGTATCCTGATTCTACTTAAGTTATCGAGGCAATGCACATATTTTAAAGATTTAGATCACTTTCCTGCAAAGAGCCACCAAGTAACTAATGACTCACTCCTGACTTACAGCTATTTATTACAAAATTGCAGTTCTGAGAAACATAAAAGCTGTGGCTTGTCAATATCTATGTGAGGCCTGCCCTTTTCTGATTAGAAAGTAAGGAGGAATGGATGAGGGGAAAGAGGCCAAAGGGAGGTGGTGGGGAGAGATTGGAAGGAAGGAGGAAGGGTAAACTTCAGTCAGGATGTAAAATAAATAAATAAACAAACAAACAAAAAGAAAGAAAGAAAAAAACATACCTTACTAAGTAGAAACGATGTTTTAGAGCCAATTAAATACCGCTGTGTGTGCATGCACCCACACCCACCCCACCCCCCCCACACACACAAAGGAAAGAAAAGTTCAAATTCTGGGGCAAGTTTTCATGGCATAATGCATCTTAAGATCGAAGAGTAGCAGGATTGTATGTGTATGCTATATGTGTTTAGTGTGTATATATACATAAGTGTATAGGAATCTGTGAACACATACATCCACAGAGAGGACAGAGGAGCACATTGGTTGTCCTGGTCTATCACACTTCATCTTATGTGTTCAACAAAAAGTCTTTCATATAACCTGGAGCTGTGCTGAGGGCCAGCAAGCTCTAACAATACTCCTGTCTCCACTCCTCACCCAAATACTAATATTACAAGTGCATGAGGGCATGCCCACCTTTTTAATTTGGGTTCTGGGGATTTGAACTCAGATCCTCATACTTGAGCAGCACACTTTCTGCTGAGCCATATATTCTGTCTAGTATTAATTATCTTCATAACTTATATTAATTTTACATCCTCTCTTAAAGTGTCAAACTCTAGATTATTTTCCATCTGTTTTACTTGTATGCACCAATGGTGAGAATTTTAAGTGTTAGCTAAGTTACACCCAAACTAGCAAGATAATTTTCAAACTTGCTTTAGGAAGACCACATTCTCATTGGGCAGTTTTAATTAATTTCAAATAGTTCATATTTGTTAGGACTTAAATTCTCTACAGAAAAGTACTGATGTCAGTGCTGGGAAATCCTCTCGGGATTTGACAGAAGGGCTTTAAGTCTGCAGTACAGGGTAGATAGCTGTCATTACCTGTGGGTAGCCTGTGATTTTGGTTTCTCCCATCTCAATTGTTGTGAGATCAAGGTACATACCTATTATTAAGTTCTGCCTTGACTGTAAGGCAAATATGCACTTTCAGAAAGTGCTCCTCAGCAAAATCCAGGTAAGAGAACTTTTTACCTTAAATATCTGCATGCCAAATGTTTTCTTTACTAATTTTTAAATAAATTCATTTCTCTCCTAAATTTCGACTCCTCTCTTGAGCGTGTAGCCCATCACACAATTCAAAGATATGTGAAACCAAGTTGAAGTACAATACTGTAATCCACCTCACCTTATGATTACAAGGTAGAATACCAAAATACTTAGGTAAGATTGCAAATTAATCACCTAAATAATTCAGGTATATGTTAAAGTAATTTCCCATAATGACTCAGACATGTCATGTAAAATATTCCTGAACAAATGAATTTCGATTACCTTCTCTCAATGTTTTGATTACTGGAAAACAAAACCATTTTGGGCATAAAGTTATATAATTAAATTTGTCATTCATTGTGTCCCAATGAATCAGTAAGTATTAAGAGCTAGTAGCAGTCTAAAACAAAATGAAATTTAGATGCAAAATTTTAGAATTTAAGCTATTTTATCTTTAAGGTTTAAAAATATGAGAAATTAATCCATCTCATGAGGCTCTAACCTGCAAGGCACATCTTAGAGAGCATACTTTTCTAAGGAAACAGAAAATCAAAATGTTTCTAGTTAATGTTTTTTAATATTTTATTTTTTTGCTTTATTTTTATAATGACAAATAAGTCTCAAGTTTAGTTCCTGTTGTGTTTGCTATTTAAACACAAAGCTAATCCCCAAACAGGTACAACCAAGACATTTTGTCTCACAGTTACACCCTCCTTTGAATCCTTCTCCACGTCTGACCACTGACTGGACTAGCAAGAGGAAGACTATCTTAGGTAGCACCAGCACGAGTCAGGGGCATGGGCATGGGTGAGGTATTGGAACAAGGGTAGATTCTCATACCTGACTCCTGAGCCCCAGCCCCTGGACTGAAGGTGAAGGGTGAGACAGTTCTCCCCAGAGAGGGAGAAGGAAGCCCCTTGTTCTTGTGATCACAGGCAAAAACTTAACTATCATCCTGGTTCTCTGGCTGCTAAGCCTTGCTGGTTGCCAGGTGCCCTAGTGCCAAATGCATCAAATGCTTGATGCTGGCAGGGATCCTGGGCTGCAGCATCTTCATGGATGCCAAGGGTTCTGCCTTGTCAGCAGGTAGAGAACTTTCTACACAGCTGAATCACGGTTGGAGAGTGAGTGAGTAGGAACTTAGTAATTTCTGGTCCCATTTAAAACCTTACTTTTGATTAGAATAAAATACCATTGCAAACCAGCCAGCCAAGCCACAGAGATAAAAATAAACAACCCCAGGAAAACAGCGCAGTAATATATGTGTATATATGTATGTATGTATGTATGTATGTATGTATGTATGTATGTATGTATGTGTGTGTGTGTATGTGTATGCTGTTTTCTGTGCATTTTTCCATTTTTTATTTTTTAAAAAATGTATTTTTACTATTATTTAAAAAAATTCAGCATTCATATTTCTATAAAGAACAAATGCAGTTTCAGAAGACTTACCCTGCTAGGGCAGAAGAATAATGCTTTTTCTTGGCCCTGCTCAAGTCTGACTGCCCACCCTGATGCTCAAGGTGCCTGGGAAAGCCATAAATCTGTGAAAGAGGTCTGTTCCCAGCTGGGATTCCAAGCATCAGGCTCAGTAAGCTTTGGAGAAAACACAGCTCACTGTAAAACTTTTGTTAAAAAAATATTCATACCCATCAATGTATATGCCTGTCAAAACTCTAAGAACAAGAGCTTGCAGACATTTTGTCCAGGCTGTGCCTGCGGGGTGGCAGCACCCTCATGCACCCACTCTCTTGGACGTGGGGTATGGAGATGTCCTCCTGTCTTTCATCTTGGGCAGAGCTCGGCTTTCTAGTTCATGTTCAGAATGGGGATCTCATTGAGATCACTGATGCCGAGAAGCCAGATGCTCTGTATGCACAAGACCCGTCTGCAGGCTGCTGCATGTACTATTTTCAAAATCTGAGCAAAACCTACTGCGTGTATGTCACTGCAGAAATGAATCACCTGAGGAGACGGAAAAATCACAGTAAGTGTGGGAACTGCAAGAACAAATTGCAATCTGCATGGCATCCATGGCATGCCTTCCTCATACCATGGGTATGATATGTCACCTTCTGAGACACTGCAGTTTGGGAGGAGCCCCCATATGATTATGGCAACCTTAATACTCCTCCATCCAAGCCTGTCCTTGGCTGAAGCCTTAGCCTTGTGGCCTTCCTGCCTCTCTCTCACCCCATCTCCTTCAAAAGACAAGGTGTCCTCAGAGGGAAATGAGTATTTTACACACACTCATAGCGATTACCTCAAATGTTTTTGAAAAGTATATTAAAGATGACTTTTCATATAGTATTTAAATATTTGGTATAGGTTTCCAAGGTGATCTTGAACAAGATGGCCTTATAGTTCCGAAACTTTCATATTTCATTCTATTTTATATTCTAGTTGTTTTGTACCTCTTTGCATACAAGGTGAACTTTTGTGCTTCCCATGCAGTCTAAGACTTGGCGCAGGTTTTAGAGAATCAAGTTAAAGAATTTTAAAATAATGTTTTTCATAAGTTAGTGACATCAAGATTTACTTTGTAGATACTTCCTCACAATAGCGCCTATGCAAAAACAAAGGATTGATAAAAGATGCACTAGGATACTGAAAGAAAAATCACCCCTCCCAGGTCAGCAGGATGAAATCAGGAGTGTAAATAATTATATCTCTCCTCAAAGCATTTGATAACATGCTTCACAGAAGTAGAACACAAGTAAGCTTAAAAGACTTTCAATATAGTAAAAGTGTTCAAATACAAATAGAAAAGTAAAGCAATGTAGATTATGTACAAGAAACGTGAACGTTAGGTAAGTCTTGTCAGTGCAGGTCAGTAATCCCTGCTATTTAGGAAACTAAGGCAGGAGGACTGAAAACTGAAAGTTTATCTGAGCTTCAGAGAGTAATCAAGGAAAGAAGGGATAGCAATGAGATTGTCTCAAAATTCAAAGTTCTTTTTTAAAAGATAAAGGACCGGGAAAAGCAGTTCAGCTCAGTGGTAGACAAGACAGTCAGGCACAAGTGTAAATAACATCACATGTAAATTAGCTTGACAAAGCAGAGGAAAGGTATTAAATATTTCAAAAACTCAGTGGAAATAATAGCATAAACACACTCAGTGTTTATAAAAAATTTTATTTCTTTAACCTTTGGGTAATTTTATTTACAGATAACTACACATTCATTTGTCCTTAGTAATCTTTGTGCAATTCATAAAAATAAATTTAATATATTGACAATATGTTTTCAAAAAACATTTTCTCTTCCTGATGAATACATTAAAAAATTTCAGTTAAATAAAAACACATTTATAATTTTATTCTAAATTTATTTCAATGATCTTTAAAAACCTGGTATCAAAATTATTTTGAAACAATAAGTCAAATATGTGTGCCCTTAATTTTTATGATATACTTACATAAATGCATAAAGAAAAACCTTTTCAAATTAAAAAATGTTCGAGTTTGTAACAATAAAAGTATACCTGTAAACTGTGAGTTAAATTTGGAGATCATGCATGCCAGCACTGTATGGGATTAAATAATCTCAAGAAGCATAGTTAGCTGCATTCCAGAGACAGTAGCAGGTGCATAAGGAAAAATTTTCCCTTGTATAAAAAGAAAACATAAGTAAAATTATATTCTCACATCACAATTTTATATCTTTGTGATTACAGAGGCAACAGACAAAGTGAGATGGCTGAGAACAACTACTCTGTGACACACGAGTTCATTCTGGTGGGATTCTCAGATCACCCCAACCTGAAGACCCTCCTGTTCCTGGTGTTCTCTGCCATCTACCTGATCACCATGGTGGGAAATCTCGGGCTGGTGGCCTTGATCTACATGGAACGCCGTCTTCACACACCCATGTACATCTTTCTGGGCAACCTGGCTCTCATGGATTCCTGCTGCTCTTGTGCCATCACTCCCAAGATGCTAGAGAATTTCTTTTCTGTGGACAGAAGGATTTCTCTCTATGAATGCATGGTACAGTTCTATTTTCTCTGTCTGGCTGAAACTACAGACTGCTTTCTTCTGGCAGCAATGGCCTATGACCGCTATGTGGCCATATGTAACCCACTGCAGTACCACACCATGATGTCCAAGAAGCTCTGCCTTCAGATGACCACAGGAGCCTACGTAGCAGGAAACCTGCATCCTATGATTGAAGTGGGGCTTTTGTTAAGGTTAACTTTCTGCAGGTCTAATGTAATCAAGCACTTCTTTTGTGATGTCCTTCCATTATACAGAATCTCCTGTATTGATCCACATATCAATGAGCTGATATTACTTATTTTGGCAGGGTCAATTCAAATCTTTACTATTACCATAGTTCTGGTGTCTTATTTTTACATCCTTTTCACTATATTCACAATGAAATCTAATGAGGGTAGAGGCAAAGCCTTATCAACTTGTGCGTCCCACTTTCTGTCTGTATCAATATTCTATGGGTCTCTTCTCTTCATGTATGCTCAACCACATTCAGTCAATGAAGGAGATAAAGACATACCTGTAGCTATTTTCTATACCCTAGTAATTCCTTTATTAAATCCTTTCATTTACAGTCTGAGAAATAAAGAAGTAATAAATGTGATGAAACGAACCATGAAGAAGAGATGATTCTGCAACATTAGAAAATAAGGACAATCTTTTCAGACAATTGATAAAGTTGAAAATGTCCTTTTCTAAAAACACACATAATGAGAAAGTTGTCAAATGTAAAAATATTAATCAATTTATGAAAGCCTAAGAACATTTGAATAAGTTAGTCATAATAAATAAATTCTGTTAAAATCTGCTTGAAATTCTCAGGAATAAGTTATAGAACTGCTGAAGTATTGGAATGTATCTAGCCACAGTTTTCAATATATCTAATAAATTTTAGGAATAAAGTTGTTATTACCAATGATAGGATTTATGTACTATTAATTTAAGTTCTTAAAATTAGAAGAAAATAACAAGCTTATATTTATAATCTTATCATAAGCAACTCCATCAGTGGAAGAAAATCTTTACAGCTCAACTTGATTTTCAATTTGACATTTGTTTTTTCAAGAGATTGTATTTCAAGATGTACTCATTCAAAATATTTATTCTCTAACAAGAATGTTTTCATAGAGTATTAGTCAATTTTACTCTTGCATTTTCTGAACCATAGTATATAAGTAAGGTTTATCAGTATGTGCTTCAAAATGATTCAATTACAGTGACATTTCTATGTGTTTTGATTTTTCCTTCATTTGATTATTTGTCCATCATATATGATACTACAACTTCCAAATGCATCCATTAAATCAACTTATTTTCTCCTCCATGATATAATTTTTGTCTATTGGTTGTTATGAATCACAACATCTTCACCAACTCAAAAGAAGGTAATTGATATGTTCATAGTTTGAAAAACAATTAGATGTCATTCAAGCCTGATGGATCAGAAAACTAATGAAAACTCTAAACATCTAAATAAAACATCTATTCACCAGAAAAGAAAAAGAATTGCACAAACTGTACTACTGATTGTACTAAGCTTTTGATATTTGTCTCTTACTGACTGAGCATTCAAATGTCTGAATCAATAGTGCCTTTCTTTTCTCTAGATGCCTGAGAGCTGAGGAAGTAGAGATTATCATTAAATGCTTCAGCCCTCTACAAAGAACTACAAGAAACTAAGGAATGCTAAGAACAGGAGAGAGAGTCTTCTCCACAGAAGACACCAATTGGTTACCAAGAACCAAATGGTCAGCTCTAAAAAAAAAAGTTATATGGAGAGAGAGAGAGAGAGAGAGAGAGAGAGAGAGAGAGAGAGAGAAGGTTATATTATGTGGTGATATTGTGTTTCCCAATATATTGTGAACACTAATAAACTTATCTAAGGTCAGAGGACAGAACAGCCGCTCGATAGACATAGAGACCAGAAAATGGTGGCACTAACACCTTTAATCCTAGTATTCTGGAGTCAGAGATCTATACAGATTTTGGGAGTTCAAAGCAACACTGGAAACAGCCAGGCATGGTGACACACCTTTTATCCCAGGAAGTGATGAAAAGAAGCAGAAAGGTATATAAGGCATGAGGACCAGGAATGAGAACCAGTTAAGCTTTCAGGCTTTTGAGCAGCAGTTCAGCTGAGATCCATTTGGATGAGGACTCAGAGGCTTCCAGTCTGAGGAAACAGGATCAGCTGAGGAACTGGCGAGGTGAGGTTAGCTGTGGCTGGTTCTGTTTTTCTGATCTTTCAGCGTTCACCCTGATACCTGGCTCTGGGTTTGTTTTTATTAATAAGACCTGTTAAGATTCGTGCTACAATATTATATACTTAAGACTATATATAGTCACAGTTTTCACACATGTATGTAGATACAGATGATACATAAATCAATAGATTGATCAATTAATTAATGGATGATAGACAGGTGATAGACTGATAGATGATAATTGGGTGGATGGATAGCTGATAGATAAATACATAGATTAGATAGATGATAGATAGATAGATAGATAGATAGATAGATAGATAGATAGATAGATGATGGTTAGATGATAGGTGGTTGGATACATAGGTGAGAGATTATAGATGGATAGATAATAGATAGATAGATAGATAGATAGATAGATAGATAGATAGATAGATAGATAGAGATAGATGATAGATAGATAGATAGATAGATAGATAGATAGATAGATAGATAGATAGATAGAGAGCAAATAATGTGACAAATGTTAATGAAAAGAGAGGATCTGAAGTTGAAAGATAGCAGTCTGGGGTATACTGGAGGGTTTGGATGGAGGAAAGTAAATGGAAAATGGTGCAATAATATTATAATCTCAAAAATATCTTAAAGGGATTTGGTTATTAAGTAACATTAAACACAAAATGCACGTTTGAGTCAGTCTTTGAAGAAGTGAATGCATTAGTGGGATGGGGCCTGTGGGTGAGCATTGAGACACAACAGGTACAGTGGGAATCTGTTTAGAAGACAGTCTTTCTTGTAAAGTTGCAAGCCATGTTTTCTTTTAGCAATTGCTCTTTATTCTGGTTCTCATCTCTGTGAAGACAGTCAGGAATTTCCCTTATGCTGTCCCTCATTGAATCAGAGTAAATTTTTTTTATATTATTCATCTACTTTATAGATTGTGATACATTCTTCCTCCTCCTTCCCTGCTTCTTTCTTTTCTCCTCCCCTCCCCCCCTCTTCCTGTCTCCTCTCCCATCCCTCCCTCTCATCCCTCCCTCCCCTCTCCTCATGTCTTTTTTCTGCCTTCCATCCCCTCCCTCTCTCTTCTCTCTTCTTTTCATTCCCCTCCCCTCTTCCTCTCTTTCCCTCTCTTCCTTTCTTTTCCCTTTCCTTCCCTCTGTTCCCTCCCCTCCCCTGGCCTCCCTTTTCCTAGTCTCCTCTTCCCCTTCCCCCACTCTCCCTCCTTTTCCCTGTCTTTCCTTCCCCAGGCTCCCCACTCCTCTTCCCCTTTTTACCTTTTCACTCACTGTCTCTCCATTCTTTTCTTTCCCTCTCTCTTATTCCCTCCTTCCCTTTCTCTTTTCTCTTTAAATATTTAAATCTCTGCTTACTCAATGAGGAAAACTTTGCAGGTATAAAATGTATACAACATACCTAGAAAAACAGACTATATCAAGTTTTTTTCCAACTTTTGGAATAAATTGGTTCTATTAATATATCTGAGTATCACTGCCGTTTTGAAAATGATCACTATAAATTCTTGGAATTTAACACATTTTCATAGTTTTAGTAATATCTATTAATCCTCAGCTACTGGGAACTCAACTGGAGAGCTCCAAGCTTTTACTGAGTCACTCTGCTATTATCTCAATAGTTTCTGACACACTTCTAGCTCTCAGTCATGATAATTGGTTCTCAAGCTTTATGATTCCTGCCCAAGAACAAGAACTAGACACTTCCCAAAAAGCTTACCCAAGTGACAATTTTTTACTAGTTTTCATTCTACATTTTATGTGCTTATTTGAAAAAAAAAACTGCATAAAAACACACATTCAGGACAGTGAAATGGTTCGTCTGGTAAAGGTGCATGCCTTTACTGAATGACTTAAGTGTGATCCAGGAGGCCCATGTGGCAGAATGAGAGAACTGACTACCACAGGTCTTTTGTCCTATACACACATTCAAACCATGGCATGCACATGCACCCACATGCACACAGCGCAGGTAAGTAAGAACATAATAAAACATGTAAGCTCAGTCTTTTTCTCTCTTCTATATTACCCCAATGGCCATATTCCATTTTTGTTAAAATTTACAACATAACATTGAACTCTTTCCATATATGTACATAGGAATAAGCATTGAAGCATTTGCCTATACACTTTATCTGCTACATCTCTACAGATCCCTTTTATTATCACAGGTTTGAATTATTATGCAGCTACTTATTTTATATAAGTGACAGTGTCAGGTTTTCCTTCTCAAACAAAACTGAAAATCTTGTGATAGGTGAGTTAACGTTTGTATGAATTTTGTGATTGGCACCTTTGGTCTGACCTCAAATATTATTTCATACAAAATTTAACAAATGCATGTTATAGTTACTATTATCTTGTTGAATATAGTCTTTTACTTGCTCTTTATAAAAGTTCTTCTGGTATTTTGGATGCTGTGTACTCTGTTTTCATTGTGCCTTTTATGTTAAGACCTTGAATATATGCTGAATTTCTATTATCTGCATTGTCTACTTTTTTTGTTTGTATTAGGTGACATTATTTTGCAAATAGGAAGACTTATGCAACAGAAGCTCATTCTCCTCTCACTTTCTATTCTGTTCTATTTAATTTTCATTCGTTTTACTCTGATTCATGGCATGAGGTTTACAGAGGTGTAACAGAACATAGTAAACATCTTACCCTTCCTTGCCATTCCACAAAATAATCGTCGTCTAAAAATCCCACAAGCCTAGTTCTAGACCTGTGGCCATGAACCCTCTTCATGTGTTAACCCCTTTTCCTGATAAGTCACTTCTTCCCTTTGCCATCACTCTTTCTCCTCCCCACTATCTGTAAATCCACGAGCCTAGTTCCGAACTGTGACCTAAGAATTCCCCTTGTTACTAAGGCACCACTGCTGGGTGAGTAGCTTCTTCTTGCCTTTCCTATACATCTCCCCATCTCCTCCAATTCCACCCTGACTGTAGCAATCTCAACACCCACAGGTTTAGCTTCAGAGAGGTGGGCTTCAAATATACTTTCTTCAAAAGCTATCTTCGACTGTCAAGTCACTCCTTTTCTCTACTGTTCTTCCCCTTGCGCTCTGCCTTCTCTGCATCTACAGGCCTGGCTCCAGACCAGTGGTTTCAGAAATACCTTTTCCTGGTCCACCTAAACAGCTCATCTACCAGCTTTCCCTGCCCTAGTTCAGGTCATGAACTTGCCCAATGTAGGGAGGCCAGATTATCGCATCAAACACACAACCAAAGAAAGAAGTCTACATCCCTACATCAAACTGTAAAATCAAAACAACATGAGTGGCTGAGACAGCATTCCTCTTGTTGAACCCATTAATCTTATAGAAGTATTCTCTGATGAGAACTACCTATGAACACCAAGTCATAGAATTTAAAAGAATAATCATACATTTTATCAAAGATTTAGGTAATTAAAAAAGGCACAAACAAACATTTCACTGAACTCCAAGAGGAGGACAATAAATGCTTGAGTAATGACCCCCCCCCCCATGAAAATATACGGCTGGGCTGAATGAAATGAAGAAGATAATTCTTTGAATACTGATATTTTATTGAATACTGAATTCAATCAAAAGAGAGGAATGTTGAAGAAGACTCAAGTTTAAATGAAGATGAAATTGAAAAACTCAAAATCCCAATAAGAAAACTTGGGGGACACACAGACAATACCTGCCAGAAGCCCAATTAGGCTGCTCATGGACCTTCTCCACTCTTTCTGTTACTCCAGACCCAATCCTCAGGGTTTTCCTGAGTGCTACAACACAACACCAGCTTCAGATTCCCCTCCTCCCTGTCCATGCCTCCCATGGATCCTAAAGACCATCCCCACTTGCATTCCTACATCTCTTCATCATTGTGTCCCAGCCCCCAACTCAGGCAGATATCCCTTGGTCAGTCACAGACCATGTCTGCCAGATGACCAGGTAGGCTGACAGCAGACCTTTTCTACTCTCTGTTCCCCCAGACCCAGTTTGCCCCATAGGGCAGTAGAGATCACTAGTAGAATTCATTCACAACAGTGGATGTTGTCCTGGGTCATGCATCAACAAGCAAGACAAGACAGACTTGGTTCATATGCAGCCTTGTATGAGTAAATGTATGATTCTGAGAAAGAAAAGTGGATCAGCATTCCACATCACCATTCTAGTGGATTTCAAAGTGAGACACTCCTGCAAAAAAAGTTAAATGCCTTTATTTTTCATTCCCTTACCAAGAAGGAAATACTTGTGTGTTTGTGTTCATATCTGTGTTTTGTTTTGGGTGGTGAGCTTATACATGTGTGTATATATGTATGTGAAAGTTGGCTGTCATCTTCAAGCACTTCTTCACCCTATTATTTTTTGTGTCACAATCTTTCACTAAAACTGGAGCTCACAGATTGGCTACACTAGCTAGATAGAAAGCCCCAGGATTCTTCTAGAGCTGTCTCTTTAACATTGGTATTAATTACAGGCATGCCTTGTCCTACACAGTTTTTTTAATTAATTAAGTAATTACATTATTAATTAATTAATTTATATATGTATTTTGTTTTTTGATTTTTTTTTTGGAGACAAGGTTTCTCTATGTAACAGCTCTGACTGTCCTGGAACTCCCACTGTAGGCCAGGCTAGCCTTGAGCTCACAGAGATCAGCCTGCCTCTGCCTCCCAAGTGCTGGGATTAAAGGCATGCGCCACCACTGCCATGCCCACACAGCTTCTTAAATGGATGTTGAGCATCTGAACTCAGAGCTCATACATCCCTGCCAAAAATTTTGCCACTTGAACCATCTCCACAACTATTGTATACTTCAATGAAGATTTTATTAATTCTTTGATAATTCTATTCAATTTATTTTGATCATATTCACCACAACTATGCCCCACATTTCTCTCATATCTACCCTGTTTCCCTATTCCTTCTCACTTTATTCCACTCCCTTTCCATTTTTTAAAGAAGAGACTATATCATAGTAGATTCCTGGTGCTTCAATTCTAAAAGCCAGAAGGGCCTGGACAGATGTTCTACAGAATCTAGAAAACCACAGATGCCAGCCCAGGCTTCTACACCCAGCCAAACTTTCAATCGCTATAGATGGAGAAAACAAGATATTCTATGACACAGTCAAATTTAAACAATATTTATCTACAAATCAACCTCTACAGAGATGCTAGAAGAAAAATTCCAACCCAAGGAAGTTAATTACAGTCATGGAAACACAGGAAATAAATAATCTCAGACCAGCAAATCCAAAAGAACCAACACACACACACACACACACACACACACACACACACCACCACCACCACCACCACCACCACCACCACCACCACCATGACCACTATCACTACCACCATCACCAATCAAATAACAGGGATCAGCAATCATTCCTCATTGATCTTTCTCAATATCAATGGACTCAACAAAACAATAAGAAGACACAACTAGAAGAATGGATGCTAAAACAGGATCTATCCTTCTGCTGCATACAGGAAACACACCTCAACATCAAGGATAGAGACATCACCTCAGGGTAAAATGTTGAAAAAAAGATATTGCAAGCAAGTGAACATAACAAGCAAGCTGATGTAACCATTATAATATCTAACAAGATAGACTGCAAACCAAAATTAATCAAAAGAAGTAGGGAAGGGTACTACATAACCATCAAAGGAAAAATCCACCAAGATGACGTTCCAATTCTTAACATCTATGCTCCAAAGGGGCATGCATCTTTGTAAAACAAACACAAGAGCTTAAATCCCATATTGACCTCACACACTGATAGTAGGAGACTTTAGTGCTCCACTCTTACCAATAGAGAGGTCATCCAGACAAAAACTAAACAGAGAAATTTTGGAGCTAGCTGATGTTATAAACCAAATGAACCTAACAGACATTTACAGAACATTCCATCCAAACATAAAAGAATATACCTTCTCAGCACCTCAGGGAACTTTCTCCAAAATTGACCACGTATTCCTATAATCAAGCTACAATCCACAGACCCAGAGAGGTTAGGTAAAGAGGAGAGCTTTAGGAGGACCTCCTTTGGAAGGGGAAATAGAATAATTTTGTACATGTTCTGGGGGCAGGTGGGGACTGGAGTGGGAGGGATCAGCTGGGGATCGAGGCTAGGAGTACAGAGAGAGATCACTGGAATTGGGAAGCATTGAGGGGTGAAAACCTAGTGCAGTAGAAACTTCCTGGAATCTAAGAGGGTGACCTTGGTAAGGACTCTTAGTGATGAAGGATAAGGAGTCTGAATTGGCCATCTTTTGTAGACAGGCAAGACTTCCAGTGGTGATACTAGGTTGTCATTACTACTATATTATATGCACACATGTAAAAAGTATGTGAACATACTCATGAAAACTTATAATTTATTTGTGATGTAAGTATAACTCTGTACATGATTATAGACATATTATTTTCCATCAACCTGGCTTTGCAAGCTATAGTCTGCAATCAAGGTCATCCCAAATATAAAGCTCACATTCTTTTGTTGTTTATTTTTGAGATTGTGATTTAAATTTCTTCATTCTCTTTCCTCCATCCAAATCCTCCCACATGCCCCTCCTTGTCATTCTTAAAATTCATGGCCTCTTTTTTCATCAATCATTATTGCATACATTCATATATATATATATATATATATATATATATATATATATATATATTCCCCCAATATAACCTGATGAGTCTGTGTAATGTTACTTGCATGTATGTTTTCAGGGCTGACCATTTAGCACTAGAAAACCAACTTGTGTGTTCTTCCCTGGGAAAAACCGACTCTCCTGCTCCCGGCTTTACTCACCTAGGGTTGAGGTCTCATGGACTTTTCCTATCCAGTTTGGTATGATCACTGGTGTCCTCCTTGTTCAGCTCACTTTGGGGCAGTCATGTTGGTGAATCTTTATAGGTATAGTTTCTGGTGTGACTAGGAGATACAACCTCACAGCAGATGCCCTGATCTTCCGGCTTTTGCAATCTTTCCATGCCCTTTTCTGTAGTATATCAAAAGCCTTGGATACTGCAGTGTTTTGTAGATATATCCATTTGTTCTGGGCTCCAGAACTCTGCATTTTGATTGGTTGTGGTTTTCTATAGTCATCTTTGTCTGTTAAAAAGAGAAGTTTCCATGATGAGGGTAAAGACTACACACATCTGTTTGCATGAGGAAACATTTTTGTAGATTATTGTTAGGGGTTGTGTTGGTTTAGTAAATCAGTGGTTGTAGATTCTCCTCCAATAACCATGACTTTACCATCACTGAGTAGTTAACTAGATTTCCAGTATCAAGCATAGTTTCCCTCTTGTTGAGCAGGTCTTGAGTCCAACTAGAGAGTTATTGGTTATCATCAAGGTATGTGTGCCATTACTGAACTCTTAGCATTATCATGCCATGCTGGTTGTTGATGTGGTTCACAGTCATCATAGCTAAATAAGACTACTGGTTGCTTCCCTCCTTTGAAAGCTTTTATGGCATCTTCTGATACCATGAAAGCTAGTTCTCAGGGAAAATGTCTTCAGGTCAGTTTCATCTCAGGTATTTTGGGCCATGTTTCTGAAGTGTATGGTATCTACAGCATGACTGACTTACCTTCTGTCTCTCAGGGTTAACCAAGAGCAGCAGCAATGGCATATGTTTTAGGGGTCTTTAGTTCTGGTCAAAAACTCTGGAAAGGGGTTCTCATATCTGGCTTTAGGATTTTTGTTAGGCGTTCTTTGGCTCCTAGAAGGAACACCATCAGGAACACCATCAATCATATGAGAAACGTTCATTAAAACTCTGTCTCTATGGTTGTTTGGCTCGACTGTTTGGGGAGCACCTAGGCAGGGGGATCGGGATCTGTCCCTGGTGCATGGGCAGGCTTCTGGAATCCGGTGCCTGTGGTGTGACACCTTGCACTGCCTTGGTGCAGTGGGAAGGGGCTTGGACCTGCCTAGGCTCAGTGTGCTGGGCTCTCCTGACTCCCCATGGGAGACCTCGATTTGGGGGATGTGGAGATGTGGGGTGGCTTGGGAAAGAGAGCTGGGGGTGGGAGGAGGGAGGGGGGGAAATCTGTGGATAGTATGTGGAGTGAGTAGAAAATTTCTTAATAAAGAAAAATGAAAAAAACTCTGTCTCTCTGTCTCTCTCTCTGTCTCTCTCTCTCTGTCTCTGTCTCTCTCTCTCTTTGTGTGTGTGTGTATGCGTGTGTTTGCACTAGTTTTTTTGAGTGAATAGTTAATAATATGATTCTTTATGGCTTTTTAAGATATCTATATTGTTATTTTACCTACTCCTCTCTCTCTCTCTCTCTCTCTCTCTCTCTCTCTCTCTCTCTCTCTCTCTCTCTCATCTCATATCTAAGTAGCCCCCTTTTCTATTCCCCCTGGATCACTTACATCCTTCAATTTCCCTTTACCTTCTTTCCACCCTCTGTGTTTACTTCCCTTCCCCTCCTGAAGCAGTCTCCCTTATTTCCACTTCCCTGATTAATTGTAATGCTCACTTTTTGCTCCTGTTCCCATCTGTTCCAAAAAGCCACCAGACACTATGAATATTCACAATATCTTGCAACTCTTTGGTCTTAGGTAATGTGCATTTAAAGAAGTTTTCCTGAACTATACACTCTCGTAATTCTTAGACAACCCGATTTTAACCTAAATCACTTCATGATTATAAAATATAGGCTATTGAGACCTTCCCTTGATCTTGTATCTACATTTCCTCAATAAAACTCCCCAACTAATTCTTTCATGAAAACTGTGGATTTCCTTATTGGATGAAGCATTTTGGATGGTGATAAAATGCAGAGAACCAGAGAGAGCATCAGAGGCAGCCTAGATAGTGATTTAAAGTGCACAGCACTCTGAGCACAGAGTGACCTTTGACAGTCTACCCACTGTCATAAATACTGCTTTTGCACTCCCATGTTGCTTTCCTTGTCTGTGGAACTGCAAGTTCAATTGCTATAAGAAATGAAAGTCATTGTTCCCAACAGAATTTAATAAAAAACCTTTTCAAATTTCTGGCAATATTCCCAAAGTGTGTGTCTTCTTACAGAGGCATAGCGTTCCTCATCACATGTAACTGTCCTATGAGTCTCCATGCTATCAATAGCATCATATTTGTGTACTTTCCACAGGACCTACACTGCTACAACCGCTAATGTACTTATGGTATCATAATGAATAAAATACAAACCTTCTATTAAAATGTTTTAATTTAATTTCTGCTGTACTTATTTTATTATGCAGGAACATCTTATGAAAAGTCTTTATATGATTTTAAATTGATTTCAAATATTTTTATGGAAATGAGTGCATAGACAAGAATTTATTTTAAATGCTAGCTCTGGGGAACAGGGATGTGTTCAGTGGGTAAGAGCACTTGCTGCACAAGATGAGTAACTGTGATTGTATCCCCCACAACATAGCACACACATATCAGCAAGAAAGAACTGCAGACTTCAGTGGTGAGAAGATCATGGCCCCACATATGCCTGTAACATCAGTGGTGAGGGATATTCAAGGGAGGATTGCTGGGGTTGGCAGGATGCAAACATAGCTAGAGGGAAAGATCTCTTTCAAGAAAGCAAAGTTATAGGCTGGATGCCTGGTGAACTCCTTTGGCCTTCCCATATGTGTGCATGGTCAAATGTAATTATGCACATAAATATGCACACACCATACACATATACCCCATACATTTATATACACACAAACCAGCAACAAGGACATTCTAGGGTAGATAAGTGAAAAATATTCTAGACAGTAAACAAAATTTAGATACACAAAGCCTGCATGATTTTGTGGTGTTTTAATAAAAATGCAACTGATAATAATCTGAGATCTAAGCATTTCTCTTTAATAATTTCACAAGTGAATTTTTTACTTGCTTATTTCTCAAACTGTAGATAATTGGATTTAGCACAGGAATTACAACAGTGTAAAATACAGAGTCCATCATATCTTGATCATCTACTTGTGGAGACGCAGGACGCACATACATGAAGAGAAGAGAGCCATAGTATAAAGACACAGATAAGAGGTGGGCTCCACAGGTGGAAAAGGCTTTCTTTACGCCTTTGATAGATTTCTGCATTAAGATCGAAAACAGAACAAGTGTATAAGAGACAAGAATGGTCAAAATACTAAATATCTGAATTGAGCCAGAGAAAATAAAAAGCATTAGGTAATTGAGAGAAGGGTCAGTACAGGAAATCTTTAACAGCGGCATAACATCACAGTAAAAGTGATGTATTATGTTGGACTTACAGAAAGTTAGTCTGAATAAAAAGCCTTCATGAAGCAAAACATGAATAAATCCACCCACAAAGGACAATATTAGCAGGCGTACACAGAGTCTGTTTGTCATGATCACTGGGTAGAGTAAAGGTTTGCATATGGCTATGTATCGATCATAGGCCATTGCTGCCAAGAGAAAACATTCTGTGGTTGCACTGATTCCAAATGAAAAAAACTGTATCATGCATTCAGAGAGAGAGATCAGTTTACTCTTATCTATGAAAGTGAGAAGCATCTTTGGTGTCACTGTGGATGATAACCAAGTATCCACAAAGGCTAAACACCCTAGAAATAGGTACATGGGGATGTGAAGGCCAGGGTCATTCCAGATGACGGTGATCAGACCAAGGTTCCCCACAATGGTGATGAGATAGATCACCAAGAACAGCAGGAACAGGGGGATTTTCCACTGTGGCAGATGAGTGAGTCCTGTGAGAACAAATTGTGTCAGCAGTGTTGCATTCTCTGTTCCCATGTCCTCACTGGATGTCCCTGAAATGAAAGGCAATGAAAGTCACACAGCATTCACTATGAGTTTGTAAGGTGAATTTCTGGGTGTTGGAACTTAAATGCAGCCATATACTTATAAGAATGCCCTTTTACTGTATCTAATGTTATCATGATAGATGGAAACTATCCTTGATATTAAGGCATGATGCAAGTTCATTATTAAAATTTTAAATGTCAGTGTACTAGCAGATTAATGAAAACCAGATGTGTTCCAACATTCATAAAATGTGGAGAAATCTCATTTATTTTGGTAGAAATTTTTGTATTTAAGTCATAGATTATGAGTAAGAGAAAAGATGTTTTGTGCACCTACACAACAACCTAGATTGAAATGAATGGTCTCAACCAACTGGAATATAGTGGCTAACTTGCAGTTGAAAGTTACCAATAGGTAGTAGCTGACAAAATGCTTCAAAATTAATAACTTCTAAAGTTATTATACAGTAGCAGAAAGAAATAGGTTTTAGGGGTGGGGGACTGGAAGCAACAGAATTAGAAAGCCCTTATTGTATTCAGAAACTTTCAAAGCAGATTATATGCCAAAATTATCTGGGAACATTTGTGTGAAATATAACTGTAGAAATTGTTGCATTAGTATAAACAAGGGTCTAATAGTCTACCTTTTGAAAAATCCCCAAATGACTTTAAATCATGTGAAATCAAATGTATATGTGGTAGAAAACTGGGGGTAATTAGAGAATAGAATGGTAAATCACAAAGTATTCAAAATAAAGACCTATTATTAAGCAGTGAGGTATGACATGCCAACTAGATAGTCAACCAAAAAGGAAAAATAAAAACCTTTTTGTGAACTTTGCATGGGGGGGTGTCTTTTAAACCTGAGCTTGAGAAATTAGATACACCAGTCTGTTATTTTTATCATGAATAGGAGAGCTAGTCTACCAAAGCTTAATCTTGTGTGCCTTGTTTCCTTCTTTCCTTCCTTCCTTCCTTCCTTCCTTCCTTCCTTCCTTCCTTCCTTCCTTCCTTCCTTCCTTCCTTCCTTCCTTCCTTCTTGTGCATTGACTTATTCTACTCTCAACCAGAATTTCTATATTAGAGCCAATCTCATTCTCAAAGGAACATTTCTTGTTGCAACCATAAACCTATGTCAGTCCAATGAAAATGTACAAATGTACTTTGGGCAGAACATAACCAGATAGCTTAAGGTTGTGATCACTAAGAAAATAAAGGTAATAGAAGTAAAACGGTGAAGCACAACTGACTATAGATCTCCGTATACTGAAAATTAAGAATTCTTAATGGCTTTGGTGAAAACAGCTTCCTGCACACGATAGAGCCAATGTAGGAAAATAGAAGAAATAAGGAGAAATAGGTGACTACATGGTACAGGAATGTTGTAAATCGTCTGACATGTGGCGGACAATCGGCATTTATTAAGCACCCATAAGGCTGCTAAAGCCTATCAGCTGTAGAGAGCTTTTCAGTGAAGGATAAACCAGGGGAGATTAAAAGGGAAGGAGCGGGCGTTATGGTGAGAAAAAGCACAAGAAAGAGAAGTACAAAAGCATGCATATATAAAAGGAGGGTCAATGGAGTTACCCTACAGCAGAGAGGGCACAAAACCTCAACCCCACACCTCATGCTAGCAAATAAAAACTGCCGCACCGTGAAAGGGTTACCTCAGTTTTGAGTTGTTTGCCAGTAAGGTCACAGAGACCCCCAAACACCACAGCCTAGGCCCATCACTGTTGGGACCTTCCAGATCTTGACAGCAAAATCCTGTTGCTGCATAAATTACATACTTAAGTCACAGACCATGGAGAAATAGATTCAAAGGCCAGCTTCATGAGATCTTGGAAGTCATTAGGGCAAGATTGAAACATTTGAAAAGCCACCATTAAAGAGGACAATTCCAGATATTTTGCTTACTCATATTTAGTAATGATGTTAAAAATGCAGGTCATTCCTTGTTGTTTTCATTTGTATCCAACTATGTAGGAAACCAAAGCCAATTATAAAATTATAATGGAATAAAAAGTATTCTTGAACAACTATGAAAAGCATGATAGATACTACTGAACTCATTTATCACTTACACATATCTTGAAAGAAACCGCTGAGATATTTAAAATGTGTTGAGCTATCTAAATCAGAAAAGATCACAACAGCGCAGGCGCAGGAAGACAGTATTATGGGTAGCGATTCTTCTCACAGTGATTCATTTTGGAAGTGTAACTGCCCAAGCACCAAATCTATTATTTATATGAACTCCATCCTTCAACACAAGAATCAGATTTTACCCCTGTAAAGTTTTTCTAGAAGAGGATCATTTAAAGAACTGAAATTCCCATTTGGGTTAAAAGTTCTCTGGAGAACTAGGTAAGGCTGCTCTACTGGGCACCATATATTTGGAACCCTATGAAATGCCCAAATTAGTCCCACAGAGTATCACACACTTAAACATCATAAATTTCCAATGCTTGGAGAGATTTGAATGTTAACTATTAAAAGTACATTTTAGAGACCTCCAAATCCCTTCTCAAGGGCCCAGTCTGGTAAAAGTGAGTCTCCCTGACCTCCCTCTCCATGTTTCTCCCCAGCCCACAAATCTAGCCTGGATCCCACACCCAGTGCCCTAGCTTAGTATGGCCACTCCCACCTGCACCCCATAGGGTCTAGTCTGAACCTGTCACCACTCACAGGTCCTTTCTTTTCTGTACCCAACTTATCCACCCAGCCATACATTCCACAACCTTCTCCAGTGTCTAGCCTGGACCCACTGTATCTGTCACAACCCACATGTCACTTATCTGTATCCAACCACTCCACCCAACCATATCCAACACTTTTCTCTAGTGTCTATTCCAGACCCACTATATCTGCCTCCACCTACAGGTCCCTTGTGTTACTAATAGGATTCCCCCTACCCTTTTAATGTAAGCACTTAGTGCTGTAAACCTGCCTCTTAGAATCACCATCATTGTGTCCCAAATGTTTGAGTATGTTGTGTTCCCATTTTCATTCAATTCTAAATGGTTTTTAATATCTTTCTTGATTTCTTTCTTGACCCATTTTTCATTCAATAGTGAGTTGTTTAGTTTCCATGATTTTACATACTTTTTATTGTTGTTGATATCCATCTTTAATCCATGTTAGTCATATAGACTGCAAGACATTATTTCAATTTTCTTTTTTCGTTTTTTTTTTAATTTTTATTATTAAGAAAATTTCTATTCATTTTACATACCAACCACAGATTCCCCTCTCCTCCCTCCTCCCGCCCCCCAGCCTTCTCCCCATACCCACCCCCCATTCCCACTTCCTCCAAGGCAAGGTCTCCCATAGGGATCAGCAGCCTGGTACATTCATCTGAGGCAGGTACAGGACCCTCCTCCCTGCACCAAGGCTGCACAAAGTGTCCCACCATAGGCACTAGGCTCCAAAAAGCAGACTCATGCACCAGGAACGGGTCCCGATCCCACTGCATTGGGACCTCCTAAACAGTTCAAGCTAAACAATTGTCTCACCTATCCAGAGGGCCTAATCTAGCACCATGGGGGCTCCTCAGCTATTGGTCCACAGTTCATGCGTTTCTACTAGTTTGGTTGGTCGTCTCTGTACGTTTTCCCATCATGATCTCGATGTCCCTTGCTCATGGAATCCCTCCTTTTTCTCATTGATTGGACTCCTGGACACCCAGCTATGGGTCTCTGCATCTGCTTTCATCAGTTACATTTGTGTTGAGACTTACATTGCTTCCAAATTTGTGGTCAATTTTGGACAGTTTCATGAGCTGTTGAGGAGATAGTGTATCCTTTCATGTTTGGGTGAAATGCTCTGTAGCTCTTTGTCAGGTCCATTTGATTTATGACAGTATTTAAATCTAGAATTTCTTCATCTAATTTTTGTCTGTATAACCAGTCTATTGGCCAGAGTGAGGTACTGAAGTCTCACACTATCACTGTGTGAGGATTGGTATGAGATTTGAGTTGTATTTGTGTTTCTTTATTTGTGTGCCCTGGTATTTGATGCATACATGTTTAGGATTGCAATATCCTCACAGTGGATTTTTCTTTTGTTGAGTAGGTAATATCCTTCCTCATATCTTCTGATTAGTTTTGGTTTAAAAAATATATTTCATCAGATATTAAAATTTCTATACCTGCTTGTTTCTTGGTCCATTTCTTGGAATACTTTCTCCATCCTTTTGCCCTGAGATAATGTCTATCCATGATGATGAGATGTGTTTTTTTGCATGCAGTAGAAATATGAATTCTGCTTTCTAATCTAATCTGTGTCTTTTTTTTAGGCAGTTGAGACCATTAATATTGAGAGTTATCAATAAGCAGTGTTTATTGAGTCCCACTGCTTTGTTATTAAGGTGTGTATTTTCCCTCTGTTTTTTTTAATATATTCATCTGGGATTATTTATATCTTTTATATTATTGGATGTGGTTAACCTCTTCAGACTGAAGTTTTCCTTCTGGTGCATTTTGTAGAACTTGATTGGAAGCTAGAAGTTGCTTAAATTTGGTTTTATCTTTCTCTGTGGATTGTGATTGATAGTTTTGCTGGGTAGAGTAGTCTGGATGGGCAACCATGTTCTCTCAGAGTTTATAAAACATCCATATGGGCCCTTTTGGCTTTCAGAGTCTCCATTGAGAAGTCAATTATTATTCCGATAGCCCTGCTTTTAAGTGTGACTTAGTCTCTTTCCCTTGCATCATTTAATATTCTTTCTTTATACCATACATTTAGTGTTTTAATTATTATGTGTCATGGGAAATTCTTTTCTGATCCTGTCTATTTGGTGTTCTGTCTGCTTCTTTTGCCTTGCTAGGCATTTCCTTCTTCAAATTAGGGACATTTTCTTCTTTGATTTGGGTTTCATTTCCTGCTTCTATCCCTATTCTTAATTGCCATTTTGGTCTTTTCAGAGGGTCCCAGATTTCCTGAAAGTTTTGTGCCCAGATTGTTTTTGTTGTTGTTGTCTGATGTTTGTTTGTTTTTTATTTAACATTTTCTTTGACTGAACTATTTTTTTCTACCTTGTCTTCAATACCTCTGTTTCACTACTCCATTTCTTATAATCTATTGGTGAGGTTTACCTCTGAGGTTTCTATTTGACTTTCTAAAGTTTTCATTACTGGTTTTATTTCAGTTTGGATTTTCTTAGTGATTCTATTTGTACTTTCATATCTTAAACTCTTTTCATTTTTTCACTCAACTGTTTCTTTTTGTCCTCAAGGTCTTCATTAAGGGATTTATTCATATCCTTATGAAGGACCATGAGCATATTTTGGTTTGATTTTTGAAGTTTTTCAGCAATATTGCTTTTCTCATGCCTTCCTGAAGAAATAGGGTTACTGAATGCTGGTAGAGGCATATTGTCTTTTCTGTTCACATTTGTGTTTTTATTCTGGGATCTGGGATGTTTGGGGCATTTCTTTGTGTTGATATCTGGTTTTGTCTTTGTTGTGTGGGTGTTTTGATCTTTGGTTGCTGTTGCCCTTCATGTGCCCTAGGCAAGTGTGGTGGCTGCATTGCCCCTTCTAGAGAGTGTTTCTGCAGGTCAGTGGGTAGTGTAAAAGAGTAGAGAAGGCTAGGAAGAAAAGCTGAGAGGGTCTGTGGCAGAGCTAGGGGAAATTGGTTCTGTACCAAAACATGGAGTCCTCAGGAATTAGGAGTTTGGTGAGAAGAACAGGTAATTTTCTGTGTCCACATGACTGAGACCTAGGATAACTAGTAAAACATCATTTCTAGATGTATCTGTCAAGGGATTTCTTTTTCAGGGTGTTGCCTATTTGAATTGTTTGAATAAATAAGTTATTTGACCTTCTCTAAATGCATGGAGGCACCATTATGTCAACTGAGTGCCTCAGTAAAAAGAAACACAGAAAGGTTGAGTTCATTTTCCACCCATTTTAGCTATTGACATTCTCCTACCACTGGTACACATCAATTCCCTGCCTTCAGATTCAGACTAGATAACACCATTGGTTATCAGACCATCTGAACTTTGAAATAAGCATGGACTTCCTTTTTATCTAGGAAGTAGAGAGCAAATACGGGACTTGTAAGTTCATATTCATATGAAGTTCATATTCAAATTTTAACCATTATTAATACAACATTCATGTCATATTTGATAAAATTATTTTTCTATTGATAAAAAAGGAAATATCACTACATAATTGCAAGTTACTGCCTTCAAATAAGTCTTACACAAAATGAACATTATCAAAGAAGTAAAAATAATATTCTTCAAGCAAATGGATGTCTTTTTTTTTTTTTGAGACAGGGTTTCTCCGTGTAGTTTTGGTGCCTGTCCTGGATCTCTCTCTGTTGACCAGGCTGGCCTCAAACTCACAGAGATCTGCCTGGCTCTGCCTCCTGAGTGCTGGGATTAAAGGCGTGCACCACCACTGCCTGGCTGCAAAAGGATGTCTTATATATGAACTTTGAAAATTATAGACCAAAATTGACTGATCTTACTAAATAATATTTTTGTAATTAATATAAGTTCCTTGTACTAACTATACTTAACCAATGCCACAGGATTTTCACTGTCAGCATCATACCTAGAGAGAAAGTTAACAAATGCCTATTATACTTCAAATATGTTGAAATTGCTGCTACATTAAATACTGATCTATCTTACCAAGCATGGTGAAAGTAAAAGCAGATGGTATGGATCTTAATATTCTCTTACTCAAATTTAAATAATTAGTGTAAATGTGTAGAAACTTTCCTTTGACTGACACATACTTATTTTATATAGAATTTTTATAAAACATTATTTTACATAGAATTTTTACAAAACAGCAATTTTTTTATGTATGATCCCAAATCAACTTTATTAACATTACTGAATTAGAAAACTCTCAAGGTATAGCAAATTAGGTTGTGTTTTCACAAGCTTTCTTGGTGACTTTTAATTCCAACTAAACATTTAAAGCCTGTTTTAAAAAGTCAATCAACAAATAAAATAAATCAATGATACTCTTTAAAGAATTCTTGACATATTCCTGAAAACATGCTCAACAACATTTTGCCTTAGCAAGGATACAACCCAAACTGATTGTTAGCCCTGTGTGTCTTAGCTGGTCTTCTGTTCCAGTGATAAAACTCATGACTAAAAGACTCTTATAGAGGAAAGGATTTATTTCAACTTATAGATCTCAGTTTATCGTCGAGTGAAGCCAAAGCAGGTACTGAAGCCAAGACCATGGAGGCATACTGTTAACAGCCCTGCTTTCCATAGCATCTCAGCTTACTTTCTTATATAACCCTTAACCACCTATGTAAGGGTATCTTGTCCATATGAGTTGGACCTTCCCACATCAATCATCAATCAAGAAAATGTCCCCACAGGCACGCCCACAGGCATGTCCACAGACCAATCAGATAAAGGAAATTCAGCATCTGAGCCTTCCTCTTTCCAGGTGACTCTGATATGTATTGGCAAAAACTAACCAGCTCACAGTGATTGTTGATTTATACCAAAATCATAATTGTTTCTCTTTTTTTTATAAGGAGCAAGATAATTTTGTCAATAATCTAAAAAGTAGAATGCCAATAAATACATGCATAAATGTGCACAAAGAAAGAAAAATAATGAATCCTTTTAAATATCCAAGTTAATAAATTAGTAATATATTAGTAGTAAACAAGATTCCTACTATGTTGTTAACATTTCAAAACTATATTTCAAGACAGGTAAATGTGATATGAGCTTCCAAGCTAAAAAAAATGATCTCATTGAAGTCTTTGCCATTCTTTATAGCAGCTGTAGTCATAATGAAGAACATGAAAAACAGTTTGAAGTGCTGCTACATTTATTTTTATCATAATATAATGTCTTTTTATGATTGAAAACACACATAGAAATATTTGAAAGAAATAGGCATTTACACATTAATTCGTTAAAATGCTAGAACAGGCGTGATTGGAACATACTTTACATCATGAACAAGATACAACCATGCTAAGCCAACACAAGTTTGTGATATTTTACCAAAGAGATAACAGATAGCAACATGAGACTAAGCGTTTCTCTTTAAGAATTTTGCCAGTGAATCTGTGATTTGCTTGTTTCTCAGACTGTAGATAACTGGATTCATCACAGGGATTATGACAGTGTAGAATACAGAGTCTCTCATGTCTTCATCCTGCACTTTTTGAGATCCAGGAAGCAGATACATGAAGAGAAGAGAGCCATAGTATAAAGACACAGATAAGAGGTGGGCCCCACAGGTGGAAAAGGCTTTCTTTACGCCTCTGCTAGATTTCTTTTTTAAGACTGTACACAGAACAAATGTGTAGGAGCCTAGAATAGTTGAAATAGTGAATACTTGGATTGAGCCAGAGAAAATAAAGATTATGAGGTAATTAAGAGAAGGGTCAGTACAGGAAATCTTTAACAGTGGCATAACGTCACAGTAAAAGTGATGTATTACGTTGGAATTGCAGAAGGTTAATCTGAATAACATGCCTTCATGAATTGAAGCATGAAGAATTCCAGTTACAAAGGTCAAGGCTATGAGACGTACACACAGTCTATTTGTCATGATCACTGGGTAGAGTAAAGGCTTGCATATGGCTGCATAGCGATCATAGGCCATCGCTGCCAAGAGAAAACATTCCATGGTTGCACACATTACAAATGAAAAAAACTGTATCATGCATTCAGAGAGAGAGATCAGTTTACTCTTATCTATGAAAGTGAGAAGCATCTTTGGTGTCACTGTGGATGATAACCAAGTATCCACAAAGGCTAAACACCCTAGAAATAGGTACATGGGGATGTGAAGGCCAGGGTCATTCCAGATGAGAGTGATCAGACCAAGGTTCCCCACAATGGTGATGAGATAGATCACCAAGAACAGCAGGAACAGGGGGATTTTCCACTGTGGTTGGTGACTGAGTCCTGTGAGAACAAATTGGTTCAGCAGTGTTGCATTCTCTGTTCCCATGTCCTCAACTAGAAGTCCCTGAAATGAAAGGCAGCAAATTTCAGACAGTATTTACTATGGACTTGTAAAGTAAAATTTTGGTAATGGATGTGAAATTCAGCCATGTATTTATTAGAATGACCTTTGAATTTTCTTCAGTTTGGATATAATAAATGGAAAGTATTCTTGTAATTTAAGAAATAATTTGAATTCGTCAGTATAACTTTAACATGTGAACATTTTAATAGATTGAACAATAACATGATACCTTCTAAATATTCATGAAATGTGTAAAAAATCCATTGGTTTGGTAGGAAAATCCAGTATCAGCATCATAGACTCACTGTTATTACAAAGATGTTTAAAGCACCTAAATTATAATGTGAACTGAATTGTATGGTTTCAGTCAGTTGGAATATACTTCCTTGATGCAATGAAAATATAATAGACAATGGCAGGAAGAAATATCTTAAAATTAATTGTGATTAATTATATAGTAGCAACAAAATGGGGTTCTGGAAGCAGAAACTAGGTTCAACACTATTAGAAAACTCTTATTCTACAGAGAAGCTCCCAAAGCAGATTTTATATCAGAGTTGTCTAGAAATATTTGTGCAAAAGTAGATTGAGGGAGCTGTGTAAATTTAATAAATAATAAAATAGAATACAGTTCAGAAAAAGCATGTCTCTCTTTATGGCCCTTTGAAGGCTGACTTTGGACTGGATTGGCCATAGTGCTGGCTGGGTTTTAGTCTCGAGAAATGACTAGGCTATCCTACCCAGCTAGACTACAGGCCTATAGGTGGGTGGAACAGACAGGGGTCATATTGCCCCTACTGCAAGATCCTCTTAAGCAAATTACACTTTCAGAGTAAACTGTGTTAGTTCCAAAAGAAAAAAAAGTAAATTGAGAAATGTAACTACAGATATTGGTTCGGTAATTTATAAGTAATTATCTACCTTTTAAATTTCTCCAGATGATTTTTAAATGCATTTGAAGTTTACTGGTGTGTATAAAGAGGCATTGGAAGCTATTATGAGAACAAAGAGATAAATTGGAAATGATTCATGATATAGAGGCTATACTATGTATCGTTTTAATACATAAACTGGATGTTTAATAAAATAGGAATAAGATACTTTGGTAGCTGTATAGAAGGTCTTTTATAATTTAGCTTGAGAATTTAGGTACACTACTCTGTTATTACAGAGCAAACAGGAGACATTAACTTAGTTTTTGGGGGTCTACCAAAGCTTAATCCTAATTATGTGACTGCCTCGATCCCTTTCTGCCCAGTTCTGGAGGCCAAAACAAAGGAACTGGTTGAATGAGTGCCTACAGATCTCCAAGTGTTGAAAATAAAGAAATTTGTAATGTCTTAGGTAAAAATACCTTACTACCTATCATAGAATTTATATAAAATAATAACAGGATTAATGAGAAATAAAGAGCCATACAAAGAGGAAATGATATTAAGAAGAAGGAATGATGTAGACTATTCTAGGAACTATGGAAGACAGTTGGCATTTGTTCAGTGCTTCTAGACTACAGGAAGAAGAGCTTTTCAACAAAAGATAAAGAGTGACTGGAGAGAAGAGGAAGTTAGTAAGACAAGGAAATGACAGGAAGACAAGACAATGTCATTTGAGTAGGTGAAAGAGAGAGAAATGAAGACAAACAGGAAGAGTGTGATAAAGATGTGGAGGGGTAACTATGGAAAGGTGAGACAGAGAGCAGAGACGAAGTATTAGAAGACTGAAAACTAGAAGAAGGTGCAAGTTTCAGAGACTTGGGATTAATGTTTGTCTTAGCCTTGGTGTTTATGTCCTGCAGCCACTACTGAAAATTTTAACAAAGGACACCATCACATGAACAAAGAGGTGGCCTACATAATGGGGAAAAAAATCTTTCAGAAGATTAGTATCTAGAATATACAAAGGACTTTAAAAACTAAACATCAAGAAAAGCAATAACTTATTTTTTTTTTAATGGGGCATGGAACTAAACAGAGTTCTCAAAAGAAACACAAGTGGCTGAGAAACACACTTTTTTTTTTTTTTTTTGGTTTTTCGAGACAGGGTTTCTCTGTGTAGCTTTGCTCCTTTCCTGGAACTCACTTGGTAGCCCAGGCTGGCCTCGAACTCACAGAGATCCGCCTGGCTCTGCCTCTCGAGTGCTGGGATTAAAGGTGTGCGCCACCACCGCCCGGCGAGAAACACTCTTTTAAATGTTCGAAGTCCTTAGCTATGAAGGAAATGAAAAGGAAAACTACTTTGAGATTTCATCTTACCTCAGCTGGAATACCCAAGATTAATTAAACAAGTGACAGCAAATGCTGAGGAGAAAGCAGGAAAGGGGGATGTTTATTCACTGATGCTGGGAGTGAAAACTGGCTCAGCCATTATGGAAATAAGTATGTATCTTCCTCATAAAGCTCAAAATAGATCTATCACAAGAGCCAGCAATATATCCTAATATATTTTAGAATAAACCAAAGGGCCCTGCGTCTTACTACAGAGGTAATTGTTTTTGTTTTGTACAAGTGAAAACATATTTTTCTCTAGAATGTACATTTGTGAAACATAAATATTAAAATTTCCTTCATTATATTTTGTGTGGATTTGTGTGGTTCATATATAGTCACTGCCTAAGATTTCTTCTTGTGTTTATATGCTAATTTTTATGGCCATTAAAAGAACATTTTCCTAGAAATATAATATTTCAACTTGAACTTTTATTTGAGAACTCATACTCCACCAATTATTTTTGTCCTGCTGTTTTGTTTTAACAGAATAAAATAACCAGGCTGACTCCTATATCCTGATGATAAACACAGTCCCAAAATTGATAGATTTTAGGTAAATTCATACTTCTCCTTCTGTAGAGGTTCAACTATAGCAAAAAAAATTAAATTCTCAAATAGCATGGCATATGTGACATATAATATATGACATATAATTAAATCATAAATGTAGGAAAAAGTAGTGAGAAACATTTCCTGCATATTTCCTATATGTATCTCTCTGTATGTATGTACATAAAAGCACATAAAAACAATACCCCATGAAACATATTCCATACATATTCCCTGTTATATATTTATTCACATACAATATAAAGTTGTACATATCACCTAAAGAAATTATTAGAAGTAAAGTATCACATAGGGGAGTGAACACTTTCATTACTTACCTTAAAAGACTTAGTCAGAAAATGTGACTAAACAGAACATGGTACATCTTTGTACTGGAAATCATCAGAATCATTGCTTATATGGCAACCATTATTACATGGATATTTAAACCAAATTTTAAATTAACACTATAATCCACAAGAACATAAAAGCCAATAGCTTAAAATCAAAAGTATCATTTAAGAGGAAAATTCAAGCTACTTTGCTTATTAGCATTGAGCCACGAAGTTTATATATATATATAAAACTTGTCGCTGCTGCCTTTACTTATACTAAGGCGTGTAGGGATCCAAAGCCAAATATAAAATTATTATGAAAGAAACAGCATTCTTAATTCTCTAGGGAAGGGACAGTGCATGTGACAGAACCCTTTTCTCTTCTATCCATATCTCAAAAGACGTTGCTGTGATCTTCAGAAGCACTGTGCTTTGCAAAGCAGAACATGGTGGAACATAGAAATCCTTCCCCTGTGACACACTTGAAAGTTTCCTTTCTCAAGTCCAGGAAACTTTGTTTATATGAATTTCCCCTCAACAAAGAACCTACCAGTTGCATCCCTATATGATTTTTCCAGAAGACAAGGGGCTAGAGAACTGAAATTCCCCAAAGCCCAGGGTTCTCTGGAGGACCATGTGAGGCTGCTCTACTGGGCACTGTGGGTTTGGACTAATATAAGAAGTCCAAATTGGTCCCTTAGGGCACCGTGCACTTTATACTAATAAATATCCAGTGCAGTAAGATATTAGAGTTTTAATACACAAAATTCTACCTTATACTATGATTTCCCCTCAGAGATGGCAATTTTGACAGGTTTAGACAAACTATACAGATGAAATTTCATACTCTGAAGGCTTTGACTAGGACGGTTTTGTGAGGGTTAATAAAAAAAAATGACTTATGGCTAAAACTCTAAATCCCAGCTCCTTAAACTATGGGGTTTGACCACCTATGGGATCATGACATCGTTGGCAACTCTCAAAAAGGATTTTGGATTCATAACAACCAAAAATGTTTTTTTCAAATTCTAACAAGCAGTGGAGCTGGAGTCTTTCTGGCAGTGCTTGAGGAGTTGCAGTGGACTTCATTTGAGCCTTGATACAAAAGGAGAGCTATAGATAACTAAAGAGAGCGGGAAATATTGTTTTCCCCACAGCAGCATACGCTGACGGGTTATCCAACACCAAATGATCATCCCTAAAAACAAACATTTAAGTAACATTATGTGGACAGAGAAGGTGGTACTTATGTACTTAGGACATATACACAAACAATTTTAAAAGGGGGGGGCATGGACTTGAAAGAGAGCAAGGTAGTATATATGGGAGGCTTCGAAGGGAAGAAATGAATGGCAGAAATGTCATAATTATATTATAATGTCAGAAAGTAAAAGAAGTAACTGTTTTTGAAAGTATACATTCATTGTGACAAGCAAAACCAATAAACTCATTGTGAAACAGCTTCATTCATATTCCAGACTATTGGATGTTATGAATGTGTTGCTACTGCTCATGCGAAGTTTTCTGCTCTTACAGAAACGTAATGGTCTAATTACAAGACGAAAGGCTTTTAATTTCCTTCTACCATCATTCAACATCACGTAAGAGTCTGAAATGGAAAAAGTTAAGAATTCCTAATACATATCTCCTTCAGGAATCAATCTTACATCTGCAGGAGTATTTTATTTTCTTCCATTTGTCAGTAAATCAGTTTTTCATAAAATGCAAACTATCAAGTGAAAGCCTTGACTACTAAGTGGAACGATAGACCCACGAACATTTCCATTCAGTAATCATTTCAAGTGAATTCTGTCTTGTGTTGCAATAATGGCTGTCTTGTGCTGAGGTTATAAGTATCTAATGTCAGTTCCTTCAGGTGTAAGGAACTGTCACTGTTTTCCATCCAAGGCACTCTGATGTAAGACAGGGGACTCTATTAAAATTAAGCCATGTAAAATTACATATTATGTGTGTGACTATAGAGACAAGAAAAGAGTATATAAATATATATCATACATATGAAGAAATAAATGTATTCATGAGTTTATAAAAATTAAAAGTATTTAGGGCAATACTTTTAAAAGATCAAAAGTAAAATGTAGAAAAAAGAATTTTCTTAAGATTAAAAATAAACTTGTTATGGAAATTTTTACTTTTTTTTTTGAAATGAAAAAGTGTAGTTTTGGTGCCTATCTTGGATCTCACTCTGTAGACCAGGCTGGCCTCGAACTCACAGAGGTCCAACTGGCTCTGCCTCCTGAGCGCTGAGATTAAAGGCGTGCACCTCCATTGCCTAGCAGAAAACTTTTACTTTAATATTTGAAAAATGAATCTCATTAGCTATATGGTATTGTGAAAGTTTTCTACAAGTATAGATCAAACATAAAAGACAAGAAAATCAAATATTGTCATTGACAGTATTTCTAGAAGACATTTTGTTCTTTAGCTATTAGAAACCTAATGTAAAAACTCTGAAGGCTATAATAAAGAAGTTATACTTCTCTAAAAATGTATTTTTATCAATAGATTTGTGATAGAGGATATTTTTTTCATATCTAAATATTTAGCTAAAATATGTGCCAAATTTCTTGGAATTATTGAATTAACAATAACTAAATTGTTTTATAAATACTCACAAAGGACTTATTTTTATTCTTCAATTATGAAACTTTAATTCCCCTTTTTTATGATTATTTTCCTTCATAAATGTCCCCAAAGAAAGCCAGATTGAATGAGGAATATGATTATGTTGTTCATAGTTGATTCATCTAATTCTATGTAATAAACATAAAGTACAAAATTGAGAATAAATTCTCAACCAATAGTTGAGAGAGAATTCATTGCTGTAGATTTTTATTTGTATCTTCCTAGTAAATTTCAAAAAGCTGATATACTTTCCTTACCTTATGTTCAAATATTTTAAGAGTGGAAATGGCAACCACAAGGCAGATTTTTGACATTTCTTCTACTATACCAAAATATTCTAAAATTTATAAATTCTCAAATACCTCAGTACTTGCAATATTAATAAAAATATATGTTGAGTTAGAAACATGAGCAATGATTTGTTTTAATACTCTATCCTTTTAAACTCATTCCAATTTCCATTTACCTTCCTAAGATCCTCCAATATTGTTTTGAACTCCTTTTCATTTCCCAATGTTTGTCCTGAAATTCTACATTTCTTGGGAATATACTGTAGCAATAGATTTTTATCATTTTTATCACTCTACGCACGTCAGAAATCTAAAATGCCGCACTAACTTTCTGGTCTATGAGAGTGGGCTGGGATCATTCAAGACAGTAACTATATTCTCGCCTCGATTGGAACTACCTTTTGTTAATCATTTTCACTGTTTCTGAGTAGTATTTCCAATTATTCCTCATAAATTTGGAAGTTCCTAAGAGTACTAAGTCTACAGATGCTAAATGCTCAGATGCACAGGCACGTAGTGTTTCTGAATGCACTAACTGTGGGTTACATTGCCAAACTTCCCTGGGAAGTGTAGTGAGAAGCTCACTTCCTTCACAGGGAGCTCATGAGCATCTGGTGATCTGGCAAAACACATTCTAATCCATCATTCTAGAGATTGCCCCGCCCCCTTCAGAAGGAAGACGTGTTCTGAAACTTATCTGGCAACTATTTAATTCCTCATTTTTCTTCTCAAGGCAGCTATTACCTCCTTGTTCCTCAGACTGTATATAAAGGGATTTAGAAAGGGGATTATTATTGTGTAAAATAAAGAATACATTTTGTCATTATTTTCACCTGACCCCGACTTAGGGCGCACATACATGAGGAAGAGGGTGCCATAGAACAAAGACACAGAGAGCAGGTGGGAACTGCAGGTGGAGAAGGCTTTGCTTCTGCCTTTCTCCATCTTCGTTTTCAAGATGGCAAAAAGGACGTAGAAGTATGAGATGATAATAGTCATAAAAGTAAAACCTTGTATAAAAGCTGAAAATATTAAAACCAGGAGAACATTAACTGTAGGATCCGTGCAGGAAATTTTGAATAACTGCAAAATTTCACAGTAGAAATAATGTATGATGTTGGATTTGCAGAAATTCAGTCTCACTAACAAACCCACATGAATGGCTGAATGCAGAAAACCAACAATATAGGAAACATAGATAAACTGCATACAGAGGCCATTGGACATCACCACTGGATAAAGCAAAGGATTGCATATGGCCACATAGCGGTCATAGGCCATCACCGACAGAAGGAAACATTCTGTGGTTGCGCTGGAGCCAAAGAAATAAAACTGGGTGAAGCAGTCAACCACGAGTATTTTATGATCCTTACATAAAAAATTGACAAGCATCTTGGGAGTCACAGAGGATGACGCACATGCATCAGCAAAAGCTAAACTTCCCAGGAATAAGTACATGGGAGTATGAAGATGAGTGTCCTTCCAGATGAGAGCAATCAGTCCAAGGTTGCCCGCCATGGTGATGAAGTAGATGATGAGGAACACCAGAAACAGAAACACCAGAAAGAGCGGAACTTGCAGCCTGGGATGATCTGTGAGTCCTGCGAGGACAAACTCAGTCACCAGAGTCTGGTTTCCTACTGTCATGTCCGTCTGCCCTGGACAATCACTAGAATAAAATAACAAGTAAGGAAGAGTCAAAAAGAAATGACAAAACTGTCATGACTTGTGCTACGGATGTATTCCTAATGGGAGCTTCTCATTTCATTCATGTTTATGTTTTTATCCATATTTGTCTACTTTTTAAATTTTGTAATTTACCTTTAAATTAAAATATAATTACATCATTTCCTTCCCTCCTTCTCAACCCCTCCAATGTCTCTTTCTTTTTTCTCTCTCAAGGTCTCAGCCTCTTTTTTGTTTGTTTGTTTATAAATTTATTTATTTATATTTATATACCATATACATATTCCTAAATACATAAATAGAATATTTTTAGTCCATACTACTTTTACATACACAGTATATCCTCAGAATAACTCACACAATATGAGTGATTTAATGCAAACTCTTTTCAGTGTGACAGGTTTTAAAAGTTGTGTTGTCTATGTTTAGAATTCAAATACAGTAACAGATTTTAGAGATTTTTCTATAACTTCAATAATGTAATATTCCATTTATTCCTGTATTTTTATCACTTTATAAATGTAAATTTTACTATTTCCATGAAATAAAGAGTTTATTCATGACTAATACATAATATCTGAAGGAACCCGTTTTCTTATTTTGTTTTCCTTCTCAATATAAGTTTTCTATATAGTCTTTGATGGCCTGAAACTTGCCTTGTAGATAAACTGGCTTGAACATATAGTGATCCCCCTGCTTCTGTCACCTGATGGCTCGGTTTGCAAATGTGTGCTACTATTTTCTGCATGATATTTTTGAAAGGGAAAAAATTCTTGGAGGCATGTATACATATTGCTGTGTTATTTCTACACAAGCTAACTTCCTTATGTATCGATCATATTCCCAATGCTTAAGGAGCAGAAAAATATTTTACCATGAAAAATGTTATAACAACAAGGTTTATACGATTTTAAAATATAACTAAATGCTACATTTCTAAAAGTTAAAAATCTCCGTAAGTAGCCAATTGTGAGATGTCAGTTTATATTCACTGAAAATCCATGAGGAATGAATTTCAAAATTCTTACCTGTAAATTATATTAAAAGAACTATTATATAAACAAACCCAATGTTTTTACTACTTCTTTAATTTTTTTAGATTATAAATAATCACAGCATTTCCCCATTCCCTTTCCTTACTCTAAATCTTCCCATAAGTCCCTCCTTGCTCTCTTCCAAATTCATGGCCTGTCTTTCATTAGTTTTTAGAATGTTTTTAAGTTGAGAATTAAAGGGGATTTTTTTTTGCCCTGAATTAACTAATACAATTAACACACACACACACACACACACACACACACACACACACACACAGCCTAAAGCCATATTTTCTCAGACTAAAGTCAAAATAAGTAATGTTTGAGCCTTAGATTGTACTTCAGTTAGAAAAATTTACACAAAAATTATATATGTCGAAGCTTTCTAATCATTCATTTATTTTCTATTACTGAAAATTTACATTGCTACTTCCTGAAAATTTTGCTACCTTCATGAGCAATAAAACATCTATTGCTGTGGGTAATTACTTGTGCTAATAAATATTTTGGGTGCTCATTTTAAGATTATTTAGTGTTTTAATATCTGGCTTATATATTTTGTTATCTGAAGACACACAGCAAAGCTATAAAAGAATCATGCAAATCTTTTTTACTCTTACCTAAATTTTTCAAAGCAGAAAATGGAACACTGCTAATTTTCAGGAAACATAAAAAAGCATAGAAAGAAACAATATTATTTGTGTGGAAACTCCAGACTAGAAGGAGACATAATTTATTATTCCTATATCAAAATGATTCTTTTAAACACTTCAAAATTCCCTTAGTGCATCCCAGAGATCCCCAGGGAGATGAAGTCAAGGTTGTTCTGGGCTTGGTGAACTAATCACCAAATTATCCATCTAACTAATTCCACAGTGTCCTGTAGGGGCCTGTAAAGTTTCAGGGAATCAGGGTTACAGTGAGCTTCCTCGTTTTTCCCCCAGTTTTTCTGATCTTTTTTTTTTTTTTAATTTAGGAACTTTTTAATTCATTTTTACATACCAACCACAGATCCCCCTCTCTTCCCTCCTCCTGCCCCCCCAGCTTTTCCCCCACACCCACTCCCTCCTCCGAAAATGTAAGACCTCCCATGGGGAGTCCACAGAGCTTGGTACATTTAGTAGAGGCAGGTCCAGACCCCTCCCCCTGCATCAAGGCTGAAAGTCGATTTTTTTTCATACAGTACATTCTGATTATGATCCCCCCATTCCTCTCAGTTCCTGTCCACCTCCCCTCCACTCACATCCACATCCTTTCAGCCTTTCCTTACAAAACAAGCAGGCATTTAATGAATAAAAATAAAATAAAATAAAACAAAAATGAACAATTTGAAATGAGATAAAACAAACAGAAGAAAAAGAGCCAACGAAAAATCACAAGGAGGATGTAAGTACAGAGATATACTCATCCCTATACACAGGAATCCCTTAAATCACAAAAACAAAAGCTGTAATATATATCCAAAAGACCTGTAGGTTAAAAATTAAAATTAAAACTGCCCTGTCTCAACATTATGAGACAAAGAACTTCCAAAGGAGCCATTGAGTTCATTTTGTGTTGGCCTTTTGCTGCTGGGCATGAGACCTACCCTTCAGGGCTGTTGGTTTCCCTGGTTAGACTCCCTTGTCAAAAATTTCCCAACTCTTTTTATAAAGCCACAGTTACCCTGATACCTACATCACATAAAGATCCAGTAAAAAGGAGAATTACAGAATTTTCCTTATGAACAAAGATGGAGAATTTCTCAATAAAATACTTGCAAACCGAATCCAATAACACAAGAAGATCATCCACCATGATCAAGTAGGCCTCATCCCAGGGATGCAGGAGATGCCCAATATACAAAAATCAATATAAACAGACTGAAAGAAGAAAAACAGATGATCATCTTATTAAATGTAGAAAGGGTCTTTAACAAAATCCAACATCCCTTCATGATAAATGTCCTGGAGAGATTAAGGATACAAGGGACATATCTCAACATCATTTCCCTGGTTTCTTTCTTAGTCCATGTATAAATTGTATACTGAAGGTTATTGATTTTTGTGTATCAATTTTCTAAAGTGGAGGAGTTCCCCCATGGAATTTTTAGAGTCATTTGTGTATAAATCATATCAGCTGCAAATAAAGATACTTTGACTTCTTTCCTTCTAATTTGTATCCTCTAGATCTCCTTCAGTTGTCCGACTTTAAGAACTGTACTGAATAGGTATGAGGAGAATGGACAACCTTGTCTTGTTCTTGATTTTAGTGGAATTGTATTGAGTTTCTCTCCATTGAAGTTGATGTTGGCTATAGGGTTGCTTTAAACTGTCTTTATGGCAAATCAGGAGCTACCGGCCTCACAGCATCCTGTGCCCATGACAGTCCACCCTTGACATTCATGGCCTATTTTAGTGGCCCTGAAGACCAGCTCCTATAACTACTACCCAGGGTTACTCAGAGAAAGACTTCTCAAGAATGAGGATAGAAAGATTTCTTATCTATAATAATTCACACATGATCTGGGAGTAATTTTCTTTTATTCCTCTTCATCTCTAATTCTCTCTGTTCTAAATCTTAGGTTCCAATTCTCTCTAGTTCCAATTCTCTCTTACCCTTCTTTTGCTTTACTCTGCTCATTCAGCTACATCCCTCATTCAGCATACACACACACGTGCACACACACACACACACACACACACACACACACACAGGGCACAGCTCTTTATACATCAGCTCTCTACAAAGCTCTATACTCCTCTCTCAACACACACACACACACACACACACACACACACACACACACACACTGCACAGCTCTTTACACAGCAGCTTTCTACAAAGATCTACACAGGCTCCCTTCACAGCCAAATTCTGCACTAATAGAACTTACATTTTCAGGGTCATAAAGCATTTCTTGAGTAAACAATCAGAGACAGAGCCAAACTGATACACATAAAGAATAACACAGTTTCTCTCAGGCTAGGAAGGTTACATTGACCAGCCAGTGAGTAATGCTCAGCCATGCACATAGTTCTTTCCCAGACAGAAAGTGGCATCGAAATTCAGGATTTAACAATAGCAATTAGTTGGCTGAGCCTCGAATGATAGGGGTACATGCAGAAAGAGAATTGTTGCAGGGGTTATGTCTACAAAAGTTCCTTCATGTCTGAACTTGATTTTGTCTTTGAGTATTCTCAGGAAGTCTGCTTTTAATTTGTTCTGAAGCCCAAAATTAGCTGTCTTTGTGACTGAGAATACTGTTACTTTCCTGTGTCACTTATGAAAAAATATTCTAGCATTATCAGAATTATACAACTTAAGCAGAAATCATCTTCCTGACCATCCACAGCTATGTGTGTGCCCAAAGATGTAAAACACACTAACAATGGGCTGTGGAAGGGACCCCACAGCTGTTCTTTTTAGGGAGGTATTGTGGTAGCTCATGAGAAAGTAACAGACAGAAAACAACTGGTTTCCACAGCCAGTGATCCCATGGACTTTGCCTAGTAGGGCTCCCCATCAGAGAGTTATTTGTCTTGTGGGTCAACCTGACAAATACTAGTTGTTACCTGCTGTATATTCCCACAGCCCTCAGCAACCCTATGTGATTGTGCAGAGACTGAATAGATGAAGGGAATGCAGTGAGAATCACCCTCACAACAACTGTTGTGTCTATGAGACCTATCATCCCTGACTTTGTATGAAAATGCCAAGTACATACTCCTGAGATATAAAACTTTAAACTGTGTGCCTTCACAGTCCTCATGAAGAGGCCTTTAATGGTATCTTTAGACAGACATGCTTATTCTTAAAAAAAATACTTACAAATTCTGTTCATAACATATGAAATTATGAGTGAGCACTACATTTATCTGGAAGATTTTACCTGATAAAGCTTCAAAATTTTGATTAAATGTTATGCAACAGACTCTGGAAAAAATGCACATTTGCAAAAATGCTTCCTTGACTTGAAAAGACTACCTCAAATATTTTGAAATTGTGTAGCATGAATCCTAATTGGTCTTATTAATAAAAATCCAGAGTCAGCTATCATATATCACATTTCCCCTTTTTAGTCTAAAATAAAAAGGGTTATAACAAATATACAAAAAACTACATACAATAAGTACAATAATTATACATAATATATACAGGCAATAAATACATCAACAATGTCTTGTCCATTTGCATTTGACAAACTCAGAGAAAATACTCCATTATCTATCCTTTCTTGGTGAGTCCAAAGTCTTGTACCTAATTCACTTTCTATCCTAACTTGCATTCCCATCTAAAATATCTTTTGATGTCTCTCAATCTTATACACTTTACACCTCTTTTGTGAGTTTCTTTTCTGAGTCTGGACAAGAAAAACTATAACATCGAGTCTTCAACTTCCTCAAAGACTCTAGATGGAAATAATATTACCTGAGTAAACAGGAAGTACAAGTAAGGGACTTCCAAAAAAATGTGAGAAATGACAGAAACAGCTGCCTGCCTGGAAAGTCACCCAAGGTTCCTCTGCAATGTTGAGGTATCCGTCTTTGGCCTACAGACCTAGCATATCTGACAGACTTATCTGTAAAGCAGGATTTTCTGAACGGCTAGTCTACCCTGTCTTAGCAAAAACTTAGGCAGTCCTTTTTTTGTACCCTGCTTGTATTGTTTAGACACCATCAGCAGTCAAAACAAGGGCATTTTTTTGCATGGGGGCTAAATTTTGCCACAAAGAAAGTAAACTAAACGCTGGGATGTGGTGGCACATTACTTTAACCCCAGCACTTGGGAGGCAGAGGCAGACAGATCTGTGTGAGTTTAAGGCTAGCCTGGTGTACAAAGCAAGTTCCAAGACAGCCAGGACTGTTACACAGAGAAACTCTGTCTCAAAAAAAAAAAAAAAAGATTCAAGGAAAGTAAACTCCATATGGAGATTCTTCAATGCTATCATCTTCTCTGAAGTATATTAGTGCTGCCAGGACCAGACATGTCTTGTTGTCATTAAAAGCAAGAATCTATGTTATTAAAACATTTTAAATGCCATATTCTGTAGATTTCTGAAATGTTTGAAGATAACTTGCCTTTCTAAAATATATCTGTTTGACCTTGAAAATATACTTGACTACAAGTTCGACTATAATAGGTAACTGACTACTAATCTGCAATTCCATACATCCTAATTAGTTGGTAATAATAACTTTCAAGGACTAGAAATACCTTGAACAAGATAAGAATGTATGTACAGTATATTCTAAAAAAAATCTCAACTTTGTATTAATATACAAAGATCCATATCAATGTAAAATATTTAAAACAAGTGTTGCTTTTTTAAAGTAGATTCAATAATCTACCATTTTATCCTATCTCTATATTCCCCTTTTTTTCTTTTCAAAACAAGCACCCTGAATCTAATCTCCTTTGTTTAGCTTTTTTCCTGATCATTACCAATACCTAGTAAACAACCACCCTAAATGATGACAAATATCCATAACTCATTGACAGACCAAAAACCACCCAAGTCACGTCTTGGGAATGTGATTATCATGTTCTTAAATTTACTTCCTGTGGTCTGGGGGTGATGGCATCTCTAGGGGATCCTCAAAAGAAAAATTGGGGCTATTGATTAAGTCCTGGGAGAGGTAGCTGTATCATTTGTTGTCCAGTCTCTACATAATCTATCTCTGCATAGTGGGAAACTGCAGGAGTTGACTCAAATCCTGCCTAGAGTAGTCTGTGAGGCTGGATCATCTCAGCTATCCACCTCAAAATTGTCCTGAGCAGTTTATAGTCCAAAGCCAATCTGTAGCTAGAGTTTTCCTGCCTGACCCACAGTCAGGACAAATCTCTGTCACCCGCCAGTCCCACAGCCTCTCAGACCTGACCAAGTAAACACAGAGACTTATATTGGTTACAAACTGTATTGCCGTGGCAGGCTTCTTGCTAACTGTTCTTATAGCTTAAATTAATCCATTTCCATTAATCTATACTTTGCCACATGGCTCGTGGTTTACCGGCATCTTCATATGCTATTTGTCATCGCGGCGGCTGGCAGTGTCTCTCTGACTCAGCCTTCCACTTCCCAGCTTTATTCTCCTCCTTGTCCCGCCCATACTTCCTGCCTAGCTAATGGCCAATCAGTGTTTTATTTATTGACTAATCAGCAACACATGTGACATACAGAACATCCCACAGCACCAATCTTTAGGTGGTATTTGTCAGCTTAGTGACATTATCATAGTCCATGTGGAATTATCATTTTGGAGTCCCATCATCCTTTTGGAGACTTCAAAGTTTTCTGTTAGGCATGGTCATGGTTCACTAAAGAAAACTGATAGAAACTCAAACCCAAAATCATGTACGGGAAACTAGATAAAGCCATTTTTCTAGAATTAGTTAGTACTCTATATGACCATTAATATTATGAAAAAGTTTAATATATATATTGATATTATAAATTTTGAAATAATATTTATACCTCAAGAAAAGTTTTAAAGACTCAAAATAAAGCCAAAGGATTATGAGACTAGTGGTAATAGAATAGTTTCTAAATTTGGTTTTTCTTCTGTTCCATATCAGGTGACTCTTCTAACATGAGACAGTGATTTTTGAATTTTACTTTAACAAGCATGTTTGGGTTTAGAGAAGAAGAGATCCACACTCCAACTCCAAAACCAGTTTTAATTTTCAATTGAAATGGGACTACAAAAAGACCATTTGCATTATGTGTCTGTAGAGAAAAGCAGAAACAAACACTTGGGCAGATATATGAAATTTTATCATGTTGTAGACGTGATATACTAATAGGCTAATTTACTCTTTTTCTTGGGACATTTTTTTTAATGATTTGTCCTTTTCCTTCACATGTCACTTTTATTCAGTGGTCTTCAGGTTCCTTAGTTGGATGTTTCGTTCTCTTGAAAAGACAAAAACAAAACCCTGCCCTAACCCTAACTGGGGAGTTACCCTTTTGGCAAGTTATAGCTGATCAAATGGAAAGCACTTGTTAGTCATATAAGTTAGTTCAGATTGAACAGCCACACTGTTTGATGAACTATCACCTCTTGTTCAAATCTAATCTTTACCAATTTTGATTTATGATTTCCTCTGTTTCCCTTGTTTTATCTTCTAAAGCTGTTTTATCATCTAGAGTGTATGTTTTTTTACAATAAGCATTAGGTTCTTTAATTGTTCTGGGAAGGAGTTCCCTCCACAATGACAGGAAACAACTGAACTGAATTTGATAAGGGAGGGCGAGGGAGCTTCAAGAGGCCCCTGTAAGGCATTTCCAAATGGCAAAGGGTTACCTTGACTGTCCCTTGTTGATCTATATTCATTAGTCCAATGTCTGCCTTTGCCACACCTTTTGCATACTCCAGAAGGGAGAGGCCTTCTGATCAGATTATTCCTAGAAAAAACAATGTCTCTAGTAATACCCTGCTTACAATCCCTTTTTAGGTGACATTGTTTACCACAATTGAAACACTTGACAATTCAATTTTTCTTCAAACCTCTGGAAAACACCTCTCCTATCCAAGCATCATCATTGTTATAAGATTCAATATTAATTGTATCTCAGATCCATTCCTCCAAGGGTACTGATCTTGCCTTTAATGGCTTAATTACCCTTTAGAATTGTGCATTAGCATTTTCAAAAGCCAGAGATTCAATTATTATTTGTCTAGCTTCTGAATTTGGTGTCATTCTACTTACTTTTGAAGTCAATCTTTGTAATAAATCAGTGAAGGTTTCTTTTGGGCCCTGCATAATTTTAGTAAATGACTCATTTTTCTTTTCTACTTCTTCAATTTGGTTCCAAGCATTCAAGGTTGCTGCATGGCATTAAAACCAGGGTGTGGTCTTCATACAAAGATTGCCTTTTTACATTAGAATATTCTCCCACTCCAATAGTTGGTTTTGGGAGATTTCCACACCTCTAGCCCTAATTCATTGTTCAATGGATTTAGCCTCATCTTTCTACAAGGTCCTCCATTATAATTGAGGACCAGGCTCCAAAACAGCTATAAACAAATCTCTCCAGTCTTGAGGGATAATTCTATTACAAGTTGACCACGAGATTAACATCTGCTTCAAAAAAGGTGAATGCATGCCATATAAGACTATCAATTCCTTGAATCTTCTCAAATCTAACATTAGTACAGGAATCCATTCAGCTCTTACACAGCCTTGACAACATCTATCATTTGGCAGTTCCTGTAAAGTTACTGGATAAATTAAGGTTGTTTGAAAACCTTAGGCTGTTCCTCTGTAGCCTTATAATGCAATGCTGAGATTGGTTCTCCTTTAAATTCCTCTGTCTGAGTCTGAATATCTCTATAATCTGTTTTAATGAGTTTTTCTAAAACATGTATCCTGGCAGTCATATTAACCAACATTTTAGTGATAAAACAAAAATGATCAAATAATATTAATAATTGACATTATGTAAATCCTATCTAAATGGATTATCCTCTCATCTAATTGTTCCATTTTCAAAATGTGCATTGCATAATCACAGAGACCTAATTCTCTCCATTGTAATAGTGTTTCCCAATTTTAGTGTGGAAAAAGCTCTCATTTAACTGATTCCTCCCTTTAAGAATTCCCAATTGTCCCACAAATCTGCCAACAATGACAATTCAGATGTGAGGCTGAGTGCTTCTGTGCAGAACAGTAGAAGCCTGAGTGGGTTTCAAGGCAGCTACCTAGTGTGGTAGCAACTTGAGGAGGAGTCCAAGGGGAGCCCACAACCTACTGAGAGAGAAGAAGCCAAAGAGCAAGTCATCTGTGTGGGGGAACATGTGAAAGTGGCTAACTCTTGCAGTTTTTGGAGCCCAAAAGCCTATGGAATTTGCTGCAGATAGGCTGCAGCAGAAACTTAGCTGGCAGGGTAATGACTCTGGCTGTGTGAAGCTCCTGCCTGTGCCAGTGGCTGCAAAGTCACAGGCTGTGGTGATATTTTATTTGTGTGATAATAAATAAAGCATGCCTGGAGATCAAGGGGAAAAAGACCAGCCAGTTTTAAGTAAACATAGAAGTCAGGCAGTGGTAGCACACGCCCTTAATCCAATCACGTGGCAGGCAGGGTCTCTGTGTGCTCAAGAACACACTAGGGAACAACCAAGCATGGTGACACATGCCTTTAATCCCAGTATCAACCATAGAGACCTGGAAGTCTGTACAGACAGGCAGTGACAAGGAAGTGAGGTAGCTGGGTTAAGAGCCAGTGAGAGGGCAGAACAGCAAGGCAATAAAGGAGTGGGTAAGACAGGAAGTAGCTCACTTTTGGTAGCTGCAGGGCTGGAGAGGTAAGGTTGGTGACTATCACTATTTCCCTGATCTCTAAGGCTTTCACTCCTATATTTGGCTCTGTGTTTCTTATTTAATAAGACCATTTAGAAATTTGTATACAACAGGCAAACGGCTTTTTTGTGAATTTGTGCCCCAAAAGTTAGACACAAGTGTAGCATGAATTCTAATTAGTCTTATTAATAAAAACTCAGAGTCAGATATCAGGGTGAAAGCTGAAAGATCAGAGCAGCCAGCTACTAGTTCTTACCTCTACAAAATCCTCAGCAGAAAGGTGCCTGGGCTCCTGTTTCCTCCTGCCTCATATTCCTTTTCTCTGCTCAGCCACATCCCTTCCTGTCTCAACCTCCCAAGAGCTGGGATTAAAGGTTTATGCCACCTCCACCTGGCTCTGTTTCTCTTTTAGACTGGATCAGTCTTGGGTAGCCCAGGGTGGCCTTGAACTCACAGAGTTGTCTGCCTCTGCCTCCAGAATGCTGGGATTAAAGGTATGTGCCACCAATACCTGGCCTCTAGAGCTAACCTCTGGCTGAGCTCCACATTCTGATCTTCAGGCAAGCTTTATTTGTCAGATCACAAACAAAATATACTACAAAACTGTGCATGATCTTCCCTTAGAGAGGGTCATATTTACCTTTCTGTGGACATGCCAGATCAAGTTAAAGAAAACATGTTGACTGACATACAAAAGAACAAAGACAACTCCAGCTCAGAGAAATACAAAATGAAAGACATAAAAGACGTTGGACACTTTCAGGTTTGGTCCTTCCCCCATCCTCCTGCAGTTTTATTGGAATGCCATAAAATTACATTTTTATGGTTGTTATTGTTGTTTACAGTACTGCATTCAATCTGGGCTTTACCAACTGATTGAAGCAAATGAAACACACTCGTCTCAGTGATGTACTATACTAAATCAACATCTTCAGTTTCTTCAACATGCATTTCTATGTAATTTGTGAATAACTCCAAATTATTTTGACTCTGAGAGTTGACATTTACTATGCATCTCATATTTGGTCTTTAAACCCTTGTCACCACTGTGTGCATGTCCTGCATCAATGCGGTGATGAAGCATTGTAGTGTGACAATCTGGAATATATCAAGCTTTTCCTTTGATTAATTTTGAAAAAAAATCTACATCCCTAAAATCTATAGCAGTTGCTTTAAGCAATATTGCTGTGCCCTGTTATACTGTTGTAAGGTATAAATTTGTCATTTCTTCTGTTGCCCAGATCATAAACTGCACATACAAAGAGACTAGACCAGATATAAAGTTCTAAGATGGGAGGGTTTGTAAAGTCTGTTTGAGTTTAGTGAAAAGCTTTCATGAATTGTGTCTAAGGGAGAGCTCTGTTGGTGCTAAGATTGATTGGTTCACAGTGGAAAGGTCAAAAGGAAACTGAGAATCTTCAACCACAATTGGAAACAACCTAGATATCTTCCAACTGATGAATAGATAATAAAAATATGGTACATATACACAGTGGAGTTCTACTCAGCGGTAAAGAACATTGAGATCCTGAAGTTTGTGGGTAAAGTAATAAAACTGGAAATTTCATTTGAAATTCAGACACATGTTCTCTCTGTGTAGATCTTATCTCAGAGGCTTTTAATTTGAGTATTTATCCTGATAATTATGGAACCCATGGGTAGAACAGGACTATGGGGGAAGAGGGAGAACAGAAGAATCAGAGAGAGCAGAATAGTGGGACACAGGTGCTATGAAGGGAAAACAGGAAAAACTAGGAGGAAAATTATGACTATGGAAAGGAGATGGAGGTTAATACAGAGGGACAGGGAGAAAGGAGAGATTAGGTAACTCCGGGGTATTTGATTTTGCCATGGGGAAAGTTTAAATGGAACTACATTACATGGGGCCCTAATGATTCCTTCAAGAGCCACAGACTGTCTAAGAAACACCCAGGCCCAGGCTTGGTAAATCTCACTTTGAATTTTTGTGGGGAGTATGTCAAAGAGATTCACCAAGCAATATACACTATTGCCATTGGCCTTGGTTGCTTCCCAGAAATTGAAGGTAAGACACCATTGCTAAAATCAACACACATTTTAGATACAAGGAATCGAGTTGAAAGTGACTTGGAAGCCTCCCCCATAAGGACAAATGAACAGTATCTAAAGGTTCTATGCAAGTTACCAACGGAGAAAAACAATCAATAATCCTACCCAACTTTAAAAGCTACAAACAATGACCAGCCTGGTAAAATGCCCACAATGGCAAGATAGTGCTAGTGTTATTTTGGGGAGTAACCAACATTTGTCTAAGTGAACATAAGGCCCACTCAGGAGGGAACTTCAGCCTGTACGGTAAACTTAGCTAACAACATGTGGCTGGAGATGTCATAGGTTCTAGAGGAGAACCTACTACTGAAACCTTCCTATAGCAGTATAATTTCTAACTGTGTTCTTAAGTTCTATTTGTATAGTCATAAATAAGTTTAGCTCTTACTCCTCAGCAATGAAGAATCTTTCTTCAGCAGATGGAGGCTACTACAGATCCACAACCACTCTTCTGCAAGTCCAAGCCTACCTACTGATAGGTTAGCCAATCCCAAGTGGTCAACTATAAGCTCATGTATACAAGAGCAAGAATAAATGGACTCAGGAGAGAGAGAGAGAGAGAGAGAGAGAGAGAGAGAGAGAGAGAGAGAGAGAGAGAGAGAGAATTATATTCATAGAAAATTCTTAAACTTGAGGGTAATTTGTAGGAACACAGAGAGAGGAGGAGGGGAGAAAGTTAAGAGTAGATTACTCACGTATGACATTCTCAAAACATAAATTTAAAAAGATAGGCAGTGGGTTGTCTCCCATTCACTGTGAGTGAGACTACACAAGGACATAAATATTGCATTATTTTTCTGGAATGTTTATTTCTCAGTTTTCAGAGTACCATCCTGGATAACAGGTTTCATTTGTGTTAGATAATCCTCCAATTTGTTTACAATACACTGTAGTATAATTAATTTGCTGAATGCCCTATCAGCTCTTGTCTCTATACTGTAAACAACTATAGCAGGGTTTAAATCTATCATCTAGCTTTCTTTGATAGTACCCACCATTTGCCACAATAAATAGCCCAACTGCTGGAGCCCACAAAAATATGCAGCAGATGACAACTGCTATTCATAAAATCAACCCACCAGATTAATAATTCTCTGGTGGAGGAACCTCATTAAGCAAGGCTTATGAGACCACTGCCTATGAATGAATGAATGCTTCTGTCTGTAATTTTCTTGTATGCCATCATAATTCTCCCTTAAGACAGCCACAGGACTCTTCCCGCAACTATTGGAAGTGTGATCCACATTTATTGGGCACTGTTATTCCTATGAATTGTTAGAGGGATGACTTCTTCCTATACTGTATAATTTTGGTGAATAAAATAAGCCTTCATAGTTAAGCCTTTGTTCCACAAAACAGTGAGAAACCTAGGAGTCTGTTTTCTATCATTAGCTAGTTGACAAAGCAATTACATACAATTAGCTGACTTAAAATCTCAGAGCAAATTCAAACTAGATTGAGTGTCTCTGTGAATGGACCACACATTAAACTATGACAGATAATGCACAAGGTCAGGATTACAGGTGTCTGGGTTGTTGAACCAAGGGTTTTAGACACAAAGCAACATAAATTACTATGCCAGTTTCTCTTGCCAGGTCTAGCTGATATCATGGACAAGTGTAACTCCCTATCCAAATTCTTTAGCAATTAACACTCCGCACAAACTTCTAACCTCAATGCACGGTACAAGATTCAAGACTCAGCTAACTAACTGTTTATGTCTAAATTCTTAAATCTATGTGATTACGGGAAAAGCAATTAACCAATTAACCAACTCTGGAGAGAAACAGCTTTACATGCAGATAAACAGTGGGAAAGGTTCTACAAATAGCCAGGGCTGCAGAAGATGGTCTGGCATCACATCCTTGGAAAAAGACTTACAAATTTCCCTCCTTGTGATCTGAGGTTGTATGTAGAATAGAGAATATATTTTTAGGCTCTGGACACTTTTCAATATCAGTCCTTACAGGAAGTGCAGAAGTGCCCATCACCATACATCCCCACTCCTTGTTTTACAGCCTGTCTCCCATGGGTTACCATGGTTACAAACTGCAGGGAAGGGACTCCCAGCCACAAGACTGCACTTCCTTGTTGTGAGAGAAAACAACACCTTTACATTTTGTTAACCACAAAATGTGAGCCTATAATGTTAGTCTTAAGAAATGTAGATTAGTAGATGACTTTTTTTTTACTTCTTGTTTAATTTCTCCATACTTTAGCTTTTTCCTTTGTAACCCTTTATACTCTGTCTCCTTAGGAGATAGTGTTGCAGCCAAACCCCCTTTCACAGCCACAGCTGCAGCTGCCCACTAATTAGAAAGCTGACAAGTTTATTTTGCATGTGTCCCTTATCATTTACTCAAGGAATTCAATGTGACCCTCAGATGTAGCTTTTGTAACCTTTTTTATCACCTAAAATTTGCTGTTGAATGTGTATACAAGCTGTGTAGTACAAAGCAGCTGAAGAATTGGAGCTGGAAAGAATAAAATGAGTAACCCTCAGCATGTGTGTGAGTTTTCATTCCCTCAGATAGGTATGGATTATTTCTAAGTCCCACTACTCTGAAGGCATTCTCTTTACAACCCTGGAACAGTTCTCAGAGCTGGTCTCTCAGGCTGAAGTACCCAAACATAAGTCAAGCCAAGATTACATATGAATGATTAAGCTTTTCTCTGTGAAGTAATATGATATCTGAACATTTTTGTTAAAAGAATTCTGATATAATTATATTTGTAAATTTTAAAAGATTACCTTCTTACGTGGATGAGTATTTACCTTCATGCATGTATATGTACCATGTGCATGTTTGATGCTGACAGGAGTCAGGACAAGATCACAAGTCTGTGATCTCCTAGAAACTGGAGTTGCATGATGTTGTGAGCTATAAATGAATGTGGAGAACTGAACCCAGGTCCTCTGCAAAAGCAACAAGTGCTCTTAACAAAGTGGATTTGTGTAATTTTAGTGATAGTAAAAGACATATTGAGCTAGGCAGTGGTGGCACACTCCTTTAGTCCCAGCACTCAGCAGGCTGAGACAGGCAGATCTCTGAGTTCAAGGTCAGCCTGCTCTACAGATGGAGTTTCAAGACAGCCAGGGCTACACAGAGAAACACTGTCTCAAAAACACAGAGAGAGACAGAGACAGACAGACAGAGAGACATTTTTGTAATATAGATTTTAAGTAGGTACTCTAATTAAAATATGTTATAACACATATGGGAAGAAAGGTTAGAAAAGATTACAGTGTTTGCAAAAGAATTCAATATTGTTGAAATTATCTGCATGTACAAATAATTTTTCTTTTGGTTTTTAAAAATAGGATTTCTCTATGTAGCCCTGACTGTTCTAGAACATTACTCTGTAGACCAGGCTGACCTCAGATTCAGAGACCTGCCTCTCTCTGCCTCCCAAGTCTTGGGATTAAAGTCATGTGAAACCATGTCTAGCTACAAATAATGTTTAAAAGACATAAAATTTAGTTATGTGGAATATTTTTAAAGAGCTTTTGCTACAGAGAAAATAATGGTATTTATTTTAGGATGAGCTATACACATTGACTTTTTTCCTAATAATGCACATAGTCAACAGGGTTAAGTTATAAAATATATCATATATCTACAGCTTTAAAAGATATCATACAGCTATGTATTTATAGGAAACATTCAGTATTGTTGGAACCACTGACATGACAAGAGATGAGCTGCATCCAAATAGTAGAACAAGGCATACCTGTTAGCTGTCTATCAATTTAAATTTAATTCCTTTGATGCAAATATTTCTCACAAATAAATATGCTGGAATAATACATTTTTTAAAATTTTATTTTATTTTACAAATCAATTCAGTTCTACATATCAGCCACGGATTCCCTTGTTCCCCCCCCTCCCGTCCCCTTCCTCTTCCCCCCAGCCCACTCCCCATTCCCACCTCCTCCAGGGCAAAGCCTCCCCCGAGGACTGAGATCAACCTGGTAGACTCAGTCCAGGCAGGTCCAGTCCCCTCCTCCTAGGCCAAGCCAAGCGATCCTGCATAAGCCCCAGGTTTCAAACAGCCAACTCATGCAATGAGCACAGGTCCCGGTTCCACTGCCTGGATGCCTCCCAAACAGATCAAGCCAATCAGCTGTCTCACCCATTCAGAGGGCCTGATCCATTTGGGGGCCCCTCAGCCATGGGTTCATAGTTCATGTGTTTCCATTCGTTTGGCTATTTGTCCCTGTGCTTTATCCAACCTTTGTCTCAACAATTCTCGCTCATATAAACCCTCCTCTTTCTTGCTAACTGGACTCCCGGAGCTCCACTCCGGGCCTAGCCGTGGATCTCTGTATCCAGATCCCTCAGTCATTGGATGGGGTTTCTAAAGAATGAATTATATATGTCTACAAAATAACACTCATACAAACTGCAATTTTGCAGTGCATTATTATCAATTAACTTACATATAATTTGTACCTGCAATCATTATCTATATAAAGTTGAGAATTCATTGGCACAACTTTACAGTTCTAAAATTTTGGTTCCAAACAGTCTCTTAAATTCCACCTGCTGACTCTTACTAAAATTGATAACAACAATAATGTAATTGCTCAGAAGCTCTATGGAAGTGCTTTTTACTGCAATAAATTTTATAAATAATTGAGTACATATTCACTATCATTGATTAGAAATAGCATTCTGGGCTTTAAATGCAAGATATGACAAATTTTGTTACTGAACATTTTAACTTATGGCTACCCCATTTTTCTTCCTACTCCCATCAATACCATTTTCATGTTCAATTCAACTTTTCTTTTTTCCTGTTATTCAATAGTACATTTCTTCTCTGGTATGCATTCCATCGTGAAACAGGGTTTTATATTTATCAATCTACCAATGCTGTTTAGTGTGGTAAAGGATCAAAAACCATATTAACTTTCAGGTCTAGAGGGCTAAATTATTCATTCTTACGAATTGCTAATTATGTTTGCTAACAATTGTTAGAGTTATACCTCAGCCAATGTGTCTCAGGATGTCTTAGTAAAACCAAATTCACATCAGAAAATTTGGAAAGGACAAAGAAAAAAGATAATTTGAAAAGCCAAAAGCTCAGATAAACTATAGGATATTATTTCTAGACAAGAGGTTCATGAATTGGGCTATCACAACTTCACTGACTCATATGAAAGAAACTAACAGAGCACCAGACACAAAATTCAAAGCTGGATGTGCCCAGCAGAGCTTACTGAGCCACCAGTGAAATGCCAGAGTTCTAGTCAGTATTTAGGAACCATTTTCTTTTCTGTTGAAGTTGTCATCGTATTTTTCATATAATGTGAGGGGTAAATATCTGAAAATCTGTACAACTATTATTTCCTTACTGCTCTTTTAAAGGCACCTATAACCTCTTTGTTCCTCAGACTGTAAACAAATGGATTGAGCAGGGGAATTATTACTGTATAAAATAAAGAAAGCATCTTCTCTTTGTCTCCAACTGGTCCAGACCCAGGGCAAACATAGATGAGAAAAATAGTCCCATAGAACAAAGAGACAGAGAGCAGGTGCCCACTGCAGGTGGAGAAGGCTTTTCTCTTGCCCTTCTTAGACTTCTTGTTCAGGATAGCAAAGAGGACACGGACATAGGAGATCATGATGGTTAGAAAAGTGAAGGCTTGTATAGAAAATGAAAAGACTGAAAGCACAACCATGTTAACTGAAGGATCAATGCAAGAAATGTTGAAAAGCTGTAATATTTCACAATAGTAATATTGTATAATGTTGGATCTGCAGAAAGTCAATCTAAGTAACAAACCCACATGAACTGCCAAGTGCAGAGTACCAAGTAAGTAGGTCACAGCTATAAACTGAGTACAGAGTCTATTGGACATCAACACTGGATAAAGCAGGGGGTTACATATGGCTACATAGCGGTCATAGGCCATCACAGACAGGAGAAAACATTCTGTGGTTGCACTGGAGCCCATAAAATAAAACTGAGCAAAGCACTCGACCAGGGATATTTCATGATTTTTAGATAAAAAGTTGATAAGCATCTTGGGGGTCACAGAGGATGAAGTGCAAGAGTCGGCAAATGCTAAACTGCTGAGGAATAGGTACATGGGGGTGTGAAGGTGAGGGTCCTTCCAGATGAGAGCAATCAGCCCAAGATTGCCCACCATGGTGATGAGGTAGATGATGAGAAACAGTAGGAACAGGGCAGCCTTTAATGTGGGCTGATCTGTGAGTCCCGTGAGGATAAACTCAGTCACCAGAGTATGGTTTTCTTCTGTCATGTCTGACCTGAATAATCACTAAAATGAGAAAATCAGTAAATATAGAGTTTATATATATATATATATATATATATATATATACATACATACATATATATATATAATTTTTGATATCCTTGTCACTAGTATATTCCAAATGAATGTTTTTTATACTGGGACTTAAGCTTGTCACTATCTACTTTAATATGCATTGAAAATTTTGCATAATAAAATTTTTAAATAATATTACACCTAAAGTAATATGTGAATTTATTGGAAATCCTTTTAGCTTTTTTCTGGAGGGAGGGGCTTCTCTGTGTAACTGCCTCGGTTGTCTTTGAACTCACTCTATAGACCAGGTTGGCCTTGACCTCACAGGGATATACTTGCCTCTGCCTCTCAGGTGCTGGGATTGATTAAAGGCATGAGCCATCACCACCCAGCTGTGGAAATTCTTCTAAACCTTATAAATACAGTATGTGTTTTCCATATTTAGAACTGCATAACTTGTTAAAACTCACATGACTAAAACAGATTGCTATATCAAGAGTATAAACAGTAAGTTCAGTTGAGTGTATCCTAATTGATATGAAACTACAGTTCAAAGATTTAATAATCAAGATATTCAGACAATGCATAATAAAGAAGTGGGTAAGGAATTAGAAAAGAGCTCAGATTCTAACATAAAGGGGATAAAACATAAGCAAATATGTGTTTTCATACAGTAGGAAAGGGTAACTGATGTGGTAGATTACTCTGTCAATGTCAGCCATACATGTGGAAACATAGAATGAAATTCCTACTATATAGTACGCATATACACACAGAAAATGAACACATCACACCTCCTCATGTTTGTGATTAGCATAAATGAAAGTACATCAAAGTGCTCACTGAACACTAAGGTGAGGAAATGGTTGCTTTCCCATATAACTTAGAATATTAGTTGCAACAGCCTTTGGGAAACAACTTTATAAAACTCAATTTATTTGAATAAAATATACTTACTAGTCAACTTACCATTTTTTTTCAGCTATACGTTAAAAATCTAAGCCCAACTGGATAAGAACAGATATATAAAGAATATGAAATTCATTTCTGGCCAAGGAGTAAAGAACAGAAACCGGTGGATATGTCATGGTACATTAAAAAAATCAGCCACAGAAAAGATATTATTAATTGTATTGAGAATTATCCAGAATGACTATTATCTCAGAAGACCTAAATATATAGAAATAAAATTACTATGATCATACTGTAGCCAAATGAGCTATGATTTTTAAAATATCCTAAATATCTTCTTAAATTTAAAAAAATATAGATAAAAACAATAAACTTAAGATCCTGATTTTTATGGCCTGTGAGTAGAGGCTTGGATGAGAGAAGGAGAGGTGGGAAAGAAGGATAAATTAACTAGGAATTTCATAAGAACAGATTCATATAAATCATATTTTACAAAAAATTGTATCTGTGTGTGCATGTTCACATCAATATGTATATATTAAATGGTGGGTGAAAGAATTGTCTCAAACATGTTAATAGTTTATAAACCTGAGAAAAATTGAAGTCCTGATACTGTTATTATTAATATTATTAATAATATTATTAATAAATATTATTAATAAATAATAATTTAAATTTTTATGACTAAAAATAAATAAAATGTAGAAATAACCTCCAGAAAATTGTCATATTCCTTTAGATGTTATAGGTAAGGAAATTTTCAACATTGAGAATAGATATAAGTTTGTAACACTCCAAACTTATCTATGATTATATATGTAGGGAATTAGGGAAAAGATTTTAGATATCTTTCAATTTCAATAACGTTCTTACTGAGATATTCCCTGGATGAAGCCTGAGTGCATCTGCTTAGAATATAAATTTATACTTTTGAAATTGTCTAAATAAAGGAATTTTTTTGACATTTTGTAGTCTCTGTAAGGACTTCAAAAAGTTTTATGTGAAAAAATTTTAAATTAAAATGAACAAATAAAATCGTGAAGATTGTTATCATATATTCAAATACCAAAATATGTATGGGTGCTAAAAGGTGGAGAAATTGACTTTCATATAACTTTAAAATGAAGACAAGTTTCCTCTATGAATTGAATATCAGTATAGGGAATGATTTCTGAGCTGCTGTTCTAACAAAATTAAATCAAACATTTGAGAATTTTTACTTTTAAATGCATACAGAGTCCTAAACATACAGCAGGACAAAATATAAGATAAAAATTTGATATTTGGCCAGATGTAACTACTCCAAACATCTTCAATTATTGCTATGTATAATTTAGCTTAGAAGTAATAATTGTAACTTCACAGTTAAAATAAGATTGCAATAACAATTATTTAACTTAACAGGTACATGATGCACTAACAGACAAATGGAGTCCGTGGCAGTGGCTTTCTCTATCTTTCTCATGATTCTATGAATTTGAAGGAATTTTATTTCACTCAACCACAAGCACTTAAGACAGAATTTCTCATTCAGAAATAATACAAATAAATGAGATTCACAGCATAATCACATCTCAGTTAAGAAAACCTTTCACACTACAAAATATCCTCTGAATACATTGAGTTTTTCTTCTCAACATTCAATTTTTGGCCTTCATTTTCTGAATCACTGGGAACATTCTCAACAATGGTGTTTCTGATGCAGTAATAATCCCAATTGATACACACTTTTTCAGACTACTTTTTGAGTGTGTCTGTCTCCATTTCAGTTGCTGATTTTTATAAAATCATCTAGAAATTTTTAATGTCTCATGAAAATATTTTGTACAAGTTACAAAGGTGCAATAAACAATAATCCAAAAGTTTTCTTTCTCACCCAATTCCTGTAAAATACTGGGCAACTGGAAAAATACTAATTTTCTGGAACTTATTTGAAATGTATGGGGGAAAGTAGTATTATCTGTGAGCCAAGTTCCCCCTAGAAACTTCAAAATGGAGAGACTTAGCATCTTTTCTTCCACTGCAAACAGATTCTTTAAATCATCTTCAAATTCTCTAAAGTTCCCAAGGCATTCCCAGCAGGATAAAATAAAGTTGTTCCATTGGGCATTGAGAACAAGTCATCATATCATTCACATAACTAGTTGCAACAATAAAAATGCATGTGTCCTCAGAGCTCACAGGGGAGGCATTTTTTAAAATGTCACTGAGCAAAAAGATTTCCCTCCAACCCCAATGTACTTTCAGTGTTCTTAGTCCAGAAACAGGGCCACCAAGCAAATAGACACACAAGCCATAAACAAGAGACACATTCTGGACATACTCTAAGCTTAACTCTGTTGTTTCAATAAAGGCCAACCCATCTTGGCTTGAATTATTTTATACCTAGTGCTTTCTAGGTATAAAATCACAGTTCACTTCAGAATCATTGCTATAATTTCCACCTCCCAGACATATACACAATTCCATAATAACATCAATTCTTATAACAGAGCCATCAAATTCTCATGATGACCTTGAGAAGACTCACATTTCTTCACCACCACCCATATATTATTCTCATGTAAAATGTATAACTTTCTGTAAAGATAAAATTACAAATAAATTAATATGCTTAATTACCATTATCAAAAAATGAGAAATATTAATCAAAGATTTTTTGTCTATCTACAAATTATTTACTATATTATATGCATTTTCTTTCAATACAAATGTCTTAGTTTATTGACAGCATGGGACTTAGTTCTCAACTTAGTTCTCTTTTAGTAGAACTTTAGTTCTCCATCTTAAGGATAATTTATCCTTAAGTTTATGCCCCAAACACAAGGGCACCCACATATGTAAAAGAAACATTACTAAAGCTTAAACCACATATAAAACCCCACATATTAATAGTGGAAGACTTCAACACCCCACTTTCACCACTGGACAGATCTCCCAAAATGAAACTTAACAGAGAAATAAAGGACTTATCTGATGTTATGACTCAAATGGACTTAATCGATATTTACAGAACATTCCATCCTAACAAAAAAGAATATACCTTCTTCTCAGCACCCCATGGAACCTTCTCTAAAAATCGACCACATACTTGGACACAAAACAAATCTCAACAAATAACAAAACAATTGGAATAACCTCCTGCGTTCTATCAGACCACCATGGCTTAAAGTTAGATTTCAACAACAACAAAAACTACAGAAAACCTACAATCTCATGGAAACTGAATAGTGCTCAACTGAATCACCAATGGGTTATGGAAGAAATAAAGAAAGAAATTAAAGACTTCCTAGAGATCAACGAAAATGAAGACACCACATACGCAAACTTATGGGACACTGTGAAAGCAGTGCTAAGAGGGAAATTCATAGCACTAAATGCCCACATAAAGAAGTTGGAGAAATCTCACACTAGTGACTTAACAGCACACCTGATAGCTCTAGAACAAGAAGAAGCAAAGTCTTCCAGGAAGAATAGACACCAGGAAATTGTCAAATTGAGAGCTGAAATCAATAAAAAAGAAACAAAGAGAACAATACAAAAAATTAATGAAACAAAGAGTTGGTTCTTTGAGAAAATCAACAAGATAGACAAGCCCTTATCCAAACTAACCAAAAGACAGAGAGAGAGCATCCAAATTAACAAAATCAGAAATGAAAAGGGGGACATAACAACAGACATTGAGGAAATCCAGAGAATCATCAGGTCATACTTCAAAAACATCTACTCCACAAAACTGGAAAACCTAAAAGAAATGGATAATTTTCTGGATAGATACTACATAACAAAGTTAAATCAAGACCAGATAAACTATTTAAATAGTCCAATAACCCCTAATGAAATAGAAACAGTCATTAAAAGTCTCCAAACCAAAAAAAGCCTAGGACCAGATGGTTTCAGTGCAGAATTCTACCAGATCTTCAAAGAAGAATTAATACCAATACTCTTTAAATTGTTCCACACAATAGAAACAGAAGGAACATTACCAAACTCCTTCTATGAGGCTACAATTACCCTGATTCCTAAACCAAACAAAGATGCAACAAAGAAAGAGAACTACAGACCGATCTCCTTCATGAACATTGATGCAAAAATGCTCAATAAAATACTGGCAAACAGACTCCAAGAACACATCAAAACACTTATCCACCATGATCAAGTAGGCTTCATCCCAGGGATGCAAGAGTGGTTTAATATACGAAAGTCTGTCAATGTAATACACCATATAAACAAACTCAAAGACAAAAACCACATGATCATCTCACTAGATGCAGAAAAGGTGTTTGACAAAATCCAACACCCCTTCATGATAAAGGTCTTGGAGCGATCAGGAATACAGGGAACATACCTAAATATAATAAAGGCAATTACAGCAAGCCAACAGCCAACATCAAATTAAATGGAGAGAAACTCAAAGCGATTCCACTAAAATCAGGAACAAGGCAAGGCTGTCTGCTCTCCCCATACTTATTAAATATAGTACTTGAAGTTCTAGCCAGAGAAATAAGACAACATAAGGAAATTAAGGGGATACAGATTGGAAAGGAAGAAGTCAAGCTTTCACTATTTGCAGATAACATGATAGTATACATGAGTGACTCCAAAAATTCAACCAAGGAACTGATACAGCTTATAAACACGTTCAGCAACATAGCAGGATACAAGAGCAACTCAAAAAAAATCAGTAGCCTTCCTATATACAATTGACAAACAGGCTGAGAAGGAAATCAGAGATACATCACCCTTTACAATAGCCACAAATGATATAAAATACCTTGGGGTAACACTAACCAAGCAAGTGAAGGACCTATATAACAAGAACTTTAAGTCCCTGAAAAAAGAAATTAAAGATGTCAGAAAATGAAAAGATCTCTCATGCTTATGGATAGGCAGGATTAACATAGTAAAAATGGCAATCTTACCAAAAGCAATCTACATATTCAATGCAATCCCCATCAAAATCCCAACACAATTCTTCATAGACCTAGAAAGAATAATACTCAACTTCACATGGAAAAGCAAAAAACCCAGGATAGCCAAAAGAATCCTGTACAATAAAACAACCTCTGGAGGCATCACAATCCCTGACCTCAAGCTCTACTATACAGCTACATTAATAAAAACAGCTTAGTACTGGCATAAAAACCGACATGTGGACCAATGGAATCGAATTGAAGACCTTGACATTAATCTACACACCTATGAACATATAATTTTTGACAAAGAAGCCAAAACTATACAATGGAAAAAGAAAGCATCTTCAACAAATGGTGCTGGCATAACTGGATATCAACCTGTAGAAGGCTGCAAATAGATCCATATCTGTCACCGTGCACAAAACTTAAGTCCGAGTGGTTCAAAGACCTCAACATAAATCCAGTTACTTTGAACCTGATGGAAGAGAAAGTAGGAAGTAGTCTTGAACGCATTGGCATAGGAGATCACTTCCTAAATATAACACCAGTAGCTCAGACACTGAGAGAAACAATCAATCAATGAGACCTCTTGAAACTGAGAAGCTTTTGTAGAGCAAAGGACATGGTCAACAAGGCAAAGCGACAGCCTATAGAATGGGAAAAGGTCTTCACCAATGCCACATCTGACAGAGGGCTGATATCCAGAATATATAAAGAACTCAAGAACTTAGACATCAAAATGCCCAACAGTCCAATTAAGAAATGGGTTATAGAACTAAACAGAGAATTCTCAACAGAGGAAACTCAAATGGCTGAAAGACATTTAAGGAATTGCTCAATATCCTTAATCATCAGGGAAACACAAATCAAAATGACTCTGAGATACCACCTTACACCTGTCAGAATGGCTAAGATCAAAAACACTGAAGACAGCTTATGCTGGAGAGGATGTGGAGCTAGGGGAACACTCCTACACTCTTGGTGGGAATGCAAGCTTGTACAGCCACTTTGGAATTCAATATATTGCTTTCTTAGAAAATTGGGAATCCATCTCCCCCAAGATCCAGCTATACCACTCTTGGGCATATACCCAAGAAATGCTCAATCATACCACAAGGGTACTTGCTCAGCTATGTTCATATCAGCATTGTTTGTAATAGCCAGAACATGGTAACAACCTAGATGCCCTTCAACTGAAGAATGGATAAATAAAATGTGGTACATATACACAATGGTGTACTACTCAGCAGAGAAAAACAATGACATCATGAGGTTTGCAGGCAAATGGATGGATCTAGAAAAAATCATCCTGAGTGAGGTAACCCAGACTCAGAAAGATAAACATGGTTTGTACTCACTCATAGGAGGATACTAGATGTAAAACAAAGATGACTAGACTGCTACTCTAGGGAGGCTACCTAGAACACAGGACCCCAAGAAAGACACATGGATCGCCCAATGGCAGAGAAATGGATGAGATCTACATGAACAGCCTGGACATGAGTGGGGGTAATGAAGGGCAAGGGTCAAGGGAAAGAGAGCTTAGGGGAGTGGGAGACCCCAGCTGGATCAAGAACAAAGAGGGAGAATAAGGAATAAGAGACCATGATAAATGAAGACCACATGAGAATAATAAGAAGCAAAGTGCTAGAGAGGTCCACAGAAATCCACAAAGATACCTCCACAATGGACTACTGGCAATGGTCGAGAGACAGCCTGAACTGACCTACTCTGGTGATAGGATAGCCAAAAACCCTAATTGTCGTGCTAGAAACCTCATCCAATGATTGAGGGAACCGGATGCAGAGATCCACGACAAGGCCCCAGGTGGAGCTCCAGCAGTCCAATTGGCAAGAAACAGAAGGGTTTGTATGAGCGAGAATTGTTGAGACAAAGGTTGGAAAAAGCACAGGAACAAATAGCCAAACAAATGGAAACACATGAACTATGATCCATTAGCTGAGGAGCTCCCAACTGGTTCAGGCCCTCTGGATAAGTGAGACAGTTGATTAACTTGATCTGTATGGGAGGCATCCAGGCAGTGGGACCGGGTCCTGTGCTCAGTGCATGAGTTGGCTGTTTGAAACCTGGGGATTATACAGGGACACTTGGCTCAGCCTGGGAGGAGGGGACTGGACCTGCCTGGACTGAATCTACCAAGTTGAACTCAATCCTCAGGGGAGTCTTTGCCATGGAGGAGATGGGAATGGAAGGTGAGATGGGAGAAAGGTGGGAGGGGGGGAGGAGGGAGAACAAGGGGATCCATGGCTGATATGTAAAATTAAATTAAATTATAAAATAAAATTTTAAAAATGGGAAACATTTTTACAATGGAAGGAATTTTATCTCTGTTTGATAACACATTGATTGCATGGGCTGTGTTCTCCTGGTGTCCTCAACCCCTCTGGCTCCTACAATCTTTCCTCCACTTCTTTGGAATTCCCTGATCTCCACCTTCTGTTTGATTTTGGGTCTCTGCATCTGCTCCTATCAGTTGCTGGATAAAGCTTTTCTGATGATGATCATGCTAGGCACTGATATATGTGTATAGCAGAGTCATTAGGAATCATTTAATTGACTTTTTTTTCTTTTGGCTAGTGCTGTTTGATTGTATCCTAGGTCTCTGGACTATCCAGCAGCTAGTTCCTTGTTATCCAGGTAGTCAGGCTGGGCTCCCTCTTGTGGCTTGGACCTCAAGTTGGAATAGTCATTGGTTGGCCACTCCCACAAGTTCTATTCCACTGCTACCCCAGCACATCTTGCAGGCAGGATGAATTGTAGTTTTAAGGTTTTGAGGCTGGGTTGATGTCCCAGTCCCACCATTGGAAGCCTTGCCTGATTACCGAAGATGGTTGGTTTGAGCTCTGTATCCCTCAGGTTTTCTTTCCTTCCCCTTCCTTTTTAAACTGCCTTATTACACTGCATGTATTCTTATTCACTGATACTGTGAAATAATGTAATTCATATAGGATGAAATGCAGAAATGAACATAGTAAAATATTAACCCTGATGTACAGTAAAGGTACAGTAAAGGATTGCAGGGTTCCAAGCATTTGGTAAACATGGTAGTCCATCCAGAGCAAAGGCAGTTACTAAATTACTAAGAAACAGACAAGATTTATAGTACTGAGTAGGTCAATGGAGGGATAATTCATGTCATAGTCAGGAAGAAGTATGACATAAACTCCTCAACACGTAAATCTCACATTGCTTACAAGAGGGTAGAATTTAAATCTAATGAGTGCTAATTTCAAGAATTTTTATTTAATTTTCTTCAGACTATAACTGACCCCAAGTAAGAAAATGTGCAAAAGACAACTTCATAGCATGTGTAGGTAAAATACTGCATCATTGTATGTATTAAAGAATCTATAATTAGGAGCTGAATTGATAGCTTAGTGAGTGAAATTCTTGTTTTGCCAGCACAAAAATCTGAATTCCATCTGCAGCCTCCATATAAAAATCTGGTCCTGATGGTGGACCCATGGCAGTGATAGAGACAAAAAACAAGCAGAGCCTGGTGTCTCCCTGCTCAGTCAGCCTAGTCAACACAGGGAGCTCCAAGCCGGTGAGTTACCCTGTCTACAAAAACCCTAAAAAACCAAATTCAACCAAATGAAACAAACGAAAACCATAGTAAAGAGTACTTGAAGAAAGACATTTGAAATTAATTCTCAGTTTCCACATGAATACACAAAGATGTGCACATATACCTTCCCAGACAGGTATACCCATAAACGTAAACATTTACATATACACAAAACCTACAGTTAATGTTATTTACAGGAATAAGTATATGTATACACATACACATATAAATACTTATTTTACTTATTCAATAAATTGAATAATACTTTGATTTTTTTCTTCTCTTTTCCTTTGTTCTATTCTCTCACCTACTACACCCAGACAATAACTGTTAACAATTTGGGTTAATAATCTCATTTTATTTTTGTGGTTTTAATTATACGTATATACACATTTCATTAAAAAGAAGAAAGAGAATTTTAATAATTTAAAGTTTCTTAATTGTGATAAAAGAAAATATACTTCTCTATGTCTTGTTTTTCTTACTTTTGCTATTTATTAAATAATGGGAGCAATCTATCACTCTGCTCTCTGCAGACTGTAAGAAAAAGAATGCACACAGAACTATAGACAACTGAGAAAAGCAGGAGACGTGGTCCTCCTCAGGGAGGGGCATACCGATTGGTTGCCTGATGTGGATAAGGCTCTGTATGCTGTGAGTGTGTTGCTCTGATTGGTTAATAAATAAACTGCTGATTGGCCATTAGCCAGGCAGGAAGTATAGGCAAGACAAAGAGAGAGGAGAATTCTGGGAACAGGAAGGCTGAGGCAGGAGTCAACCAAACACACAGGAAGCAAGATGTAAAGGCAGAACTGGGAAAAGGTACCAAGCCACATGACTAAACATAAATAAGAATTGTGGCCGGGCGGTGGTGGCGCACGCCTTTAATCCCAGCACTCGGGAGGCAGAGCCAGGTGGATCTCTGTGAGTTCGAGGCCAGCCTGGGCTACCAAGTGAGTTCCAGGAAAGGCGCAAAGCTACACAGAGAAACCCTGTCTCGAAAAACCAAAAAAAAAATAAAAAATAAAAAAAATAAAAGAATTGTGGGTTAGTGTAAATGTAAGAGCTAGTCAGTGGTAGACCTGAGCTAATATCTGAGCAATTTTAATTAATATAAGCTTCTGAGTGATTATTTTATAAGTGGGCTGCGGGACTGCCAGGGCTTGGCAAGACATAGAGAAAAACTCCAGCTACAATTGTCCAGTGCCCAAAAGTGAGCCTTTAAAGCATACATACAAGTAATATTATATGGACTGGACAGTTTGTATTTAGGAATTTGTATGCACATACATATATAGGCAATAACAATTAATGGAAGAAGATTCAGTGAATTTGAAAGAGTGTGAGGAGGGGAGGATGGGCGGTTTTACAAGGAGGAAAGGGAAGGAGAAATGTTGTACTTATAATTTCAAAAATAAAACAAAAGCTAAAGAAAGAAAATAAAAAAAAGGAACAGCTGCCATTTCATGTTTCCAAATGACATGGACAGGGCAACCCATCCTGCAATCCTTAGAATGATTGATGGAACTCAGTGAAATCATGAGCTTAAATAAACCTTTTCCACTTTAAGGTGTTTTGTCAGACATTGGACAGAGCCACCCAAGTAATTAATATAGTAATAAAAATGCAAAATCAACAGCTAGTAGTGGAAAAAAAAACTCAGGTGGTGATATTGTGTTCCCCAATATATTGTGCACCCTAATAAACTTATCTGGGGCCAGAGAACAGAACAACCGCTAGATAGACATAGAGGCCAGAAAAGGGTGGCACACACACCTTTAATCCTAGCATTGCAGAGGCAGAGATCCATCCAGATCTCTGTGAGTTCAAAGCCACACTGGAAACAACCAGGCATTGTGACACACGCCTTTAATCCCAGGAAGTGATGGCAGAAAGCAGAAAGGTATATAAGGAATGAGGACCAGGAACTAGACCCTTTTGAATCTTTTAGGCTTTTGAGCAGCAGTTCAGCTGAGATCAATTCACATGAGGACTCAGAAGCTTTCAGTCTGAAGATTGATGGAAACAGGATCGATTGGCTGAGAAGTGGTGAGGTGAGATTAGCTGTGGCTTGTTTTGTTTCTCTGATCTTTCAGCGTTCAACCCAATACCTGGCTCCGGGTTTGTTTTTATTAGTAAGACCGTTAAGATTCGTGCTACAATCTCATCTAGACACCTACTCTATGTGATTAGAGGGCTGTGAAAGGAAAAGTGAATTTAAATTTATTCAGAAGAGGTTGAGAGTGTCTTATGTGTAGAGGACCAGATGACTGAGAAGGGAAAAATAAACACACAACAACACAGTAGAATAACCTGCCCATGAGCTGATCACCAAAACTCATGGCATTCCTTTCTAGAAACAGCCTTACCTACAGTTAACTGTGGCCATATGGATTGATTTAGCTTTAGATTGAGAGTGATATATGCCATTTATATTTCTGCTAAAATCCAGGTCATACTTAAACTCTTCTGGACTATTTCTACAGTAAACTAGATTCAGATAAGACTAAGGCATTGAAGTATTTCAGGTGTGGAGCTGGCTTGAGTAACTAGAGAGGAGTGTAGACTCTATACACCAAGTGTAGTAAGAATTTTTTCTAATGAGAAATAATCATCCTTATTACATATTATTATTGTATATTATCCTTAAGATGGAGAACTAAAGTTCCACTAAAAGAGAACTAAGTTGACAACTAAGTCCCATGCTGTCAATCAACTAAGACATTTGTATTGAAAGAAAATGCATATAAGATAGTAAATAATTTGTAGATAGACAAAAAATCTTTGATTAACATTTCTCATTTTTTGATAATGGAAATTAAGCATAATAATTTATTTGTAATTTTATCCTTACAGAAAGTTATACATTTTACATGAGAAGAATATATGGGTGGTGGTGAAGAGATGTGAATTTTCTCAAGGTCGTCATGAGAATTTGATGGCTCTGTTACAAGGATTGATGTTATTATGGAATTGTGTATATGCCTGGGAGGTGGAAATTATAGCAATGATTCTGAAGTGAACTGTGATTTTATACCTAGAAAGCACTAGGTATAAAATAATTCAAGCCAAGATGGGTTGGCCTTTATTGAAACAACAGAGTTAAGCTTGGAGTATGTCCAGAATGTGTCTCTTGTTTATGGCTTGTGTGTCTATTTGTTTGGTGGTCCTGTTTCTGGACTAAGAACACTGAATGTACATTGGAGTTGGAGGAAAATCTTTTTGCTCAGTGACATTTTAAAAAACAGTCTCCCCTGTGAGCTCTGAGGACACAATGCATTTTTATTGTTGCAACTAGTTATGCGAATGATATGATGACTTGTTCTCAATGCCCAATGGAACAACTTTATTTTATCCTGCTGGGAATGCCTTGGGAACTTTAGAGAATTTGAAGATGATTTAAAGAATCTGTTTGCAGTGGAAGAAAAGATGCTAAGTCTCTCCATTTTGGAGTTTCTAGGGGGAACTTGGCTCACAGATAATACTACTTTCCCCCATACATTTCAAATAAGTTCCAGAAAATTAGTATTTTTCCAGTTGCCCAGTATTTTACAGGAATTGGGTGAGAAAGAAAACTTTTGGATTATTGTTTATTGTACCTTTGTAACTTGTACAAAATATTTTCATAAGACATTAAAAATCTCTAGATGATTTTATAAAAATCAGCAACTGAAATGGAGACAGACACACTCAAAAGGTAGTCTGAAAAAGTATGTATCAATTGGGATTATTACTGCATCAGTAACACCATTGTTGAGAATGTTCCCAGTGATTCAGAAAATGAAGGCCAAAAATTGAATGTTGAGAAGAAAACCTCAATGTATTCAGAGGATATTTTGTAGTGTGAAAGGTTTTCTTAATTAAGATGTGATTATGCTGCGAATCTCGTTTATTTGTATTATTTCTGAATGAGAAATTCTGTCTTAAGTGCTTGTGGTTGAGTGAAATAAAATTTCTTCAAATTCATAGAATCATGAGAAAGATAGAGAAAGCCACTGCCACGGACTCCATTTGTCTGTTAGTGCATCATGTACCTGTTAAGTTAAATAATTGTTATTGCAATCTTATTTTAACTGTGAAGTTACAATTATTACTTCTAAGCTAAATTTAACATAGCAATAACTGAAGACATTTGGAGTAGTTACATCTGGCCAAATATCTTAGGGTAGAATTTTTAATCTTATATTTTGTCCTGCTGTATATTTAGGACTCTGTATGCATTTAAAAGTAAAAATTCTCAAATGTTTGATTGAATTTTGTTGGAACAGCAGCTCAGAAATCATTCCTTATGCTGATATTCAATTCATAGAAGAAAACTTGTCTTCATTTTAAAGTTATATGAAAGTCAATTTCTCCACCTTTTAGCATCTATACGTATTTTGGTATTTGGATATAGGACAACAATTTTTATAATTTTATTTGTTCATTTTAATTTAAAAATTTTCATATAAAACTTTTTGAAGTCCTTACAGAGACTACAAAATGTCAAAAAATCCCCTTATTCAGACAATTTTAAAAGTATAAATTTGTATTCTAAGCAGATGCACTCAGGCTTCATCCAGGGAATATTTAGCAAGAACGTTATTGAAATTGAAAGATATCTAAAATCTTTTCCCTAAAATCCCTACATATATAATCATAGATAAATTTGGAGTGTTACAAACTTATATCTATTCTCAATGGTGAAAATTTTCTTACCTGTAACATCTAAAGGAATATGACAATTTCCTGGAGGTTATTTCTACATTTTATTTATTTTTAGTCACAAAAATTTAAATTATTATTTATTAATTTTCACATTACAAAATATCTCCTGAAAAAGACAGTATCAGGACTTCAATTTTTCTCAGGTTTATAAACTATTAACATGTTTGAGACAATTCTTTCACCCACCATTTAATATATGCATATTGATGTGAACATGCACTCATAGATACAATTTTGTGTGAAATATGATTTATATGAATCTGTTCTTATGAAATTCCTAGTTGATTTATCCTTCTTTCCCACCTCTCCTTCTCTCATCCAAGCCTCTACTCACAGGCCATAAAAATCAGGATCTTAAGTTTATTGTATTTTATCTATATTTATTTAAATTTAAGAGTATATTTAGGATATTTTAAAAATCATAGCTTATTTGGCTACAGTATGATCATAGCAATTTTATTTCTATATATTTAGGTCTTCTGAGATAATAGTCATTCTGGATGATTCTCAATACAATTAATAATAGTTCTTTTCTGTGACTGATTTTTTTAATGTACCATGACATATCCACCAGTTTCTATTCTTTACTCCTTGGCCAGAAATGAGTTGCATATTCTTTGTACATCTGCTTTTATCCAGTTGGGCTTAGATTTCTAAAGTATCTAAGTATCTAAAAAATGGTAGGTTGACTAGTAAGTATATTTTATTCAAATAAATTGAGTTTTATAAAGTTGTTTCCCAAAGGCTGTTGCAACTAATTTTCCACAAGTTATATGGGAAAGTATCTATTTCCTCCCCTTAGTGTTCAGTGAGCATTTTGATGTACTTTAATTTATGCTAATTGCAAACATGAGTAGGTGCGTATGTGTTCATTTTCTGTGTGTATATGCATAGTATATAGTAGAAATTTCATTCTGTGTGTTTCTAGATGTATAGCTGACAATGACAGAGTAATCTACCACCTCAGTTACTCTTTCCTACTGTATGTAAATACATATTTGCTTATGTTTATTTCCCTTTATGTTAGAATCTGAGCTCTTTTCTAATTCCTTACCCACTTCTCTATTATGCAATGTCTGAATATCTTGATTATCAAATCTTTGAACTACAGTTTCATGTCAATTAAGATACACTCAACTGATCTTACTGTTTATACTCTTGATATAGCAATCTGTTTTAGTCATGTGAGTTTTAACAAGTGATGCAGTTTGAAATACCAGAAAATACATACTGTAATTACAAGATTTAGAAGGATTTCCCCAGCTAGGTGGTGGTGGCTCATGCCTTTAATTCCAGCACCTCAGAGGCAGAGGCAAACATATCCCTGTGAGTTCAAGGCCAACCTGATCTATAGAGTGAGTTCAAGGACAATCGAGGCAATTAAACAGAGAAACCCCCCCCCCAAAAAAAAACCTAAGAGGATTTCCACTAAATGCACTTATTACTTTAGGTGTATTATTGTTTAAAAAGGACAAGGATATCAATAATTATATATATGTGTATATGTATATATATATTAACTCTATATTTACTGATTCTTTCATTTTAGTGATTATTCAGGTCAGACATGACAGAAGAAAACCATACTCTGGTGACTGAGTTTATCCTCACGGGACTCACAGATCAGCCCACATTAAATGCTGCCCTGTTCCTACTGTTTCTCATCATCTACCTCATCACCATGGTGGGCAATCTCGGGCTGATTGCTCTCATCTGCAAGGACCCTCACCTTCACACCCCCATGTACTTATTCCTCAGCAGCTTAGCCTTTGCCGACTCATGCACTTCATCCTCTGTGACTCCCAAGATGCTTATCAACTTTTTATCTAAAAATCATGAAATATCCCTGGTCGAGTGCTTTGCTCAGTTTTATTTTATGGGCTCCAGTGCAACCACAGAATGTTTTCTTCTGTCTGTGACGGCCTATGACCGCTATGTGGCCATATGCAACCCCCTGCTTTATCCAGTGTTGATGTCCAATAAACTCTGTACTCAGTTTATAGCTGTGACCTACTTACTTGGTACTCTGCACTTGGCAGTTCATGTGGGTTTGTTACTTAGATTGTCTTTCTGCAGATCCAACATTATACAATATTATTACTGTGAAATTTTACAGCTTTTCAACATTTCTTGAATTGATCCTTCAGTTAACATGGTTGTGCTTTTAGTCTTTTCAATTTTTATAGAAGCCTTCACCTTTCTAACCATCATGGTCTCCTATGTCCGTGTCCTCTTTGCTATCCTGAACAAGAAGTCTGAGAAGGGCAAGAGAAAAGCCTTCTCCACCTGCAGTGCACACCTGCTCTCTGTCTCTTTGTTCTATGGGACTATTTTTCTCATCTATGTTTGCCCTGGGTCTGGACCAGTTGGAGACAAAGAGAAGATGCTTTCTTTATTTTATACAGTAATAATTCCCCTGCTCAATCCATTTGTTTACAGTCTGAGGAACAAAGAGGTTATAGGTGCCTTTAAAAGAGCAGTAAGGAAATAATAGTTGTACAGATTTTCAGATATTTACCCCTCACATTATATGAAAAATACGATGACAACTTCAACAGAAAAGAAAATGGTTCCTAAATACTGACTAGAATTCTGGCATTTCACTGGTGGCTCAGTAAGCTCTGCTGGGCACATCCAGCTTTGAATTTTGTGTCTGATGCTCTGCTAGTTTCTTTCTTATGAGTCAGTGAAGTTGTGGTAGCCCAATTCATGAACATCTTGTCTAGAAATAATATCCTATAGTTTATCTGAGCTTTTGGCTTTTCAAATTATCTTTTTCCTTTGTCCTTTCCAAATTTTCAGATGTGAAAATGGTTTTACTAAGACATCCTGAGACACATTGGCTGAGGTATAACTCTAACAATTGTTAGCAAACATAATTAGCAATTCATAAGAATGAATAATTTAGCCCTCTAGACCTGGAAGTTAATACGGTTTTTGATCCTTTACCACACTAAAGAGTACTGGTAGATTGATAAAAATAAAACCCTGTTTCATGATGGAATGCATACCGGAGAAGAAATATACTATTGAATAACAGGAAAAAAGAAAAGTTGAATTGAATATAAAAATGGTATTGATGAGTGTAGGAAGAAAAATGGGGTAGCCATAAGTTAAAATGTTCAGCCTCAAAATTTGTCATATCTTGTATTTAAATCCCAGAATGCAATTTCTAATCAATGATAGTGAATAGTACTCAATTATTTATAAAATTTATTGCAGTAAAAAGCACTTCCATAGAGCTTCTGAGCAATTACATTATTGTTGTAATCAATTTTAGTAAGAGTTGGCAGGTGGAATTTAAGGGACTGTTCGGAACCAAATTTCTAGAACTGTATAGTTGTGCCAATGAATTCTCAACTATAGATAGATAATGATTGTAGGTATAAATTATATATAAATTAATTTATAATAACGCACTGCAAAATTTTACTTTGTATGAATATTATTTTGTAGAGATATATAATTCATTCTTTTTTAAAAAGTATATTATTCCAGCATATTTATTTGTGAGAAATAATCACATCAAAGGAATTAAATTTAAATTGTTAGACACCTAACAGGTATGCCTTGTTCTACTATTTGGATGCAGCTCATCTCTTGCCATGTCAGTGATTCCAACAATACTGAATGTTTCCTATAAACACATAGCTGTATGATATCTTTGAAAGATGTAGACATATGATATATTTTTAACTTAACCCTGTTGACTATGTGCATTATTAGGAAAAAAGTCAATGTGTGCAACTCATCCTAAAATAAATACCATTATTTTCTCTGTAGCAAAAGCTCTTTAAAAATATTCCACATAACTAAATTCATAGTCTTTTAAATATTATTTGTAGCCAGACATGATGGCACATGACTTTAATCATAGGACTTGGGAGGCAGAGACAGGCAGGTCTCTGAATCTGAGGTCAGCCTGGTCTACAGAGTAATGTTCTAGGACAGTCAGGGCTACTATAGAGAAATCCTATTTTTAAAAACCAAAAGAAAAATTATTTGTACATGCAGACAATTTCAACAATATTGAATTCTTTTGCAAACACTGTAATCTTTTCTAACCTTTCTTCCCATATGTGCTATAACATTTTAATTAGAGTACCTACCTAAAATCTACATTATGAAAATGTCTCTCTGTCTATCTGTCTCTGTCTCTCTCTGTGTTTTTGAGACAGTGTTTCTCTGTGTAGCCCTGGCTGTCTTGAAACTCCATCTGTAGAGCAGGCTGACCTTGAACTCAGAGATCTGCCTGTCTCAGCCTCCTGAGTGCTGGGACTAAAGGAGTGGGCCACCACTGCCTAGCTCAATATGTCTTTTACTATCACTTAAATTACACAAATCCACTTTGTTAAGAGCACTTGTTGCTTTTGCAGAGGAACTGGGTTCAGTTCTCCACATTCATTTACAGCTCACATCATGTAACTCCAGTTTCTAGGAGATCACAGACTTGTGATCTTGTCCTGACTCCTGTCAGCATCAAACATGCACATGGTACATATACATGCATGAAGGTAAATACTCATCCACGTAAGAAGGTAATTCTTTTAAAATTTACAAATATAATTATGTCAGAATTCTTTTAACAAAAATGTTCAGATATCATATTACTTCACAGAGAAAAGCTTAATCATTCATATGTAGTCTTGGCTTGACTTATGTTTGGGTATTTCAGCCTGAGAGACCAGCTCTGAGAACTGCTCCAGGGTTGTAAAGAGAATGCCTTCAGAGTAGTGGGACTTAGAAATAATCCATACCTATCTGAGGGAATGAAAACTCACACACATGTTGAGGGTTACTCATTTTATTTTTTCCAGCTCCAATTCTTCAGCTGCTTTGTACTACACAGCGTGTACACATTCAACAGCAAATTTTAGGTGATAAAAGTTAAAAATGACCAAATGCACAAGGCCATCAAGTCTAAGCTATCAGCTGAGCTTTCATAATTAATAATAAGCCTCCATGTCATAATTTGGGAGCTGGGTGGCAGGACAGAAAAAGACTCTCTACAAGGGAACAAAGAAGCCACAAACATTGAGGCGCCAGATGTATGATGAATTGCTAAATGGTCGTATCAATAAATAATCCAAAGCCATATATTGGGGTGAAAACTGAGAGATCAGAGCAGAAAGAAGTCAACCACATTCTTACTCTTAGAAATCCTCAGCCAAAGTGAGAGCTACTTTCTGTCTACTCATGCCTATATACTTTCTGTGCCCTGACATCTCACTTCCTCTCTCTGCCCAGCTACATCGCTTCCTCTTTCTATCCCACTCTATCACTTCCTGTCTGTCTGTACAGACTTCCAGACACCTATGGTTAACTAGTGCTAGGAATTAAAGGCATGTGTCACCATGCCTGGCTCTGTTCCCATGTGACCTTGAATTAGGATGCTAGGATTAAAGGCATGTGCTACCACCTTCTGACCTCTATGTTTAATATAGTGGCTGGCTTTTTCCTCTGATCTCCATGTAATCTTTATTGGGGTATACAAATAAAATATCACCCCAGATAGTCTCTGTAGGAGGTTTCTATATATGTAAATAGGCTCATGTTGGAACCATCCAAAAGGCAGAAGCCACAGTTGATAGTCTTTGCACTCAATAGTTCCCAAGCACTCATACTCAGACTCCTGAGGAAATCTATTCAATTCCTCTTGATCATGACCCATTTGAGTAATTAATAGCTTTGCTAACTTCCCATGGGGTCAATTGATCTTGCAGTCTTCAAAAGGTGATGCCCACATCAAAATACAGAGTTACTCTGGTTTTCACCCACTCAGGACTTCTTTGTTTCCTTGTAGTGAGTCTTTCTCTCTCCTGCCACCCAGCTCCCAAATTATGACATGGAGGCTTATTATTAATTATGAAAGCTCAGCTGATAGCTTAAATTTGGTGGTCTTGTGCATTTGGTAATTTTTTTAATTTTGGGGATGATGTAACTCAGCATAGCTGTCAAAGCATGAACTAGCTCTTATAACTTAAATTAACCCATATATTTTAGTCTACATTCTTTTATGTGGCTTGTTTACCTTTAGTTTGTAATTGCCCCTGCTGCTTGTCCTGGATCTTCTGGCATCACTGCTCTTCTTCCAGTGTCCTCTGTGCCTGGAAATACTGCCTTGCTACTGGCCCTTCAGCGTTTTACTAAACCAATCAGAGTGACACATCTTCACAGTGTACAAAAGATTATTCCACAACACCCTAAAAACACCCTGTAAAACAAAAGCAAATTTCTTCTTCTGAGTTAGAAACTAATCATGAACAAATACAGAGAAACCTAGTACGTTCATTCAGACACACTTTGAGTCATGACAGCTCACCATCAGAGAAGTGACCAACTGCCTCTCATGAGAGTTTTATATCAGAAATATAAATAACACAATTTTGTCTTTTTGTAATATCTGAATTTATTAAAACTTTAGCATACATGGGACTTAAGGAAAATATAACTATCTCAGGGTGTTTGAAAATACTATGTGGGAACATTGTATTTTATAAGATTTTAAATGGAGTTACACTACACAAGGGATTATGTCCCTTTCAGAAGCCATAGGTTCCCAAGTAAAAAGCTCAGTGCCACATATGGGATACCACCCCTCAAGGTGTTTTCAGAGGATGTTCCAGAGACCCCTAAACAATACAGATTATTTTGTCAAGAAGGTTGTCAATAAGAACCTGATGAAAAGATCCAACTACTGAACATACAGCAATCAGGTCAAGATTCCTTCTTGCTGCCTAGCTCATAAATTAATGGAAAATTCTATGCAGACTGCTGGAACATAGGGAAAATCCGTCAACAGCCTTAGTCAGCTATGGACACTGTGAGCTTCAATAACAACCAGCATGGTGGTGTTGTTTGTTTTTGCTCTTTTTTCTTTGGGGGCCTGACACCCTGCTGTGGGATGGTCTGTATGTCAAGTGTGTTGCTGATTGGTCAGTAAATAAATCACTGATTGGCCATTGGCTAGGCAGGAAGTATAGGCAGGACAAGGAAAAGAATTCTGGGAAATGGAAGGCTGAGGGGACAGACTGGCAGCCGCCATCAGGACAAGGAAGATGTAAGGTACCAGTAAGCCATGAGCCATGTGGCAAAGTAAAGATTAATAGAAATGGGCTAAATATAAGAGTAAAAGCTAGACAATAACAGGCCTGAGCTAATGGCCAAGCAGTTTAAATAATGTAAGAGTCTATGTGTTTATTTTATAAATGGGCTCTGGGACTGGCGGGACTTGGTGGCGGGAGCTGGAGAGAAATTCTCCAGCAACAAATGGCGCCCAACGTGGGGCAAGAGTTTCCACCTAAAAACTTAGAAAAAAGTTTCTAAAACGGAACTAAAAACAGCTTCCTAATTGTCTCTGGCTAGGCAGGAAGTATAGGCAGGACAAGGAAAAGAATTCTGGGAAATGGAAGGCTGAGGGGACAGACTGGCAGCCGCCATCAGGACAAGGAAGATGTAAGGTACCAGTAAGCCATGAGCCATGTGGCAAAGTAAAGATTAATAGAAATGGGCTAAATATAAGAGTAAAAGCTAGACAATAACAGGCCTGAGCTAATGGCCAAGCAGTTTAAATAAGGTAAGAGTCTATATGTTTATTTTATAAATGGGCTCTGGGACTGGCGGGACTTGGTGGCGGGAGCTGGAGAGAAATTCTCCAGCAACAACACCCAGCTCCCAAATAAATCAAATATGGAGGCTTATTCTCAATTATAAGTGCACAGCCTTAGGTTGTCTTATTTCTAGCCATCTTTCCTTAACTTAAACTAGCCCATCTAACTTTGGCCACAGCAGCTTTTCTCTTTCTCTATTCAGGCATACCTTTTCTTTCCTTCTTACTCTGTGTCTGGCTGTGTAGCTGGATGGCTGGGTGGCTGGTCCCTGAAGTCCTCCTCTCTTTCTTCTCTCATTCCTTGATCCCCACCCCCCAGATTTCTCCTTCTATATACTCTCTCTGCCTGCCAGCCCTGCTTATCCTTTCTCCTGCCGTGCTATTAGCTATTCAGTTCTTTATAGACCATCAGATGTTTTATACAGGTACAGTAACACATCTTCACAGACTTAAACAAATGCAACATAAACAAAAGTAGCACACTTTAAAATAATATTCCCCAACAGCATGGCAAGATACACCCATGGGTGTAAAAAGTGGCATGAATGTTATGGTGGTAACCAACCACTTTCTAATTGAATTTAAGACCCATTCCACAGAAATAAACACATGTATTACAAATCTGGCCAAGAACTCACGATTAGAAAACTAAGAGGTCAAAATGTGAACCTGTTATTCTTATTTTGATAAATTGGCATAGTATTAAAGTGGACTCTAAATTCATATCTCTCACTCCAAATATCAGGCCTCTGAGAAGTTTATTTGTACAGTATATGGTGATTAGAGTAGAAACATACAACTTGTCAAAGAACAGAGGAGGAAGTATCAGTGGAGTATTCAGCCATAAAAAGGACATGTTGAGAGGAGTAAAGATGAATATGATTAAAATACATTAATGAAATATATATGTATATATATATGAGCATGAATATATATGTATGTGTGTTTATAAAATAGGTTACCACATGGCCTTTTCAAACATCTTTAATATTAGTTATTTCTCTCCTCACCTCCTTCTCTCCCCTACCCTACTTCCAAGCCCTTCCCTATCCAAATTTCTCCCCATCATTCTCCATTTTCCTTCATACTACCTGTGTTCTACTTTCTTGCCTCCCTTAAGAGATCCATAACAGATCCGCTCCTTAGGTGTCTGTGTTTAACTTAGAGTACCTCTCATACCCTAAAAGAAAAAAAGGCAAATTGAAACCAATAAAGCACACGCACTCCTACACACACACACACACACACACACACACACACACACACACACACACACACACAAACTGTGGAGTCCATTATATGTTGGTCAACTAATCCTGAATATATCCAGAAGTAGTTGATACACAGTGTCATTCTACTTGAGAAAACTGATTTCCCCTCTCCTAGAAGGTATAAGTGACAGTTCAGTTGTTAACCCTTACTTTAGGGACTAGGTTTTCATTCATTTTTTTAAAATATAACAAAATAAAATATAATAAGACAAAACAAAAACTATCACATTAAACTCAGACAAGACAAATGAATAGAAGGAAAAGAGTACAAGAGAAAGCACGAGAATGAGAGACTCATTTTTTGCAAACTCGGGAATTCCATAAAAACACTAAACTGGAAAGCGAAATAAACACACAGAGGACCTGGTGCAGACGTGTGCAGGAACTTTGTATGCTGCTTCAGTCTCTGAGTTCATGTGAGCTTGGCTCACGCTGGTTGAGAGGTCCTTGTTTTCTTACCCTCCATGCCTTCTGGCTCTTACACTCTATCTGCCTCCTGTTCCGTGAGATTCTTTGAACTCTGAAGGAGGGATTTGATGAAAACATCTCACTTAGGGCTCAGTATTCTGAGGTCTTACACTCTTTGAGGAATGCCTGGCTGTAGGTCTCTGTATTTATTCCCATCTGATTTCCCCTCTCCCAGCAGGTGTGACAGTTCAGTTGTTAACTTTTACCCTAGTGGCTAAATATGTATTCATTTATTTCAGTTGATGTTTCTCACTATTTATCAGTAAAGTGCCAATGGCTGCTTATAATTATGGAAGTCCCCAGAAAATAGCTAGCTTCCAAAAATTAGAATGCTGAGGTAAAATGGAACACAGTGTTCCTAAACAAGGTAGCTATAGACAATGTTGACTATCCAGCCCTAGACTCATATACAAGGAAATGTCCACATGGCAATGGACCCAAACATGAAACTGTCTGCCCTCACACGGAGCTCACAAGGCATCCTGAGTAACAGCCCTGTGCTAATAGGGCAGACTATTGGCTCGTACAGTGAACTTGGGGTTTCTTGTTGTTTTTTGTTTGTGTTTTGTTCCTGTTATACAATAAAGAAAAAAAACTTGAAACTTGTCACAAATGTTTATTTCTTTTTCCTTGAGTTTATTTTTAATTAAATTTTTTCGTTTATTTTACATTCCAACCACAGTTTCCCCTCCCTGCTCTCTTGCCGTTCCTTCCCCCGACCTCCAGTCTACCCTCCCAATCCACTCCTCCTCAGTTCAGAAAGGGTAAGGCCTCCCATGGGAGTCAACAAAGCATGTCATATCAACTTGAGGCAGGACCAAGATCCTCACTCTGCAACAAGGCTGGGTGAGGCATCCAAGCATGGGGAATAGGTTCTAAACAGCCAGCTCATGTGCCAGGGGCATGCCCTGATCCCAAAGCTAGGGAGCTCACAAACGGACCAAGCTACACAACTGTTACCCACATGCAGAGGGCCTAGGACAGTCCCATGCAAGCTCCCTAGCTGTTGGTCCAGAAACCATGAGCTCCCTCAAGTTCATGTCAACTGTGTTTATTTCTTTTTTAGTCTTCTCAGAGCTCCTAGAACTTCTTTATTCCTCAAACTATAAATAAATGGATTTAGCAAGGGGATTATTATTGTGTAAAATAAAGAATACAGTTTTTCCTTATCTTCAGCTGGTCCAGACCCAGGACGGATATAAATGAGAAACAGATTTCCATAGAACAAAGAGACAGAGAGCAGGTGCGCACTGCAGGTGGAGAAAGCTTTGCTTCGGCCCTTCTCAGACTTCTTTTTCAGGATGGCAAACAGCACACGGGTATAAGAGACTACAATGTTTATAAATGTGAAGGCTTGTATAAATATTGAGCAGATGAAAACCACAAGCATATTAAGCGTAGGATCAGTGCAAGAAATTGTGAATAATTGTACAATTTCACAGTAGAAATAATGTATAACATTGGACCTGCAGAACGTTAATCTAACTAACAACCCCACATGGATTGTTGAATTCAGGATACCTATAAAATACGTAACAAGTATAAGCTGAGTACAGAGCTTATTGGACATCACCACTGGATAAAGCAGGGGGTTGCATATGGCCACATAGCGGTCATAGGCCATCACTAGCAGGAGGAAACATTCTGTGGTTGCACTGGAGCAAAAAAAATAAAATTGGGTGAAGCAGTCACTCAGGGATATCTGACGATCTGTAGATAAAAAATTGACAAGCATCTTGGGGGTCACAGAAGACGAAGTGCATGCGTCGGCAAACGCTAAACTGCTGAGGAATAAATACATGGGAGTAGTATGAAGATGAGGGTCCTTCCAGATGAGAGCAATCAGTCCAAGGTTGCCCACCATGGTGACGAGGTAGATGATGAGGAACACCAGGAAGAGGGGCACCTGTAACTCTGGTCGCTCAGTGAGTCCTGTGAGAACAAATTCTGTCACCAGAGTCTGGTTTCTTTCTGCCATATCTGACCTGGACAATCACTGAGATGGAAAAGGTGAGAAACAACCAGACAGAATTGTAAGATGGGGGGACTTTTGTGTTACTAATATATTCCTATGTGATGCTTCTCCACTAGTATTAAATGTTTCTTTCATTTCCTTACTTAAATATTCACTTAAAGTTTCTTATAATAAAAAAGTAACTATAAAGTGACATGTAAACTTAATGCAAATACTTTACTTTTCAGTCTAGCAAGGTTTTATACACCTGCATATATTCATCTTAAAGTTCATTTGAAAAATTGGTTTGTCCTAAGGTTAATATGAGGAATAAGAGCAGTCAAGCATATTTAATATACAGTGAACTAAGTTAAAGGCTTAATGAAAAAAAATATTAAGACAAGAGCATAAGTGGGCAGAACAGAGAGATAAAAATAAATTTTAGTGTATATATGACTGACATAAACCAATAAAAAATTTATATCCAGTCTGAAAAGAACGGCTGTAACTGCCAGCTATGTGTCTGGAAATAATAAACTAGGCTCCATACCTCACACCCTCACACAAAATTTAGAAAGTAACACATAGCAAAAAAAAAGGGCAGCTTAGCTCTATTATCCAAAGGAAGAAACTTAGCATGCAATAAACAGCAACAACAACAAATGGTATCTTACAGACAAAGAACATATAATAAATTTGAAAATTGTATTTTAGTGAATATATGAAAGTAATATAAAGACTTATATCTGTATTCTGATGACAGTAAAATAAAAGATGGCTAATTTGGAGCACACAATTCACACACACACACACACACACACACAGAGATATCCCTTTTCATATATAACATCATCAGAAATTAAAATGTATAAAATATCCACTACAAATGGAGATGATAAAAATGATATTCTCATATACTAATTGTGGAAATATCAGTACTACAGGTTTATTGAAATGGATTTCTGAAAATCCATTTCAAATGCAAATACCTCTGATATATTCTTTTTATATACCCTACAAATAAAAGCATGAATACACAAGGATTAATATCTCTCTTTCCTCTCTCTCTCTCTCTCTCTCTCTCTCTCTCTCTCTCTCTCTCTCTCTGTCTCTCTCTCTGTGTGTGTGTGTGTGTGTGTGTGTGTGTGTGTGTGTGTAATAAGTAATGCATTATTTTTCAAGGTGGGAAGGGACACATATATCCAGAATGAAGTATTAGGAGAAAACGTTCATAATACGGACTAAAATTCAGTGACAAGAAAAGAAACAGGAATTACATTGGAGATTAACAGAAAGCATAAAAATCTCAGGAGTGACATATAGACAAATGAAAATAATTATGATCTCATTATTGGCACAGTCAACAATTATGTGTAAAAACAAGCATTTTAAAACATATTTTACGCCGGACGGTGGTGGCGCACGCCTTTAATCCCAGCACTCGGGAGGCAGAGCCAGGCAGATCTCTATGAGTTTGAGGCCAGCCTGGGCTACCAAGTGAGTTCCAGGAAAGGCGCAAAGCTACACAGAGAAACCCTGTCTTGAAAAACAAACAAACAAAAAAACATATTTTACATTTTGGTAAAAAACTCTAAATACACTCTAGTGTCTTTGGAGGATGGGGTTGTTGTTTTGTTTTATGAAGGGAGATATAGGAAAGAAAGGGAGGAGTTGAGAAAACACAAGCAATAAATCCAATTGAGAGTTCCAACAGGAGAGAATCTCATAATCTCATAAAGCTTGAATCATTTCACAAACAATCAAGTAGTGGGTATGCATGCATGTGTATGTATGTATTGCATACAAATATCTGAAACAATGGTCTTTACATGTTAATGGTGTAGAATAGAGGTGGAAACATAAGAATGCTGACTTCTTGTTGCTGCCTTTTATAGGGAATTTCTGAACTGAAAATCCAGCTGCAAACCAGGAGCTCTTCATCTTGAATTTTGCAACTAAAACTCAGCTAAGTTTGAAATAACCCCCAGGAGAAGAAGCATATTTGTTTACCAGTGGTTCTCAACCTTCCAATGCTGTGACCCTTTAATACAGTTCTTCATGCTGTGGTGACCCCAACTATATAATTATTTTCAATGTTACTTCATAACTGTAATCATGCTACTGTTATGAATTGTAGTGTAAACATCTGTGTTTTCCTATGGACTTAGGTGGTCACAATCCACAGGTTGAGAACAACTGGCTTAGGTATCTTAAGTGAGGAAACTTTTTAGCATAGAGAGTAGATAAGTTTTCTAAAAACCTAAAACTTACCTTTAATTATATAAGGTAAAGAGTCAGTTAGATTGGTAAAAAAATGAAAGTTGTTATTTGTCCAGCAGTATTCTGATGAAGCTTATTCCTGTGTTGTTTATTTCTGACCCTGTCATGAAAGGACATGTAATTTCAACACGAATCGAGACATTCTTCATGCTCAACAATTTCTGAAAGATGTCCAGTTTTTGGATGAGTATTTTTAAGGAAAAATAAATGTAAAAATAAGTGCTATTATGTTTCCATTTGTAGAAAGCACAAATAATTTGATAAGAATACTCAATACTTAAGACAATAAAATTTTAATTACAATAGTAGAAAACCTATGTTCATCCAATTTTAAAATATCAGCTGTCAGAACAAATATCAGCATGGAGAACACTGGCTGTTCTGTCTTCACTGAAAATGTGAAAATTGGAGCAATGTGGAATTCTTTTAAATATCTACAAGGACTCTATTAATCAAAAGAGAACGAAATGCTGATTATTATAACTTATTATATACATATCCTCTAAGACATAAGATTTTTCATATCCTCAAATTATTGATATTCTCAGTTTCAGATCATGAAGAATTCATTTGAGGCAAATGCAAATAAGCCTTGTGAATTTGTGTATAAAATATACAAGGAAGGAAATGTATCTCCTAGGTTTCACTACTCTATTAATTAATGAAAATTTCTTAGCAATGCTGACCCTTCCACCATGAAATATTAGTGGAACACCAGCAAATGTGCATCAATTTCTATGCCTGCAGCTGTTTGGGATTTTTGTTATTGTTGTTGTTCTCTAACAGAAAAAGGTGCATCCTTTTAACAGTGAAAATTATGAAAATATCTCCACTCTCACCCAATCCCTGTAGAACATTGGAAAACTGGAACCATGCTCATTTTCTGGAAGTACCAGGCAAAGTACAGAATGAGGCAGGGTTATTTGTACACAGATTTTCCTCAAACACTCCAAACTGGAGCAGGATAGCATTTCTTTCACCTACTGTGAACCCACCCTTTAAATAATGGTGAAGTTCCCTGAGTATTTCCAAGAGACTCCCAATAGGATGAAGTCAGCATTGATCTACTGGGCATTGCCAAGAATCATTAAATCATCCACACAAAGCTACAACTGGGAGTGTGTATGTGTCCTCAGATACTCTGTAGGGGCT